>NC_139008.1:87538390-88143470 GCF_964374135.1 Grampus griseus | reverse complement strand
TGTGCACCCAGGACCTGCGGCACGGCTGTGGGTGGGCTGACCGCCTCGAGGGGTGCTGTCAGGCCTTGACTGGGGGGCTCCCCTGGCCAATGCCCAAGGCTCCACCACCCTCAGTCCCTCCCGCCTGCCCTGCCTGTCTCTCCATGCGTCAGAATCCCTACACTGAGGACCCTGCCGTGCCTCCACCTGTTTCAAAAGAGGGGTCCATCTCTGCCCAGAGCTCAGGCTGTGGAAGTCCCTCCTGATGTCTGGCTGAGGTCTCTCCTGCTGCTGTGGGTCCTGCAGTGCTGGGGCCCGCCCCACCTCGTGGCCACTCGTGAACTGGGTGGTGCAGGCCTGGTTGTGCATCTGGGATGCGGCTGCTCTGATGCTCACTCTCCAGGTGGCCTACCTCCCCCCTGCCCAGGTGAGCAAGGTCTGAGGTCCCTGGCTGGCCTGCCGCTCCGCCTGACCCCCATCACAGCCCCTGGAATCTGGGGCTGGGGACCAGCTGCTTGAGCTGCTCGTCTCCTTGGCAACCGCTGCCAGGGAAGCATCCTGACGATGAATTCATTATCATAATCAGCCGCCATGTTCTGCCTTTGCAGCCACCTCCTGCCTCCCCTCCTTTCTTTTCCTGCAGCCTGGACAGTTCCCAGGCTGGAGGGCATGAGAACTCCCCTCCCCCAGGGCCCTGGGGCCTCGGTCCCGGTGCTGGGGAGATGTACAGGATGGTGCTGGCCGTTGAGCTGAACCTTGCAGCAGGGGGACGGGTCTCCCAGCCTGTGGGCGGGTAGAACTGCTCACCGATCCCATCTGGGGAGGAAGCGGACCCAGCTACTAGCCACCACGTCCTCTGGGGCCTGGGGGTCGGTGCTAAGCACACAGCTTGCCTCCCGGGGCCTCCCAGTGGCGGCGGCGTCCACCCTGCACCTCCCCAATGCCTCTCCAGAGGAGGAGAGGGGAGAAGGGGAGTCCCTTAGAGCCACAGCTGGCAGCTCCCATGAGCCTGCCAGGAGCCAGAACCCGGGTCACCGAGGCAAGAGAGGTCTTTGGGAAGGAAGGCCCCCGCCTGGCTCAGACTCCCCAGGGTCTCCAGGATGCTCCGGTGCCCAGGGCCCCAGCATAACGGCAGCGGGCGGCCCTGCGATGGGCCTCAGGGCTGGGGGTGATCACCTGCGTCGTCCTGCGGGAGGGCTGGCCCCCCCACCCCCTGGCTCCCCGGGGGCTGGGCCTCAGGGAAGTGTCCCCTGTAATGGAGGATGCCGTGCCTGGGACCACGAGGCCAGAGGCGGAGCCCCTTTCAGCCTCGCTGGATGGGCGTGGGCTTCCGACGTCTCCGGGCCCAGGATGCGGCTGTGTGCTGGGCAGGGGTGGTCGCCGGTCACAGGGTTACCCGCAGACAGGAGGGGACCTGGAAGTAAGTGCCTTTTCCCCATCGTGGCTACCTGTGTGTGGCCGGGGGGGGCACCACTGCCCTTTGGAGTTGTCCCTTTCTTGATCTGCGGGGGCCCTGCCTGCACCTGGAGGCGTGGCTGGGGTGCCCGCTGCGCGTGGGAGTCTGCTGCTGCCTCTCCTTCCTCCTTGTCGTGTGGGTGTGCTGGCCTCTCTCTGGAGCGTCCATCCTGCTGCACCCCCTGCGCGCCCCAGGCGGTGTCGCCTGCGACCATCTGTCCCAACACATCAAAAACAAAACTTGGAATGTCACTGGCGCTTGGGCCGCAGCTTTGGCTCCTGAGCTGCTGGTGGGGCTCCCGACAGCCTGGCAGCTGCCTGCTGGGAAGGGCTGCGCTTTGTGCAGCGTACCCTGGCCATTCTGGAAGTTTCCGAGATGCTGGTCAGAGCGCCCTGGGGAGGCGGGGCTGAGAGGGCCTGGTCACCTTGGGACCTGGGTCTTTCCTGTTTTTCTTCAGAGGAATGTTTTTATAAAGCACGAGGAGCTGCCCTGCGTGGGCGCAGCCCTGGACTCAGTCTCCCTGACAGGTGACGATGGCGTCAGGCTTCCCGGGGCCCCGATCTCCAGTCTGGTCAGACTTGCCCGCTGCCAGGTCCTGGACACACTGTCTCCCCCTCCCCGCCCGACCCCCTCCTGGCGCCAGTCCACTTGCCCTTCCCTCTGCCAAGGAACACTTTCCCTTCCCTGTTGGCCCCACCAGCACTTCATCCTGCAGCGTTGTGAACACCTCCACAGGGAAGCCCACCATGCTATGCATCCCCCCGACTCCCGCGCCCAGTGCTGAGCTGAGCTGGGGATCCTGCCAGTCTCTCCCACCGCCCAGGCCCCGGGGTCCTGACTCACCACCCTGGGATCTCCTCTGACCCTGGCAGATCCTCTCTGGGCACGTGGGCTCCTTCCCACCGCAGGCAGAGAATTACGAGTATAAGGCACATGAGACATCTGGACATTTTTTCCCCCAGGGCTCAGCTAATTGAATAAATTGGCTAATGAGCAAAGGAAATTAATTGAGGTTTTGAAACGTGACCGTTTCCCCGCGTGCGTTTTTTCTGTGCCAGCGGCCTCTGTTATCTGCCCGTAGCGCCTCTGCCCTGGAGCTGGGGGCGCATCCGGAGACATCCTCGGGGCCACGCTCTGGGGAGGGGCTGCATGTGGAGGCGGGTCTGCGCCTCTCTGGGCCTGGTTGTCAGGCCTCTGGGGCACATGGGCGGGGCCGCCGCTCCGTGACGCAGGCTGGGCTGGGCGGGGTAGGGCCCGAGTCACTGTCGCTGTGGCCCGGCTGAGGTTGGACCACGCGGCTTTGGCTCTGAAGGGTCTCATCTCCCCTCCTCCACCACTACCACGGTGGATGGTGGTCTCGACACTCTGGGGTGATGGGGGTGTCCCAGTGGTGATGAAGTGGGAGGGGCGTGGTGTGGGGTCCCTGCCCAGCTTCCCGTACCAGGTGCTCTGTGCCTCAGGAGGCCTGGACGCTGACCTCAGCCCTCAGGGGCTCTGCTCCCTGGGACCCCAGCCCCGCCCTGTCCGCTCTGGCTGGACACCTGCCGCCCATCGGCTCCCGGCTCCGTTAGTGCCCCCGCCAGCACCGCCTGCAGACACAGGTCCGGCGGCCAAGGGCGCTGGGACGGTGTGTGTGAGGCTGGTGTGAGCCGGGAGACAGGAAGTGTCTACTTCGGGGCCTCGTGAGGAAACAGCTGTGGATGAGGAGAGGGGTGACTGCGTATGGGGTGCCCTGCGTGGGCACGGGCTGTGCGGTTCACTCATTTCTTGTTTGCCCAGCGGCCCAGAAGGCAGTGTCCCCCGTTTGTGGTTCCTCTGAGAGGGACGTTGGACGTTGGCGAGGGACGTTGGTGGGGGCGGCGGGGGGAGTGTGGTGGGCGTCCTGCAGAGCAGCTGGGCCCAGGCATCGCCGTGGAGCCCTGGGCTGCCGCGTGCCCCTGCCCTGCCCTGTGCCTTCCGCGCCGGCTGGCTGCCCGGCCTGGCTGACCGCCTTCTGCTCCGGCCCCCAGGTTCCTGCTGGTCTTCTCCTGCCTCGTGCTGTCTGTGTTCTCCACCATCAAGGAGTACGAGAAGAGCTCGGAGGGCGCACTCTACATCCTGGTGGGTCCCGTGGGTCGGCGCAGACGGGCCTGATGGCAGCGGAGACCGTGGGCGGCAGCCTGTCCCCGGTCCCGTTGGTCTGATCTCCCAGACGCCCACCGGCAGGGACCCCCGTCCTCCTGGCACCCATGGCCCCTGCTCTTCCTGGTAGCCCTTGGGTCCCTCCCAGCTTCCCCCCCACGTTGGTGATGCTGCCGCATCCTCAGCCCCCACCCGTCCCTCCCCCGAACACCCCCGGCACCCTGTTACCCTCCAGCCTAGGCTGGCCCCTCCCTGTGTCGTCACAGTGCCTGATAGCGCCCCCCCGTTCCCACCCCCTTTCCTGTCTTCTGTTCTCACTAGAGCCTGAGGGCCCCGGGGGCCCCCTTCACCCCATAGTGTGGGGTGTTCCCTGGCAGATGTGGGCGTGGGCTGGGGGTTGGGAAGCTCACAGCAGGCGCCATGGCAACCACAGGTAATTTCTGTGTTGCCGTTGGTGATGGAGGCATATGGGGCCCCAGGGAAGCTGACGCACCTCCGGGGAGCCCTCCGCCCCTGCCCACCCTGCGCTGTGTCCTGGGCCCGCCCCCGGGCATGGGAGCCCGCCCCCTTGGCAGTTACCTGAGACCCTCCATCGGCTCTGCCCTCTGGGTCCCCACTCGCACACCAGCTACACAGGATGGGGTCCCCACTCGCACACCAGCTGCACAGGACGGGGTCCCCACTCGCACACCAGCTGCACAGGACGGGGTCCCCACTCGCACACCAGCTACACAGGACGGGGTCCCCATTCGCACACCAGCTCCACAGGACGGAGTCCCCACTCCCACACCAGCTGCACAGGACGGGGTCCCCACTCCCACACCAGCTACACAGGACGGGGTCCCCACTCCCACACCAGCTACACAGGACGGGGGTCCGCACTCCCACACCAGCTACGCTGCACAGGACGGGGTCCCCACTCGCACACCAGCTGCACAGGACGGGGTCCCCACTCGCACACCAGCTGCACAGGATGGGGTCCCCACTCCCACACCAGCTGCACAGGACGGGGTCCCCACTCGCACACCAGCTGCACAGGACGGGGTCCCCACTCGCACACCAGCTACACAGGACGGGGTCCCCATTCGCACACCAGCTGCACAGGACGGGGTCCCCACTCCCACACCAGCTGCACAGGACGGGGTCCCCACTCCCACACTAGCTACACAGGACGGGGTCGCCACTCGCACACCAGCTGCACAGGACGGGGTCCCCACTCCCACACCAGCCGCACAGCACTCTCCCCTCCCCCCCCCCCAGCGGAGCCGGCAGTGGCTCAGCCGTGGCTTCCCCTGCAGGAAATCGTGACCATCGTGGTGTTCGGCGTGGAGTACTTCGTGCGGATCTGGGCCGCGGGCTGCTGCTGCCGGTACCGCGGCTGGAGGGGGCGGCTCAAGTTTGCGCGGAAGCCCTTCTGTGTGATTGGTGAGGCCCGCTGCGGGGGGGGGGGCAGGCAGGGCTGCAGGATCGGCTCCTTCTGGAAGTTTCTCGTCACCTGCCCTCTTGGCGTCAGAGCCCGTGGTTATGAGGTGTCGGGCGGCCGTGCCCAGGGCAGGGCTGGGCTGGGCGGACAGTGGAGCCAGGCCCACGCCAGCACTTTGTGTGCTTCCGTCTGTCCGTCCTCCCGGGGCCCTGGTGGGGGCTGCCCTTGCGCGGCAGGGGGCCGGCCCGAGCTCCTCCGCTGTCCCCGCAGACGTCATGGTGCTCATCGCGTCCATCGCCGTGCTGGCCGCCGGCTCCCAGGGCAACGTCTTCGCCACGTCGGCGCTGCGCAGCCTGCGCTTCCTGCAGATCCTGCGCATGATCCGGATGGACCGGCGCGGCGGCACCTGGAAGCTGCTGGGCTCCGTGGTCTACGCGCACAGCAAGGTGAGCAGGCGGGACCCAGCCTCTCGTTTCCTCTGGGCGTCTCCCCATGACTTGACCGTCTTCCTCCTCTCTCCAGCGTGTCTGCCGTCCGGTCCCTCTGGGCCCGGAGCCGGCTCGCTCCTTGGTTGGGTGGCCGTGCCGGATCAGCACCCACTGCCCCCCAGCACCTACTGCCCCCCAGCACCCACTGCCCCCCAGCACCCGCTGCCCCCCAGCACCCACTGCCCCCCAGCACCCACTGCCCCCCAGCACCCAGGCTCCTGCCCGTTTAGGCTGAGGCTCGTGGTGGCCGCTGGCCGTGGGAGCCGCGAGGGGGCTGCAGCCCCATGGCCCGTCCAGATCCCGTCCCTGTGTTGCCAGGGGCCCTGCCCGCCCAGACCCCGCCCTGGCAGCCTCCGCCAGGAGGCTGTCCTCTTGTGGGTGGGCTTATTGGCCCCAGAGTCCCTTCCCCACCACCCTTCCTGTCTGAGCAGGAGGCCGTCCTCTTGTGGGTGGGCTTGTTGGCCTCAGAGTCCCTTCCCCACCACCCTTCCTGTCTGAGCCCGGAGGCTGGGGCTTGGCTGGCAGGACAGAGAGGGTGGTGGTCCCCAGGGTGCTGAGGTGCTGGACCCCCAGGGAGGGCACTCAGTCAGGGTGTCTCCCCCAGGCTCAGGCAAGTTGGGGTAGGGTCCCAGCAGCCCAAGCTTCTCCAGCCTGACGGGCTGACGGCCGCCTGGGGACACTCCCTTCCTGGGTGGATGCGGCGCTGAGCCGTCCGTACCCACCGTCCTCCAGGGGTGAGGTGCGTAGGTGTGGGACCACCCGGGGCTGGAACTGGAAAACACGCTCCCCCTCCTGCCTGCCCCGGGATCGGGGCTGCTGGGGCTCTGCGGCCGGCTCTCGGGAGGGGTGCCCACCCGCTGAAGCTCGGGGGATGCGGCGCCCAGCAAACCTCCTGGCAGGCGGGGCCTCGTGCTCCCGGGGGAGAGTCGGGCTGGACGCTGGCCCAGCGGCTGTGATGTGCCTCTTTCAGGAGCTGGTCACTGCCTGGTACATCGGCTTCCTCTGCCTCATCCTGGCCTCGTTTCTGGTGTACTTGGCGGAGAAGGGGGAGAACGATCACTTTGATACCTACGCGGACGCGCTCTGGTGGGGCCTGGTGAGTGCCCAGCCGCTGGGGCCATGGCCCTTCACTGAGGACACGCTCACCGGGTGTGGCCTTCCTCGGGGTCCCTCCTGCGCGTTGTCTGCCCTCCCCTGCTCCCCACTCCGGGGTGTGCCCCTGACCCCTGGGCCTGGACAGGAGATGCACAGCTCTCCCTGGCTGACCGGGCCAGAGACGTCTCTCAGGGGCCTCTTGCTGGCCACTACTGACGGTGATGCCACGTGGATGTGGCGACCCAGGCGGGGTGGTGGTAGGGGATGCGCCGGTCTGTGTGGGGTGGAGAGGGGCCTGGCCTCAGGGAGCCTGTGCCTAGCCATGGCCAGTCACCTTCCCTCCTTCCTCACTGACCACCTGTGTGACCTCTGTGATGGGGGGAGGGGTCCTGCGGTCCTGTTGATGGGCAGGAGAGTTTGCAAAAGGGGAAATGGACGCCCTGGCTCTCCCAGCTCAACTTCCCAGGCTGCCCCTGCCCAGGGTGGGTCCGGAGCTGGTGCCTTTTCAGCCCATGCTCACGGCCACCCACCTCCTGAGCCCCTCGAGGGCCTCTCTCCTGTCACCGGGTGCACGTGGTCTCTTCTGAGAAAAGCCTTCCCGGGCCGCCCTCTGCAGGGCCCTCCCGCGCTGAGAGGCGATGCCCCGCGTTCTTGGAGTGTGCCCTCTGGAGACCAGGCTGGGCCCCGCGGGCTGAACGGACCTCGGCCTGGCTCCTCCCCGTTTCCACGACGTCCCCAGGCAGGGGGGCCAGAGTGCCCTCCTTTGTGAGCTCTTCCTGGGGGTACTGGACACTCAGCCCGGGGGCACTGGGCCGGGGGTCGGTGGAGGGTCCCGTGGGAGGTTTGAGCCCATTGTCTCCTGGGACCCCAGACCCAGTTCTGAAAACGAGGACCACGTGACCTGGGGCAGATGCTGCAAATCCAGTCGCTGGCAAGAGGGGTGCCTGCTTTCTCCCGGCCTTTAAGCCGGAGAGCAATTTACTTGCAGTTCTTGTGTTAATTGCCACGAGGCCCGGAGTCTGTGTCCCTCTAGCGACCACGTGGGAGGCGGGAGCCTGGCCGGGCTCGGCAGGAGAGGGGAGTTGAGGTCCGGGCACCGGGAGCCGCGCATCGGAGCCCACAGCCGCTGTGTGTCCGGCCTCTGAGCGGACAGCCCGGGCCTGGCCGCTCTCTCGACCTGCCCTGCGCAGGCCCTGCGGGGGGGCCTCCCCATCTGTAAGAATTGAATCAAAATCTTAAACACGCCAAATAGTGCCTGAGTGTTAGAGTGAAAATGTGCCCCCGCTCCCATCGCCCCTTCTGTCGCCCCCGCCCCCCGGAGGCGGGGGAACCCATCTGTACATTCCCCGCCTCCACGGGGTTCCCTCTGTGAGCTTTAGTTTTACTTTACTTTAGGCCGCGCCTCGCGGCTCTCGGGATCTTAGCCCCCGACCAGGGATTGAACCCAGGCCCTCGGCAGTGAGCGCTGAGCTGTAACCGCTGACCCTCGGGGAGTTCCCTCCCCTGTGAACTTGACTTCAGAGGCTCGCTTTGTTCTGCGCTAGGGTGCGGTTAGCTCCCTCCCTCTCCCTGTCGTTCTCGGAAATCGTCCTGCCGGAGTCCCCTTTCTTCTGCTCTGTGGGCCTGGGGTCCTCGGAGGGGCCTCACTGGCGTCGGGGGAGTCCCCCCACTGCAGCGCGCTGAAGCCAGCCCCCCGAGCGCCGGCCGTGAACGCTGACCCCTGAGGGCTGGGCCCCCCGAATGCTGGGCCCCGAGTGCCGAGTCTCCCAGCACCACCCCCAGTCTGCCCTCGGTTTGGAGGTCACAGTCTTCTGAGGGAAGAAGTTTTTGTGAGACGTGCGTGTCTGAAGGTGCCCCAATGCCACGCTCCTGCTGGCGGCCGGGCCCCTCCCTCCCTGACGCTCTTCTGGAGCGTGGGCCCTGTGGAGGGGGGGCTTCCTTCCAGGAGGCTGGTGCCCTTTGCGGCTTCAAAAGTCTACCGCTTCCTCCTTCCCTTCTTCCCGGGGCTCCGAGGCCGCTGGTGAGACCGCTGGGCCGTGGAATGTGTCCTGTCCAGATTCCTCATCCCTTTGCCTACATCCTGGGAGGTGTCTTCCACCTGACTCTGTGATTTTAGTCTCGTTTCCAAGACTCTTTGTTTTATGGATACACTTTGTTCTTCTCTCTGTCCGGGGATAACGGAATTTTTAGGAAGTCTTTGCCCCGTGGGAGGCTTTCTGACCAGCTCTGGGGTCCCCAAGAGTAGGGCCAGGCATGGGGGGTACAGGCCCGGCTGCTGGTGGGTGGGCAGGAGGGGAAGCGTCTCCCCTCTCGCTGCTCCAGTGTTCGCCTGTGTGGAGAGGACATGGGTGTGCGGTCCTGGGGCGGGTGCGGGCGCCCTGGCACAGACTCGCCATCCTGCCCTGCGCGCCCTGTGCCCACATCAGTGCCAGGTCTGGGGGCCTCTCCTTGAGCCCCGAGATGCCTTGGGTTTCTCCCCACCTCCTGGCCCTGAGTCAGGCCCGCATCGGCCCCCACCTTGGCGGTTCGCTGCCCTCGCCCTCGGCTTGTGTCCTTTCACAGCCTTTCCTGTCGCGCTGCCGAGTTTTGCGGGGGGAGGGCGCGATTTTAAGTATTTTACGTCTTTAAAATGTGTTTAGTCTCTGTTGAGAGCAGTCGAATAGAGGAGCCCAATCACCGGGAGGCTTCTGGTGAGAAGCGAGTGTCCTTCTCGCTCCACCCGGCTCCCCGTTACCTGCGCCCAGCTCGCTGGCTCCTTCCCAGAACCTCCTATGCAGGCCCGAATGCCTTGGCTGTGACTTCGCAGGTGACCAGCACAGAAGTCCCTGCTGGCGAAGCCAAGATTATTCAGCCCCGTTTCGCAGACTTTCCTCAGGCTGCACAGTGGGCTTTGGGTGGACTCTCTGCGTGACCCCAGAGTCCGGGGGATGGATTCCCAGGGTGGATGGTGGGTGGACGGTGAGAGATGTCCGTGCCTGTGGCGCGGGGGCCAGTTGACCCTGCTGTCCGAGTCCCCCGAGGAGCAAACTCTGCTCCTGTCCGCTGCCTGGCCAGGGCCGCCGATGCCCCCAGTTCCCTCTCCTGCTCGTACCTCGGCCCCTCCCGCTGTTTGGCTAAGACCTCGCCCCTCAGGGCCCGCCTGGGCCCACCTCCCAGCGCAGCCGGCCACGTGGTCTGTCCTGAGCCTCCGAACCTGCCTGTGTGTGTGGCCTTGGTGGTCCTGCACACCAGGCCTGGGGCTCCACTTTGGCAGGTTTTGTGGGAGCTACCTGAAAACGGCCCCTTTCATTTGGGCTCCTGGGAAGGCCCATCCGGGCCCCACTTCCTCCTTGCCAGCTCCCCACTGCAGAGCAATTCTAAACCCGTGGCCCTGCCTGCCACGCCCTGGGGAGGGGCCTTTTCCTTCTCCAGTCTCGCCCCTCCTGTCGCCTCCTCCAGCCCCACCCCCGCCCCTCCCGCTCTCCTGGCCTCAGCTTACAAGCCACCCTCCGAAGGGCCCGCACGACCCTCTCCGCGTCCCTGGAAGGTCCCTCGGCACTGTCACCTCTCAGGCCCCTGGCTCTCTCCTAGCCTCTTGGCCCCTGGCTGGGTGTGAAGTGAGAGCAGAGCCTGACCCCCACTCCCAGCCCACAGGGAAGGAGCAGAGGTTCGGAGAGTGGATGTGATCGTTGAGGGGGGAAGGGCAGCCAGCAGTGACCCTGGCCTCTCGGGCCCTGGGAAGGCGGCACGGCGGGGGTTCTGTCCAGCTGCCCTGAGGCCTCAGGAGGAGGGTCTGGCTCGGGTCGCGGGCCTCCAGGCGGCCACTGTCCGGCCTGGCTGAGCGACGGGGCCTGCTGTCCGCAGATCACCCTGACAACCATTGGCTACGGGGACAAGTACCCCCAGACCTGGAACGGGAGGCTCCTGGCGGCAACCTTCACCCTCATCGGCGTCTCCTTCTTCGCTCTTCCTGCTGTGAGTCCTGCCCCTTCCTGCCTTTGCTGGGGATGGGGTCTGGGCCCCCCTGGTGACCACAGCTGCCCTCGGGGCCATGTGGGGCAGGGGCAGGGCTCCCAGCAGGCCCACAGCCCCCAGGAGTGGATGTGGCAGCCTCCACAACGTGCCGCCCCAGGCTGTACCTTCTGACCCGTGTCTGTGGGTCACCGTCAGCGCCTCCCAGCCTTGTGGGATTGGCTAGTTGGGTCCTTGTGACCAGGAGCGGTGCTGTATCGTGACACAGCTCCGTCAGGTCTCCTTCAGAAGAGGCAAGGGCCCTGTTAACCCTCTACCCGCAGCTGTGAGGGGCGGGGCTGGCGCTGCTGCTCTCCTGGTGGCCCTTCTCTGGGACCCCGGACCACACCTCTCCACTCACTCCAGTGTGGACAAATTGGGGAGGAGGATTAATCTCTGGGCTGAGATGTGTTCAGAGTGGGCCCCGCCAGGCTCCTGTAAGCCTGAAGTTCCCTTTACCCCAAATCCAAGTCTTTCCCCCCAGCCTGTCTCCTGGCACTGGGGGCTGAGGAGGCGGGAAGGTGGAGCTAGAAGTGTGCAGGCACGGGTGGGGGGGCTGCGGTCCCCCGGACATGGTCTGACCCTGAGGAACTGTGTGGGGCTGTGGTCCCTGGGGCACCGTCTGACCCCAGTGATTTGCAGGGCATCTTGGGGTCTGGCTTTGCCCTGAAAGTTCAAGAACAGCATCGTCAGAAGCACTTTGAGAAGAGGCGGAACCCTGCGGCAGGCCTGATCCAGGTGAGTCCGGGTGGCCCCCCACACGCAGTGCCACGTGGACCTCCATGTAGACCGGCAGAACCCCTGGCCTGGGCCCACGGTGTTGGAGTGGAGCCCTGCTTCGCGTCCGTCTCCCTGTTGGGGAATTCGAGTCTGTGCTGAGAACCGGCCTAGATGCCCTCAGCTGTCTGGCAGCTACAGCACAGGCAGCAGCAAGGCGGGTGCTGGCCAGCGTTCTGTGGGCCCTGGGTCCTGGGCCAGGCTGTCACAGGTGCCCCCGAGGTGTCCCTTCACAGCACTGACACCCATCCTGCAGTGGAATCAGGGTTCAGAGATTCCCCACGCAGGTAGGTGCCAGAGCAATGTCTGTGCTGCCCCAACTCACAATGCCCACCCCATCACTGGGGGTCACAGTGGCCACTCGGCCTCCAGTAGTGCTCCATGAGCCATCCTGAGAGTGTGGGCCCGAGCACAGGCTGCCCGATGGGCCCAGCGTTCCTGCAGCCCCTCCCAGAGCCCAGGGGACCCAGTGGACCTTTGGAGTTGACTGGCCTTTCCTGCTGGCTGGACACTGCCCTGGCCCCTCAAGTGCATTTCTTTCTTAAAGATGTGGTCTTGCCCTGGTGCAGCCTACTTTTGTGTATGTACGTATGCCTGTGTCTTTCACCATAAGAACTTCAAATGGCTACTTCTTTTAAATGCAAAAGAGTGTGAAGAAGAACAGAAATGCCCCCCAGTCCCACCCACTATCGACATAAAGTCACAGCACTACGTGTGGTTCAGAGGTTTGAGTAGCACAGGGAAGGAGCGTGGCCTGAACACGCAGCACCTACCCTCTGCCCCTCCTCTCTGAGAAGCTCAGAGGTTTGGGAAGGAGACGTGGAAGAATTAGGGCTTGGGAAGGACCCACACACACTGGGGGATCTAGGAGGCACACACATGCCCAGTGCTGGATGCAGGCTCAGAAGTGACGGGAGAAGACACTAATTGCTCACTTCAGGCTGATCTTTAGACTCCGTGCAAGCAGGAAGTGATGGCTAAGGCAGAGCTGTAAGTGACCTTCTCAGATGTTGGAGGAGTGCCCCAACACAGGGCCGGTCTGCAGAGGCTGAGAGCATTTGTTTCCTCTTTGGTTCTTTGGGTTTAAGGGAACGTCTGTCAAGTCACCATCTGACAACTGAGCTAAGGGAACAGACTTCGGTGACCACACACAACAAAGAATACAGCGTTTATGGAATAGCTTAGAAAAGTCACTTAACAAACTACTACAATCAACAACAAGCAGCAGCAACAAACTCCGGGGATGGGGAGGAATCTGACTTCCAGAGGTACCACATTACAATACCCAGAATGTCTAGTTTTCAACAAAAAATTGTGAGGCATGCAAAGAAACAAGAAAGTGTGATCCAGTCACAGGAAAAAAAAAAAAACAAGTAATAGAAACTGTCCCTGAAGAAGCCCTGATGTTTGATTTACTAGACAAAGACTTTCAATTAGCTGTTTAAATACGCACAAAAGACTAAAGGAATCCATGGAAATGAGGAGAATCAGAAGAATGATGTCTCACCAAATAGAGACTGTCCATAGAGATAGAAATAATACAAAGGAAACAGATAGAAATTCTGGAGCTGAAGAGTACAATAACTGAAATGAAAAATGCACTAGAGGGTTCAGCAGCAGATCTGAGCAGGCAGAAGGAAGAATCAGCAGACTTGAAGACAGGTGAGTTGAAGTTACTCAGTCTGAGGAGCAGAAAGAGAACAAGTGAAGAAAAATGAGCAGAGCCCATGAGACCTGTGGGATACCATCTAATGTACCAATATTTGCATAATGGGAGCCCCAGAAAGAGAAGAGGGGTTGGGCAAAAAGAATACCTGAAAAAATAAGGCTGAAAACTTCCCAGATTTGATGAAAGACATGAATCTGTACATCCAAGTAGTATAAAGTCAAAGAGATTCGCACCAGGACTCATTATGATCAAACTGTTGAAGCCCACAGACAGGGGGAGGCTTGGAAGCAGCAGGAGAGAAAGGACTCTTGGTGCCCAAGGGTCCTCAGTGAGGGTAACTGCCGATTTCTCATCAGAAACCATGGGGGCCAGTGGGATGACGTGTTTAAAGTCTGCAAAGGAAAAACTGTCGACCCAGAATTCTGGTCTGGCAAAATTATGCTTCAAAAGAGAAATCACAGCATTCCCATAAAAACAAAAGCTGAGGGAGTTTTTAGCTAATAGACCTGCCCTACAAGAAATGCTGGAGAGGGCTCTTCAGACGGAAGTGAAAGGACCCTGGGCAGTAACTCAAGCCACACAGACACTGGTAAAGTTAACTACACAGGTAAATGTGAGAGCGAGTAGTATTATATTTTTGATTTGTAACTCATTTTTTCCCTTATATGAGTTAAAAGACAAAGGCATAAAGCAATAATCATAAATCTGTATTTCTGGGCACACAACGTAGAGGGTGTAATTTGTAACAGTTACAACATAAAGGGGGTGGACCGCGCAAGAGCAGAGTCTTTGTTCACTATTGAAGCTGAGTTGGTGTTAATTCAAACTAGATTGTTACAAATTTAAGATGGAATTAATCATAATCCCAGGGTAGCCCTTAAGAAAACAACTAAAAAATACCAGAAAAGGAAAAGAGAAGGGACTCAATAATAACTAGGAAAAAATGAAACTCTACAGAAGGCAATAATGGAGGAATTGAGAAACAAAAAATCAGCAGAAGCAAGTCCTTCCTTATAAGTAATTACTTTAAATGTAAATGGATTAAACTCCCCAATTAAAAGGTAGAGATTGGAGGAATGGATAAAAATCTATCCAACTGTACTAGATCCAAAGACGACAATACACTGAAAGTGAAAGAATGGAAAAAGATATTCCATGTAAACAGTGACCTAGAGCTGGGTTGGCCACACTTGTATCAGACAAAATAGACAAGTTAAGACAAAGAAGGCTGTTATGTATTGATAAGAGGCAATTTATAAAGATGATTAACAATCATAAACATTTATATACTAACAACAGAGTCCTAAAACTATATGAAGCAAAAACTGACAGAATTAAAGGATGAAATAGACATTTCTACAGTAATACCTGGAGAATTCAATACCTCACTTTCAAAATGGGTAGAAAGGTATTTCCCTGGTGGCGCAGTGGTTAAGAATTCACCTGCCAAGGCAGGGGACACGGGTTCGAGCCCTGGTCTGGGAAGATCCCACATGCCACGGAGCAACTAAGCCCATGCATCACAACTACTGAGCCTGCGCTCTAGAGCCCACAAGCCACAGCTACTGAGCCTGAGTGCCACAACTACTGAAGCCCATGCGCTTAGAGCCCGTGCCCCACAACAAAGAGAAGCCACTGCAATGAAGAGTAGCTCCTGTTCGCTGCAACTAGAGAAAGCCCGCAGGCAGCAATGAAGACCCAATGCAGCCAAAGATAAATACATAAGAAAAAAAAAAGGGTAGAAAAACCAGACAAAAGATCCTAAGGAGACAGAGGACTTGAACAAACCACGACGCAGCTAGATCTGCAGACATCTGTCATTAGACATGTGTCACCAACCACAGAGGACACATCCTTCTCAAGTGCACGTGGAACGTTCCCCAGAACAGACCATGGGTTGGGCCAAAACAAGTCTCAATAGTTGGGTGCCACATCTATCCAATGAGGAAAGGACAGTCTCTTTGACGGTGGTTCTGGGATACTGGAGACCCATTTTTAAAGGAGTGAAGTTTGACCCTTACCTCACACCAATACAAAATTAACTCCAAATGGATTAAAAACCTAAATGTAAGAGCTAAAACTAAAATTCTTAGTTGAAATCATGGATGTAAATCTCTATGACTTTGGTTTCTTAGATATGACACCAAAAGCACAAGCAATAAAAGAAAAAAATAAATAAGACTTTAGCAAAATTTAAAACTTCCATGCGTTAAAGGACACTATTCATAGCATCTCTTTAGAGAGTGAAAAGACAACCCACAGAATGGGAGAAAATATTTGTAAATCATATATCTGATACGGGTCTGGTATCCAAAATATATGAAGGACTCATACAGCTCAACAACAAACAGACACACAACCCAATTAAGAAATGGGCAGAGGATTTAAGTAGACATCTCCCCAAAGAAGGTACACAGATGGCTAATAAGAACATTAAAAGATGTTCAGGGGCTTCCCTGGTGGCGCAGGGGTTGGGAGTCCGCCTGCCGATGCAGGGGACACGGGTTCGTGCCCCGGTCCGGGAAGATCCCACATGCCGCGGAGCGGCTGGGCCCGTGAGCCATGGCCGCTGAGCCTGTGCGTCCGAAGCCTGTGCTCCGCAACGGGAGAGGCCACAACAGTGAGAGGCCCGCGTACCGCAAAAAAAAAAAAAAAAAAAAGATGTTCAACATCATTCTTCATGAACGAAATGCGAATCAAAAGCGCTTCACACCCACCAGGAGGGCTAAACTTAAAAGAAAAAGTGTCGATGAGCGTGTGGTGAAATCAGAATCCTCGTACATTGCTGGGGCGATGTGAAATGGTGCAGCCACTGTAGAAAAGTTTGGTGGTTCCTCAAAAAGTTAAACATATCACATGACCCAGGAATCCCACTCCTAGCTATACACCCAACAGAGCTGAAAACAGATGTTCGGCCAAAAAGCTTCACACAGGTGTTCGTAGCAGCACTATTCACAGGAGCTGAAAGGTGGGGACAGCTCAGACGTCCCTCGGTGGGTGAAAGGTACACAGATGTGGTCCATCCGTACGCCCGAATGTTGTTCAGCCTTAGAAAGAACGAGGCTCGGATGCAGGCTCCGGCAGGGATGGGCCTCGAGAACGTGCTAAAGGAAGGAGGCCAGACACAGGAGGCCACGCGCTACCATTCCATCGCTACCACCCACAGGGACCGGTGCAGACTGGGGGGGGCAGGCTGGGGGCAGGAGGGGGCGGGGAGGGAAGGAAGGTGACCACGATGCCGGGTGACGGCTTCCAAGCGTCAGGTAGGGCAGATGGGAGGAAAGAACCGAAGCTCCCTGCAGCCTCGCCGGGTGCTTGACCTGTGCCCCGCACCCCGCCGCATCTCCATTCTGCAGAGGCTACTGAGGCCTGAAGGGGTGGGAGCAGCACGGGGCCTCAGTCCAGAGCCCCGTGCACGGGGATGCGCAGGGGCGAGGCCCTGGGAGAGGCCGGTGGGACCCCTTAGTGCCCAGCTGACGTCCTGTCCTCCCCGCAGTCCGCCTGGAGGTTCTACGCCACCAACCTGTCACGCACGGACCTGCACTCCACGTGGCAGTACTATGAGCGCACGGTGACCGTCCCCATGTACAGGTACCTCCCCCACCTCCCCAGCACTGCCTGCGTGCAGCCCCCTTTGTTCTTAAACCCCATTTTTCGGTTGTTGTTCATCATTTTGGTTATTTTTTGTTTCTTTTTCTTTAAAATGTATGTACTTTTCAAAAAGGAATCGTGTGTGACTATTTGATTAATTTTGTTCTGTTTTCTAGTTTGCGGCTTTTATTTTTCACCTTCATTCCGCCCCCTGCTTAGTGTCCTTGCTGTCAGGTGCATAGTGTGTAAACCTTGTGACGACAGCCCCCCAGAGCTTGCGGAGGTAAATGCTAGCTGGTTCCGGGGACCGCAGCCCCTCCAGGGGGCCCCGTGTTTAGAAACAAAAGGATAACCTTGACCCTCTGACCCCCAGTGAGGGCAAGAGTCTCTGCTCAAGTAAGGAGAGCACCCCAGACCCCACAGCGAGGTCCCCACAGGGCAGAGCACAGACACCCCCAGGCGCCCTGAGGGGGAGATGAGGGGGCCGGGGAGGCCTCCCTGGGGGCCTGCGTGGTCAGCAGGCGGCTTTCCAGGCACGGCTTGTGCCCCCCGGGGTTTGTCTGCGCCAGGCTGCGGCTTAGAACAAGGTCTGAGGTGAGAAGGGCGAGGGCTGGCCAGCGTCCATGCAGGTCAGGTGCCCCCGGGCTGGGCGCTGCCCTGCCAGCCCGCCCTCCCACCTCAGGGCTGACGCTGAGCCCTGGGGCCTCTCAACCCGGGGAGTCCCCTTACCTGCCCCTGGGGGTGTCCACCCACGGAGCCCTCCCCCGGGGCAGGGTCCTCCTGCGGGTCCCTACCTGCCACCCGCCTCTCTCGGGATCTGCCCGCTCCCTCCTCCAGCACCGTCCTACGGGCACTTTCGGGGACCCTCAGCTTCGGGGTGGTGGGGGCCTGGCGCCACCCGCTTCCCGGAACCGCTGCAGGCACTGTGCTCTCAGCCCTCCGGCCGAGGCAGGACTGACCCTCGTGCTAATTTTCTTTGTTCTGTTGTTTCCCCCACTTTCCTGGACTATTTTTTTTTCATTTTCTTTTTCTTATCCCGTTCTTTTAAAATCTTTCATTCCTTTCCCTTTGTGTGTGTGTGAAAACACTTGAAAAAGCTCGCAAACTCAAACCTACGGGGCCTCCAGGTAGGACTGCATGGGCGGAAAGCGTGTGGTGTGGTTCTGTTCTGTTGGGGACTGTTCCGGGGCCCCCCCGAGCCCACCCTGCCCAGCCTGTGGCCCCGCCTGGAGCCACATGTGCCCTCCTCGCTCCCCGGTTCCCTCTCCCGACCGCCCCTCCCCACCAGCTGCTTTCTCGTGCTGGTCTGTCTGTCCAGGTGTCCTCCGTTCCTTGTCTGCTTCCTGCCTTGTCTCAGTGGCTGGGGTCCCGCCCCACGGGCCCCACTTACTCCCAGTGCAGAGGTGGTGGAGATGGGGCATCAGCCATCCCAGCTCGGGGGCACCCCGGCCAGCGGCCCCCGGTCCTGGAAGGCAACTCTGGGCTTGGGGTCTCCCTCTCTGCATCCGCCCCCCGCCCCGAGAGGGAGACGTGAGGCCCTGGGCGGAGGGGGCCTGCGGTCCATCCGTGTGGCCCCACTGACCGTGTCTGCCCCGCACGGCTGTCTTCCTGCTGCACTTTCAGTCTGGGGCCCCGTGCCCAGACGGGGGCGCTGCACTGCTCCACAAGGGGCCCTGTGCCTGGGGCCAGGCCCCTTTGTAGGCCCTGTGCTTCCCCTCGGAGTGGTGGTACCGTGCTGCGCCTCCCGTGGCGCCCTGCGTGGGAACCGTGTTAGGAAGGTAACCCCTCCGCTCCCAGGAGAGAAGAGGGTGCCGTGCTGGGCAGTGTAGGGCCAGGCTCCGGGGGCGGGAGGGTCCTGACCCCTCGGCATCTCCGCCCCAGCAGTGCCTG
Source organism: Grampus griseus (assembly GCF_964374135.1). Taxonomy (NCBI): domain Eukaryota; kingdom Metazoa; phylum Chordata; class Mammalia; order Artiodactyla; family Delphinidae; genus Grampus; species Grampus griseus. Next base: position 88,124,991 of record NC_139008.1, on the reverse strand, counting down.
CCTTTCACCGTTGGCCACGGGCCCCACGGGCTTCGCTCAGCAGAGGGTGGTGGTGGGAGCAGCATATCCTCCCCCGTCTGCTGGCCCTGGACCCCTGGGGCTCCAGGCTGCCGGGCAGTTGGGGGGACCCTGCTTCAGAGCCCGACAGGCTCCTCCCAGACCCGGTGGCCCCCTCGGTCCATCTTCTCCAGAAGCCCCCCATCCCCTGACGTCTGTGGAAGCACCCCATCCCCACCCCGGGCCTGGGGGCTGGCCTTGTCCTCCGGAGGTGTCTGACCCCAGACTAGCCGCTGCTCGCTCCTGGGGACGCCCCCCAACGTGTCCCCCACTCCCATCGCCCACTGCACCCTCGTCCTCCACGACTGGGGCTGTGTGTGGCCCTCACGTGCGTGGTGCCTGCGCGTCTCTGTCCGCGGCCCTGCCCGTCCGTGTTTTGTCCCCTGCCTCTGTGTGTCCAAGGCATGACGTCCAACTGTGTGCCCCTACCCTGGACCTGCGTGTGTGGCGGCCGAGTGGGGCCAGCTGCCCAGGGTCTCTGTTCCAGGCCCCGTGGTGGGTGGCCAAGGGGGTGGGGAGAGCAGCTCTGTCCCGGTGTCCAGTCCTGGGGCTCTGCTGCGCCCACGGTGTGAGCCGACCTGACCGCGCAGGCCTCCTGCTAGGTCTGGACCTATGAGGACAGGAGAGACCTGGAGGGGGAGTGGGGAGGGGAGAGAGAGGGCTAGTGTTCCCAGGTTCCAGGCCTGGCCGGGCTTGGGCGGCAGAGGGAACAGAGGGGCAGGGCCGCCCCTGCTGGCCCTGGAGATGGCAGTGACTGGGGCGAGCCCGGCGGAGGGGGCACTCGGATGGGCGCTAGGGGGCGTGGCTGGGTAGAGGAGGGGTTGGGAGGGACCAAAGCAAAGCCAGACTGGCAGGTGGGCGGGGGCGGGTCAGGGCCAAGGGTGCAGGGGGGTCACAGATCCTCCTGTTTCGGAGACAGCGGGCAGTGTGAGCAGGGGAAGGACAAGGACACATCACACGAGGAGGCTGGGCATCCAGGGAGGCCCAGGGAGAGGAGGACACCAGGGACGTGGGAGGGGACAGGAGGGAGTGAGGGCTGGAGCCAGGGCTGTGTGTGTGGCGGGAGGTGGTGCTGTGCACCGGGTGAGGGTGCCCAGGACGGCTTGGACACAGGTGCACAGGAGGGACAGGGGTCCCCAGGCTCAAGAAGGCCGGAGGCTCAGGATTGGGTTTGGGGGTTGGTGGGGAGGTGTCACAGAGCAGGTGAGGTGTCACAGAGCAGGTGGGGGTGTCACAGAGCAGGTGGGGTGTCAGAGAGCAGGTGGGGTGTCACAGAGCAGGTGGGGGTGTCACAGAGTAGGTGGGGTGTCACAGAGCTGGTGGGGTGTCACAGAGCAGGTGGGGTGTCACAGAACAGCTGGGGTGTCACAGAGCAGGTGGGGTGTCACAGAGCAGGTGGGGGTGTCACAGAGCAGGTGGGGTGTCACAGAGCAGGTGGGGTGTCACAGAGCAGATGGGGTGTCACAGAGCAGGTGGGGTGTCACAGAGCAGATGGGGTTGTCACACACAGTGGGATGTCACAGACAGTGGGGTGTCACAGAGCAGGTGGGGTGTCAGAGAGCAGGTGGGGGTGTCACAGAGCAAATGGGGGTGTCAGAGAGCAGGTGGGGGTGTCACAGAGCAGGTGAGGTGTCACAGAGCAGGTGGGGGTGTCACAGAGCAGGTGGGGTGTCACAGAGCAGATGGGATGTCAGAGAGCAGGTGGGGGTGTCAGAGAGCAGGTGGGGTGTCACAGAGTAGGTGGGGTGTCACAGAGCAGGTGGGGTGTCACAGAACAGATGGGGGTGTCACAGAGCAGGTGGGGTGTCACAGCACAGGTGGGGGTGTCACAGAGCTGGAGAGGTGTCACCGCAGGTGGGGTGTCACAGAGCAGGTGGGGTGTCACAGAGCTGGTGGGGTGTCACAGAGCAGGTGGGGTGTCACAGAGCTGGTGGGGCATCACAGACAGTGGGGTGTCACAGAGTATGTGGGGGTGTCACAGAGCACGTGGGGTGTCACAGAGTATGTGGGGGTGTCACAGAGCAGGAGGGAGTGTCACAGAGTAGGTGAGGGTGTCACAGAGCAGGTGGGGTTGTCACAGACAGTGGGATGTCACAGTGGGGTGTCACAGAGCTGGCGGGGGTGTCACAGAGCAGGTGGGGTTGTCACAGACAGTGGGGTGTCACAGAGCTGGTGGAGGTGTCACAGAGCAGGTGGGGTGTCACAGAGCAAGGTGGGGTGTCACAGAGTAGGTGGGGTGTCACAGACAGTGGGATGTCACAGACAGTGGGGTGTCACAGAGCAGGTGGGGTGTCAGAGAGCAGGTGGGGTTGTCACAGACAGTGGGGTGTCACAGAGCTGGTGGAGGTGTCACAGAGCAGGTGGGGTGTCACAGAGCAAGGTGGGGTGTCACAGAGTAGGTGGGGTGTCACAGACAGTGGGATGTCACAGACAGTGGGGTGTCACAGAGCAGGTGGGGCGTGACAGACAATGGGGTGTCACAGAGTATGTGGGGGTGTCACAGAGCAGGAGGGAGTGTCACAGAGTAGGTGGGGGTGTCACAGAGCAGGTGGGGTGTCACAGAGATGGTGGGGGTGTCACAGATCATGTGGGGTGTCACAGATCATGTGGGGTGTCACAGAGCAGGTGGGGTGTCACAGAGCTGGTGGGGGTGTCACAGAGCAGGTGGGGTGTCACAGAGCAAGGTGGGGTGTCACAGAGTAGGTGGGGTGTCACAGACAGTGGGATGTCACAGCATAGGTGGGGGTGTCACAGAGCAGGTGGTGTGTCAGAGACAGTGGGATGTCAAAGTGTAAGTGGGGTGTCACACAGCAGGTGGAGTGTCACAGACAGTGGCATGTCACAGAGTAGGTGGGGGTGTCAGAGAGCAGGCGGAGTTGTCACAGCAGGTGGGGCTGGGTCAGGAAGCAGAGACCAGGGCCTGGAAACACGCAGCGTCACTGATGGCGTGGAAGCTGTGTGAGAGCCTAAGGTGGCCAGGATCCACTGGAGGAGTTGGGAGTGGGGTGGGGTTGGGGTCAGAAGTGTCCCCAGACATTGTGGGGACTCGAGTCTTGGGTGAGTCTCCTGCAGCTGGAGGTGGGAGAGCTGGCCTTCCCCAGGAATGTCCCAGGGGTACAAAACCCTCCCTGGCATCCCAGAGGGACTGTTCACCCCTCGGCTTCCTGGCCGGTGGTCGCAGCACTGAATGCTGGGCCGGCAGGCGGGCCAGGCGTGCGGCTGTCCTGGTAGGTGTGACTGCCTCTGGGAAGAGGGGCTCGGAGCGGGGCCAGGCCAGCCGTCCAGGAGGCCCGCTTGCAGCCCTGTGGGCTCTGCCCAGCACAGTCATTTCCTGTGACCTCGGCCCCACTCAGCCTTGGTAGAGCGAGTGGCTCTGTAGAGAGGGGTCTGGGAGCGCCACTATGTTGGGGGCTGGGTTTGCAACTGTGCTTCCCCTGAGGGTGTTCAGGGATTGGGAAGGGGGAGGGCGGGAGCCCCTGTCCTCCCTGCAGGACCAGCCCCACACAGGCATCCCCTCTAGGGATGGCCCGGGCCCCGCGCACTCCCAGGGCTGAGGCCCCCGGGAGGATGAAGACAGTGCCCCAGCCCCAGAGGTGGGGGCCCGGGCTCCCTGGGGTCTGCCGCCGCCGTGCACTCCTCCCCTTTTTCTGCCTGTGACGGGCACAGCCCGTGTCCCCGCGTGAGACACGGATGCTCGTGAGAGCTGGGCTGAGGGCCCCTGGGGCTCTGGCGGGCGGGGGCCCACTCACCTGTCCTCCTGCCGCAGACTGATCCCGCCGCTGAACCAGTTAGAGCTGCTTCGGAACCTCAAGAGCAAATCTGGACTCACCTTCAGGTGAGCGGGGGCGCCTGGGCTGGCACTCGGGGCACGGCGTCTCGGGGCCTGGCAAGGGGCTGGCAGCAGCAGGATGCTGGTGGTCGGGCTGCCGTGGGACCCGGTGACACCGGTGGCTTTCCGCTTTTGCTGACCCCGGTCTCGGCTCCCATCCTGAGGGCGGCCGGGTGCGGGGTGGGCACAGAGAGGGGAGCTCCACGTGGGGCCAGGAGGCTGGTGCTCTGGCCTGAGGCGGGAAGAAGAGTCCAGCCGTGCACGTCCCTGGAGCGTCGGGTGGACACACGCGGCGGCACCTGCTGGCTCTCCCAGTCACAAACCCCGCGACTCCTCGAGCGCTTGATGCGTGAGGGGGGTGCGGAGGAGATGGGCTGGGCTGCAGGAGAGGGGAGGGGAGGGTGCCGTGACCAGGCCTGTTTGCCGACAAGGAAGGGCTCTCGGTGGGCGGAGCGGCCGAGTGGGTTGAATGGTGCCCCCCCACCTGCCCCGCAAAGACACATCCATGCCCTGGAACTGTGAACGTGACCTTATCTGGAAAAAGCCTTCGTGGGGGTGATTGAGTGAAGGACCTCAGCCGTCCTGAGCGTCCATTGTGGAGGAGCTTCCTCCACACTTCCTCTCTGAAAGTTTGTTAATGTCGGTGATTCTGATGAAAGCGCGTGTCCATAAACACGGGGCGGTAGCGACCGCAGCCTCAGAACTTCTCGTGACCCCTTCCGGATTCCCTGTCCCCTGGGACCCGCCTCCTCCGGCCCCTCACACGCAGCCCCCGGCCTGTGGGAGCTTGGGGGGTCCTCTGGGCTGTGCACGGGGTCGGCCCGGAGGGCTGCCCGCGAGCAGGCTTGTGCTTCTGTTTGCAGGAAGGAGCCCCAGCCGGAACCATCCCCAAGGTCAGTGCCACCTGCTCCCGCTGCCTCGGCGCCTGCCCTGTGTCCTCGGGGGGCGCGGGCTGCCTCCGGGCTGTGCATGCGCCTGCGTGCTGCTGAGGGTGGCGCCCTGCCTGCTGGTGATGTGGGCCCTTAAATCACGCTTCCCGTGGCCACGCCCCTCCCCAGGCCCCGGGCCTGCTCAGCAGCTGAGGGGCAGCTCCTGCCCTCCTGTGACTGTAGCACCGCGGACTGGACGCGGGGGGCTTCCGGGGGAGCAGTCCTACCAGCTCCAGCACAGGGCCTGGGCTGTTCTGAGCCGAGGGCGACCCAGGTGGCCACTCCCACGGGGTGTCCCCCCGACACTGCAGGTCAGGGTCAGACGGCGGGAGGAGGGGCAGCTCTGAGGAGGGGTCTTCGCATCACCCCGGTCAGGTCTCGGTTTGTGGAAGGTTCTCGAGGAGTGGGAGAGGGTCCCCTTCGGGGCAGGGTCTCCTGCCCTGCTTCGCAAGCCCTCGGTGGGGACCGGTCTCCCCCTCCCTGGGTCTGTCCAGGCCCCTGCGGTTCTGTTTGCTTTAGGCGAGCTCGAGGCTGGGACCCCAGATGGGGACTCGCAGGGATCATTTCTGCTGGAGGCAGAGGAGGGATGGCAGCACCCTGCTGTTTTCCTAGTGTTGGAAAAAAAAACCCAGACCAGTTCACAACGTTCAAGTTGGTGACCTCCAGCCCGTCCGCGTATCGCTGTGTACCTCTGAGCTCAGGGTCCCCCGGCGCCCCGTCTACACCTGCAGAGGGAGCCCTGTCCCCGAGGCCGTGGGCCAGAGACGCTGCCTGCCCACATTAGTGCCCTCCTGGATCAGAGGCAGCTCAGCTGGCTGCCCAGCTGGGGAGGCGTTGGGCTGAGCCCACCCTCGGCATCCATCGGAAGGGGGCACGTGTCCCCACCCCCACGTCCCCAAAGGGGGCTGTCAGCTGGGGCCTGGGGTCGGAAAGGTCGGCAGCGCTTCTGCCCCGAAGCAGCCCAAAGAGCAGCAGTGGTGAACCCCTCAGACCTGGACCAGAGCGGGTTCAGCCCAGGCAGCGACCTCTGTTTTCCTGGGCAGGCTGGGAGCGAGGGGGCCCGACGCAGGGCTGTGGTCAGGGCGGGCGGGGAGGGGCGTGCAGCAGGGCCTCGCGTGCTTTGTGGGATCCCGTCGGTGCTGCCATCTGCCCCTTCCGTGAGCCCCGGGACCCTGAGGCCGGGGAGGCGGCGCGGCTGCCCGTGGCTCGGCCGGGGTGGGCGCCTCTCTGGCCCTCGGCGCGGCCCGCCCACCCGTCCGGCCCCTCCGGCCTGACGCGGCTTCCTGTGCTCGTCGCCCTGCTTTATCTCCTCTCCCGACAATTTTCGTCTCAGCCTCTCTCTCTCTCTCTCTCCTCTCCTGCCCTCCCTCCCCCAATCTGGAAAATCTTGCCTGCCCCCCAAGTGCCTTTAATCATGTCACTGCCCTTCTCGGGCCCCTTTCACGTCTGCTCTGTCTTTGGGGATGAGGTGCTGACCCTGAAAGCAGGACTCAAGGTGAGGATATGCGGGAGCCCCCCGGCTCTCCGGCACGTTCTGTGGCTCCCCCCGCCCCCCCGCTTCCTGCTCCTCCCTCCCTCCCCTCGTGTCCGTGTGTCCCTGCCTGTGACCCAGCGGCTTCCCCTGGGGGCCCCGGGCCGAGGCCCTGGGACAGAGGCCCTGCCCCTCCTGGATGCACACCGGTCAGCCAGGAAACAGGTGGCATTTCTGTTCCCTGACTGGAGCAGCCGTGAGCCCCTTTGTAGCGCCCAGTGCATAGTAGGTCTGCAGGAAATGAGCCTGCCACAGGACCCACGGCAGGGTGGGCCTGGCCCTGGGCTGCCTGGTGAGGGGACCCTGTCCCGTGAAGCACAGGTGGACGGGGTGGACGCAGGGACCCTCCCTCAGCTGCCGTGAGAGCCCCGGTCCTGGCTCAGGATGGGGGCGCGCCCCGTGGCTGTGTGGGCGTCACACCAAGGTGTGGGGCTGGGGGCGGGGCAGGCGGGGGTCTCAGGCTGTGCTGCTCTGGGTGTGGCTCTGACCTGCCCTTTGACCCACCCCATTTCTGACTGCCCCCGCCCCTCCCATGCCTGGGGGAGCCCCTGTGCCCCAGCCGCTTTGCCCCTGTCCTGTGGCTCCCCTCTTCGTCGCGGGGGGCAGTGTGCCGTGTTCGGGTGCGTGTCTGTCCAGTCTGGTCTTGGTGAGTGTCCGTGGGCGCCTCTTCCACCCTCTCGAGCCCGGGCCTCCGGGCTTGCCTGCCGGCAGTTCTGATGGGGTGAAGCTCCACTTGGCTGCTGTGGGCAGGAAACCCCAGCGCCAGCCTGGAACCCAGAGGCAACGGGCTGGAGTTGGGGCTCCTTGCCCCCCCGCAGCAGAGGGGCAGTGCTGGGGGGGGCCAGGCCACCAGCAGCCCACCTCCCCCCGCTCCGTCCCACTCTCAGGCCACGCTGTCTCATGCCGGAGCCGCTGGCCGCGTGAGGCTGTTTAAGTTTTCGTTACAATTAAAGACAGTCACTGCGGTTAGAGAGCCTCTCCCCGTCTCGTGCGCTTGGGAGCCAGGCGTGGGCGGTCACCTAGGAAACGGTGGGTTCGGCGGTGCTGGGCTGTGGGCGGGCGAGCGCAGCGAAGCTGGTCAAGGTGGGGGCTTGGAAGACCCCGCTCCGCTTGGTCCTCTTTCCCTGGGGAGGAGCCTCCGGGTGGGGCGGGGCGGGGCAGGCCTGGGGACCCCTGGGGGGAGCTGGCCATGGGGATCCGGTCTTTAGGCTCCTTATCTGTCCTGCAGGCCCTGGTGGGGCTGTGGCTGCCTCGGGGGTGCACTCTGGAAGAGAACGTTTGCCCTACATTTGAGGGGCTCCTGCTGGCGGGGGGTCCAAGTCCTGGGGAGGTCTGCCCCCATGTGGGTGCGCTCGGTGGACAGCTGGACCCCAGCTCCCTCCACCCGGGGCCGACCTCTAGTTAGTTTTGTTCTACAACCCGAAGTGACTGGGGAAGGTCCCACTGGGGAAGCACGCACGCTCGCAGGGGACTGCGTGCAGGGCGAGGCCGGGGCGGCCGAGCGAGGGCTCCTTGAGGAGACTTGACCTTGGCTTGCTGGCGTCAGTGGGGAGATCCTTGTCTGGACGCTGGCAGGTGCCGTCAGTGTTTACGTGAACGTGGGGACACTGAACACGTTTGTGAGTCGAGACCGCTGGCCGCGTCTGGGTTCGTCAGGCACAGAGTTTGAGAACCGCGGTCTCAGAAGCAAAGGTGGGGGCAGAGAGCGAGGCCCCGGGGAAGTGAAGGGTTTCCTGAAGTTCTTGCTGGTTCTTCTCATTTTTGATTACAAGTTTTCAGGTTCTAGTGCAGAGCTGAGTCTTGGGCCTTTGGGGAGGTTCTTGGGCAGGGTGACCACGGGCAGCGTCTCCTGAAGGGCCGCCCGCAGGTCCGTCTCTGCCCTCAGCACGGGGTGGACTTCACCCAAGGCCCGACCTTGGCGGCCCTTTCAAGTCCAGGAGCCCCAAGCCCCCTTCTCCTTAGCTCCCCTCCAGGGAGGGGCAGCCACTGCCTTCTGGGTAAACCGAGGCCACTTCTGATCGGGCCGCTGGCTGGGTTGGTTTGTGAAGCCGAACTTGCACGTTTTTCCTCTGAAACGTGAGCTTTCTGGAATCCTGTCCCTCTAGAACCAGCACAGCCTCAGCCCATGTATTATTTTTGTTGTTGGCATGAATATAGCAAAAAAAAAAAAATAATACATCTTTTGAAAGACATGGCCCCAAACTGACGCTGGAAGGAAAAGGTATTTTTGGAGGAAAAAACTGGGATTTTTTTTTTTTCTCTCCAAAAATAGGGACTACTTTTTTTCCAGGCCGACGGAGGACTTTATGCGCGGCTCCCTCGTTCTCCTCGCTCAGACGCGAACTCTGTAGCGGGTGCGGCTTGAGCACAGAGCCGCCCCGGGTGGTTGGTGCCTCGTGTCCCTGCGCCTCCTGCCCGCGCGCCCGGCCCAGGCTCCCTCTGGTCGTGTTGGGTCGCCGGCGCCCCCGGGACTAACTGTCCTCTCCTCATTTCCAGTAAAGGCAGACGGTGCACAGAGTCCCTGTGTGGATGCTGCCCAGGACACGCTAGGTACCTCAGACACGTCGCTCGGACGACCATTGCTGCACGGCTCTTGTCCCCCTCCCGCTCCAAGCACTTTGCTTATTAGAGGTTCTAGATGCGCCAGGGAGAGGCTGCCGCCCGCCCGGCCCCCCAGGCCCCGATTCTGATTGGCAGCTCGCCTCCCGGCCCCTTGGTGGAGCCCTAGGCCCCCTCTGGCTCCAGACGACCAACCGCCTGGGTGACGGTGGCCATGGAGCTGTAACCCCTTTCCTTCTCCCCATGCCAAACGATGCCGTGCTCCAAGCAGGAGGGGGGCCGGCCAGGGGCTCTGAAAACCAGAAAGGGCGCCTTCAGGGGCCTGACTGCTCTCCCGCGAGCCTTTTTTCCACGGCTCGTCCATCTAGCACCTCTGCTACGCACGGGAGGGCCGCTGCCCTCAACCCGGAGCCCGCCCGCCCGCCCGCCGGGAGGCAGCTCTGTCGTGTGTGTGCCCGCTCCCCGCGGTCCTGGCACACCAGACACATCGGAAAGCCAGAGGTCCATGGCTCCCCCTCCCACGTGCAGGCCTGGTTTAGGGCAGGCTGGAAACGGGTCGGTGAAAGGCCGCCCGATCTCTGCCCCGTGGGCTCCCTGACTGCCGGCACGTTTCCTCTCTCTGTCCCCTCTCTGCTCTCGGGGGTGTGGAAGCGTCTGTCCTCTTGCTTGCTCTGGGGCCCCCTCCTGCCCGCCCCTCCCTGCCCCGTGCGGCCCTGCAGGTGCTGGCAGCTGCACTCACCGGTCATCGTGTGCATGTGGTCCGTGATGGCCCCGGAAGCAGGGGTGCCGAGCGGCGGGCGTGGGGAGGGGCCGGGCAGCAGGGTCGGGGCTCCAGGGCGGCGGCATGCTTGCACATCTGCATCCGTGCATGCTCTGAACCCTTCTCGCCCTCGAGAGGGGCCCGGAGGGTCGCCTGCCCCACCTGCCCGTGCTGCCTGTGTGTTCCCGACGTAAGGCCCCGTGGGGGAGGCTCTTGCGGCCCCGGGAGGGGAGATGTGGGGCCCCGGCAGAAGCCGTCCTGCTTGCCCAGAGCTGGCGTCCAGGGTGCTTCTGGCCACAGGCTGGCCGGTCGGGTCGGGGGCCGTGATCAGGCTGCCCGGGAACCGGAAAGGCCAGAGGTGCCCGTGGCCGGGCCAGGAGCCCAGGCCTCACTTGGCCCTGCCGTGTGCGTCTCACGGACGTCACTTCGTCCCCGCCCCCCCGCCTTCCCTGGGCGTCCGCAGTCCAGCGGTGGGCCAGGCGGCTCTCTCTGGACGCCGGCTCCTTCCCCGCTGAGCTGGGCCCCGGCCGGCCGTGCAGACCAGGGTGCAGCCGCGCTCAGCCGGGGCCCCCGCTCGCCTGTCCCCGTTGATGGCTGGTGTCACTTGCTGGGAATTTGCCCTGGGGAGGGTAGCAGGCAGGGGAGGAGAGGCTGGGCCTCGCTTTCTCCCCAGACCCTCCTGAGCTTGGCCCTGGCCCCGTGTCAATGCCCCTCACTTGGAAGGTGGGCTGGCCCGTGCTCTTTCCTGGGGGCGGGCTGCCGGAGCCCCGTCCCGCGCATGCTTCTGTCCTTGGCTTGTGAGGTGACGGAGGGTCTCTCTCGACACCTGCAGGACCGTCGGCGTTCGGGCACCTGGAGTTGAGGCGGGCCTGGGGTGGCTGGGGGCCGCGTGCCTGTGAGCCCTGAGCTGTGATGAGCGTGGAGGTCCAGACAGTCACCCGTGGCCTCCTCCAGCAGGGCACCCCTCCCCGGTCTGAGCAGTCTGAGAGCCAGGGACGGCAGGGCCAGGCCAAGGCCAGGGAAGGCTCCTTCCTGGGGCTCTGTCATCGCGGTCCGCTGCGTGGGCCCAAGTTCTGGGGGCCCCAGCAGTCCTGGCTTGGTGGGGCCCTTGTTTCACGGTCTCCCTGGACCAGCTGGTGGTCTCCTTCGGGAGCAAAGGGAGGAGAGGGTTATCTTCATAGCAGCCTCCACAGCCTGGCTCTGCTGCCTCTCGGTCCCCCCGTCTGGGCCTCGTGCCGGGCACAGCAGTCACAGGCTGGCGGACCCCCGGCTCCTGTGTTCACGGGGTCTCTGAAGGAGCCACCCCACTGAGTGGGCTCCACGCCTCGGGCCTGAGAACCAGCACAGATGGTCTTGGCTGCCTGGGGGCTGGTGGGCAGGGGCAGGGGCACCGGCCTGGACCGCAGTGTGCGGGCTGGCCGGACCAGGCCACGGGCTGCTTCTTGTCCACGGTGGGTCATTTCTGCGCCGTCTAACGACATGTCTCTGCTGTGGATCCCCTTCGGGCCGATGGAAGCAGCTGACCCGGGCCATCTGCGGTGGGGCTGGCGCTGTCTGAGGGATTAGCTGGTGGTGGGAGCTTCCCAGCGACAGCAGAGGCCCTGCCAGACACCCATGCGGGCTGGTCCCAGGCCCCAGGGCGGCGCAGAGGCCCCTCGGGAGGTTCTGAGTGTGGCCCCTGAGTGTGGTGGCGTGAGTGGGCTCATGGGGGCCTCACTCTCCTCCTGGGCAGATGGTGGAAACTGTCCACGGGAGGAAATGAGTGGCCGCCTGGCCCCGGGCCTGACCGCACCCTGACCAGAGACCGCCCTTGTCTCCTGCCTGCTGCCTGGAGGGTGTTAGAACCAACAAACGTGGGGTGTCAGACCCGTCTCCATGGTTACCAAGAGACGGGGCAACGAGGCCCAAAGACCCTCACGGGGCTGTGGCTGTACGGCCATGGTCGCCCCCTGTCTGCGGCCTCGGGCCGGGGCTCGGCCGGCACCCGTAGCATCCCTCTGGAAGTGTGGACGTTCCGTTCCTGGCCGTGTCCTGGCGGGGGGTGCAGCCTGTGCGCCCTGGGTGGAGATGAGGTGGGCAGACCCTGGCCCTCGTGCTGCTCTCCGTGCTCCCCGCCCCCCGACCTGTTTCGCCAGGCAGCTCCCTGGGGTTCGGCCGAGGGGCCCGGGGGCCAGCTGCAGCCCTCACCCTCCTGACCTGGGGCGGTTACGGGGGTGGAGGGCAGGCACGGTAGCTGCTGGAGTGGCCGGGGGCCCTCAGGAGGTGCCCAGGGAAGAGCCGTCATCGCCCAGGGCGTTTGAAGAGGGAGCCCTGGTTGACGGTGTGGCGAGGTCTCAGGCACCTTTTGGTGGTAGCTGAAGGTGATTTCAGAGTCCACTGACCACTCACCGGCCAGACTGAGTGCTGAGCGGGCCCCGGAGAGCCTGTGGTGGAGCTGACCTGTCCCCGCTCGCCCTAGCGACCCTCCCGCCCCGGCCCGTGCTCCATCCCACGGCCAGGGCACCCCGTCCTCCCACCAGGAGCCAGCGGGAGCGAGTGTTCTTTGCAGAGTGACCTCTCTTGCTGTCTTTCTGTGTGTCTGTCCGTCTGTCGGTTCTCGCGGGAGCAGTCAGAAGGTCAGTTTGAAAGACCGTGTCTTCTCCAGCCCCCGCGGCGTGGCTGCCAAGGGCAAGGGGTCCCCTCAGGCCCAGACCGTCCGGCGGTCGCCCAGCGCCGACCAGAGCCTGGAGGACAGCCCAAGCAAGGTGCCCAAGAGCTGGAGCTTCGGGGAGCGCGGCCGCGCGCGGCAGGCCTTCCGCGCCAGGGGCGCCGCTTCCCGGCAGAACTCGGAAGGTGGGTCGGGCAGCCCTCGAGTTGGGGTTTGCTGTCCTGGAGCTCCATGCGATGGGGCCACACGGGCTTGTCCTCTTGCGTCGGGCTCTGCTCCCCGAGCTCCGTGTTTGCCAGGCCCACCCGTGGAGCTGGTGCCGGCGCATCACTGCTTTTACGGCTGACGCTCCCCGAGTACTCTGTGTGGACGTATCCCACCTTGCCCTTCTGTCTGTGCACAGGGGTGCCCTCTTACACCCTTGTGGTGGTTGCTCCCTGAGGAGCACAGTGGAGGGAAGCAGGCTGGAAAAGCAGGACGGGGGCGGGCTGGAGTGTGGCTGTGCCCGGCGGAGGCCCCCTCGGACACGTGTGCGCTGTGGGGCCGGAACACTAGGCCCCCTCCATCCCGGGGGTGGCCCAGCCCCTCACGGGCTGTGTCCTTCCACCCAGAAGCAAGTCTCCCAGGGGAGGACATTGTGGACGACAACAAGAGCTGCAACTGCGAGTTTGTGACGGAGGATCTGACCCCGGGCCTCAAAGTCAGCATCAGGGCCGTGTGGTGAGGACCCGGCGGGCTCCCTCGCAGAGTCGTCCACGGACGCGGGGCCTTGGGGGGCTGGTGTGAGGGCACGCGCTCGGGAGGGATGCCTCGCGGCCGACACCCCTTCAGTCTGGCCCCCGCGGCTCACGAGGCACCTGCCGTCCCAGCCATCGCCTGCGTCCCAGGTGCCGGGTGCCCAAGGCTGCTAGTAGACGGCTGGGAGCTGCCGCGGCACAGGGGTTTCTGGGTGGACACGGGTCCTCTGCGCAGCGGGGCCCAAGTGTGGCTGGGGTACAAGACAGGTGGGTGGCCCAGATGACAGGGCCGAGTCATCCAGCAGACATTCTCGGAGGTGCTGGGCGGGCCAAGGCAGGTGGACGCTGGGGGGCTGCCTTCGGTGGTCTGTGCCCAGGGCTCACAGCCTGCCGACCACCCCCTCCAGTGTCATGCGGTTCCTGGTGTCCAAGCGCAAGTTCAAGGAGAGCCTACGGCCCTACGACGTGATGGACGTGATTGAGCAGTACTCGGCCGGCCACCTGGACATGCTATCCCGCATCAAAAACCTGCAGTCCAGGCAAGAGCACCTCCCCCGCCTGCTGGTCCCGGGGGCGTGGGGCGGGTCCTACGGGCCGAAGCCGGGTGGGGGGTAGGGAGGCAAGAGCACCTCCCCCGCCTGCTGGGCCCGGGGGCGTGGAGCGGGGTCCTCCGGGCCAAAGCCGGGTGGGGTAGGGACAGGGGCGTGGCGCAGCTGCACACTCCTGCCAGAGGTGGGGCGGCAACGCGCTGTGGGCGCAGCGGCTGGCCCCGCTAGCTGCCACATCTGGGCCCTTCCTCTCCGGCCCCGCGTGGGCTTTCTCCCATGTCCTCGTGTGGTCTGTTTTTAACCTTTCTGTTGTCTCTCTCTTCTCTCCTGCCCGTGCTGCGATGGGCAAGCGTGTATGTGTTGTGCGCACACACGGGCGTGCATATGCACATGCGTGAATGCACGTGTGTGCTTGCACGTGTTCAGGCCTCGGGTGCACGTGTGTGTACACATGTGTATGTGTACAAGTGCATGCATGTGCATGTGTGCACAGGGGTGCAACACATGTTTTGGCAAACGTGTGGGTGCGCGCATGTGTCTGTGTGTGCTGTGCCACGTGTGTCGTGTGTCCACGCACGTATGTTGCCCATGTGTGCCCGTGTGTGTTGGGGAGAGGAGTTAGTTCTGTTGAGAGGTGAAGGTGCAGGTTTCCGTGGGCCCATCAGGCAGCAGTTAGGCCACGTGGCACCTGTTCCTCCAGACGGAGGGCTGGTCGTCCCTCCCCACCGCACAGACGGATTCCCACGGCCGGAGCAGGCGGTGGGGCTGGACATGTGCCTGGTGGGCCGCAGCCGGGCACACGATGGCGCTGCCATCTCTGGCTGCATGTGAGCACTGGCTTGCTCACCCCAGGAGTCAGCTGTACACACGTGTGTACAGACACAGCAAGGACCCAGGACATGCACACACACAGACCCATGTCCACTCCCACATGCCCACGTGTGCCAGCACACATGTGTACACACATAGCCATGCTCTAAGCCTTGTGCTCACACGTGTGTCCTATAGGACCGACACACGCACACTGAGTACGTGTGTGCTCGTAGGCACGCACCATACACACAGACGAGCGGGCGCACACACGTGTGTCTGGTGCCTGGGAGGAGGCCCGTGGCTGTCGTGGGTCTCTCCTGGAATGGACCCTGCCTTCCTGCCGGCCAGGCCCCTCCTGGGGTCCCTCCAATGAGGCGGCTGCCGGTTCTCTGGCCCTGAAGCCTAGGCCCTGGCCGTGGGGGTCTGGGTGGTTGGGGCGGTCCTGGGGGTCAGCCCAGATCCCAGCCCCATGGCAGGTGGCGTCTCCCCGCCCTGCTCAGGATGCCAGGGGAGAGGCCCCTCTGGGCCTCCGGCTGCTCCCGTGGGGTGAGGCCAGGGCACAGCCCCTCCCTGTCCCCAGGCTCAGGCCGGGAGGCCATCTGCTCAGCGGCCTCCTTGAGCATGAGTAGACCTGTGTGTTTGCGCGAACGCGCGTGCCGTTGTGCACATGTAAATGATGTGCGAGAGCGTGCACGTGTATACGTGAGTAAGTACACGTGTGCCCGTGCGTGCAGACTCGAGGGTGTGTACACGTGTGCCCTGCGTGCAGACTCGAGGGTGTGTACACGTGTGCCCTGCGTGCAGACTCGAGGGTGTGTACACGTGTGCCCGTGCGTGCAGACTCGAGAGTGTGTACGTGTGTGCAAGCGTGCGTGTGTCCACGTGTGTGTGTGCAGGTGTGAGCACACGCGTGTGCGTGAGAGGCCACCCTGGGTCTTGACGGCCGGCCCGCCGCCACTCGTGATAGCAGTTTTTTTCACGAGGCTCTTCTGTCCTAGGCCGTCCCCTCTCCCTCCCCTTCTGTCTGGAAAACAGACGAGACAAACAGAGCCCCGCAGGAACCAGATGTCTGTCGCTTCCTGGCAGGGCCTTGGTGTCTTTCCCGGGGTCCTTTGGCACTTTGCTGCCAGCTGCCACGTGTCCTTGGACGTGCACCCTTGCCCGGGCAGACGGGGCACCGCGAGCTCGTGGCCTCACCCAGTGCTCGCTTGACCACATCTGAGGTCACGGGAGCGCAGTGTCCCTGCGTCCCGTTTGTGAGAAAGGTCACGGCTGCTCTCAGCGGGTCATTCATTCTGTCTCTGCAAGTTTCCGGCTGCCTCCCCTTTCATGTTGCTTCACGATGCATTTTCCTGGTGTCTCTTTTCTTGTTTACTCGCCAGGATAGATATGATTGTGGGCCCCCCACCCCCTTCAACTCCCCGGCACAAGAAGTACCCCACCAAAGGACCCACGGCCCCTCCGAGAGAGTCACCCCAGTACTCACCTAGGTCAGGACACCTCCCGCTTGTCTCTGTGGAATGGCCAGCCCCCTTCGCTCCAGCCACATGACGGCAGCACCCGCTCTGCTCGACGGGACGGAGGGGCTGCTTCTCTGTCCCTGACAAAACGACGTCCTCTGCAGGCCCTGGCGGGCTGGGTTGGGGTGCCCTTGAGCTGCTCCTCTTGGCGGGGTCCTGGGGAGGCTGTCCGGGGGGCTCCTTTCCACCGACCCCTGTGTGGCGTCCGCTGGGGGTGGGGGCTCCCTGGGCAGAAGAGGGCGGCAGCCCCCCAAGGATCAGGTGCGTTTAGACGTGGGGCCCTGCCCCAGCACCGCCTCAGACCCCTGCCACCACCTGCCGGTGGGTCGACCTGGGCTGCTGTGCGGACTGAGCAGGTCCTGGCGGGAGCCCAGCTCCCGGGGAGTCCCCAGAGCTTTGGGGGCTCTATTTCCGGTTTTCACCGTGGTCAGAGTTGTTGAAGAAGACGGTCCCAGCCAATGGGCAGAGTGGGGGGCAGGCAGTGAGGCGGCGAGTCAGCAGAAGCAGGCTCGTTGGTGATGAATTCAGACTTGGGAGCCTTCCTGCTCCCCCGGAGCATGGAAATGATGGCCGCGACCCGCCCCCCAGCAGGTCTGGGAGAGCAGAGCCCAGGGCAAGGATGTGGGGTGAGGGCGGACACGCCCGCCGAGTAGGCAGAGGGGCCCAGGGGCGTCCCGGAGGCCGGCAGGGATGCTGGCAGCTGGGCCGTTGGAGTGACTGGGGGCGCCCGACCCTCGTGTGCCCAGGTTTCTGTGCATGAGGCCGAGGGTCAGTGTGCGCTGGGCGTCTCAGCCTGGCGGCTCTCCCATGAGAAAGGAATTTCCTGGGGAGCAGGCCTGACCCCGGGCCGCCCAGACAGTGTTTGCCGCGTCCCCCGCTCTGCCCGTGTCCTCCAGCCCCGAGGAAGCTGTACCTGAGACAAGCCCACCCTCCTGGGCATTGCTGCAGGGCATAGGGGCTGGGCGCTCAGAGCCACGGGCTGGGAGGGCCCCGCAGGCCTCCCGGACCACTGCAGCCAGATGCCCACAGAGGAGCCAGAAGGACGGGTGAAGCCCGAGGCCCAGGGGAGGGGGGGGCACAGGCTCCACGGAAGACCCACCGGGGGCAGCTCCAGGCTGACCCTGGGCCAAGGCTCCCAGGGGAGAGGCCGGGAGGGCGGCCCGTCATGTGGCAGGGGCGAAGGCGCTGAGCGCCCGTGCCTGGACTGTGTGGACGCCTGGAGCACCAGACACCCCTCCTGCCGCTCTGTCCCCACTGGCGTGTGCTGGGAGCCGAGGGCCCCACGCCCGCCCTGCCACCGCATGATCGAGCATGACGCCCCGCGGCCGACGCGAAGCCTGACCCCCTCCTGCTTTCCGTGACAGCAAGGACAGAGCACCCTGAGCCCCGACAGGCAGTTAGGGCGGCGCTGTGGGTGAGGACGGCGGCCGAGCAGGCCGGCAGCTCCCGTGACGCTGCTTGCGGGGTAGGAGCTGGCGCCCCTCCCCACTCGGGAGCTTGGGTGGCGCACTTCGCGCTTGAGGCTCCAGAGAAGCGGCGGGGCTGTGCGGCCTGTGCCTGGGTGGCTGTCCCGCCCAGCTGCACCCTGGCCCTGGTGCATTTGCCCAGCGTCCACGTGGCTGCACTTCTGGGGCTCAGGGTGTCGGGCGCCCACCCTGCCACTCCCAAGGTCCCTTCCGAGCCCCTCAGTGGTCCTTCCCGTTCAGCACAGGGGACAGGGGACGCCGCATGGGTCAAGCAGAAGGCCTCCGCCCTGAAGGAGGCCTCCTTCCCCTCTTCCCCTCGTGACTGATGGCCTCGTTTGAGGTCACCTCAGCTGCGTTCTGCTTCTCCCACGTGCGTGCACACACACAGGCCCACGCACTCTCACACAAGTGCATGCACAGGCATGCACGGTAAGCACACACGTGCGCACGCGCGAGCACGCACGGACCCCCTCTCTGGTTGCCAGTGGCTCTGTCTGTCCCCTCCTCTGGTTGTGCGTTGGTGGTTTCCTGTGTTGGTCTGTGTCCCCTCCCCCGTCCGGCGCATGGCGCGAAGTCCTCACGCCCCCCTGCTTCTGTGGTTCCCGCTGCAGACGTTTAACTCCATCCCCTCCAGACCCCGGGTGGGCAGGGGCCTCGGCGGCACGTTATCCAGGAGCAGAGCTCGGGGGTGGGGGCGGGGGAGCCGAGGGGTGCTTGGCCCCAACTCCCTTCTCTTTACCCCTTGCTAATGTGCCAGCCCCACTGGAATGGAACGGTCGGGGACAGGCCCCGAGGGCAGCGGAGGGCAGGACGAGGGCCAGGCGCCCGGGCTCCATCTGTCCTGCTTCCTCGCTGCCCCCGGTCGGCTCTGGATTCGGCCCGGAGCCTGGATCTGGTGGCTGCGGCCTGGCCCAGGAGGAGAGGGCCACGGGCTCCACTGCTCCCACCTGAACTCATGCTGGGGACGGGGTCTCTTCCCGGCAGAGTGGACCAGATCGTGGGGCGAGGCCCGGCCATAGCGGACAAAGACCGAGGCAAGGGCCCGGCTGAGGCAGAGCTGCCCGAGGACCCCAGCATGATGGGACGGCTGGGGAAGGTGGAGAAGCAGGTGGGAGCGTCTGGGGGTCCTGGGGTGTCGGCATGGACCCTGCGGGGGAGAGCTCAAGCTTTGGGGGGAGGGAGGGCTGCTGTGTTTGGACCCTGGGCCCCCAGGAGCACCCCCCGGGCCTGGGGCGCTTCCCTGACGGGGGCTGAGGAAAGGAATGGCCAGTTCTTACCCGCTGTAGAGTTTGCTCTGAGGGGTGAACCCACAGCGGACACAGGGCGGCCCAGACAAGCAGGAGGGTCCGTGTTTGAAGTCCTGAGGCCACACACTGACAGGTGGGGTCAGAGGCTGAGCTGCTGTGGGGAGTCTGCCCTCCATTGCCTCTGCACCTCTGTGGGAAACATCCTGGGCCGCCCCCCTTCTGGGGAGCAGCCCAGTTTCCCCCCACCCCCGGGGAGCAGCCCAGTTTCTCCCCCCCGGGAGCAGCCCAGTTCCCCCCCTTCTGGGGAGCAGCCCAGTTCCCCCCCTCTGGGGAGCAGCCCAGTTTCCCCCCACCCCCGGGGAGCAGCCCAGTTCCCCCCCCTCCGGAGAGCAGCCCTGTTTCCCGCCCCCGGGGAGCAGCATGGGCCCCCGCCCCGGGGGGCAGCCCAGCATGGCCTAGCAGCCCCTCCTGCAGGTCTTGTCCATGGAGAAGAAGCTGGATTTCCTGGTGAACATCTACACGCAGCGCATGGGCGTCCCCCCGACGGAGACCGAGGCCTACTTCGGGGCCAAGGAGCCGGAGCCGGCGCCGCCATACCACAGCCCCGAGGACAGCCGGGACCACGGCGGCAGGAACGGCTGCATCATCAAGCTCATCCGCTCCACCAGCTCCATGGGCCAGAAGAACTTCTCGGCGCCCCCGGCCGCGCCCCCCGCCCAGTGCCCGCCCTCCACCTCGTGGCAGCAGCAGTGCCACCCGCGCCAGGGCCACGGCACCTCACCCGTGGGGGACCACGGCTCGCTGGTGCGCATCCCGCCGCCACCCGCCCACGAGCGGTCCCTGTCCGCCTACAGCGGGGGCCACCGGGCCAGCACGGAGCTCCTGAGGTCGGAGGACGGCCCGGCCTGCAGGCCCCACGAGGGCGCCCTGCGGGACAGCGACACGTCCATCTCCATCCCGTCCGTAGACCACGAGGAGCTGGAACGCTCCTTCAGCGGCTTCAGCATCTCCCAGTCCAAGGAGAATCTGGACGCCCTCAACAGCTGCTACGCCGCCGCCGCGCCGTGCGCCAAAGTCAGGCCCTACATTGCGGAGGGCGAGTCGGACACGGACTCGGACCTCTGCACCCCGTGCGGGCCCCCGCCGCGCTCTGCCACGGGCGAGGGCCCCTTCGGCGATATGGGCTGGGCCGGGCCACGGAAGTGAGGCCGCCCGCCGGCCTGCCCCTGACTCCTGGCCTCCCGGGCTCGAGGCGGACCCTCCGGGGCCCTTTGCTTAGAGTAGCGCAGCGCGGGTGCCCGTGTGGGGTGCCGGGCAGACGCGGCCCTTGGTCTCGCACTGGAGGTTGGCAGAAATTCTTCTCCAGCGAGGGGCAGCCCGGCTGGCCGTGCCCACTCTGCAGACTCTGCAGACTGTTGGCCTGGGCGTGACAGAGGCCGGGGTCAAGGCTGAGGACGGGCCCCTGGCGGCTGGGTCGAGGCGTGGGCTGGGAGCGGGGCCGGGTGAGGGTGGCAGCGAGGGGCAGGCCTGTCTTGTGAGGATCAGTGGCCTTGAGGCCTGGGTGGGCGGTGGCTGGCCCCTCGGGCGTGGCTTGTCTCCGCCCCCCCTTCCTGTCCTGCCCATCTGTCTTGGGTGCCCACCCAGAGCTTCTGGTCAGTGTCGCCCTCCTTCCTGTGGGTTCTGAGTGTCCTGTGATGGGAGCCGGCCCCAAGTCCAGTATCCTGGCCTGCAGGGGGCAGGGGGGCGAGGCTTGGGACCACCCCAGAGCAGAGCAACCCTCAGACCTCCCGAACCTGGCTCTTGTGGGGAGGGGCCCGCTCCACAGGCTCCTGGAAGGGGGCTCTTGGGGGCTCCCTTCTGGATGTGGAAGATGGCGGGTGTGCCCCCGTGTCCTCTCCCCTCTGCCCTGGCCGGGTGCTGGTCACCAGGCTGTGGCCAGCACTGCTATATGGACCTGCCTGTGGGGAGAGGTGCTGGGAGGCTGGGGCACTGCCCCACACTGGGCTTGTGCTCTGGGGTCCTGGGCCGGGCTGGTCATGGTGAGCAGATGTGCACGCTGTCCTCCCCTGGGGACCCTGCCTTGCCTGTCTCCCATCAGCCCCTGACGGGGCCCGGGCTGGACAGTGCCGCAGCCGTCGGGGAAATCTTCAGTAGGGCGACCCCCGCCGTCCAGAGGCCAAGGCAGCTCTGTCTTGTAGGCGTCTCTCCTGTCCCCGCGGAGCTGACCGTCCCCCACCTGCTCTCCTCCACTCACCGGCCCCTTGGCTGTGACCTCTTGCTGCCTTGGAGTCAGAGCTGCCCATCCCCACCCTGTATCCTGGGAAGCAGTGGCCCCCGTCATTCCTATCCCGGGCACCTGGGTCTGTATCCTGGGAAGCAGTGGCCCCCGTCATTCCTATCCCGGGCACCTGGGTCTGTATCCTGGGAAGCAGTGGCCCCCGTCATTCCTATCCTGGGCACCTGGGTCTGTGGGGCAGCAGCTCTGAGCTGGGATTCCAGCCCCAGGAGGCGGAGTGGACCCTGTCCTGGGCCCCCAGCTGTCAGTGCGCGGGGGCGTCTGGCATTTGGGGTGACACACGGTTCAGGGAGAGCCTCGCTGTCTCCTCAGGGTGCTTGTGTCCGTCCTGGTCAGTGAGGGAATCCGCTTGCTCTCTGGGAAGGACTTTGAAAGCAACATCACGTGCCCCTGGCTGTCAGGGTCCTGACGCTCTGAGATCTCTGGGGAGCAGTGTCTGCAGTAGCCTCTGTGCATGGCCCCCGCCCTCGCCAGGACACCCAGGGTCCCACCTGTGTGCACCTCTCTGCTGGGGCTGCTGGCCAGGCGGCTGGAGGGCGGGCTGGGCCTAGTGCAGGAGGATCCAGGCTCGGAGTCGGAAACCGTGGTGTGCGCTCAGGGCCGCAGCATGAGGATACCCCTCTCTTCCAGCCTCCCGGGAGGGGTTGGTCGTGGAACCTTCCATGTGGCCCCACCGGCCCCCTCCGCCCGGCGTGTCTGCTCCGTGCCCCCTCTCTTGTTCTCGAAGGCAATGTTTCTCCACCTCAGACCCTCAGTGGTGAGAAAAGCCCCTCCCAGTGTGGTACTCGGTGTGGCTGGTGTGAAGGGGCCCCGGCGAGTGGCCGCTCCTCTGCGTGAGGTCTGAGCCCGCCTTCGCCCTCCTGCCGTGGGAGAGGGAGGCCCCAGCTGCAGGCCCCTGGGCCAAGCACGTGCACATCCTGCCCAGCCCAGCCCCTGCTCTCTGGCCCTGGGAGAGTCAGGTCAGGCCGCCAGCAGCACGGACCCTCCCCTGTCGGATCTCGGTGGCCGTGGGTGCTCGACCCTACTGGGAGGGGCCCTTGGCCACTGGAGAGAGTTTTGTGTCCTGTCCCACACGCTCCCTGTGCCGTGGGCCCCTGGTGACGGGAGGTGCCGGCCCAGACATACCTCTTGTCCCCAGAGCTGCTGAGCCGGACGCAGGCCCCAAGGCCACTGCTGGGAGGGTCTCCGAGGTTGCAGCAGGAGGGGTTGAGGCTAGACTGTCAGACGTGCTGCACTTAGCAAGGGGGCTAAGCTAGCAAGGGGGCTGTGCTAAGCTAGCAAGGGGGCTGTGGCGTCTCCTCTGTGAAATCGCGGCCCCTTGGAAGACAGGAGACCCATGTCTCCGCTTGAGGGACGGTTTGGGGGGGCAGTTTTGGGAGATGATGGAGTAGAGGCTCCTTCTCAGGGGCCCCCAGACCCCGGCCAAACAGTGCGTGATCCTCCCAGCGTCCATCCACTGCCCCGGGGTCCCCACCTTCAAGAAGTGTAGAAGGAAAGAAGCCGGGCGCTTTGGGAAGTCGGCGTGCTTGGGCGCGCGTGTGACTGCCGAGGACCCGCCCTGCTCCTCAGCAGGTGTGGCGAACGTTTCCCAGGACAAGCATTTTAGTTACTAGAGCACGCGCCGCCCCCCAGCCCCTGACACACGCCTGTGCTGACACTCACGCCTGTGAACGTGCAGCACACACGCACGCACACATACCGCACATGCTGGCATACAGAGTCATGCACATGCATTCTCACCCCCCCGCCGCACGTGCACACCCCATGCACGCACGCTCACACACCCATGTGCACACCCACACCCACACACGCACGCTCACACACCCATGGGCGCACGCTCACATCCCCCCACGCACGCACTCACACACCCACGTGTGCACTCACACCCATGGGCGCACGCTCACATCCCCCCACGCACGCACTCACACCCACGTGCACGCACACACGTGCGCACACACCCCACACCCACGTGCGCACACTCACACCCACCCACACACCCACACGTGCACACTCACACACCCACGCACACCCACTCACACATCCACGCGCGCACATACCCCCACATGCGCACACACGCACGCTCACCCCCCCACGCACGCTCACACACCCACGTGTGCAGACACGTCGTCTGGCTCTGTGGCTCTGCCTGCTTTAAGCAGAGGAATTAACGACTCTGGAGTTGCAGACAGTCCTGGGACGTTGATCCCTGGGTCGCGGTTCCAGCTGTCCCAGGCCTCCGGGCAGTACTGGACACGGTCCACTCGAGCCCATCCAGGTCCCCCCCGCCCCCCCCCTCAGCTGCCCTGGAGGCCGTCCAGGACGTCGGGTCAGCCAGAGACCAAGAGGTCCTGGCGTCCGCGGGCGTCCAGCTGTGACGCGGGGGCTCTGGCGCCTCCGTCTGCCCTCCTCAGCCATGTGGCCCGGCCCCGGCCCCCTCTCCTTTCTCTGGCCCAACACCCCCTTCTTCTGTCTGCGTGACAGCGTGAGCTGTGGCTGTCCTGGAGGATGGAGGGACCTCAGCCAGGTGGCAGGGAGCTCCCTTCCGGGCCTGCCTGCCCGGCCCTTCCCCGTGGGAGACCACAGCGGCCCCACCTTCCTTTGGGGGTACTTGCCTGTGAGTCTGCATCACGAGGGCCCCCCGGTGGGCCTGTAATCGCCACGTGCAGCCCAGAGCAGAGGCACCGGCCAGGCGGCCGCTCACGGCTTTCACAGGTTGGTTGGTTTTAACTTCTCCATTCCCTGGGCTTGTCCCCCGGTGGCCACTGATCTGAGACGTAAACACGGGAGAGACGGGGGAAGCGTCCTGTTTTCTTCTGCTCCCCGCCCCGTGAGGCAGACGCCCCCGTCCGTGCTGTTTGTGGACAGAAGGAGGCCCTGGGACATCTCTGGATGCTTCCGAAGGCCTGAAGGGTGGAGGCTGCGGGGAGGCCTTTGTAGGAAGCTTGTTTGTACTATTTCACACTCGCCCCAAACGCAAAGAAGGTGCTGGGCGCTCGTGGAGGCATCTGGCCCGGATTTCCCGCTGCGAAGTCAAGATCGGATCTGCCCCCCACGTCAGACCCTTGAATAAGCAAGGTGTGAAGAGGGCTGGTTTGGCGGTGAGGACCCACCTGGAGGGTTTGGTGCACCTGCACCCAGGGAGTTCTGCACAGCAGGAGGGGCTTCGTGACCCCGTAACCCCCAGTGCACACTGGTTCCCGATCAAACACTCCCTCCCTGGCCGGCGCTGTCCTGCGTGGTCCTCAGCTGCCCTCAGCAGTGGTGTGGACAGCCCTGCTCTCTGAGACCCCTGAGCAGACCTCCAGGCCGCCTGCTTGGATACACGGACGTTCGGTGTGGGGCAGGGGGGCTGGGCTGCCTGCTTGTGGTGCCCAGGGGAGCCTGCGTGGCTGTCCCAGGACAGCTGCCTCCTGCGTTCCCGCCCCCAGGGGCGGGCTCCACTAGGGCCGCTCGCCACCAAGTGCCAAGTGGGAGAGACAACTAGGGAGAGCTTCCTGAAGGAGGCGGTGTGCTGGGATCAGGGGCTCATGCCTGCCTTCTCTCCAAGGGATCTGGGAGAGCTGCTACGCAGGCCCGGACACTGTAGCCCCTGGAACCTGCCCCCCCTGAGTGGGTCCCACAGTTGGCTGGATTCTGCTGTCTTGTAAGGGGTGGGGGCTGGCGGCAGACACCAGAGGAGGGGATGCTGGGGAGAGGGGAGCTTAGGAAGCCGGTAGAGAGCATGAGAAAGAGATGCCCTCTGGGTCGGAGGAGGAGTTGGGTGGTCTCTTGTCTTGGACACTTGCATGGGTGCCCCCGCCCGACAGAGGTGTGGCTGGATGGCCCTGTCCAGAGACGCCCTCGGGACGGGCAGATCAGGTGCCAGGAGAGGAGGGGACCCTCATGGGGGGTTGTCCTCCGTCCTGGGGTTTCCAGGTGGGCGAGCGGACTTTGCCAAATGCCGCACGTGCAGCTCTGACTGGGTTTCATAAAGTTGTTGCCTTAATGCACGTTGATGAAAATTCACCAGGGTCACCCCCTGCCCCCTTGGCGTCCTCCAGGCACCGACACAGAACCCCGCTGCCTGTCTCCATTCAGGATCTGCAGGACCATGTCCATAGCTAGCGCAGCGTGGGCAGCGGGCCTCACGGCATCACTCCTGCAGGGGCCCAGCCCACCCGCCCGCCCGGGGGTCCCTGTGCCCCCATCCCACGCCGTCCTCACAGCCATCGCCCGCCCTCCGGCCGCAAGGCGGCTGCAGTCCCCGACCTGCGCTGTTGCTTTGGCTGTCTTTGCACTTTCGTTCACGTTCACGCTCCAAAGAATATGTCATGATGCCTTCAGTGCTGACGAGCACCGTCTCACCAAGTCCCTGCAGCACAGCCGGGCCTCTTCTCCTGGGCGTGTCACACACACCCCTCCCGTGACAGGTGACGCGTGCGCTGTCCGTTTTCTAGGGACAGACGCCCAGGGAAAGAACTTTAGTTTTCTATGGACCAGCCGAGATTCTCACTCCACTCACTGTCAGGTTGACACTTGTGCCGTCAGGAGGGCCCAGTGCGGGTCTGCCCGGGGACTGCAGGTGTGGAATCTGGCGGCAGGGACACATGTGGAAAGTTCTGGAAAGCTCTACCGCCACGGGGACGAGTTTGGATGCCCAGTGGACCTGTGCACTTAGTAAAACACAGTGATTCAACCTGGACGGTGTGTGCTCTCTTTCCTTGCGTCTCGGGGCTGCTGGCCTGTGGCAGGGCTCACGCAGGGTTCTGCCCTCCAGGGTGAGGGCGCTGGGCACTGCCGAGGTCCTGTCGCTGCCTTAATGAAGGACCATAAGCCAGTGGCTTACACAGCAGAAAGCCACGCCCACGAACCTGGGCCTGGGGCCTGAGTCCGTCGAGATCCCCACCTGGCCCTTCTCTCCACCATTGGGACGGCAGGGGCCCTGGGACCCAACCTTCTAGGTTGGGGCCCTCAGGAAATGGTGGGTGGGTGCCCGTGTGCGGGGCCCTGTTCTCGAGCGTGGGCTCCGCGCACGTGGGTCTGCATGGTGGGTGGAGACCCAGAACTCTCTGCTGGGGCCCGGCCTGGACTCCGATGTCCTCAGAGCCCCTCCTGCTGGGCGTGGCACCTGCTCGGTCATGCGCCCGTACCTTCTCTCCAGAGGCCATCCCATCTCCCACCCGGAGGGTTGCAGCGAGGGCCCGGCTGCAGGTGGGTCTGAGATGCGGCCGTGAGCTGAGCCCACCGCCTTCTGGAATTTTCCACCCCACTGGACCCTCCCTGGGCCTCCCGGGGGTCAGCTGAGTAGGAAGAATCGCTCAGCAGGCCAGGACCCCGAGAGGCAGTGAGCGGGCCTGGACTGCTGCCCCACAGCCGCTTCCCAGGCAACCTGGCCTGAAGCGGGGGGGGGGGTTACGGGGGGCCTGGCAGGCCCAGGCCACCCACCGGAGGCATCTGGGCTGCAAGGCTTCCAGAAAGTTCTGGGCTGGGGTGTCCTTGGGTGAGAGCTGGGCCCCTGCCTGCAGGCCTGGGGTCGTCTGCTGGGCTCACCTCTGTCCACCCGGAGTACCAACCAGGGTCCTGCCATGTCCTTGCCCGTCTGATAGAGCCAGAGGGCAGAGGCTTCCAGAGATGAGGTGTCATGGCAGACCCGGGAGGCTGAGCTCTCCCTCCCAGAGGTGCTGGCTCAGGGGTGTGACGGGCGCCTGCTGCCACAGGGCCACTTGGGCATGTCTCGTCTGCTCGCCCCTCTCCCATCCTGAAATCTCCCCACCACCCCTGCCATGCCCTGCCCCTTCCACCTGCCTGGGGGCAGGAAGATGATGTGCCCCCTGCCGTGGTGCATTCCCAGAAGGCGGATGAGCTCGTGGGGCGCCTCTGAGTGCCCAAGGGTGAACGGGGCAGGGGATCCAGCATGTTGAGCGCGGGCCCGGGGGGATCAGAAGGGGCTGTGGTCACGGAGTGACAGGACACATGGTGGAGAGGTGCTGTGGGCAGGGGCGGGCTGTCGGGAGGCTGGCGGGGAATGCCAACCCCCAGGTGTGCTCTGCCGCTGCCCACCTCTAAGCCCTTCCAGGAAGGACGCCCCCTCTGGCCCTTCCTGGGCCCCAGGGCCACCGCGCCCAGATGCCACTAGGTGGCAGCACTCCCGGGGGACCTGGAGCCCACCTGGGGCAGCCCTGCAGCTCCCAGGGACCCATCAATTCTGAGGTCGGTGCTCGCCTGGAAAGGCTGCCTGACGGCTTCTGCTGGACGGACGCCCCCAGGCCGGCCCTGGACTCTGTGGTGCCTCGGGAAGGGCCTGAGGGGTGAGAGGAGGGCTCCCGCTGTGCGGGCTCCTGTGGAGGGTGGGCTGGCGGGGAAGGGGCTGGGACGCTAGCTGGGCCCTCAGGCCTCAGGCCAGTAGGAGGTGCTCCTCCCTCCAGGCCCCCTCGGCCTGGGTCCCCGCGTCCGTCCACTTGCTCAGTGCCTGTGCTCCAGCTCCCTCTACTGCTCTGCAAGTCGCGGGCTCACGCAGCTGGGGTGGCCGCAGCCCCAGCCCCGCCTGGACCCTCAAGCCTGCAGCCCACGGGGTCCCAAGGCCACGAGGGGGATGTTCTCGGAATTGGCCCCGGCTCCGCCCAGGACAGGCCCAAAGGCTTCTCTGGGAGTGGTGCCCTTCATTCATTCACTCATTCATTCATTCGCTAAACAGGTTAGCGTCGGTCCCCAGGAGCAGCGACCAGGTTAGCGTCGGTCCCCAGGAGCAGCTCAAGCAATTGGCAGACACAGGCCTTGGGCTCATGGAATCTGAAAGCCAGACTATGGACACCACCCGTGAAGCCTGACCTTTCATGACAGCTGCCGGAGCACAGGTGTTACGGACAGAGGTGCCACTGTGCGCGTGAGGTCAGAGGTCAGACAGCTCAGTGGGGTGGCCACAGGCTGCCCCCACTGGCTCGTAGGGCACATTTGTCTCAAGGCGGAGCCCAGTCCAACCCTGGGTTAGCAATCCTGATGGGCTCTGGGTGCAGCGGGCCCTGGGGCAAGCCTTGACCCTCCACCCTTCCGGGGTCCCAGCCAATGATGTCCGGTGCTGGGGACCATCCCTGCAAGGAGCTGAAACGCAGGGCGGGAGCTCGGGCACAGGGCTGGCCGGTGCCCAGTGGAAGCCATCTCCTGTAACTGGAACTGCCGCCCGGAGCAAGGCCTCTGTCGTTACCGTCTCCCTTTCCGGAAGCTGATGGAGCAAATCTCCCTGACCTTCTCCTAACACAGCTCAGCTCAGGCCCGTGCCAGGAGCGCAAGAGGCAGGCAGGGGCGCTGGGCTTGTCTGCAAACTTCACTACATCCGCGAGGCTGGCCCTGCAGGTCGGGGCTCTGGGCTCTGGCGAGACTGGGGAGGGAGGAGGTGGCACTGCCCCGTCCAGCTCTCCACCGGCAGCCCCGCTGTGAGATTCGGAGCTTTCACAGGCAGGACAGAGGGTTCGCTGAGCAGGGACCCAGCCCGAGTCACTGCCTGGTGTTTCAGGAGCCCCCAGACCGCACCTCAAACGCAAGCATGGGGGTTTATGGGAAACCAGCTGCCCACACCCGCCCACCCCGCTGCCGGCCCAGAAACTGCACGTTCACGCTTCTCCCGGCAGAGGGCAGGCCTGGAAGCTTCTGCGTGTGTGAGCAGAGGCGTTCCTACCTCACCGAGTCCTGCTTTTCTCCCCTGCGACCCTCTGCCTGGCTGGCCTCGCCCCCTCCTGCAGCCCAGCCCCGGGCCCCTCCCTCCATGCTTCTGTACTCTGCTCCCTTTGCCCTGGGCACCGTCCTGCTCTGAAGCCTTCCGTGGCTCCCCAGTGCCTGCAGGGAAAAGTCCAAACCCTTCCTCCCCACACTGGGGCCTTCCCCGGGGGGCTCTGCCCGTCCCCGCAGCACGCAACGGTCGTGCTTCTCTCTGGGCACACCCCCACCCCTCCCTCCTCCCATTCTCCGACCGTCTGGTCCTTCCGGGGGCCACCTCCGCTCCTGCTTCCTCCTCGTGGCCTGTGCGCTGCCCTGCACCAGCGCCCCTCCCTCGCGTGGACTTGCATCCCGGGGGTGGCGTTCAGCCCCTCCGTCCCTCCATCTTCCTCCATGGGCCCCTTCTCCTGAGGCCCTCCCGTCTCTCCAGTGCCAGCTCCTTGAGTCTGCGGACCCGAGTCCCTGTAGACCCACTGGGCTTAGACTCCAGGAAAGTCCCAAAATCCGGGCACGGCTGGGTCCTCAGGAAACCCTGCCCCGTAGCAGCCATCATCTGCTTTTATAAGATGCAAAACTATAATTTCTTTTTCAATTTAAGATGAAACGATTTAGCTCAAGCAATTGGCATTTTATTTCTGCACGTGCAGAGGGAGGTCCAGCTGGTGGTGCCGGCACGTGGCTTGTTCTTCTCAGACATGTCTGTTGGTCTTCATGCACAGCCTTGAGACCAGGCCGGGCTGGGAGCAGTGAGCCCAGAGGCAGTTGGGGACCCTCCCCTCCCGCCTGGAGAGAGCCTGGGTGGGACCTGCCCGGGGCTGCCACAGGCCAGTGGACGGAGAGGGAGCTGGGCGCAGGACTCATGCTCGCTAGAGCCAGAGCCCACGTGGCCAAGAGCATCCGTGGAGCGCCTACTGAAGGCATCCTTTGTTCTCTGCACCGTGGAGAGGCAGGGGAGAAGGCACGGCCACGCCCCTGAGCCCCTCAGAGACCTACTGGACTGGGGGTGCTGAGGGGACAATGGGCGCTCTGACAGCCCAGTGGCCAGTCTGCACCCAACAGTGGCCCCGATCCAGCCGCCTCTTCCCTTGGCCCCCAGCCCAGGAGCTGGAGAAAACAGCTCAGCCCCATCCGCCCCGCCCACCGGAGCCAGACAGCTAGAGCTGGGACTCCCTCCTTGACATTCAGAGCTGCTAATTTTTCATCACAGGGTGGGTTTGACATTTGCATTGGAATCAGTTTCTGTTAACTTCCTCCCTGTGGCTGGCGCAGACACTGAATCCTCCTGGCTGCCCACACCACTGCCTGCTGTCCGCCCCACCCTGGGGGCCCCGGCCACCTAGGCACAGACCTGGTGCTGTGGGGCACCTGGGGCCCCCATCCTCCACCCTGCCTCTGCCCCCACCTTGACCTCAGGACATGGCTGCCCACCCTGCCCCAGGCCGCGCTCCAGGGCAGACTCCCCCATAAGGGTCCCCGGTGGGCCCTGGTCCTGGCGCTGTCTTCCCTGGCAGAGCCCCGTCACACCTGCTCCTCCCAAGTCCCCATCACCTGCAGCGCCCGCACTCGTGGGCATCCCCTCGGCTCCCGACCAGCCGAGGGGCACCTTCCCTGCAGCATCCGTGCCTCACGTGCCCCATCCCTGCCCGCTCGCCCAGATTCTGCTGTGCCTGCACCCGGAGGATGGGTGCCTGCCAACCCCGGGCGGGAAGGCTCGCCTGTCTTGTAGACAAGGGCCCGGGGGATGGGGCCTGTGACCCCCAGCCTTGCCTCTCCCCAGGCTTCTGATGGGGGTTGGGGCAGGGAGGGAGAGGGCTACCTAAGGAGAGAGGTGAAGGTGGGCGTGCAGAGTAGGGCCGATGACGGCTGTGCAGGGGGGAGTGGGCCTGACGGAGCCCCCTGTTGAGAGCCCAGTGCCTCCCACCCCGAGGCTGACCTGGGAGCCCGGCCCAGCGCCCTCCTCTCCCAGGACAAGTACCCCTGCCGGGAGTTTGTCCTCCATTTGCCTCTTGGCCTGTGTTCAGAGCCCCCTCCCTATTTAGGAGAAGAACCTGAGGCTCAGAGAAGCTGGGCAGCCTGGCCGGAGGTGCCGGGGGAGACGGGGGGACAGGAGGTCCCCACGGGGACACGGCGGAGCGGGCTGAGTGCCTCTGCCCGTGGGCACAGCTCCCCTGAGCTCTCAGAGAGCCACCCTGAGGGTGGGACAGGCTGGCTTCCAGAAGAAGTGGGTCCACGGGGTCTGAGAGGTTGGTTCCCGGCAAGCCTCAGAATTGAGGACAGCAGAGTGAGCCAGCTGGGGGGCGGCGAGGGGCCTCAGACCCCCGGGGCCCCTGCCTGGCCCTCCAGAAACAGGACGGGAGGCAGAAACGCCAGACACCTGTGCCCTCCTTCTGTGAGGGGGAGACTCACCCCCAGGCTGGAGGGAACCCGAGCGGCACCCCCGGGCGCTGCCAATGGGCACCCCAGGCTGTGGCCTCCGCGGGGATGGGGTCCCTGTCGGAGAGGAAGAGGGCCTCCCACCCATCCGGGGACTGGCCGGGATCCCCACCCCGGGTGCTCCCCACCAGGACTCTCGGAGCCCAGGGACCCCCGGCGGCATCCCCGTGGCTCCCGCGGTACTGAAAGCGCCAAGAGTGGGGGAGGCGCAGGGGTCATGGGTGTTCACAGGACAAATGAACCAGGTAGGGTGTCTTCTAGTGGTGGCCACAGCACACACCCACGGGCTCCTCTCTCAGGGGACCCTCACTTCTGGAACCCAGCCAAGGCCACCAGGGACCCACGTGGGGGTGTTCTGACCGACAGCTAGTGCCAACGCCCCTTGCAGGTGACGCTCCCAGCCCCCGGCCGTGGAAACCGTGGGAGATAACACACGGGTATCGTTGTTTGCCAGCCAGGCCCAGCACAGAAGAACTGGGCCGTCCAGGAGCCAGGCTCCGCCCCCTCCCCCGCAGGGGCTACGTGGGCCGAAGTCATGGGCCAGGGTCCACTGGCTGGACCTCGAGGTGCTTATCTGCCCCCATCAAAGCCCCCACCAGCTTGTCCCAGAGTTGAAGAGATCAGTGGGGAGGGGTCCTGCCCGGGCACAGCTCACCCTGGTCCAGGCGAGTCCCTGGCAAGTGCCCGGCGAGCAGGTGGCCATCCTGCTGCGGCTGCAGTTAGGACAGGGACGCCCCTCGGGCGGAGGGTCTCACCACGGCAGCTCAGCCCACAGGTCGCAAGCGGAGAACCCACCTCCTCAGGAACAGCCTGGTGTCATCCTGCAGGATTGCCGGTGGGTGAGTGCGGCTGAGGGTGGGTGAATGGGGCCGGTGGAGACCCTCCACACCGCCGCCACCTGCCCTCAGCCCACCCACCTCCCTCTTTCAGAAGGCAAGTGTCCTGGCAGCTCTCCTCTGCTTAAAGGGGCAGGCCCGCGGCACCTGGTCAGGCCATGGTGGTCTGCGGAGAACGGGGAGGCCCCCTTTGTGGTCAGGCGATGGTTTATAAGCTCTGGGGGCTGGGGCCCTGCAGAGACACCCCCAGGCCAGCCAGGACGCCAGGTCCCTCTGCTGTGCCTTTCCTGGGAAAGCCCTTCTCCTGTGTCCAGCCTCCCCGAGGTCAGTTCCCATCGTGGGTGGTGCTGGCTAGACAGCAGGACCCCGTGTGGGGCCCCGGCTGCAGTGTGCACGGTGATTCTGGGGACAAGTACACCTTTCAGCCCAGCTGCCGAAGAGGAAAGGGCGGCTCAGGCCGGTTACGTTTGCTGAGGGCTGGACTCGAGCCTGGGCCCTGGAGCTGAGGGCTGGACTCGAGCCTGGGCCCTGGAGATGGTGCTCTCGGCCGTGGCACCAGCGACTCCCCCTTAGTGCCACCCTGGGAGTTTCCTTTAAATCTGCGTCTCCAGGGCTCCACCTCCGGCCCCTGAGTGGTCTGCGGGCTGAGGCCCAGGAGCCGGCCTTCCGTCCTGTGCTGGAAACACAGCGGCCTGCAGCGCCCGCCCACCCGTCTGTCTGAGCCGGGCCTGGGACGCAGGGACCCCAGGGGAGAGGCAGGTGGGAGAAGCGGAGCCAGATGAGGCCTGGCTGGGGGCGGCCTGGAGGGGAGGCTCCCGGGCTCCCTTCACCCCGAGGCCTGCTCTCCTGGTCACATCGTGAAGGTGACCGCCAAGGCAGTGGGGGCTGCCGGGTGGGCCCATGGCAGGAGGAGGTTGGACGACGGCTGTCTGACCGCCCTCCTGGGCTGGAAGGGCCCCAAGGTGTGCGTCGTGACCTGGGCGTCCCAGGCCACCCCCCAACCTAGCCTGAGCCATGGCCACAGCTGCCCGCTGGGGTCCTGCTGCCACAGACCCCTCGTCCCCAGTCCTCTGCCCTGAACCACACATCAGGCCCCGTCCTGGGGGAGGGACGGCAGGGACCCCATCCTCTGAGAGGGACGTCAGGAGGCCTTCTGGTAGGTGGCCTTTCATCCAGGACCCGAATGACAAGAAGGAGCTAGGTGTTGGCGGGGGCACGGGCAGGCGAGCAGGGAAGGGCCCAGCTAGAACCTTCTAGAACCTCGCACTGTACACATGGAGGCGAGAGAGGACCCTGTCAGATCCCTGGGGTCCCCTTGGGCCCGGGAACGGGGGCAACGTGGTCCCAGGTTCCCCTGTCCCTCTGTCCTCGAGATCCTCCTGGATTGAAGCTCTGTCCGAGCGCAGGGGTGATGGGCCTGCCTGTTCCGGTTTCCTGCGGGGCCGCCCACGTCTGGGGAGGTGTTTGCAGGGCCATGGCCCCAGCTTGGCTCCTGGAGGCCAGTGGGCAGCCTGTTCGGAGGGTCCTGCCATCCGTCCGCTGCGCAGCCAGGTCTGTGGTGCCCGTGACGCTGATTTTACAGAGACGCGAGCCGTGCTCTGAGTGAGACCCAGCGCTCCCCATGGCAGCTTCCAAACTTGCAAACGCTCTGCGGCATCTCCGCAAAGACGGGGAGCGTCAGGGCGGGCTCCCCAGCACCCCCTTCCCATCCTGTCTGCCGCCAACCCGTGTCCCAGCCCCCTGCCCCGCAGGGAGCCTGCAGCCGTGGCAGCAGGAAGGGCTCGCAACAGCAGGTTCCACCTGGTGAGGAGCCCCCGGCCCCTCGGCGGAGGAAACGGCCCTTCCGGGGGGCCGAGCCAAGGAAGGGACGGTGCCCCCACCACCCCCAGCTCGCCACCACCCCCAGCTCGCCACCACCCCCAGCTTGCCACCACCCCCAGCTCGCCACCACCGAATCTGTGTTTCCAGTGCCAAGAGAACGCACTTAAACTCTGCAACGGACGTCAGGGTAATCATCTCCACCCGGGACTGGGACGAGGTCCAGGGCCTCCCTGAGAACAGGCCAGGGACATGTCAATCGCTTTGGAGAGCGAGCGAGCTGGAGCGGGGTGGGGTGGTGGCTCTGGGACAGCCCGCACAGATACTGGCTGCCCCAGGCTGGGAGTGGTCGAGGCAGCCCCCCATCCCCACCCCATCTCGCTGGGCTGGAAGGAAGAGGAAAGAAGCGGGGAGGGGAGCAGGAAGTCGGAGGGATGGGAGCCTGAGAGGGGAGCTCTAGCCTTGCCCAAGTAGCTGAGGCCCCGCGGCTCGGCTGGGCTAGCTCCTGGCTCCTGGGTCTCTGCCGCCAGGAGCTATTTGCGGACGTGTCTTTGTCAACAGGAGCAGAGCCTCCAGCTCCGGGCGCATCTCATCTCAAGGAGGAAGGTGGGTGGGGGCAGCACGAGGCTCTGGGGACCGGGGGTCGGGCTGGGAAGTGGGGGCGTGCAGCTGTGATGCGGGGGTCCCGCGGCTGGGCCCTTTCCTTGGCCAGATGACCTCAGCGTTGTCCTCGTGTGAGTGGCAGAATACTAATGGCACCCCAGATGCAGTGACCGTCCATCTGGTACAACAAACGTTAGAACGTGCCGGGAATAGAAAAGCACCCTGCCCTGCAAAGGGGCCCCCTTTCTCCCCCCTCAATCCCCATCCCTAAAACGATGGGCTCAGAAACCCAAAGGAGTAGCACTCCCCCCCACTCCCGCCCCCAGGCAGGACCAAGGACAGATACCGACACGGGATTAATAAGGACAAATCAATAAGCCCCTCTCCTCCCTCCACGGCACCTCCCCTGGCCTGGATCCCAGCTCCCTGAGGCTGAACGTCCAGCGTTCCCTTCCAGGAAGGGACGGAGGCTGAGAGGCTGAGGGCCCAGCTGG
This sequence comes from Grampus griseus, assembly GCF_964374135.1. Classification (NCBI taxonomy): domain Eukaryota; kingdom Metazoa; phylum Chordata; class Mammalia; order Artiodactyla; family Delphinidae; genus Grampus; species Grampus griseus. The sequence goes on along the minus strand of NC_139008.1, from coordinate 88,090,179 downwards.
ACCTCCCTGCGTCCATGAACCTGGACAGAGCAGGTGGTGCTGGGCTCTGCGGGGTGGACGGTGGCCTGGGGTCCAGCGGGGCCCCCAGAACCTAGTTTGGGGGTATCTCATCCACTCAGGGGTCCCACTGAGGATGGGTCCGTGGTGGGTGCGGGCTTGCTGGCGGTTCCTGAGCTGCGGGCCGTGGCGCGTGAGCGGCCTTGGAATCTCAGGGGCCCAGTGCTGCTTGGAGGACACAGAGGACACAGAGGATGCTGAAGACGAGGGCCCCGCCCGCCCGTCCGCTGCCCGCTGCCCGGGGAATGTGCTGATTGAAAAATCCAGTCACTGGCCGAGGAAGCTTCCGTGCTCTGCAATAGGCTGCCGGGCCTGGGGACCCGAGTTCCCATTGTGGGCGCCCACCCACTCCCCCCGCCCCCCGATTCGGGCAGGCTGTGCATGTGGGTGGTCTGCCTTTCCTGCTGAGTCCCCTCCTGGGCAGGACAGCTGGGCACAAGATGGGGGTGGAAGTGGGCAGAGCCGGCCAGGCCCAGGCCCACGGAAGGCTGCCTGGGAAGATGGCACGCAGCTTCCACACGAGCTCCCTGTGCAAACTCGCCCAGGAAGCGGCCTGGGGCCCCCAGGGTCGTTGGCCTCCGGGTCTGCAGCTGGTCCTGCGCTTTGATTGGAGGTGCATGGGCTTCCTCTCCTGACTTCTGTGCTGGGCTTCAGCCAGCAGGCCACAGAGAGGCCCCACCCCGCAGGAGCTGTGCAGCCTTCCCGGGACCCTCTGCCAGGTCTCTGCTGCCGACTCTGTTCTCATCGCTGGTCGGGGAGGCCAGCCGCCTTTGCCAGCCTGTGCTTGTGGGAACTCAGGCCCCCAGGAAACTGGCCCAGAAGGTCCAGCGGGGGGGGTCCACCCTGGCCCAAGGGGCCCCAGCTGTGTTGCTTCCCAAGGAACCTGGGATGATGACGAAGTGCAGGTGGTCTCAGCTGGCGGGCAGGGGGCCAACCTCAGGGCTGGCATCCGGGGCAGACACGCTGACACCCCAGCCTGGCGCCCACTGTAGCAGGGAGCTTCCCTCGGTTAAGAACAGCCTGGGAAACGAGGGGCAGCGCCCCGCTTTACAGGTGGGGAGACTGAGTTGACGGGGGGTTGCCTGAGGCCTGTGGCCAGAGGGGCGGGATCAGGTCTGGGTCTGGGTCTCCTGGGTCACACACATGGGGCCACCAGGGCACATGCCCAGGGGTGGAGGTGACAATCGGGGGAGGGGCCTTCGCTCTGCCCCAGGTCCACAAGGAACAGACCCCTCACGTGGCCTGGCTGGTCAAGCCCGGGGGCCAGCAGGAGGCATGAACGCGGCCGTTCTCCCCTCCCTCGGGGCTGGCGGGGCCAGTTTCTGAGGACCAAGTTCCGATTTCCACCCCCAGGAGGGGCTCCTCCACGCCTTGGAGGTCCCTGGGCAGTGGGCAAGACTGGTCTGGGCAGGACGTGCCCGTGGCCTGCCCAGTGCCTCTTCCAGGACGACCTGGCAGCTGCGTGCCTCAAGGGGCTCAGGATCTGGACGGGGTGATGGACACCCTCAACCGGCGATTTGGGGCTAGGCCCAGAGCACACACCCCGCTGTGCTGACAGAGGGCAGGTCCCGGGGGGACCCCAGGGACACACGTGTGGGGTCGCACTAGACATGGTGGGAACCCACACAGGAGCGGCAGCTTGGGGTCCAGGCCTCACGTGCAGGAGGAGCCCCGACACGGCACTCGCACTGGCCCAGGGGAGCCTGGCAGGCTGTGGGGTCTCCCACCCCAGGCAGAGCGCCGCCTGGAACTGCAGGGCCAGGTTCAGGACCTGAGAGAGGACAAGGTGACTCAGAGGCGAAGGAGAAAGAGGAGAACCTTCCAGGAGGACTCAGGGCTCCCCTCGGAGGGTCACGAAGCCCCACCGGGCCTGCCCTCAGCCATTCAGCATGGCCCGCCCCCGCCCCCGCCCCCTCCTCTGAGGGATGCTGTGACCCTCTGCCCCACAGGCGGGAGCCCGTGATCCTCCAAGCTGGGACTCATTAGCAGGTGGCCGGCTGGCGGGGACAAAGGGCTTTTCTGTGCCGCGGGCTGTCAGAACGTAATTCTTCAGGAAGAGCTGGACTTGCTGCCTCAGGGGTGACACGGCCGGCAGGCGTCCAGACACCTGCTGTTCCGGTCCTGGGTTAGGCCGTGGGGCACGAAGCCCTGCATGGGGGTCCTTGGGCATAGGGCCCCTGGGATGCTCTGCAGCCCACAGCAGGGCCCACAGGTGGCAAGGAGAAGGCCCTGGGTCTGCGCCACACCTGGCCTGGCCCGTGGGCCCCCTGTCTGGCCTCTGAAGGCACCTGAGTTGCATCCGGCTTCCAGCTCTTGGCTGTCGGCGCAGGGCCTTCCCTTGAGCGCAAAAGGGCAACTGGCAGGCGGTTCCCGTTTAATGGTCATTTCAGCGGCAGCAGCAACCTTTCAGCACCGGCCAGACACGGAGCCAGACACCAAGTGCCCGGCCGGCCCGACCCCTCCACCCTCACGACGGCCCCATGAGCGGGGACTGTTACCAGCCCCACTTAACAGCTGGGGAAACAGAGGTTCAGAGAGGTACCAGCCGGCAGGGGCCGTCAACTCCCGCCACGCCTGCTGGCCCAACAGAACACTTGGGGGCAGACGCGACGGCCAGGGATCCCATTCATCCCAGCTGCTTCCTCACCCTGAAGAGTGCTTCGCCCTCCTCTGGAGTGTGTTTATAGATAATTAACTACTTAGCAGAGAGGCAGGTGGGGGTGGGGTGGGAGGCAGAGGCACGCGGAGCTGTGAAACTGGAGGCTGGCCAAAGGTGGATCGATACCGTCTGAAAAGATGCTGCAAAGTGTCGTAGGACAAAGTCCAGCTCACAGGAATCCCGGCTATGGCAGCGGGGCCCCTGAAGGCGGGGGAGTGGGGCTGAGCCCCTGCCAGATTGGCTCCGAGGGAGAAGGGGCCTTGCAGCGCCCTGGCAGGAAGGGCACCTGTCAGCATGTCTGGCTCTGCACAGCACAATTCTCCACCAGGGCTGTGGGACGTCAGGGACACAGGCAACGAGGAGACTTGCTGGGGCAGCAGGTCCTGATCCTGGCACAGCACAGCTTGGGCTCGTGGCTGAAATCCAGAACCTGGAGGAGGGGAGGCCAGGTCTCCACTTCCTCTGTGCTACTGTCCCCTCCTCCTTGCGAGGAGAACGTTCAGTGATTTCGAGCCCTCTCAGCTGCCCTCTCCCCTCTCTCCCACCCCTGGTCCCAGCGGCGGTGTGGCCTCTGGCTGGTCAGCAAGGGCATCTCTCTAAGACACCTGGTTGGACCCACCTGCGAGTGGGGGAAGATGACGGCGCGTACCCTTTGGAGAAATGGCCCCGATTCTCACATTCCTCCTGCACTTGATGGCTTTCAAAACTTTTGCTGAAAGAAATGGGCAAAGAGAGAGACTCAAATATGGGCTTTCTCCCAGGAGCCCCAGGGAAGGCATTTGGTCACGACTGAGGCTGGAGGGGTGTGTGTCGGGGGCGGAGGGGTTGGGGGGTGTCGCTGTCCGTGGTGCTGAGAGCTGGGAGGCTGCAGGGGCCTGGGGGACGTGCCGGCGAGGCCTCTGGCCCAGGAGGATGGACATGTGTTTCCATGTAGCAGTCAGAGTGACCTGGGGGCTGGACACAGTGCCCCTTCCTCGGGGCCTCACCGTAGTGTGTGCTGGACCAGGGCTCCCACTGAGAGATTCGATCCCAGGTCAGGCCAGGATCTTCCTAACAGCCCCCGAGAGATGGTGCCAGGGCCCACGTGGGGCTCTGGTGGGGCGTGGTCCCCTGTGTGTGTGTGGGGAGGTCCCACTGCAGGACTGGCTGCGGGGGCTGCTTCGGGGGGTGGGCGCGATCTCCGACCTGAGGGAGGGCAGGGTGGCCTGCGAGGCCCCAGGGAGGTGAGGCCAGTAGGTTCACTTCAGATCCAATCCTGACAGATGATGGGGAAAGGATGAGGAAGGAACAGACAGTCTCTGAACCCTCCCCAGATCCCAGCATCCTTACTCCTGCCTGGCCCAACGTGGTCACCATCCCTCCCTCCTGGGCAGCACCTGCCCGGACGCCCAGCACCAGCCCCAAACACCTGGATCCCCTCAGGTGTGTGGGGTTCAGCCAGGGTGGGGTTGACGTGTGACGCAACAGGGGCCCCCTCTGGACCCAGCCTCTCTTATGCCCTCTTGCCAGGCACCCACTCACCCACTCTCCATCCACCCACGCGTTCAACACGTTTACCAGCCCTACTACGTGCCGGGCATGTGTGCAAAGCCTGAATCCTCCATTGTTGGCGGGGGGCGGGGGCAGGGGAGGCCGACAGATGTGACATCAAGGGGGTGAAGGGCACTAGGAAGAGAGGCGAAGCACGGCCACGGGGCAGAAGTGGGGGGCGAGAAGCTCATCCCCACAGTCCATGTGGGAGCACCGGGCTTTTCACGTGGCCCCTCTCAGGGGTGTTTGCGTCTTAAAGGGCCTGCGTGGCTGGGTCCGGGGCTGAGGGAAGCAGGAGGGCGGGCCTGGGAGGGGGTCCGTAAGCCACCCCTCCCCTGTGGCTGGACCCGGCTGAAGGGCTGGAGGAGGAAGTCCCCCAGGGGTGTGGGTGTACAGGCAGGACACCTCCTCCTGGCCCGCTGAGTTCACAGTGCTGCCCTTGGGCTCACGTGGGGTCTGCTGCTGACGCCCCCCCTCCCCCCCACCCCCTGTCGCCTCCCAGGCCTGCCCTCCTGCCTCCCTCAGCCCGGGACCCAACCTAAGTCCCACCTTTAATTCCAGTCCCCGTTTATGCCAACAACTGGTTACCATGGCAATGTCCTTGGGACAGGGTGGAGGCTGGAGGGGGCAGCAGAGGGAGCGGGGAAGGCCGTTTCTGCAGAGAAGACTTTTCACACTGGCCAGCAGCCTGGCACCGGCCGGGGGGGCGTGCGGGGAGGGGTCTTCGGGGGCCTGCTCCACACCCTTCCTCCTCTCGGCCCCACCCGGGGTCAGCTCAGAGGGCACCATTCCTGCCACAAAGGCTCCAGGACGCAGGGACGCGGAGGCACCTGTTCCCCAAAGTCGTTTTCAGTCGTGTATGAACTGGGGGTTTTCCTTTCCTCTGAAACAGCAGTTTCAGGAGCAGCGGGAGGGAGGGGCCTGGCGGCCTGGAGTAAGCACTGATTCAGCTCCTACGACAGGACTAGATGATGACTAGCTTCCTGCAATGAGTGCTTCCCAGCCGGGCGCAGGTGGGGAGGGAGGGCTGTGCAAAGTAATGAGTTAGGCCCGATTAATCTTGCTGCATAAGCAAGTCTGTGGGGAAAGGCAAACAAGGTTGGACAGATGTGTGTGAACATGTGCATGCGACGCCCCCCTGGGTCCACCGGGGCCCCAAGCACCGTGCTAACCCCAGTCTGGCCTCAAGCGCCAGGAGGGATGGGCCTGCTGGGCTCTCTGGCTGGGCTCACCCGTGGGAATGGCCATTAAGGCCCACCTTCTCAACTGCGTGCGCTGGCCCCGGTGCAGGGAAGGGCTGCAGAGCTGACCTGGCTGTGAGCAGCTGCAGGCTCCTGCCGAGAGCCCAGGCCCCTCTCCCCGTTCAGCCCCAGCCACCGGGCGACGCCAGCACCCGGCCCAGCCAGGATGCCAGGCTGGGTGGGGGCCTGGCAGATCTTCTGCCCGAGTGCTTGGGCCAAACCAGCTCTTAAAGTCCGAGGCCTCCTGAATCAGGTTGCCTGGGGATGGCTGTCAGCAGATGGAGATGGGGGCCTCGGCCCGGGCTGAGTAGCCTCTGGGGGGGGGGGTGCCAGAGTCTGGAACTTAAGCAGACTCCCAGGCGATTCCCTGTGCAGTCCCCAGGGCTGCATTCCTGGGTGCCCCTTCCTCCGGGAAGCCTTCACAGATTGGGCCAGATCACCCTCTCTCCTCTGACTTCAGCCTAACATTCTCAGGAGCACCCAGATTTCACAAGTCCCGAGAGATGAGCCTAAAGGCAGAGGCTTGAGGAAGCATCCCCATCCCGAAAGGCGTGGGGACTGCCGCAGGGCGACGGGACAAGACAATCTCGCCTTTTCAGCCAGAGAAACCCCGTCCACACCTCACCTTCCTGTGCTGCCAAGTGAGGGAACCCCTGCTTCCCAGGTGCTGAGCTGGTTAGAGGAGACTTCAGAGGGACCTGGAGCGTGGCTGGCCTCTACCACCAGGAGAAGGTCGCTGAGCAAGGTACCTTCTGTCCCGGGACAGCACAGAGCAGGGGCAGACAAGGGACCCCGCCGGGAGTCACCAGGGCTCATCCCCCACGCCCGCCGTCCCTTCTCTGTGAGGGGGGGCTTCGCAGGTTCTGAGCCTCGTGTGGCCGAGTGCTCTGCTGCGTGTGGGGAGCGGTCCAGGAGAGGCGGGGGTCGGGGTTGGCCCTCCTCACCCCCCTGCACGCAGTCAGCCGTCGGCCGGGCCTGTTCCCCAGCTCCTGGTTCAGTGCAACTCTTCACCTTAGAGAACCTTCTGGTTCCTGGTGCAGAGCTGGCTCGGGGAAGGGGCCCAAGGGTGTGAGAGGAACCCAGGGTTTGCACTGGGGGTGGGGGCTGAGAGGGAGGAAGTCTGTGGGCTGGTCCGGGGCGGGCTGTGCGCTGGGGCTGGCAGCCCAGGAGGTCGCCCAGGGGGCAGGGCAGACCCTGGGGAGCTCCAGTCTGCAGGGGCACAGGCCAGCCCTGGGACATGCTACGCCTGAGGCCGGGGAGGCCAGGCTGCAGGCCCTGAAGCTGGAGGGCCCGCTTGGAGCCCCGGTGGTGACTGCATCACCGCGGCACGCGGGCAACTCCTCTGCGCATTCCCTCACTGGGACACACAGGAAACCGAAGGGCCTGCCTCACAGGGCTGCTGTGGGAGCCGGGCCTCAGTGGCCTGGGCCAGCATCTAGGAAGCCCACGGACAGGGTGAGGGTGACCGTCACTGTTGACACTGGCCACTGCTCAGGGCCAAGCTTTTGGAAAGCTCTATTTACAGGCACCAGCCAGAGCGGATAGACAGCTCCCGAGAGGGGAGCCCTGGAGGCCTCTGCGAGGTGTGATGAGCTAAACCTGGGACCAGAGTGCGTGAGAGCTGGGGGAGGGGCAGGAGAGCTGGGGGAGGGGCAGGAGAGATGGGGGAGGGGGAGAGGAGGAGAGCGGAGCCAGGGGAGACCAGCTGGGAGGGGCGGGGGTCGGGGGCTGCGGAGGGGCGGGGTCTTCGCTGACGGAAGCTGCTGCCTTGGGACCAAGCCTGCTACTTGCCGAGCATCGCCTGTGAGGGGCGGGGACGAGGGGCTCGTGACCCGCATTCAGCCCCCTCAGGGGCGGGGCGCCGACTCAGGAGGAGCGCGGGGGCAGCTCCAGCCCCTCTTTCTCTGCCTTCATCCCGGGACCCGAAGTCTCGGTTTGGAGGCTGGGTTCTCCCCCCCCCGCCCCCGCAGAGCCCCCGGCGCACGGCGAACAGGGATGGCTACGGGGCTCGCGTTTCTGCGGAGCGGCGACGAGTGTGTGCGCCGCAGACTGTGGTTCCGCCGCACAAGCGGCCCCTCCCGGCCCCTCCTCCGAGCACCTGCTGCTCTGCCGGCGGTCACCTCGACCCACCTGAGGGCGGAGCCCCTGCCGGGTCGTCCAGCGCGCTGCCCGGGCATCTCGGTTGCGGCCGACATTGTTCAAGACTAGTCCGGGGGCGCCAAGGGTGTGTTCTCCAGGCACCTGGGCCCGAGGCGCTCCGCGGCCGCCCCTCAGCCGCTGCCCACCGCGCTTGGGATGGGGGCTGCCCTCACGCCGGCGCAGGCCACCCACTCGCAGGCCGCGCAGAGCGGGGGGCGGCGGACCCCGGCCCAGGCCGGACCTGGAGGCAGCAAGAGGAGGATTCGCCCGGGGCGGGGGCGTTAGGGTCCTCTCCGACCCCGAAGGGCGGGCCGCGGGGCCGAGGCTCCCCTGGACGCTTCCCGGTCCGCCAGGGACAGGCCGATGGGGGTGGACTGTGTCCTGAACGCCTGGTTGGGGAAGACCTGTGATTTCCAAACTGCAGAGCGGGGCGGGGGTGATGAAGTTAACCAGACCGTGCGGGGCTCCCCTCCTGGCGCCCGGAGACCCTGGGTGCGCGTCCTCCCTCCAGGCAGGCGTTGGAGGCGCTGGGCTGGGGACGGGGAGGGGGTCAGTGTCTCGTGGTCCGCGAACCAGACCGCGCAGGGATTCCCCAGACGCACGCAGTGACTACCGGGCCCCCACTCGTGGCTCGGGCACGTCCCCAGCCGCAGGAGGTCGAAGGAAACTTTGGCCCTGCACGGGCAGAGCGCAGCCTCCGCGCCCCCTCTCGGCTCGCGGTCCGTTCCCCCTCCTTCCCCCTCCGATCCTCGCCCTCCTTCCCGCTCCCTCCTCCTCTCTCTCCCCCCCTCCTCCTCGCCTGCTGGAGGCGGGCAGGTCCGGGCGGGGCCGCGCCGCTGAGCCCACAGCCCCGCGCTCCCGGCGCGGTAGCCGCCGCCGCGCCCCGCGGGAGAAGCGGCCGAAGCAGGCCCGGCGGACGGAGCTGCCCGCGCGGCGCGGGGGGCATGAAGTTGGGCTCGCGCGGAGCTCGGAGCAGGGGCGCGGCGGGGCTGGGAGCCGCCCGCATCTAGAGCCCGCTCGGTGCGCCATGGAGCTCGGGGGCCCGGGGGCGCCGCCGCCGCAGCTGCTGCCGCCGCTGCTGCTGCTGCTGGGGGCCGGCCTCTTGCCTGGTAAGTTTCGGGGCGCTAGAAGGACCCCCTTTCGCCCGGTTCAGGGCGGCCTCGGACCTCCGGAGCCAGAGGAAGGGAGGCTCCTGGATGCGGTCCCAAGCCGCGGGTGTGCGCAACGGGGCAGCCGCGGAGGCTACCCCCACCCCCACCCCCCCCTCCAGACGCAAAAGGCTGTCCTGCGGCGAGGGCTGAGCCAGGCAGGGTTTGGGTGGGTGAGGGGGATGCTGTTTCAAGAGCTGGACCCAGAAGCTCCAACTTGGATGGAGAGAGGCGCGGTCCATCTCCCCCCTCCCCCACCCCCAGTTATCCATTGTGCCAAATTTCCTTGCAGACTGCATGGTGCCTGCCCACCTCCCCCCTGCACCGGGGTTTAGGGAATCAGAGGGGTGGCCTCTGCCCTTGGCAGGGCCCCACCCAAACCTGCTCCCCCAGGCCCACTGGGACAGGGGAAGTTCTAGCCCCCCTGCTCCCCGTTCCCTGGGAAGCCACCTTCCTATTTCAGGGGTGAGTGGAGTGTAATTCTCTGGCTTCCCCAGTGAGAAGTAGGCTACCCCTTACTGTCAGAGGGACCAGGCTGGGGCTCTGGGTTGGGAGTGAAGGGTCCTGGGGGTCTAGGACTGATCCCAGGGGTGCTTGTGGATGCCCTCCTAATGTCCATCCGTGACTCCCAGGTGAGCAGGACCGAGCTGAGAGGAGCAGAGCGGCAGGGGTCTCCTGTCCCCCTCCTCAAACCCCCGCCCCCCCATGCAGTGGTCCCAGCGAAGTCGCCCAGGAGTGGCAGGGAAGCCCTCAGGCCACAAACTGGCTGATGGGCAGGGCTGAATGGGGGGTCGCCTCCCCAGGCTCACTCCAGACCTGATCATCGAGGGCAGGCTGTGTGTCCGTCCAAGAACACAGGGTGCCAGGTTCATTGTCGGGGTTTGCACTTAAAGTACCCCTTACATGTCAAAGCACGTTTTTTTCTTGGGTGATTGCTGGCGGATGCCACAGCCAGAGGAAACAGGCTCTCGGTAGCTGGACCCTCACTCTCCTTTCTCCATCTCCCTTCCTGGGTCTGCCCCCGCCGCCCTCTGCCCCCTCCTGTCCTGTGGTTACCCCCACCTTGTACTTCGAGGCAAGGTTCTCAGGACTCTGCTGGTGGCTAGAGATACAGTCCCTCCCTCCCATAGTCACAGCCTGATGGGGACGCTTCCAAATCAGCCCTTATCATACCAGTTATCTACTTTCATGGTGAGGGGCACCATGCTAGGAAGGCTTCCCTGAGGAAGTTACAGACCCCCTTACAGACCCAGGGGGTAGGGGAGAAACTGCGGCTGGAAGTAGGGCAGCACGTGCAAAGGTCCTGAGGTAGGAGGGACGTGCTGTGAGAAGCTGGAAGAGAGCCCAGGTGCTGAGCACGGCCTGGCAGGAGGCCCAAGGGGGCATCCTGGACGGCCACCATCCCCTGCCCCTGAGCCGCGCACCTGCTGGTCCCCGCAGTGAGCAGCCATGTGGAGACCCGGGCCCACGCGGAGGAGCGGCTGCTGAAGAAACTCTTCTCCGGCTACAACAAGTGGTCCCGGCCCGTGGCCAACATCTCGGATGTAGTGCTTGTCCACTTTGGCCTGTCTATCGCACAGCTCATTGACGTGGTAGGTGATGAGGGGGTGGGGTGGGGGGCAGTGACCTGAAGGGAGCACCCGTGTCTGGGAGGGGCTGGCCTGGAGGTGGCCCCGGGGCTGGCGGGGGCAGGGGGGCTGTATGAGCTGGAAGGGCCGCATCGGAGCTGCACATGGACTGTGTGTGCCCCAGCCCCGCCTTAGCCCAGAACACACGCCTAAGCAAGCCGGGAGGCAAGGCAGGTTCTGTGCGACACCCCTAAGCCCTGCGCTTTCCATGTAGAAAAGCTCAAAGGGCCAGATTTGCAGCAGGGGGTCCAGGCTGTCATCTTCAGAGGCAGAGAGCAGAAGTACCTCTGTGGGGCCAGTGGCAGAGTTTAGGGTTTTTGTGTAAGTCGTGCTACTGCGTGGGGTGAGGTGAGGCCGTGCAGCACCCTGGCAGCACCCGGACCTCCACCTGGTTCGGATGTGTTTCCCTTCCTGGTTGGGGACCAAGGCAGCTGCTGGGAGGAGGGGTCCAGCCTCCGAGTAGCCACGGCTCTGGAGGGGCCGGGGCGTCCATTTGGGGTGGGAGCCCGTCCTGTGGCTGGGTGGTAGCTGCGCAGCCTGGGGCAGGGTCCCAAGGGCCTTGGAGGGTGGGCTCTGGCCTGGCAGGGAGGGCGGCCTCTGGGAGCCTGGTTTCCTGGCCACGAGGAGGCCCAAGGCCGCCTGGGTTTGTGCTGGGGTCTCCAGCCAGCTCTGCTTCCACAGAGGGAGCTGTGCAGCTGCAGGAGGCTGTAGGTCTCTCCAAATGCCCACCCTACGCCCCTGCCAGGACCCCAGCCCCAAGTGGTCTCCGTGAGCGGGGAGCCACCAGTTTTGGAGTCTGGAGGCCCTGGTTCCTGGCTCATGCCAGGTGTGTTGGGTGACCCTCAGGGCCCTGCTTTGCTCACCTGTGAAATGGGATGAGTGTGACAGCTCCATCTGGGGCTGAGCCGGCCACATCCAAGGGGCTCTGGGAGGTGGGAGGGGCGGTAGCCACACTCACGCGGACAGAAAGGGCCACGCTTGGGCCCCATCAGCAGAGCGACCCGGTCAGTGCCCCTGCCCCGGCCTGTGCCCTCAGGCCTCCTGGAACCAGGCCTTAAATGCTTCCCGCAAAGTACTCCTGGCTGGGGCGCAGTCAGAAGACAACTCAGGAGGGCAGGGGTCCCGACCCACTGCATTTGCAAATGCTGTTCCCAGTGGCGGCTGTGGCTTCATGTTCTGGGTCGGCTGCACCGTGGCCGGCCCCCTACCTGAGCTCCTGGGGCTGTCTCATCCGCCCCCCTGCCACGTCGCAAAATCCGCCCCACATCACCGCTTTTCCCCGGTTTGCCCAGGAGAGACAGCCTGTAGCACACCAGCTCCGAGACACCAGCGAGGGACCCACCCGAGGCCCCGCGGCAGCACCAGGCAGGACGGGAGCTGCTCCCAGGCTCTGCTGTCCGCAGCCATGCTGGCCAAGGGCACTCCTGCACACGCGTGTGTGCTGACAAGACGTCCTTGCCCATCTGGGTGCTGGTCGTTTGTGGAAGGGGCGCCTCCCTGCCCCACTGTCTGTGGGGCTCGGGTGTTTGCTGCAGGTCTGTGCCCCGGTGCAGAGTGCTTGTGTGTGTGAGTTCCTGCCTGCAGAGGAGGCTGGGGAATTCCTGGGCGCTTCTGGGCCCGGGCTGGCGTTGCAGGCGCCGGAATGCACAGAGGGCACCTCAAACAGGTGCCTGGGGGGACAGCTGCGCTGGGGGGGCGGCTGGCACGAAGGGGAGGAGGCCAGGCCCAGCCACCTAGAAGCTTGTTCTGAGCCTGGGGGTGGGGGCTGGGGCAGAGCCTGGCAGGCTGTCCCCGGGGGGAAGCGCAGGGACGTGGTGATGGGGGCCGCACCGCGGGGCTGCACTGCCAAGGTCGAGGTCGTTGGACGTGGTGTCTGGGCCCCACTCAAGTCACACTTATCGTCAGTGTCCTCTGGCAGCCCGTCCCAGGTGGCCCCGAGAGAGAGCAGGACCAAGGGCGGTGCCTGGGCCGCAGGAGATGTCCCCTCCTGTGAGCTGGCTGATGGGGGCTTGTCCCCTGGGGGAAGCAGGAGGGGAGGCTCCCAGGGACACCAGCTCACACCCCCGGCCCTGGGCACTTTGCTTGCTTGACCACCCTTGGTTTCTTTGGCCTCAGCAGTCGTCCCAACGGCCTGTGTGTCCCTGGTCTGGGGCAGATGGGGGCAAAGCTTGGGCCATCAGCAAGTCGGGGAAGGCTCGTTCAGGCGCTGCTCCCCACACCCTGTGTCCCGTGTCCAGTCCCTCTTCCCCCAGGGAAAGAGCCCCTGCCTCTCTGGTCCCCATGGGCTCCTTGCTCTCTGAGGGGACCCCCCATAAGCTGCTGACTGTCCTGCCCCAAACTTTGGGCAAGGAGCCAGCCCCCAAGCCCAGCTGCCCTCTGAGTGGGCTGGGTGTGGCCATGGTCCCTGGAGGCTGGTTCAGAGTGGGGTGTGAGGACCCCTACGTCCCTGCACGGAGCCTGGCGGTCTTCTCCAGAGGCCTCCAGCCTCTGCTGGGCCTGACTGCCCGTCCGTGAACCCGGGAGGGCTGTGAAGTTGGGAGAGGTGCAGAAGCCAGAAGGAAGCTCACAGCGTGTGTGGTCTGGCCCTTCTCACCTGGACAGGTGCCCACTCAGTGACCTGGAGAGGGGCCTGCTGGGTCTCCTGCTCCCACCTCACCTGTTTTAGCCCCTCACCTTCAGGTCCTGAGGCTCAGGCCCTGGGGGGCAGTTTGGCCAGTGAGTGTGTTGCCCTGGTGCAGCAGGAGGGGCAGACACCAGCTCACCTGGAGCCCATCCGCAGGGCAGCTGCCCCGCCAACCGGGACGGAGCAATGCAGGTGGGCAGGCCCAGCACGGCTGCCTGGGAAGGGGCGCCGTCTCCCTTCCCCTCAGACCCTTCGGTCGCTGGAAGGGGGGACGGGCCTGGCCACCAGTGAAGTCAGTTGAATGTTATCCTCACTTTCCTTCTGGCCCTGAGTCCCCTCCAGGCCCGCCATCCTGGGCTTGGTTGCCTCCAGGGACAAGGCGCTCACTCCCTCCTGAGGTCCCCCACTCGCCACGTTCAGCCCTGGCCCATCCTTTTGGGTAAGGAGACTCGGCCAGAGAGACGTGTCCTGAACCCGAGGGCATCACAACCTGCCTTCTTCTTGTTTGTGTCCTAGGATGAGAAGAACCAGATGATGACGACGAATGTGTGGGTGAAGCAGGTGAGTGGGAGGGAGCCCCCACTGCCCCCCCGCCCCTCCCCCCGCCCCTCCCCCTCACCGCCCCCCCAACCCCGGCTTCCCCCAGGAGTGGCATGACTATAAGCTGCGCTGGGACCCTGCTGACTACGAGAACGTGACCTCCATCCGCATCCCCTCTGAGCTCATCTGGCGGCCGGACATCGTCCTGTACAACAAGTGAGCCCGGGGTTCTTAGCCGGCAGGGTGGCAGGTGCCCGGGTCCAGCCGTGCTCCGGCCAGCAGCTCTTCCAGGGCCGGTGTGAGCAAGAGGCAGGCGGCTTATGTGGGCTGAGGGCGGGCTCGGAAGCAGGAGGAGTGAGTAAAGGAGGGTGCTGAGGCCTGGGGTGTGGGGGGCGGGCCCATGAGCAGGCAAAGTGGCAAGGAGACGGGGTCCTGGGGGCAGCAGTGGCGCCTGGGGGCTCCGTCCCTGCCCAGGCTGGGGCAGGGGCCTCGGTCACTCACGGACTGGGAAGGGGTCCGAGCTCCTCCCAGGATGACTGCAGGCCCTGCAGCTGCTCCCCCTCAGGCTGGAGTCCTTTCCAGAGTCAGTCCCTGTCTGGGGAAAGTGGGCCCTGCACACGCAGCGGACCGCATCGGGGAACAAAGGCCGGGAGGTGTAGGGGAGGAAGCCCCAGACCGGCCTGCCCATGCCGGCTCGCTGCCCGCGCCCCCGCCCTCCTCCTGCCCCTCTGTCTGTGCTCGCAGTCTCCCCAGACCCGCTAACCACACTCAAGCAAACAGCCTCTATCTGGGCCGCTGTCCCTGGCTCTGAAGTCTGATCTCTAGGAGGATGTTTCTGTGCTGGGGGCCGGGGTGTCAGGGGCGCGGCTGTGGCAGACACTGGGCTCCAGGGGCCGGGGTGTTAGGGGCGCAGCTGTGGCAGACACTGGGCTCCAGAGGGCTGGCGTCCTTGAACTTGTCCTTTCCCGGGATCCTCGAGGTGTCCCCGACCTCGGGGCAGCCTGGTGCCCTCCCGCGTCCCCGCGTCCCTGCTGTGTCATTGCCGGGCCAGCTTACCCTGAGCTGAATCCACAGGGGCAGATGCAGACTCGGGCCTGGGTGGCGGCAGTTCCACAGCACTTACAGCTACAGCCAATGGAAGCACTCGGTCCCCTCTGGTCCCAGCCGTCTGCCCAGAGCCCTGCCCTCCCCCCAAGACTTCAGTGCTTCCGCACAAAAGCCCTCCTGGGCCCCCAGGCTTGGGCCTGACCTACAAAATGCTGCTGTTTGATTAAGAACGACTGGGCTTCTCTTCCAGCTTAACTGATTCCAGTAATGGCCGTGGGAGAGCGGCCGCACATGGAGGAGATGGGTTTCGGGGCTGCATTAAGGGGGGGCTGCTCGGGGAATGGAAGGCGGGGCGGGCTCTCCGCTCTCCCTCTGCAAGCTGCCCGGTCTGATCCTGCGCCCTGGAGTTCTCCAGCCGCCCGGGCCCCCCGGGTCCACGCTCAGCTCCCCCAGCCCCCTGCCCCGCTGGGACCTGGCACGGAATACGCCTCGTGGCTCTTTGATCCAGAACATAGGTACCAGGGTCAGAACTCCGGCACCCAGGGGAGCGTGGTCAGGACTGCTCTGGGAGCCACACAGCCCCTGGGACGGCAGCCCAGGAGTGGGACCACCACCCAAGCCCCCTCCTTTTCTGGCCTCCTTACCAAGACCCCTGGGAGGTAGCGGCATGGACCTCCAGCTTCTCTTGGGAATGGAGATGGGCACCAAGGCCCGCTCTGGATGGGGCTGGGCGTGGGTGAGGACAGACCCCAGAGCTGGTGGCTGACGCTGGCCGGACGGCCACTGAGGAGGCCTGTTTCCAGGGGCAGCGGGTAGCTGACGGCCAGGGCCGCGTGCACTTGAGTGAGGCTGAGCGGTCAGCGCAGGCTGCTGGGCGGGGGGAAGGGTCGGGGGGTGCTTTTCTGATAGCTTTGGGGCACCCCTTCAAGGCTGGAGGGCGTGCACGTGAGGCCATGCCACCCACTGGGGGCTCCCCTGCGTCGGCCTGTCAGTCAGAGGGTCTCACGTGGATGGGCGTCTGCGGCCTGGAGCAGGGACGGGGCCAGCCGGCTCGGGCTGCCCTCCTCCCACGTGCGCTGTCATACGGTCCCGCCGTCCACACCCCTGGGCTTGCTGGGGACACAGGAACCAGCTTGGGGGGGGCGGGACTTCGTGCAGCGGTGACAGGTAGTGACAGCGTGCCCTGGGGAAAGCTGCTTCTTCCTGGGGCTGCGCTAGGCGCCGGGTCCCACGTGCAGAGCCCTAGGCCCTCTGAGGACCTGGCCGGGGCCGATGTGCCCTCCACACACGAGTGTGAAGACACGGGCTTGGTGACTAGCGTCCGGTGGCCCTCAGTGCTGGGGCCAGCTGTCTGGGGGGTGTCCTGGGGGGAGGAGGCGAGCTCTCCCATCAGCGTTTCAGAGCCGAAGCGGCAGGGCTGCTGGAGGGGCTGGGGGAACGGCTGCTGCCTCAACCGGCCTGTGGGCACCACGTACGGTCGGCGTGGGCAGCGCAGGCCTCGTGGGGAAACAGGCCGACAGGGGGGCCTCCGAGGCCCAGGTGACACCCACTCAGGACCCAGACTGGGGACCGGATGCTTCCAGCTGCAGAGAAGAGAGTGGCTGACTCTGGAGGCAAGAAGGGCTCTCGGGGGGCCGTGAGCAGGTGTCCCTGTGTCCCCACAGCCGGCTGCCTCACCTCTCGCGGTGTCAGTGTGCCCCCCATCCCACCATGAGTATCTTTGGTGGAGAAAACTGAGGTGGACGTCACTGTCTGGGAGGTCCAGGGCTAGGGCTGAAGGCTGGGCACTCTGCCCACGAGGAGAAGGGCTGGGACAGCAGCCCCTCGCTCTGTTGCCCGTCCCGGTCTGTGGACAGGGCACCCCAAGGCCGAGGGAGAGGCAGGAGGGCTGAGGGCCTGGGGTCCATGTCCTGCCTGGGGTGGGCCCAGACTGGTCTTTGCCTCGTTGGGCCTTGGAGTCCTCACCTGTGCAGGAAGGGGGGTCCTGCCTCTAAGTTTGGGGGGGTGGGGTCAATGGGGAGGAAACACCAGTCTGGAGCACGAGAAGGTGGCCGGACAGGTCCGACTTCTGCCCAGCTCTGGGGTGACCGCAGGGGACGAGCTGCTCTGCGTGCTACCCAGGGGCCACTTGTGTGCCTGGGGCCCCTGATGTGGTGTGGACGGGCTTTCCAGCCCCCAAATCATCACGGTCATCACCACCATCAAGCTTGGGCGTCAGGCGCGGTGTGGGCCGCTGAGACGGTCTCCACGGAGCATCGCCCCCAGGGTAGGGGTGGTGACAGCGATGCGGGCAGGGGAGCAACGAGCCCAGGGCCGCCCCGTCCTGGGCGAGGCCACTGCGAAGTGGGGGCGCGTATGGCGGGCGGGGGGAAGACAGCTTCCGGGCCGCGGGTGCCGGGCACCTCACCCACGCCCTCTGTCTCCCACCCAGCGCGGATGGGGACTTTGCCGTCACCCACCTGACCAAGGCCCACCTCTTTCACGACGGGCGGGTGCAGTGGACACCGCCGGCCATCTACAAGAGCTCCTGCAGCATCGACGTCACCTTCTTCCCCTTCGACCAGCAGAACTGCACCATGAAGTTCGGGTCCTGGACCTACGACAAGGCCAAGATCGACCTGGTGAGCATGCACAGCCACGTGGACCAGCGGGGCTTCTGGGAGAGCGGCGAGTGGGTCATCGTGGACGCCGTGGGCACCTACAACACGCGCAAGTACGAGTGCTGCGCGGAGGCGTACCCGGACATCACGTACGCCTTCGTCATCCGGCGCCTGCCGCTCTTCTATGCCGTCAACCTCCTCGCGCCCTGCCTGCTCGTCTCCTGCCTCGCCGCGCTCGTCTTCTACCTGCCGTCCGAGTGCGGCGAGAAGGTCACGCTGTGCGTCTCCGTGCTGCTCTCGCTCACCGTCTTCCTGCTGCTCATCACCGAGATCACCCCGTCCACCTCGCTGGTCATCCCGCTGATTGGCGAGTACCTGCTCTTCACCATGACCTTCGTCACGCTCTCCATCACCATCACCGTCTTCGTGCTCAACGTGCACCACCGCTCCCCGCGCACGCACACCATGCCCGCCTGGGTCCGCCGCGTCTTCCTGGACGTCGCGCCGCGTCTGCTCTTCATGAAGCGGCCGTCCGCGGTCAAGGACAACTGCCGGCGGCTCGTCGGGTCCGTGCACGAGGCGGCCGGAGCCCCGCGCTTCTGGCCGGAGCCCCGGGGGGAGCCCGAGCTCAGGAGTAGGGGCCCCGCCCCGTCCCCAACCCCGTCCTGCGGCCCGGACTGGCCGGCCTGCACGTCGCCCTCAGACCAGGCCTCTGCTCCGCGGCCCTCAGAGGCCGAGAAGGCCGGCCCATGCCCCTCGCCCGGGCCCTGCCGCCCACCCACTGGCACCCCGGCCCCAGGGCTCGCCAAGGCCCGGTCCCTGAGCGTCCAGCACGTGTCCGGCCCCAGCGAAGTGGCAGAGGGCGGCGTGAGGTGCCGGTCCCAGAGCATCCAGTACTGCGCGCCCCGAGAGGAGGCCGCCTCCCCAGCCGACCGCCCGGCGGACGGCTCCCCTGCCTCGCCGACCACGGCCCCCTCGGCCGAGCTTCCGCCCCCAGACCAGGCCTCCCCCTGCAAGTGCAAGTGCAGGACGGAGGCGGAGGCACCAAATGCCGCGCTCAAGGCCCCCGGCGCCGGCACGCCACCCCAGCCCCTGTCGCCAGCTCTGGCGCGGGCGGTTGAGGGAGTCCAGTACATCGCAGACCACCTGAAGGCGGAAGACATGGACTTCTCGGTAAGTCCGCGCCACGGCCGTGCCGGACGGGCCCCGCTGCCCTGTCCACTCTGAAGGAGGAGGTGGCCAGTGAAAGACCCAGAAACCAGGTCCCAGAGCCGGCTGCTCAGCTTGGAGGCCCCCCACCCCCACCCCGCCGTCTGCTCCCTCTGCCCCAAGCCTCCGAGACCAGCGGGGGTCCCTGCGGTGACTGAGTGGCTGGCAGAGAGCAGAGTGGATCTCGGGCACCCCCTTGGGGCTTCAGGGCGCAGGGATCCTGCAGGCGGGGGTGGGGCTGCCAGCACCATCTGTACCTGGGGAGCGCCTCCCCCGATCTCGAGCACCCCCCACCCCGCCAAGGGCTCCCGGAGAAGGACTGGTGGGGGGGTCTGGGCCCTGGGGTTGGGGTGAGAGGGGCTGAGAGGAGACAGGAGGGGGCTGAGTGGCTCAGCGGCCTGGCGGGGGGAAAGGAGAATTCAGGCCTGGGACACAGCCCTGCCTCTCTGGCCGGCGCCCCTGTGCCCAGCTGGGGAGAGGGCGTCCGGGGTCTGGGGGGGCAGGGCGGGTGCTCGGACATGGCTGAGACTCAGGGCCCCGTGGAGTCGGTGGGGGGTGGCAGTGGGGCTGCTCCCCGAGGCTCAGGCTCCACTGGCCACGTCGTGGGTGCCTGTGAGGGTGGGTCCAGGCTGGCGGCCGAGCCCCAGTTCAGGGCATGGGCAGAGACAGGCGGGCAGGGGGAGGGCACTGGTCAGTCAGCTGGTCATTACCGGCTGCTCAACCTGGGCATCGGTTATGCTGTGTTGACCTCGCCCCGCATTAGCTTCTTCTTGCCCGTGACATGGACCCTGGGTGCGGGCGTGACACTGCCGTTCCCTCCAGGAACCTCCTGGTCCCTTTGCTTCCTTGGGAATGGCCCGTGATCGTTTCCCGGACATGCGTGATCCCTGGGGACCGTCTGTCCCGTGGCTGAGCCCCGCCTCCAGCAGTGAGCCGGTCTCCCTGTACCGGCTGGTCATCCCCCTGAATCCCAAGGGGCTGTGAGGCCACCTGGGGGTTTCTGGAAGGTTCCATCTTGCAGCCAGCTCTGGAGACGAGAGGACCTCTGGCTCTGGTGAGGGCTTGAGGGCCTGCTGAGCAGAGACTGATGCCTTTGAAGTGTCACCAGGATCTCGGGGGCCCAGCGGTCCTCAGCGCAGGGCCGGCCCCTCGTCCCCAGACCCCTCCACCAGCATCGCGGGCCTGGCTGTGGCGACCTGGTTCTGGTTCTGGGCATCGTCCCCGGGCTCTGGGGAGCAAAGCGACTTCACAGGAACCAGCCTGGGATCCGGGCTGGGGCAGCTTTGTCTGCGAGTCTTTCATCCTGGGAGGAGGGGAGGTTTGAAAGGTAGCGCGGTGGCCACGCGCCGCGGGGCTGCTTCCCGGAATAGAGGGTCCTGGTGCTCCCTCGCTTATAGTGACCCCGTTTGCTCTGGTTTCCTGAGAATAAACTTTGGCTTAAAACTATCAGGACGCCTCTGATTACTTTAAAAATCAGAGCACGAAACAGCAGGGAGAAGTCTTCTTTCCCTCGACGGCCCCCAAATGGGGTGTGACAAGCCTGCCCTTGCCCAGGCCCATCAGACCCACTGGCGCCTGGCTGGCCTGAGCCTGGGGGCCGCATCCTTTCTGGTCACTCAAGGGCTGACAGCTGCCCACCCAGGACCCACCTGTGGCCTCCCTGAGCCTTTGCCCTGGGGTCACACCAGGTGGAGGCCGGGACCTGCTCGCCCAGTGTGGACGTGTAACCACGGCCCATCCTGCGCCGCCCTGGGCCTCAGGGTCCCACCTGCAGACGGGATGGTGCAGTCACCTTCCTCGTCGAGTCCAAGGGAGCAACCACAGGTGATGTGCTCAGTGTGTGTGCAGCCACTTCAAGCCCGGGGTCCCCCGCTTGCCCTTGCATGGAGCCCTCTGCCCCGGCAGCTGCCCGGCTCAGAGGCAGCACAGGGCTGTGCCCGCCTTCACATGTGACCCTCACCCTCAAGCGGCTTTAGGGACAGAGCCGAGAGACCCCCTGACCCATGAGGGGCTCAAGCCACATGGGCAGCCGGCCGTGAGTGCCACCCCCGGGGCAGGGGGCAGGAGTGAAGGGCAGTTGGGACTCAGCTGTCACTCCTGGGACGCCGTCCACCGTGGAGCCTGCCCTGGGCTTTTTGTTGGAGGCCAGGCCCCGTTGCTCAGGCTGCTCCTGGCTCTTGCCCTGCACAGCCAAGGGGCTGTAGGTGCCCCCTCCCTGCACCTCACTTGCCCACCTGCAAATGGGGGTGTACTGGCTCGTCCCCACGGTGCCGCCAGCTTTAGCGAACCCAGAGCACGTTACACTGTGACAGTGCGGACCCTGGCATCCCTCCAGAGGCATCACTACCATCTTGGAGCTCAGGCAGGTGAAGTCAGGTGGGGCCACCATGCTGGACCCTGTCCCCTGCAGTGGCTCTGCGGTCCAGCCCCCGTAGAGGGCATCGACCCCGCAGCCCACTGCTTCTGAGCCCGGACTTGAGCTGGACAAGCCATTTCTCTGTGGCCCCTTTCCACCTCTCACCCCAGTACAGGTGTGCCTGTGACCTTGGAGGCCAGGATAGGAAGAGAGCTTCTAGAAGGTTCGCGCTGCGGTGAGGCCTGAGGGTGCGGCCGGGAGTGACCATGTGTGTCTGTCCGCAGGTGAAGGAGGACTGGAAGTGCGTGGCCATGGTCATCGACCGCATCTTCCTCTGGGTGTTCGTTCTCGTCTGCCTGCTGGGGACGGTGGGCCTCTTCCTGCCGCCTTGGCTGGCCGGCATGATCTAGGGGGCTCCCCGCACTCGATGCGGTCATGCCACTCACCAGATTGCCCCCCATCATCTGTCTGCTGTGAGATGGCCTTGGAAGCTGCCTCCTGGGGACCTGCCCGGGAGGCTGGTAAATGCCTGTCTATCTGCAGGGCGGCGTATCCGGAGCATGGTGACATGATGGCCTCCCGCCAGGACGCACGTCTGACCGCTCTCGGCAAATGTCCCAGCAGCCCTGACTGTCCCAGGGCCACGCCCTGTGGCCACGCTCAGCCCCTCTCAGCCCCCAAAGCCCCTCGTCCCTGTGGGATCCCCGAGGCCCAGGCACTGAGCCAGGCCTGGCTGCCTCTCCCACCCGGGCCTGGGGCACCCGTGGGTCCTCAGACCTGCTCTCTCTGACCCCAGAGGCGAGTCAGCAAACATTCGAACCTCATTTGCCAGGGAGGGTCCAAGCAGGGATTTTCTTTTGGTCTGTTCTGAGTAGATTAACGAAAACCCTGATTTTCTGCCTGCGGGGCCTTGGGGATGGAGTGATGAGACGTGGTCCTGCTCAGAGGAGAATCCAGTGGCAGGTCCCCCTCGGGGGAGGGATCCCCAGCCCCAGGGAGTCCAGATGTCTGCCTTCCAGGGGTGCCGGGGGTCTCGGGCCAGCACTTCGCAGGGGCCTGTGATGCCCCCAGACCCCCGTGGGCCCTGGTACTTTGTGAGGGACCCAGAGCCACGTTCAGGACTGGGCTCCCCGACACCTCCCGTGGGTTCCCCTCTGGGGCATAGACACAGGTAGGACTTCCCTGACACAGTAGCCATGGTGACCTGGGGGGACCCGAGGACAGCTCATCTGGCCGACTTGGAGACCCTCTGGAGTGTGGTCCCTGGGGGTGGAGCCCCTGAGAAACATCAAGGGGGTGGAGGGGACCCTCCACAGGCCTCCCCCCAGCCCAGGAGCCCTACATCACACCATGCGGGGGCTGCCCTGCCCGAGGTGGTGGGGGGAGGTGCGCGGGCAATGGCCCTGGGGGCCCAGTGTCCGCCCACCCCAAGGCTAAGCGCTGGGCGGCACCAACAGTGTCCCTGAAGACTCTGGGGAAACACCAGCCCTGGGGTTGGTGTCGGGGTGGGCGAATGCTGCCCCCCATCTTCTGATTCTTCCAAACCTTCAGGCTCCAGGTGCCAAGGCGGGTCCTGGACAATGTGGCCCCTCCCCCAGGAGTGGCACCTGGGTGGGGGGCCCCCCAGGCCGAAAGAATCGCTCCCCCTTTATGGTCAAGCTCCCACCTCCCCAGATCCCATGCATGGAGGGTGTGGCTGGCAGGTTGGAGCTGGCCCCCTTGGAGCCCTGGGTCTCCCCACTCCCCAGGCTGTGCCTGGGTCCCGCACAAGGTGCTGGAGAGGATGGAGGGAATAATTTAGTGAAGTTCAGAGATGCTGCTGTAGAGGTGCAGCTGGAGGGCAACGCCAGGTCGGAGGAGGCTGGAGCCTGCAGCCCCCCCACCCCGCCGCCTGTGAAGCTCGGGACGGCCCCCTGGACATCCAGGCCCCCATCTGCCCATCTCGGATCGGCACCTGCCTCCTGGGGCCATTGGGGCACCAATCCCAGGATGCTGGGGGAGAGCCCGGGTGGGCGTTCCCCAGGACCCAGGACCGGGCGGCGGAGCGGGGGAGGGCCAGGCCCCCGAGGACGCAGCCAGGACGCAGATCTCAGATGTCAGCGCCTCAATCCTCCTTACGTAAGCGGGTCCAGCGCCAGATACGGGGCAGCTGTGGGGAGCCCTGGGGGTGCCCAGCTGCAGATGCTCTTTTCTGGGTCGGGAGACAGCAGGAGCCCCAGGGATGGGGATGCTTCCCCTTTCTGGTTTCCGCCTTTTCTGTTTTTTGAGACCCAAACACAAGTCAGAAAATCTGCACACAGAATACCTCGCCCACATTCCCACCGAATTAACCGTGACCGCTACTGTGCGGTATTTGCCTCCAGGTTTCTGTTTGGTTTGTTTTGATTGACATGAAATTTACCTATGACAAAACACCTGGTCTTGCGCCCTCAGATCAGTGAGTTTTACTAGATTCGACCCCAAGGCCCCCATCCCCCAGAGCCCCCTCCAGCCTGTGCCCCGGTGGCAGTGATGGCTCTAATTTCCTCACCAGAGATGGTCTCTGCCTGTCCCTGACCTTGGTGTGAGTGGAACCCCCCGTTCTCAGCCTTTCTGTCCCGGTCTTCCACCAGGTGTGGTGCGGTCAACACCCACCATGGCTGTGTCTCCATCCATAAACAGTTTTGTCGTTAGTTGCTGAGTCGTGTTCTGTCCAAATAAAGTAAAGCAAGTCTGTGTCTCTGTCACCTGTGCTGGCCTCTGTCCGCTCATTCTGACTCAAGCCACTGTGTGCAGGTCCCGCTGGGTGTCCTCCTCCTTTTAGCGTTGACTGTGTTTCATTTTCTGTGTCTTGTGATGTTTTGACACCTTGGGGGCCTCACACACCTGGGAGAGGGTTGTTTCAGCACCATTTGTTGAAACACTGACCCTTCTACATTAAAATGCCTAAAAACAGTTTCCTCGTATATTTTCCGTGCTTTTTAATGGTTTTTGGTCCAGTGTGGGTTACTCCATCACGGCTAGACGTAGAAAGCAATCTTTTGAAGGGTTAAACTCCCCGCTCTTTGTTGTAATTTCTGCTACACTGGGATATGGTTAGGCCGTCTCTCTGATTTTTCTGTTTGCATGTGTTCTGTCCCCCTACATACAAGAAAACTTGATCTCGTTGGCTAATCTTGAAGGTTATGTGTTCAGTGTTTTCCCTCCTGGTGGCTGCTCCTAACTTACAGAGTGTTGGTGTCTTTCAAGAGCTTAACAAGATGATATGAAAACTGTCTCCATCATGCCTCCCACCTCCAAAGAAAGCAAGCACCTCGGCTGCCTCAGGGATTCTGGAACAGCCTGGAATCCAG
Source organism: Grampus griseus (assembly GCF_964374135.1). NCBI lineage: Eukaryota > Metazoa > Chordata > Mammalia > Artiodactyla > Delphinidae > Grampus > Grampus griseus. Next base: position 88,066,070 of record NC_139008.1, on the reverse strand, counting down.
TCTAGGTTGCCACCGATGTGATGGTCTGGGGAGGGCTTGACGATTCTGTGAACGGCGAATGTCACTAGGGTTTTACTTACTTGGGATTTTCCGTGTATCGGGCCTAAGTGCTGGTTACTTTCCCTTTCTGCAGAAAACGTCACCAACCAGATTTCGAAGAGGATCCCCTGTGACGTGTGACCTGCCTTCTCAGACTCTGTGGGCCTCAGAATGTATTTTCACCCTGTTCGTTTCAGTAGTAATTCTGCTGGGCATAAAATTCGAGCCTTTCCCCTTCAACACTCTGGGGTCATTTCCCCCACCTTTTGACGTAGGGCGACTCTTGTCTTTTTGTAGAAAAGCGTTTAAAGAATTTCCCCACCGTCTTTGTTTTTTTGCATCAGTGAATCTAAGGGTATGTTTTAAAAGTCGGTCCCACTTCGCCCTCTGAGACTTTCCATCTGGGATTTTAAATCCTTCTCTAATTCTCAAATCTTTAAAAAAGTACTTCTTTCAACATTCTGCCCCCTCCATTGACTTCCTGTTTCTTCTTGGAGCCCCTCATGAGGATGCAATGCTTTTTCCATTTTTATCCTCCCCGGAGCCCCTGGGTGGCTTCTCTCCCCCGAATCCCACAGCCTGTCTGAAGTTGGGCCCGTAATTACTGAGCCTGCCTCACCGACTTTATTTCTCCTTTTGTTTCCCACGCCACGTTTCCTCGCACCTGTTCATTTCAGCTCCATGTTATTACTACCCGTCCTTCCCTCTTTGAAGATACCGTAATTTTAAATTAATGGACGAAAGGGGACCCGCATTCGCCTTCAACTCCCGAGACCTGCTCGGCGGTCGTGCGGCTCACACGTCGCGTTTCCCGTTAACTCATCTCCCAGACCCGGGAGCAGGCTGCGCGTGTGAATGTGCGGGAGCACGTGTGCCCACGGGGAGATGCACGCACGCGTGTGTGCACGCGGGGAAATTGGGGAGGGACGTTGACTGTCCTGTGAGGGCTTCATGTCAGCCCTCGAGGCAGCTCAGACCGTAAAGGGCCAGAGGCGATGCAGGGGCCAGTGCCCACTCCTGCCCATCTCGCCCTTGCTGTGGGGGCGTCGCCTGCCTCCTGAGCAGGTGTTCCCTGGCTCTGGAGCCTTCTCCTCTGCCCCTTGCCAGCCGCATCCTGACAGGTGGTCTCCGGCAGCGTCCACCCCCTCCTGCTGCTGCCCCCGGCCCTCCCCGCCCAGCCTTGGAGACACGAGAGATTCAGTCCTGGGATGAGCCCAGTCTGTTTCACTGCTGCTCTGAGATGGCAGCACCCACACTCTGCCCCCGTGAACCCCACTCTCGCCAACCCACCCAGCCCCTCCCCCCACCACCTGGCTGCTCTTGGGCCCCTGGACCCCACCTCGCCCAGGGCTCAGCCCCCACCCACCCCTTCCAAGCCATCACCTCCCCAGTCCAGCCACCTCCATGCCAGTGGGCATCCCCCCCACCTGGCCACCTGCACTCTCATCTACAGGTCGTTCACACAGATGCCAGGTCACGGCAGCCCCTGCTCAGAACCCCGGGGCTTCCAGTCGCTCTGAGGACAAAACCCAAACCCCTCCCCGCAGCCCCTGCCCCGCTCCCCGCTCCCCGGGCTGACCCCTCCCGGGCCTGTGCTCAGCTCACTCTGTCCTCCTGCCATTTCTGGGTCAGGCGCAGCCAGGCCCGGCCCCAGGCTGCCCGGAACGTTCCACGGTCTCCTCCTCCCACTCTGTCCTGTCTCTGCCCCAGTGTCACCTCGGAGCCTTCACTGGCCCCGCCCCCGGTTCGTCCTGGTGTTCAGGGAACTGCTTGACCCCAGGGCCCACGGCTGGCTGGCGAGCCTCCCAGGTGGATGAGGAGCGGGGGGGGGGGGGGGGCGGGGAACGGGCACTGCACAGACGGTAGCGTCCAGGCTGGTCACAGGGAGGGGGAGGCGTGCGGGGCAGTGACGAGGCGAGGGGCCAGCGGCGTGGGGTCCCACGAGGCCTGAGCACACGGGGGCTGAGCCAGACTTCATGACTCTAGAGGAGGGGCCGCCACTAGGGAGGCAGGGAGCCCCTGGCTGGGCCCGGGGCAGCCACACCAGCGTTCTCCAAGCCCACCCCCACCCTGCGGACTCAGAGTGCAGCCGAGGCTGAGACCCCCAAGCGGGTCCTGAGCTCTGGAGGGGCCAGCCGGGGGCACCGGGGCACCGGGGCCTGGGGGCTGCAGTGGCCTCACAGGAAGTGGGGGCAAGCCCCAGGGTTACAGGGAGACTATGGCAGGGGGTCCTTGAGGCCGAGGATGGATGGCGGCTCCTCTCCGAGAGACGGGGGTGGGGAATCTGGGACTCCACCCGACGGGGCGGACGTGGGGCCCCGCCAATGAGCAGCACCCTCCTTGACAAGTACACGTGGTTTATCTGAACAGGAAGCGCCCAGAGGAACGGTTCCCGGGCCCGGCCTCTGCCTCCCCTCCTTCCGCCTCCAGACCCTCTTCTCCAGCTGCGCTCGGTGTCCGGGATCCGGTGGGGGGACGTTCGGGCTCACTCGGGGCAGCAGGGCGACCGTCCTGGCAGGAGGAAAGGGTGGGTGGGTCTGGGGGAGGCGGCGGACAGCGGACAGCCGTCAGGAAGCAATGCCCCGCCTGCACAGCTGCGTGGACCAGGCCCCCGGGTCCCGGGTCTGCACGGACCCGCCCCTCAGGACGCTGCCCCCTGGGCCCCTGCCCTGGCCGGCTGTCCACTGTGGTGCTGACCCCCACCAGGGCCTCCCTGGGTTCCCACTGGGCCAGCTTCGGTCTCCCGCACCCACCTCAGTCCTGCCGGCTCCCCCGAGGCCCCCACACGCCCCACTGCGCCCACCCCAGCTGCTTCTCTGGCACCTGCACGACGCTCCCTGCTGCTCCCACCCCCCACCGCTCCCCGCTGCGGCCCAGGGCTGCCTGTCCGACTGAGGGCTCCAGGCTCAGCTGAGGGGCAGGAGGGATGTGCCGGCCCAAGGGGTGCAGGCGGCAGTGCTTTCCCTTCTCGAGGGGCCTATGCTGACCTGGGGAAGGCGGGTCCTGGGGGCAGCGGGTCCAGCCTTCAGGCTGAGGCTGGAAGCTTAGGGTCGGGGGTCCCTGACCTCAAACAGGCACTGATCATTGTCTCAGAGGCCGGGGTTTAGTGTGCGGTGGGGATGGGGGAGGGGCTGTGGTGGGCATCATGACAGCGCCTGCCAGCTTTGGACGGCAGGTACAAACGGGGGGCACGTATGGCAAAGACAATGTCTGGGGGACTGTGGTGGGTGCAGTCGGGGGGGTCCCTTCTCCGCCCATCCCCGTCCACCCACCGTCCTCGGCGCAGAGCTGTCCTCCCAGCCGCCACATCCCACCCCCAGCCGTCTCCTTCCTCCCCATCGAGGCCACAAGCTCCGTCTCCCCTCATCAACTTCTCCATCCATCTCAGCAGCATCATCTGAGCCGTGAACAGCGCTGCAGCCCCAGTCAGATGGGCGGACTCATTACAACAAGGTCACTGGACCAAGCCTCCCGCTGTGGCAGCCAAGGAGAGGGGGACGGATCAGGGACGGGAGGGAGGGGACCAGAGGCTGGGGAGGAGGCCCTAAGCTCAGGCTTGCTGGGCGGTTGGGGAAGGGGCTGTTTCGAGGGCCCCAGGCAGCCAGGCAGCCCCAGTTCTGTGTGGTTTCAGGGGGCCTGTCTCCCCACCCATCACCTGGGGGAGGAGGGCCACACAGAGCCACCGGCCCCAGGACTGGGGGAGACCCTTCCCCACGGGGGCCAATACCTCTGTCCTCTGGGCGGGGGCCACCGCGCCCCCCTTCTCCAGGGAGCCGGGCCTCTCTGTGCGTGCCAAAGGCCCTGGGGGCCTCCAAGATGGGCATGGGGGGCCGGGTGCTCTCGTGGGTACAGGCGTGGAGCTTCAGCAGGTGCACTGCGGGGAAGGACGGTCAGAGGGGGCGGGGCAGGGAGACCTTCCCTCGCTCCCTGCCTTGGTCCGAGGCACGTGGCCCAGGAGAACGGCCGCAAGGCTGGGTTCGCTAACGACCGGGCGCCGGGCGTCCCTTCCCTCCCGGGTGAAGGCGGAAGCTCTGGGGTCCTCACGGGAGGCTGGGCCACTCACTCTGGATGGCGGACTCACAGGCCTGGCCCACGAGCTGGTAGATGGTGGCCAAGGACTGTGGCTCGCCCTGGAAGGGAGGACGGGCCACGTGGCCAGTGGATTGAGCAGCCCGAGTCAGTGCCTCCCTCTGCTTCCCCAGGGACGGCCCAGACCCCAGACTCCCCACACTCACCTTCTCTCCTCGCTCCCCCTTGGGCCCCGGCAGCCCCTGAGTGGGAGGAAAAGGAGAAGCATCTGGACCCCGGGGCCGCCCGCCCACCGCGCCCCCCAACCGAAGGCTTTGTGCGGGACTCATCCCAGGAGTCCCCAGAGGACAGAGGACCCACCTCTCCCGCTGCGAGAGGGAGTTTCCCTGCCCCCTGGGCCCCACCCAGCCTGCAGGCCCAGGTCTGCCCCTCCCGGCCCCCAGAGCCCACGTCCCCTCACCTGCCCCGCACCTTGTCTGTGTTGGGCCGGGCAGGGGGCAGCCTGGGCTCTCTCCCCTGCGAGCTTAGTGCTGGCCTCGCTCTACCAACGTGCCAGTCGCAGGACACCCTGAGCGGTCAGCGGGGACAAGTCTGCACACATGTGACCCCCCCTTGCTGTCGGGCGGATGGGCTGGGTAGGGAGGGGCTTACCGTGGGCCCCACAGGCCCCGGGGGTCCTCGCTCCCCGATGCTGCCTCTGGCCCCCGCCGTGCCCTGGAAGCCCTGCAAAGGCGGGGGTTCCGGTTTGGCTGCAGCTCCGGTGCGGGGGCCCCTCCCTTCGGTCCCGCCTGCTCTGGACCAAGAGCAAAGCTAAGACAAGCTATCAGGGGACCCCTTAGCTTGTCCCCAGCCTCCTGCAGGCCGTGCCTCCTACCCACCCCGCGCCCAGGCAGCCCCCCCACCCCGCACGCCCCGCCCGTCGTCGCTAGTTCTGCACTAATACGTCCCCGCCCGCGTCCCAGTAGCCCGGGTGTGACCGCAGGACGGGCCCCCCGCGGGGGCTTCTTGCAGGAGGGGCAGTTCAGCCTTCCAGGAACCCAGCGAGGCCGACCCCCGGGAGATCCTGGCCGGGTCTGGGCTGCCGGCCCCGGACCCCCAACTCAGAGTAGCTCCCAGCCCCTGAGCTCCGCTCTGACCTCCAGGAACACCAGGCTGGGAGGGAAGGTGCTTCCGAGTGAACGGCCGTGCCCCCAGCCCTCCAGCAGGGCGGCCTGGGCCGCCGAGGTGAGGGTTTCTGGAGGCGGAGAGGGAAAAGGGGGGCCCGACCACGTCCCCCAGCCAGGCCCACCCGGGAGCCCAGGCACCTTCCTGCGTGTGGAATGGTGGCGTTTCCTAGCAACCTGCCCGATGCGGGGAGTGGGGAGGGGGGCGGGGGGGCGCGGCCCCTGCGCTCCTGGGATAAGGACTGTCATGCGCCCAGCGCCGCCACTGACAAGGCCCCAGCCTGGGGCCGAGAGGCCGCCCCGGTCACTGTTCAGCTCAGCCCCAAGAAACCTGGGGAGGGCTGGTGGGGTGAGTGGTGTTGGGGGCTCACGGAGGAGGCGATACGCACCCTAGGGCCAGGGGGTCCGGGCAGGCCAGCAGTCCCCTCCAGGCCTCTCATTCCCTGAGGGCAAAGGAAGGGGTGGGCGGGGCAGAGGCAGGTGCCCCTCCCACAGTGACCCCCAAAACCCACCACTGTCGGGGGTACGTGCTTGTGCCGGGCTGAGGCTGGTCCATCCCAGGGCCTGCCCCCGCCCTGGGCAGTGGCCACTCATCCCCAGTCTGTGTGGGCTGACACTCCCCTCCCACCAGCCAGGCCCTGGCGGGGGCAGGATAGGGGGGGAGGTGGGTGTGGGGCAGAGAAGGAAGTCCCACCACAGCCTCCATCTCCAGACCCTCCCGGCCAGGCTCCTCTCCCACCTTTGGTCCCTGGACGCCAACCTTCCCAGGGGTGCCCTGGAGGCCGGGGTGGCCCTGGAATAGAACAGAGGCAGCCAGCCAGGCTGGGCCGAGGTCCGACCCGGAGGGGGAGGCCCTGTCCCCAGACCTCCGTCCTGAGCACACAGCACCGGTGCTCCGAGTGTGGTCTGACCCACTACCTGCAAGCCGGGGCGTCCGTGGTCCCCCTTCTCTCCTTTGACCCCTGGTGGACCCTGGACGGGGAAGATGGATGGGCGGGAGGGTGAGGGGAGAGGGGCGGGGGGATGGGCGGGAGGGTGAGGGGAGAGGGCCGGGGGGATGGGCGGGAGGGCGAGGGGAGAGGGCCGGGGGGGTGGGTGCTGGGGAGTAGGCAACACCTACCACGGGTCCCTGGATGGTTCGGCCCTGGGTGCCTGGTGACCCTTGCTGACCTCCAGGACCCTCGGGTCCCATCTGTCCGGGTGGCCCGGGCTCTCCCTGGAGACATGGGGGTGTGTGGTGGGGCTGAGAAGACGTGTGGCCGTCCTGCGGCCCCTCCTTCGATCCCGCCCTCCTGCCGGCCCATGGTCTCCAGACCCAGGCCTGTCACAGGCATCTTCACCCTCGCAGACCACTCTGGGAGGGAGGGGTCCTGCTATGCCCCCACTGTATAGCCAGGAGCTGGGCCGACTCCAGACGGGCCAGCACAGAGCCCTGAACCCCAGACACCAGCACATTCTACCAAACCTCTAAGGGACAGATGACACGAACGCCATTTAAACTGCTTGATTTGCAGTTTAAAAACACAAAGCCTGCTTTCAAATAATCATGTGAGTCAGGCATATCAATGCACCAAACTAAAGCAAACCACAGGCATTCCCGTTTGTGAATATCAGCGCGAGAATCCCAAATAGAACCTGAGCGCACAGAAGCCTGCGGCCCGTTAAGTGGGCAGCGAGCGCGCGGTGACCAAGCCGGCTTTTAACGCGAGCAGGCGCGGCTCAGAACGTGGGAGAGATTAAATCGTTCACCAAACTAATAGCTTCAAGAAGAAAAATGATTTGTTTGCGTCCACAGCAGCAGATGAGGCGCTCAATCTTACTTAACGCCCACTCTTGAGTTTTAGAATCTCCTAATAAAATAAGGGTAGGATTTGACTAGCACATGGCAAAATGTATCTGTCTCAGCTCCCAGGCCAGCCCCACACTCAACCGGTAAACACCAGAAGCATTTCTGTAAAGTCAAGATGAGGACGTCTTCTATCACCGCGGTTCTCTGACAAACTCTGGAGTGTCACCACACCAGACAAATAAACAAGAAACAGAAAAAGAAAAATAAACGAATGTGATAAAAATCGGAGTCAGTGAAGTGATTTTTCACAGGTGATGTAAATTTAAACCAGGAAATTCCAAGAAAACCATCTGAAAATAAAAAAACTATTGCAAATAAGATAACTGAATAGTAAATGGGGCACAAAAATCGTACACAGAGAGGACGGAGGATTTGGGGAAGCTGAGGGCGGAGCTGGACACCAGGACCCGCGTCTGAGGCAGTCCTTTGGACTCTGGAGTCCGTGGAAACTCGTGATGTGATTAGGCTGCATTTGAAGTTGGCGGGGGCTGTGGCTACCCAACACTGGGAGGACGGACAGGGCAGTGGTCTGGGAAGGCAGGAGGAAGCACGTTGTGTGTCGGAAGGTGCTAGAAGCACCAGAAGGGACCAGGAGCGGGTGGGCCCTCTCAGACTGAGGAAAGCCTTGAAACGCGGTGCGGAAGTCAGGAGCCGTAGAGACAGACCCGCGCGGTCCACTAGACAAAGGCGATCCTAAAATCTGCCTGGAGACGCGTACGGTAGGCCAGGTCAAAAGACAACAACAGGGTAAACTAGGCACAACTCAGGGCACAGGTGTTTCCGTTAAGCCTAGAGCCCCACGAGCGAAGAAGAAGAGGTAACCCAGCGGAGCGGGCGCTGGAGGCCACGCGTCCAAGAAAACACCAGCAACTTTCAAAGCCGGTGGAGCCACTGGGGAGAGAAACACACTTGAGGGCAGAGGACACACGTCCTGGCCAGACGCCCAAGACTGCCCGTCACGCAGTCCCTAGGCTGGGGCACCGCAGCCCGGTTGGGGGGCCCCGCTCCCGCCTGGGGTTGGGCTGCGGGGGGCTCAGTCCTGCACCCCCCCGCCAGGATGCCTCACAACTCACCCTGGGCCCTGGGAAGCCCTGCTCTCCTGGGGCTCCGTCCCTCCCGGGGTGGCCCTGCAGAATCACAAGCGAGGCTGAGGCCGGGCTGCACGCTGGCCTCCCCAGCAGCCCTGGACTCCAGTCCCCACCTCTAGGGGGAGAAGAAGAAGGGGCTCCGGGGGCGAGGGCGTCCTGGCCCACCCTGCCCTCCCACAGCCAACTGGTTACCGCGTTCATGGGCTCAGGCGGGTCTGGGTTCCAGCCCTGGCCCCTCCCTGGTGAGGTCTGTGGACCACCAGCTAGAACGGGTCCTGGAGCCTCAGGGTGGCCAGAGGGTCTGGACCTGCCCCACAGCAGGGCCCAGGCCTGGTGCCGCCTCCTTGGAGGCCCGGGGAAAGGCCCCTCAGGGCTACCCTACAGCCCAGCGCGCCCAGGACAGAGGCTGCCTGCGTGGCTGCGCCTTGTGGCCAGGGACCAGCGCGGCGCTGCAGACTGCTGGGCCCAGACCCCCACCCCAGCGGGGAAGGATGGCTCCGACACCAGAGAGGGGCCTGCTCGGGAGAGGGTGGCCATCGGGAGGAAGGGGCTTGCAGGAGGGGACTTGTGGGCCGGGGGGTGGAAGAGGCGGGCAGGACACTCATGAAGTCTATCCCATCTGGTGGTGGGCCTAGGGACGGCTGCTGGGGCATGCGGGGGCCACCCTCATCACCGCTGGCAGCAAGATATGCCAGGAGTCCCTGGTCACCCCAGGAAGGAGCTGCTGGACTCACGGGAGGTCCTTGGGGGCCCGGGGGCCCAGGGGTCTGCGAGGAACATGCACAGGCAGAAGGGAAGGCAGGGCAGGTCTCTCCATCCTTCTGGGAGAAAGGAGACCCCCACCATTAAATGGACCCTTTCCTCAGTTCTTGTTCGACCCTAGAGCTCAGGGTATCCACGGACACCAGGGTCCAGGGAGCCTCCAAACCCACCCCTGGGAGGCTGGGGGGGAGGGGGAGGACCTGGTCCTGGGTGCCCACCCCCCAAGCTGCCTGACACAAGCCCCCAACAGGACTCCCTCTCTCACTCCCTTGCAGGCCACCAGCATGGCCAAGCCCGGTGTGGGCACCCAGGGGAGTCGGTAAGGACCCCTGCCCACAACTGTGCCCACAGAAAAGGGCAGTGGCCCTGAGTACGTGGAAGCAGCCACCCTGGCGCTGGGAGCTTCCAGGCCTGCTCCAGCCTGCCTTGCCTCAGGGCCTCCAGGACACACATCCAGTCGCCCTGAGCTCCGGCTCTAGCCCTGGGGGCCGCCTCCTCCAGGAAGGCTGTCTGGATTTCTCCTGGAGCGGCAATGACCTGGATGGCCAGTCTACCCCCAGAATCTTTTGCCCTCGGTGGGCACTTGCCCGCCTACCGAAGCCGGGAGCTCGCAGCACCTGTCCTCCTCTGCCCAGGAGTCACTGCACACAATCTGTAGCATCTGGAGCTGGAACTGCAGGTGGGGGGGAGGGGCAGGGTCGGCCAGGCGCAGCTGGGTCAGGGGGCGGGAGGGGGTCCGCCAGCCCCGGGTTGTCTGGCTCACCGAGGCTGAGCTGCTCCGGGGGCCCCGGGCCTTGGCCAGTCTCCCCAGTGTGACGAAGCCGGTGGTGGGCAGGCTGCCGGCCTTCCCAGTGGGCTTCTCAGCCACCTTCCGGCAGTCTACGTAGAGCCTGACCTTGGAGCGGCCCACGGCTATGTGCACCTGGGAGACACCAGGAGGTCTCCTGCGGCCCCGGCCAAGAAGGGCTCCCTTCCACGCCCACAGGCCAGGGCCAGAGCGGGGAGGGGCAGGTGACCATCCCCTGGGGCCTGGGGTCAGGATCCTGACTCCACCCCATCTCGTGAGACCCCCCTCGCGGGGCCTCAGTTTCCCTCCTGTGAAATGGACCAAATGACATCCCGCACAGCCCCTCCCAGGGACTTGTGGGACGCAGGAGAAAGGGCTGGAAGCTCTTTGACCCAAATTAAGGGAAGGACGTCCAGGGTGGAGGGGATCACAGGAGCAGAGGGGGAGCCACGGTGACGGGGGTGGGCAGCCTGTGTCCTGCAGAGCCCCGTGGGGGGTCTGCCCCAGAACTTGGGAGCCAGGAGGGTCTTAGGCAGGGAGGCACATGCGTGGGTCCTTCCAGGACCTTCCAGGACCTTGTGGAAGCTCCCAAAGAATATCCTCCTCACTTCGGGCAGGTCAAAGGTGGCCTCCTGCAGGGTGGCGCTGGGGTCACGGCTGAAGTAGGTCAGCGACTTTCTGCTGGCTGGGGGGCGGGGCAGGGAGCACGTGAGACCCCCAGGCGAAAGGCAGGAGGATGCACCGGAGTGGAGCCGCGATGGGCGTGCAAAGCCTCAGAGGCTGTGCTGCACCAGTGGCCCCTGCCTTCGAGGAGTGACCGGGGCCCACTGCTCCCCTCCAACTGACCGTCCAGCAGGACCCCCAGGACGGGCCGGAAGTCTTCAGCCGCCACTTGCCACAGCGCGAAGACCTCGCGGGGCGTCTCGGGGAGCAGGCGCAGGAGGAAGACGACTGTGTGTTCCGTGGGGAGGGTGGCCAGGTGGATGTCGCTGTGGGGACACAGCAGGGGCGACCGCAGGCCTGAGAGGAGGCCGGACCCCCGGGACCGCAGAGTGGTGTCCTTGGGGCCAGGCTGAGCCTCTCCTGCCTCAGCTTCCCCATGAGTAACGCGGGGAGTGTGAGGGGCAGGACTCCCGGCCTGGGCCTGTCAGGTTTCAACGGGAACAGCTCCCCCAAGGCCCAGCAGGGACCACGGCCAGTGTCCACGATGATCGTTCTTCAGGGTCTCTGCGTGGGTGGGGAGGGTGCAGGTCGAGGGCTCCCAGCAAAGTCTCTGAGCCTGTCTCCTGGGCCAGGAGCCCACAAGCCCAGAGGCAGCTCTGCCCTTGGGAGCTGCTCAGACTGGGTGGGCAGCTGGGGTCTGTGCTGGTGCCGTGCCCACCCTGGTGCTCAGCGGTGGGGAGGGGCAGGGGACAGGGTCTTGAGTCACCCAATAAAACCGCTCCTAATGGCCTGCAGCCTCCCTATTTGCCCTTCCTTTGCTCTTGGGATAACCAAGGGCCTGGAAGACACAGCCCAGCCTCATGGCTGCAATTCTTTAAGCAAAGCGACCCCAGGGCCTTGGCACGTGCTGCTCCTTTTCCTGAGCGCCCTCCCCTCTCCCATTCTCTCCTACCCTCTGCCACCTCCTGGAGAGCCTTCCTGACCCAGGGAGGAGCCCCTTCCACTCTTAGCAGCCCCAGGGTTGCATTTTGTATTGCTCAAATTTCTATTATAAAGTACGTGATTTGCCTTTGCAACATAAAACATTTTAACTTAAGAAAAATTATGTTGTGCGTGTGGAATTTCCAATGAGTGATTAAAGACCTCCATATACGAAGTGGGGCAACTATTAGACCTCGGAGGTCACCACAAGCCTTGATCGTGGTGAGTCACGAAGCAGTGGTTTCTTGCAGACCCCGGATATTCGCAGCATCAAATGAAAGCACAAAGGAGGCAGTTCTCAGGGAGACAAATTTGGTGGCCCCCGCCCAGAAGTCTGCACGTTTGGTCAATCCCTGGGCCACATGCGGAGAAGGACCCCCCCAACCGTGTCCTCATTCCGCCCACGAGAGATTTATTAATCTGTGGAACTCGGATTCCCGGAGCCCACGTCCCCCCGGGAGGCTCCCTGGCTGGCTCTGGGGTGCAGCCGCTGGGCCTGGGGGACGCCCCCCCACAACCCCCGCAGGGTGCCCTCCTGCTCCCAGGCCCACGCCGCCCCGACCTGGCCCGGCGGGTCAGCTGAGCGTCCTTGAGGAGCGTGAAGGTCCTGATGGGGCCGAAGGCCGAGGGCTCCATGGCCACGCCACGCATGGAGGCGTATTCCTTCTCCACCAGCCCGAAGGCTGCCATCAGGTCAAAGCCTGGGGAGGGGTGGGGCGCGAGGGACAAGCAGAGACGGGAGGGGCGGTGGGGGAGGGCGCAGAGAAGAAAGCCAGGTGTCAGGTGAGGGGAGGCAGCAGGGGCAGCGAGGGAGACGCAGGCCTTCGGGGGCCTGCTCCTCCCCCTCTCCCTCCATCCTGGCCTGGGGGAGGACACGCAAGCAGCACCGTCCTGCCCCTTCTGTTGCCCGCAGCCCTCGCCTCCCAGCGGCCCTCAGTGCCCGGACCCGCCCATCCCACTCCCATCCCCACTCGCCGGCCCTGCAGCTGGGGCTGAGCAGCTTGCTGGACATCCCGCGGGAGACCCTGCCCCAAGCTGGGCCCCCGCCTGCAGCCCGACCCCACCGCCCCGACCTGGCAGGTCTCCCTGACCACGGGGGCCCACGTGTCAGCCTTCCCTCTGGCTGTCTCAGACCCACAGCAGTAAAGATGCGATGCCAGGGACCCTGGCTCAGCCCCTCGCCCGCCCCGTTCCTGGTCAGCAGAGGCTCACGGAGGCCACGCAGGACCCGGGCCTCCAGCATTGCCTGACCCCAGTCCCAGGCCACCCCCCTGACAAGGACCCAGAGCAGGGGCGGCTAGGGGCTGGTGGGAAGCAGCTGCCACACAGGGTGGGGGGACCTACCTGGGAGGGAGCCATCCGGGTGGAGGGCCGGGCAGGCTGCTGAGAGGTGACAGAGGTCAGGGTCAGTGGGGAGGGGCCCCTTGTGGCCGGACACCATGCCCTGTGGTCCCCACACCTCAGGGACGGGGATGGGACAGGGACAGTGTCCTGCTGCCTCAGGTTCCACCCCCAGGAAGACAGCATCCGGCTGGGTGCTGCCACTGGGGGCTGCACCCAAGAGGAGATGCGCCCCAGGCGGCAGGGCCAGGGAGATGCCTGGGTGTGAGGATGTGCCCGGGGCACCGCCATCCCGGGACCCAGCTCTGCAGGCCTGCCCCACTGCCAAGCTCTACGTGGGCGCTCAGGATTGCTCACAGGCGAGTGCGTGCAGAAACTAGGACCCTCAGGGCGGGAAGTGGCTCCCCCCTCAAAAAATAGGAAGGGTGCTGAGCCTCAGGTAGTGAGGCCCTCGTCCCCAGAGGTATTCAAGCCAAAACCAGGCAACCCCACGGAGGGGACACAGAGGGAAGCTGGGGCAGTCGGCTAACTGGCCTCTGAGGACCTTCTACTCCGAGCGTCTGATTGCCCAAGAAAAGCAGCAAAACAAAACAAAAGACTCCTCTCAGCCGGGTCCTGGCCTGCAGGTGGTGGGACCCCAGGGACAACCGATACCCCGAGGGGGGGGCCAGCCACCCTCGGCTCCCCCTGGGCTCCGCTGCAGCCGCCCCGTCTGTGGTCTGCGTCCGGCTTCCTGCTCCTGCAGGCTGGACGTCTGCCCTGCGCCTCCCAGACGCAGATCCAGGAGAACACCGGCCGCTCCCCAGCCTTGGGCACCTGCAGGCCGGGCCACAGCCGCGATCCCCTCCGTGTCAGCCTGCACGCGTTCAGCTGGACTGCAGTGGCCTTAACCCTTGGGGTCCCGGTTGGCATCGTACACCGAGGAAGGTCTTGCGTGAAGACCGGATCTCCTTCCGCTAAGGTCTGCAGTGCAGGGTGCCTCCGGGAGTGACAGGGCCCACACATCCTGGCTCCCGGGGACCTGCCAGGGTCCTGGGTCCGGCTGGGGTCTGCTGGGGCCTGGGGGTCTTACTGCCCACTCACCCGTCTGGCCCGTGGCAGACACTGCCACACTCTTCCCTGCTCCGTAGACGGCTGAGACTAGGACCCGGTACTTGGTGGCCACCAGCAGGTCAGGGAGAGTCACATGGCTTCTGGGTCCTGGAACGGAGATCTGGGGGGGGTGGGGGAGATGGTCACCTGAGCATCTTTGCTCATTTGGGCGTCTCAGCTCCCTGTGGGTCCTGCCATGGAAGAGTGGCCCCCTTAACAGGCAGGGTGGGACGTTGTCTCCCCCAAGGCCCAGGACCCCAGGGGCCCACGAGGGACGATGGCTTCCCGGCTCCAGGGAGACCCACCGACTTCTCGGGTCCCGAGCCTGAGGCCAGCGCGTAGGAGAGCTGGTAGTGGAGGACACGGCCACTCGGGGGTGTCCAGCTGACCCGCAGGCTGTCAGGCGACTCCGAGGCCAGGGCCAGGTTGGAGGGTGGGCTCCAGCTGACTGCGGGGGAGCAAGGGGCGGGGGGGCCTCAGATGGCAGCACGTCCCCCGCTCTGCACCACGTCTGCCACCCTCCCACTCCATGGCCCCGCCACACTGCCCAGTGGCCTTGGCCAAGACAGGGTCACCAGGCCAGCTCCAGGACCGTCTTGGGCACTGTGTCACTCCAGGTGACTTGGACCCTCGGCCATCCCAGGAATGCCTGCCTGGACGGCTCAGGACCCAAGTGGTCCAGCTGCAGGGTCAGGGACTCGGGGGACTGCCTGTCGGGGGCCCACAGATCGAGGGGTCTGGGGCAGAGCAGGGGTCACCTACGGGGGGTGTAGCGGAGGGACACGGGGTCACTGCAGGCCCCATCCCTGTAGTAGGCCAGGATGGTGATCTCATACTCCGAGTGCCTCCCCAGGCCGGGCAGGACGGCCGTGCCCAGGTTCCCCGGGACAGAGATCTGCGGAGAGGAGGGACCGCGTGTCCAGCCGTGGAGTTGTGTCCACACGTTGGGGGCCGGCCCGGGCCACATGCAGGCCAATGTCCCCAGGGTGCAGCATGGGGGTCTGAACCCCGGGAGCTGGGGTGGGGAAGGTCTTCTCCCCCGACACCTTATGGGCCTTCCCCTCTCCCAGGGGCGTCCATGTGATCTGGTAGACAAGCACGCCGGACGCCGCTGCGGCCGCCCACTCCAGCTGGACTTTGTCCCCAGGCAGCTCTGTCACCGACAGCTGGCTCGGGCTGGGGACTTTCCCTGGAAGAGGGAGACTGAGGCTGGGGTGGCAGAGGGGCCCCCAGTCTTCACGCACAGTGCCCGCAGGGCCCACTGTCACACCTTCCCAGGTACCCGCCCTCACCTGGCTTGGTGCTGCACAGAGCAGACACCGAGCAGCTATGTTGATCTTAGTGTCCAGGGGCGCAGAGGGAAGCAGCCTGGGGACACTCACGTGTGGTCAGGCGGCCAGTCAGTGTGGAGGAGCTGCCCCCAGGGTAGAGGCAGGTGACGCGGACCGTGTAGGCGGTGGAGGACGAGAGGGGGCCCAGAGTGACCGAGGTGGCGCTCCCAGGAGCCTCCATCTGCAGGCGGGTGGGGGTGGGGACATGGGCAGCTGCGGAGGGGGCAGCGCCCGCCAGAGGGAGACCCAGGCCTGCCCCGTGACCACCCCCAGATTGGGGAGACGGGGACGGGGCGCAGGATCCCTGGCACCAGGGTGGGGTCTTGCCCACCAGCCCGCCCAACAAGCCGGTGTTTTCGCCTCTCGTGACGCCACGCAACCCCCGCCCACATGCACGAGGGCTCTCGTGTGCGGTTCTTTGTTCCACGTCTGCCACCCCCAGGGGCCCACAAGGGCCCAGGTGGTGTCAGGTGCCCTCCACTTGCCCTGTACCGGCTGAGGCTGTGCCTGGGGAGACCTGGCCACACCCACCGACCCTGAATGCAGGGTGCCCAGTGGGGGAGGCGGAGGGCACTGGGTCCCCATGGACAACTCATGCCCCTGGACAGCCCAGGACATCGGCCCCGGGCAGGGGCTGGCCTCACCTGTCCCGAGTGGCCGCCCTTGCTCGAGACGTAGCTGACCCTGAACAGGTGCACAGGCCTCGCGGTGCCCTCCCAGGACACTCGGGCCGAGTCATGGCTCACGTCCGAGAAGCTCAGGTGTCTGGGGGGGGCCAGGGCGGCTGCAGGGCACACCAAGGCCTCAGGGACCGCCCCACACGTACGGTGGAATGGCGGGCGATGGCCAGGGCTGATGGGGCTACCGGATGGGGTCGGGGTCCCCCACCCGTGGAAGGTTGCGGGGAGCCAGAGTGGGCAGCAGTCTGCAGGCGGGGCACTCACGGGTCCTGGCGCGGATGCTCTGGGCCTCGCTGGTCTCTGCCCCTCGCAGGCTCCGCACCCACACCTCGTAGTCCCTGCCCGGGGCCAGCCCATCCAGCAGCGCCTCGGGCTGCCCCACCCGCACCTGCGGGAGGCTCATGCTGGCCCCTGCCTGCGCCCCGCCCCCGCCAGCCCAGGCTGGTTCCCCCGCCTCCCCTCCCCCTCGGCCCCGCACCTCTCTCCCCTCCTCCTTGCCCTTGGGGGAGGTGGGTGAGCACTGCACCAGGTACTGGGTGGCCCCCGCCGAGGGCTGCCAGCTGAGGTGGATGGCTCTGGGCATCACTGCGGCCAGGGTCAGCGCCTGGGGTGGGGGCAGGGGCGCTGGGGGAGACGGGGGCGGGCGTGGGGGGGCTTTAGAAACACAGCACAGGCAGAATTCAGCCCCATAAACCAGCGGGACAAAGGGTCTCAGGCAGCGCAGGCCAGGTGTGTCTTGATGAGACACAGAGGGGGGAAGACCAACGCGGGTGGGGGGCACAGACAACTGAAGTCCCTGTCCCGGCTCGCCCTGGGCCACCCTGCTTTCACTTAAGGCCACGTGCTGTGTGGTCCCATTTATATGGAGGGTCCAGGAATGGCAAACCCCAGAGACAGAAAACAGATCAGGGGTGGGCAGGGGCCGTGGGGAAGGGGAGGACGGGGGGTGACTGCTAAGGTGTGGGTGCGCGATGCTGGGACAAACGGAAACCACCGACTGGTACACTGTAAATGGGAGGGTCGTAGGGTGTATCTCAGTAGAGCTGCTGGGGGGCGGCTCACGCAGGCCCTGGGGGCCTGCGGGCTGGACGGGGCGGGAGCCCCAAGAGTGCAGGCAGCAGCAGTACTGGGTCCCAGCCACGACCGGGGTGACGACACAAACGACACCACTGTGCTCAGAAGAGGACACAGGGTCGGAGAGGCCCAGTGCCTCGGCCTCGGTCACAGGCTGGGGGTGTGCCCCACCCGGGTTAAGACTGCCCCGGTGCCAGGCTCCGAGGGGAGGCTGCAGGCGGGGGCAGCCCTTACAACCCTGAGCCCAGGTGCCCCCTCGCCCACCTGTGGTCACCGGGCCCTGCAGGCCCTCACCGACGCCGGCCTTGTAGACGGGGAGCACGGAGACCAGGTACTCCGTGCTGGAGGTCAGGTTGTGCAGCTCTGCCGACGAGGCGGGCGCCTCCACCACCACCTGGAACAGAAGCCACGACAGAGTGGGCAGAGCGGGGCGGGGGCGGGGGCAGGGGCTGGGGAGGGCTGGGTTAGCCCGCGCTCCCTGCGCGGCTGCGTCCCTGGCCAGGTCTGGGCCATCTGCGGGGGCAAGGGGCTGCGGTTTGGTAGCCCCCTGCCCCTGCCACTCTTCTTCCTCCACGTGTGGGCCCGGCTCCGGCCCTGCCTGCGTGAGGGGGGCCCTCTCACCTCCCTGGGGGCGCCGCCCTTAGAAGGCCGCAACACGATCAGGTACTTGAGGGGTGGCCGCGGGGCTGGGGTCCAGGACAGGTGGATGCTGGAGGAGGTCACCCGGGTCAGGACCAGGCCGGTGGGAGCGGAAAGGGGGTCCAGGGCCGGAGCGGCTGCGGCTGGTGTAACTGTGGGACGGGAGGGGGCAGCTGGCGACAGTGGCTCTGCCTGTGCCCCTGGGGGCCACTTCCGGGAAGGACAATGCTCCCCCAGGTATCCTCAGAGCCCTGAGAACCGCGTGGGCGGGGCCTGGTGGGGCTGCGGCCAAGCATGGGCGGCCCTGCCCTCGTGCCACCCCTGCTCGCTCACCGGGGCCGCTGCGCGGGCGCCTGCCCTGCACCTTCTGGCAGACGAGGCGGCTGAGCAGGCCAGCCAGCGAGCCGAGCTGGGGGAAGTCCTGCACGCTGTGCACGGTGACGTCCAGAGGCTGGGACGCCAGGAGCCTCAGCTCAGCATCGTCGGCGTTCTTCACGCCTGCCGCGGGTGGGGGCGAGCTGTCCACTGCGAGCCAGGACCACTGGGCCCCTGCGAGGCATCCAGCCGGCAGAGGCTCCTTCCCAAGCCACAGACCCAAGACTCCACAGGCCCAGAACGGGGTCACCCGGCCGGGCCCCCGCGAGAGACGGGCTGGTGTGAAGGTGGGGCTAGTCACCGAAGGCCCCCCTCAGGCTGTGCATGCCTGCCTGGCTGTCTGTGGGTTTGGGGCCAGGAGGGAGGCCAGTGTGCTTTCCTCGGGGTCCTGCACACCCTGGGGCTGGGGTCAGGCACCGAGGACGGTCTCTGCTTCCAGGAATCCCTGCCCCCAAGTCTGGAGTTTCCTTCCCAAGGAACAGAGTCAATGACCGGCCAGTTAAGGGAGCAGAGCAAGGCCTCCGGGCCGTGCACAGGGCCCGTGCAGACAGGAGGGGGCACGGAGACGTCTACAGATGCTTTATTAGAGAGCGGCCTTGCCGCCCACGCCGACTCACGTGGCTGCCTCGGAGCAGGGACTTGTCCTCCCCATTCGCAGACAGCGGGCTGGGGCTCAGAGGCCACAAGACCTGCAGCCCCGGGGCCGGTGGGGGGGGGTGTGGGAGCCACCTGCTGTGAAAACTCCCCATGAGAGCCCGGGGTCTGCTCACCCACGGCAAAGACGTCGACGCCCAGACCCTTGAGCATGTGGCCAGCAGTGCGGGCATCGTCCTGGGACTTGCCGTCCGTCACCAGAATCACCAGCTTGGCCGCCTCCGGACGGAGACCCGCCACGGGCTTCAGGTTCTGTTCCAGCACGTGGGTCAGGGCCAGGCCTTGGGTGCAGTGAAGAAAGTGCTGGCAGCTCCGAGCACCCTCCCTGCCCACTCGTGAAGGCCCCACCAGCCGCTGGCCCCCTGCTTTGCCCACCAGGCCGGTCCTGGCCCCTTCAGGCTGCGGGAGCCCGGAGGGCAGCGCTGCCCCCTCTCCTTCCCTCAAGGGCACCCAGAGACTCAGGGACCGGCGCCCCACACCCTGCTGTCTTCTCAAGAGCAGTGAGGCCCCAGGACGGGAGACAGGGAGGGGACCTGCGGTGGGCGGAGGGGTCTGCCAGGGCGAGACCACCTGAGGGTGGCTGCTGCTGGCAGGGCCCCCCCAAGCGACTGGTGGGCCCTCCCGGGGGCCTCTACCGACCAGAGGAGTCTCCTGGTTTCAGCAGGACTGCCCAGCACACCACGTTCACCATGGATGAACGAGGTGGACCTGTCCTTTGCAAAGGCGTGAATACACAGCTCTCAGGCATGGGTCAGAACACACGTTTCCAAATCTGGGAAGGTGCGAGGGCAGCCGACCTCAGGACGAGACCTGAATAGACCCCGAGGGTGGGGCTGGGGCCAGGCAGACCTGTGAACGTGTTTCCCCCTCTGTACTGGAGGCCACGCACGGCGGCCAGCACCTCCTCCTTGGTGTCAAAGGCATTCAGGTCCCACTCGGTCTGGGGGTCCCCGCTGTACTGAGTCAGGCCTGGAAGGGGAGGGGTCCCCACTGTACTGAGTCAGGCTGGGAGGGGTGGGCACACAGCAGGCAGGCAGGACACACACAGCCTCGCCCGGGTCACCAGGGAGGCACATCTGCAAAGCCTCGCTTTCCACACAATGTCCCCCCAGGAGTCAGCTGTCCCCCCAGTGCAGGTCGGGACCCCACCCCTGCCTGTCCAGGTGGGAACTTAGCCTTCGTTCCCAGAGGCTGCGTGTCTCCTTCCCCAATTCTCACTCCCTTTTCCAAGCATCGCCTGTGCTGGGGGCTGGCAGGAGTTGTGAGGACACCCCGCGTGGGGCGCAGGGCAGGGCTGGGACCTACCTACTTGGACTTTGTCTGGCCCGATTTCAAAGGGCTCAATGATGCTGGCCAGGAAGTCTTTGACCTGCTGGAAGTGACTGTGACCAATACTCCAGGATCCATCCACCAGGAAGATCATGTCCACGGGTGTGGGGGACGTGCAGCGGAACTGGGGTCCGGCTGGGGAAGGAGGGGAGGGAGGCGAGGTGCTGGGCGAGACCCGCTGCTGCTGCAGGACCCTGATCCGCCCCGGAGGCGGGCTGCAGCCCCAGCATCTCCTTCCCTGGGGCAGGTAGAGGGTAAGGAGCCACAGGACTCCGGTCTCAAGTGAGGTGGGCAGCTGGGTGTTGGGGGACAGGCACTAGGGTCTCCCCAGACTTAGAAAACCGCACTGGAACTCAGCCCATCATCCCAGGCCCTCCGAGCCCCCCCAGAGAGGGTTCACAGGACATCCAGCCGCTCTGGCACCTCTGCCCTCCATCAGCCTTGGCGGTGCTGGTCACTGTGCGATTGTCTATGGCAGGGGTAGGGGGGTTCCACCTTCCTCATCCGGCCAACACGACACCCGGGCCCAGCGGGCAGAGGCTGCCCAACGGGATGCCAACCGGGGTCGCTGCGTCAGCACCACGGACAGCTCCAGGCAGCTGCCCATCCTGCCAGCTCTGGGCTGAGGCCTCATCGTTTGGTGAGGGGGCTTGTCCAAAGGACCCAAGAGCTCTTTGGAGACAAAGCCACACCCCTCGATCTGGGGCTCCCTGAGTTTTGCACAGACAGTGCCCCCAGGCCAAGCCCCAGAGCCAGGGCCAGACCCCACCTGAGGCTCCCGGGCAGGGTAGGTGTGGTGAGATGCCCCCCCAGTGGGGGAGGCAGGCCCTGGCCTCAAGTCCACTGGGAGACAGCAGGCGGCCCGGACCCCAGGACCCCACATGAGGCTAAGGAAGGAGGTACCTTCTTCCATTCCAAGTCTGGTGGGAGAAACAAAATCAGAGACATCTCAGGTCTGATGGGGGAGGCACAGCCCTGCCTGCAGGGCCTCAAGGGAAGTGCGGTGCTGTGGTCCCATCCCGCTAGCCTGCGGAGGCTGGCACCCTGGCCGTCTTACCTGGCTTCTCTCTCCCTCCAGCCGAGGCCCTGGCGTGGCTGTGCTCTTCCAGGTCTGGGGTGCGCTGGGCAGGGGCCTCCCCCTCAGGGCCCCTGGGTGGGGGCTGTTCCTCACAAGGTACTCCTGGGGGGGGTGGCCACAGCTGTGTCACCTCTCCCCAGCCACACTCAGGCTGGGGGACTCCTGAGAGGGGTCAGGGTGGTGGGACCAGGCACTGGGGCCCCAAGGACGCCCCGAGCAGATGACCTGCCCCAGTGGGTTTAGTGAACCGAGGAGCACGGCAGCCAAGCCTGAGTGAAGCTGGGGAGTGTGAGGTCAGATGGAGGAAGCACGTCCTGGCCGCATGGAGAGGATCCGCGGGAAGCTCAGGACCGCTCCTCGTCCCAGGCACTTACCGTCCCCCGGCTTGGACCCACCAGGCGTGGGCAGGTCTTGGCTTGGGGCCAAGGCCACTGGGGGCTCGAGGTCTGGGCTCCCCTCGTGGGAGGGGCTGGGCTGCAGGGCTGCCCCCAGTGGCCTCCGGCTGCTCCTGCTCGCAGAGCTACTCTTCAAATCTTTGACTGCAGAGAGATGCGAGGGGCTGTCAGGACCACCAGGGAGGGAAGAGAGGCCTGGGGCTGCACACAACCCTCCCCGCGAGGGTTCGTCCAGGCTCCACGGGGCTCCCAGTCGAGGGGCTGCCAGGGCTCAGCTCCAACCTCCTCTGCACACATGCACCCCTGGAGGGACTTACTCACAAACTCCCTCCGAGCCAGCAGGACATTCCCTGAGCCCGTGAGCTCGAAGATCTGCAAGGTGTACCCTTTGGAGGGGCTCAGGCCCCCCACCGTGGCCTTGGGGGTCTTGGTAGTCAGCATCACCTCCTGCTCCAGGTCCCCTGGGTGGGGGTGGGGAGAGCTGTCGAGCCCGCCCAGGTGGATGCTGTGTGCGCGTGTGTGCACCTGTGCGTGCAGGTGTGCTGCGCCCACTCTGTCCTGCATGTGCCTGCAGGTATGTCAGGGAGTGGCAAAATCCTCCAGGCGCCTCCTCTTCCCCCTCCCCCAGCTCCTCCCCTTGGGGCGGGGGAGGGGAAAAGGGGAGAGGTCTTTGTTGCCCTCTCCAGGACCTCCTGGGTAACAAATGGAGAAAGAATGTATCTCTGTGGCAGCAGAATAAGATGCCTTTACAAAGCTTCCCCAGAAGGACTTATCCTCCCCAGAGGGAGGACCCATAAACCCTCCAGATGCCCAGCACAACAGCCCTGGGGACAGCGTGAAGGTGTGAAGACGGGGGCTGCACACAGAGAAAGGCCCCACCTGCCCGTGTGCAGGGGGCTGGACGGCAAACAGCGAACCTGCAAACACGTCCCACTGTGACTCTGTGAGTCTGACTAAAAAAAGAAACTATTCCAAAGGGGACACTGCCACGCTCTCAGGGGAGGCAGTCGTGGAACCGACTGGAGAGACTGCAGTCAGAGGTCAGGAAGCACCTAGCGGTTCTCGGGTCTCAGGTGCTAGGAAGGGGATAACAGAGGAAGGACCTGCACGTCCGCCCCATAGTCCATTGTCTGGCGGGGCGGACGGCCCCCAGCCTGGGTCCAGCCCCACGTGGGGAGGTGGGACAGGCCGGGAGGGCGCGGGTGTTGGTGCTTCATATGACTCAAGCTGCGTAATTCTCACAAAACCATCCCCCCATTTTGTAGGTGGGAAAATCAAGTCACACAGTTACTCAATGGTAGAACCAGGATTTAAACCCAGGTCTGTTGGGTTCCTGGGCCCGCCTGCACAGGGGAGGGAAGTACAGGCAGGCCCTTTGAGGAAGTGAGTCCTTGGCATGTGCCCCCCGCCCCCGCCATTCTTTGGGTTGAGACACTGAAGAGCTCCACCCAGGAGCAAGGGTTAATGAGGATAGACTGGCTCTTGAAAGGACTGAAGCCCAACTTCAAATAATCTTAACTTCTAAAGCAGAGTGAAGATGACCCAAAACTGCTAGTTCACATCACTGTCTGTCAGAAACAAACATAAATTGTTTCTGAAGGAAGGCAATGTTATCAAAGCCATAAATTATTTCTATAAGTTGTCACAATGTCTGGTATGCAGTAAAAAATAACCGGATATACGAAGGAGCAAGGCAATGTGATTGAATGTTAAGAGAAACATTGGACAACAGAAAGAGAGCCACAGATTTCCCAGATAATGGAGTCATGAAACTTTAAAATAACTATGCTAAGTAGTTTGAAATTTTAAAAGACGAGCCTATGAATTCAGATATCAAACCATAAAAAAAGGAATTCTTGAATGCAAAAACCAAACGGAAATTTCCAAATGGAAATTCTAGAATGGAAAAACACAGGGACTTCCCTGGTGGTGCAGTGGTTAAGAATCCATCTGCCAACACAGAGGACACGGGTTCGAGTCCTGGTCTGGGCAGATGCCACATGCCACAGAGCAACTAAGCCTGTGTGCCACAACTACTGAGTCTGCACTCTAGAGCCCATGAGCCACAACTACTGAACCCACGTGCCACAACTACTGAAGCCCGTGTACCTAGAGCCCATGCTCTGCAACAAGAGAAGACACCGCAATGAGAAGCCCACGCACCACAACGAAGAGTAGCCCCCGCTGGCTGCAGCTAGAGGAAGCCCGTGCGCAGCAACGAAGACCCAACACAGCCAAGAATAAGTAAATAAATAAATTTAATTAAAAAAAGAAAGAGAAAAACACAAAACATGATGTTAGAAATTCAAAGAATGACCTAACAGCTTGTTACACACAAATGAAGAGATAAATGGTGGAAGATCAGTCAGAATAAAAAACACGAAGTTAAGCACGGAGAGATAAAGGGATTGAAAATATAGAAGAAAGAGTAAAAGGCATAGATACAGAGAGAGAATGGGGCACAAGCAATGTTTGAGGAGATGCAGCTAAAGAACTGTAAAACAGCAGGCACCGATTTGAGAAGTCCTGTATTCACAGGACTGAAGCAGGAGAAAAGAGACCCACACCCACGAACATCCGATTAAATGTGCTGAGAAGCCAACCAGAGCAAAAAGTCTCAAAAGCAGCCAGGGAAAAAGAAAAAGACGTTACGACAGCAACTGGGTTGATAACTGAATTCTCAGGGAAAACAACAGAAACCAAGAGATGTTCAAAGGAGTCTTCAAAGTGTTGAAGGAAAGTTCCAACTTGAAATTCTATACCCAGCAGTAATATCCCTCAAGAATGAAGGCGGAATAAAGACATTTTCAGACAAATAAACAAAACCCCCCAAAACACAAGAATGTGTAACCAGCAGACCCTTACTAAAGGAAACATTTTCCGGCAGGAGAAAAATAACCCCAGACACGCTGGAAGGAAAAGAGAACAACAAAAGGGTAAACACGTGAGCTGGTCCAAATTCACGTCGAATTTATACACTACGCAAATGAAAATGTTTTATGAGATTTAATATGGATATAGATTAACATGCATGAAAAGGGGATAAATGTAGTTGTGCTGCTCCTGTGTGGGAAAAGGTAACGTCGCCTTCATGGGTGCTACACGTTGATAAGTTAAGGATGGCACGGCGGTCTCTGGGCGATCACTGAAGGAGTAAAGGGATACGTAACTACTGAGCAGAGGGGGACACGGGATGATAAACAGCGCTCAATCGTCCCCCACCTACCCATCAATCTTAACTTCACACACAAAAAAGAGACACTAGACGCTGTGGGCCTCCAGCTGTGGTGCAGCAGGAGTGACACAGAACCACTTATAAAGGATTGTTGTCAACAAAAGATAATCAAACCTGAATCTGACCAAACATCTGGGACCTGTCAATCTTCAGGACAGACAGGGGTAGGGGAGCAATAAAAGTGGCACCACGGGGATGCCATCAGCAGAACAAAGAATGTTGGAAGTTCTGGCGGACAAACGACCTTCTTTCTTCAACAAATAAGTGTCAAGGAAAAGGAGGAGAGCTGTTGTAGCTGGAACATTACCGGAGACACGGGAACAGCACAGTGTAAGGACTGTTGGGATCTCAGTGCAAAGAAGTCAATTGCAAAAGATATTTATTAGGCAAGCTGGAAGATTTTTAACACAACAAATTATTTATCGATGGTTCTGAAATATTTTTACTTTTTAGGTATGCCAATGGTACCAGAGTTATTTTTTGGTCCTTCCTTTTAGAGAAACATACTGAAATATTTATAGACAAAATTATATAGTGTCTGAGACTTGCCTTAAGATAATACACTATAAGGAAGGAGTTGGAGAGACAGACATGGAACAATAGTGGCCGTACGTTGATAACTGTTGAAGCTAAATTCTGGGAACATGAGGCTTCATTACATCACGCTCTCTTCTTTTGCATGTGTTTAAAATTTTCCATAAAAATTCAGTGCCACAAAAAGACAAGAAAGGAGAGGAAAAAATTATAGTGTAACAAAATGAAAACAAGTAGGAAGATAGTAGATTTAAACCCAAATATATCAGTAACTTCATTAAATGTAGGTGGAAAAATGTTTCAATTAGAAGACAAAGATTGTAACATAAAAACAACACAAATTCTATGCTTCTTAGAAGATGCATCTAAAATGAAAGGCTAAAGAAAAATTGAGTAAATGAATGGGAAAAGGTTTTCAGTGCAAACGCTTCCTGGTGGACCAACAC
This sequence comes from Grampus griseus, assembly GCF_964374135.1. Classification (NCBI taxonomy): domain Eukaryota; kingdom Metazoa; phylum Chordata; class Mammalia; order Artiodactyla; family Delphinidae; genus Grampus; species Grampus griseus. The sequence goes on along the minus strand of NC_139008.1, from coordinate 88,040,506 downwards.
TGATCTCACAAAAAAGAGATTATAAGAAAAGACTGCAACCGCAGAGATAATGAGAATAGTTCATTATGAAAAAGGTTCAATCTACTAGGAAGATGTGATAATTCTGAATTTGTATGCACCTAACATCAGAGCCTCAATGTATAAAACAACGATTAGTGAGAAACCACAGAAAGATGTATCTATAGTCACGATGGGGGATTTAAAATACTTCTCTCAGGAACTAATGGGATAAGTAGACGCACACGAAATCAGCAAAGATAAAAAAGATGTGAAAAATAAGGTAAATAAATCTGGCTTAGTTGAGATAGTAGAAAACCACAGGCGAGTCAACAAGGGGGTTCTGCTTGGGAGCAGAGGGGGTGGAGACCGGGACGGGCCTCTCCTCACCCAGGGCATGAGCTCCAGTTTGCCTTTGCATCGTGCATGTACCCATTCTGCAATCACACACCCACGATTGTGGGCTCGTCTGCGTGTCAAACCTCAGCTTTTGAAAGGCTGTTCACACTCGCAGCCCTCATCCCGTCTGGAGGTTTGTGTCGGGTTGCCAGGCGCCTCTGCCGCCTGCCCTCCTGTGGGACGCGCTCTGATACCGTGAGTCTGCCCTGGCGCTGGGCACTGGCAGAGCCCTAAGAGCTCTAAGCTTGAGGTGGATCCTTGTTTCTTCCAAGTGAGCGAGCGCCTTCTGCGTGCGCCAGGCGCGGGATACGGCGGTGGGGACTCCAGGGGCCCCGCTCTCCTGCCACAGCTTTCCCGTGTTAGTGGGGCAGGGGGGGAGGAGGGAGGCAGAGTCGCGAGGAGCCGGGCACAGCGACCGCCATGCTGACCGTGGTCACCATCAGTGCGCGCAGAGGGGAGGCGCGGGCCCCTACCTGCCCTGGGCTTCACCTGCACCAGGTAGCCGAGACTGCTCCCCTCCGACTCCCTCCACTTCATCTGCAGCCGGTCCTCAGGCAGCACCGCCAGCCTCAGGCGGCTGCTTGCTGCGAAGGCAGGACGGGGGTCAGGGCTGCCCCCTGGCAACCGCCCCAACCAGCTGTGGGGGCCCCGAAGCAGCTGGGGCCCCATCAGGGGTCAGAGGGGGCCAGTCCCACCTGGGGGAACTCTAGAAGAGGCCCCACCCGGGGCTGAAGAGGACTGGGACCGCCTGGCAGCACCCGGGAGGGCGGACTTCTGTCCAGGGAGGCCCCCGCCCCCGTGCACTGAGGCCAGCCTCCCGGAGTGACCGTAACTGCCCCACCGGAGACGCGGGCACTGAGCCAGCACTGCAGCTGCCATCCTGCCCGGATGTCCCCGCCGAGTCCCCGCAGCTGCAGACCCCAAGGTCACCACCAGGCTCACACAGCCCATGAGGGTGGGGTGCCCTGGGGTGGGCCTGGCCTTCCTGGGAGGAGGATGGGGTAGCGAGGCCTCAGCCCTCAGGCACAGCCTGGCCCCCAGCTTCCGGGGGCTCCATCCTGGGGGGAGCACGGGAGCTCCATCCTGGGAGGAGGATGGGGGCTCCATCCTGGGGGGAGGACGGGGTAGCGAGGCCTCAGGCACAGCCTGGCCCCCAGCTTCCGGGAGCTCCATCCTGGGGGGAGGACGGGGTAGCGAGGCCTCAGCCCTCAGGCACAGCCTGGCCCCGGGCTTCCGGGGGCTCCTCAGCAGAGGCGGCTAGTTTTGGAAACTGGGGACAGAGCTGGGCTTCTTCTGGCGGCCCCCCTCAGAGCTGGGGCACAGGGGAAGGGCAGGGCCGGGGGGAGCCCACGGCAGACACAATGATCGCTTAAGAGCAGGGAACAGCTGAGCCGGGCTGCTGGGCGGGCCCCGCTGATCCCTGGGGCCTGGGCTGAAAGGCAGGAACGCCTCAGGAGCGGGGGCCTTGAAAAGCCACTTGTGAACAGGAAGCCCAGCTCATGAAGAGCCTCTGTCTCCCGCGCCCCTGGCATGTTGGGGGCCATCCCCAGCTGCCTTCTGAGTCTGCACGTCAGGGCCTTGGTGGGGCGCCTGGGAGACAGCACCCACCCAGGGGCACCCCCCACGGGGCCACCCTCGGGGAAGGGCAGCGTGGATGTGGGGCCCCGCCCCGCCCTAGCCCTCCCCTGTCTACCCAGAGCCTGCAGGGACCTCATGCTGTCTGGACTCAAGTGTCTGTAGGAGTTCCTTAGTGATTTGGCCCCCTCGGGGTGATCCTGTCAGAGCCCCAAGGACAGAGGGCCCCGACCACCTGCGTGCAAAAGTATAACCTCGAAGATGCACCACCAGTAAGAAGGCAGTTACCAGAGCCGGGGCTCCGGGCTGGGTGGCGGCACGATGCACCCCTGCCGCCCCCCATGAGGCCAGCCCTCGGCAGTCTCCTGCCCCTTCATCACCCGTGGGAGCCAGGTGCACGCCAGGGATGTGGCCGGCAGGGGTGGAGCCTCGGACGGCCCCTGGGACGTGGACACCACCTCCCAGTGTCAGTCTACGCAGCCCTCCCCCACGGGTTTGGGGTGTTACAAAGGATACTGCGACCAGCGTTACCCCGAAAGGCACACACTGTGAACGTCCAGTAGGGAGCAGAAGCGTCCCCTCGCTGGATGGGGTGTACCCGCCCAAGGTGCTACCCGCAGGGGGCAGGGGGCTGATGTGATGTGCGCCTTAGAGGAGCTTAAATGAGCAGGGACCTGCTGGAGGCAGCATCATGGGCTCTCCTGGGGGCGGGGCATCACTTTTTACTCTAGATTCTGCTGTTTTGAAAATTTCACATTGAAAAGGCATCTGGGGGTGATGGAAAAAATATTAATATAAGAGGGAATTAAATGCACACGCAGTGTGTTAATAACTGTTAAAAAAAAAAACCCAAACAACAACAACCGGAAAACGAAAAAAGCCCAAAGAAATAGAAAGACCGCAAGGCCAAATGGTCAAGCCACAGCTGAGGGCGACACCGTGGGCAGAGCTGTCCCCTCTTCCCGTCTCTGCCCCCTGAGCATCTGTCCCCCCAGAATAGCAGCTGCTGGGGGCTCAGGGCCAGAGGGAGGCTGGTCCCTTGGGGGACCTGTGCCCTGGGCAGGTACGGCCTGGGGTGGGGGGCAGGCAGGGGCCACAGGAAGCCCACACCCGTGTCCTCACCTTGTCCCTGGCCGAGTCCCAGGGTGACACCCAGCCACAGCCAGAGGCCGACCCCGAGGCGGGGGCACACACGGATGCTCATGGTGTGTGGCCTGCGGGAGGAGGAGAGGCCACTCAGCCATCTGTCCGTCTGTCCCTCTGTCCCCTCCTGACCTCGAAGCCAGAGCTTCTTTGTCTGCGCCTGTGTAGGCCTGGGGCCGAGCCCATACCCGGAGGCATCCAGCCACTTGCCCTCCTGTCCCCAGGGGCCAGCATCCCACAGGCCTCGGGGAGCTTCCTGGATCGGGAGGTCAGCTGCCCTCCGTCTGCCCACCCGCACCCTCTGCATCCCGCCCTCGGGACCCTCTCCACAGGCCAGCTAGGCCAGCTCGGGGCCTGGCTGTTGCCCTGGTCACTCACTTGTCATTAGACCAGCCTGGGGTGGCCACTGTCAGGGCCAAGGGGTCTGGGGAGGAAACCAAGGCCAGGTGGGCGGCGGCCCTGCCCACAGCCCTGAGTGGCATCAGAGCTGGGACCGGGACCCCTGCTGGAGCAGGACCCCAGCTGTGCCGCTCCCCCTGCTGGCCCCAGGAGGGGCGTGTCCTGGCTGAGGACCGGCCACCCAGGACAACCAGCCCCCTGGTTCCAGAGCTGGCCTCTCAGTGAGGTGGGGGGAGCCCCAAAGGTGGGGTTGGGTCCTGGGGGGCTGCCTCTGGGCCTCTGCTGACAGAGCAGAGGGGAACGTAGTGCAGGATCTCAGGCCTCCGGCCAGCCCCGGCCCAGACACACCCAGGGCAGTGGAGCTCAAGGGGGTCCTCGGGGCTGCAGATGGGCTAGAGGATGGTGCACAGGTTATCCGGGCACCCCAGATCCCAAGCCAGGCCCCTCCCCTCCCCACAGAATTCAAGGCTGTGAACAGGACTCCTCCGCAGCGCCTTCCTTCCTCCACCCCTGTGACCCTGGGGGGCCAGACCCCCTCCCCAGCCCAACGCTGTGCATCCGGTCCTGCTGAGCCCGCCCCCGCTGAGCCCGCCCCCACCCTGTCTGGAAGGGCAAGGTCATCCTCAGATCACAGACCTGGGTGCCTCCCCTGGTGGCCCCTCCCCGTCCAGCTGGCCCTGAGGCGAGTCACCAACCTGCTCCAGTCCCAGAGCAGCGTCCCTCCGTCCCGCGCACTCCCGTCTACCCTGGTCCTGCTGCATCCACAGGGAGGCCGTGGCTTATGAGGCCCCTTTCCTCCGACGTCACTGCCCGGCCCACCCCCCGCCCACCCCGCGGCTTGCCCCCCTCCCCTGGCCCCCCTCCTCAGCTCTCCACTCTTCCCATCTGCTGCCCAGGACGGCTCTCCAAGCATGGGGGACACAGGTCCCAGTGTAAAGGACCCCATCGCACCGCAGGGCGGGATCCAAGGCACGAAGGGGCCAAACACCTTTATCCCTCACTCCACGTGGTCTGTTCCAAAGAGGCCCACGAGGCGGGCACCTCAGGGACCAAGGTCACACGTGTGCTCCTGGGCACCAAGCTGTGGGTGATGGGCATGGGGATCTCTGGCAGCCTGGAGCAGCCCCCGGACCCCAGGGTCACGCCAGCCTCACAACGCGCCCCAAGACCCGTGACCCCAAACCCAAGCCACTCATGGGTCCCTCTCCAGTGCCCCGTCCCCCAAGCCTCCTCTGCACCTGCCCCTTCTCTACAACCCTCCGCAGTCCGTGAGGGCCAGCCTAGCACAGCCCCTCCCCCAGCCCTCCCCACCCACCAGGAAGGCCCCACCCCAACCGACTAGGCTCCCCGCAGGCTGGGCCCAGTAACCAGGGCTTGCGGGGGCGGGGGGGGTGCACCCAGCCTGGGCCCCAAGCACCCAACCCTTACTGGACCCCAGGACTCACCCCCCAGAACCACCCTACCCCAACCTGGACCGGACCGGCCCCCTCCCCCCAGCTGCTCTGAGGCTGCCAGGGTGGCTCTGGCCCCACCCCCCCCACACCCCGCCCCCGCTCTGGGCTCAGCTTCTGGAGGCAGAGGTGCTCTGGGAGAGGTGGGCGCAGCACAGGCCAGTCGACATTTGCTGGAGACTGGGAGAGGCCAAAGGTCGGGGGCTGGATGCTGCTGGAGGGGCAGGGCCCTTCCCAACGCCCCTGGAGGTTCCTGTCCCCCTCTCCGACCCCCAGCCACTGGGCAGGCGCTGCAGGATCCAGCCAGCTCCCGGCCTTGACCCAGGACCCTCAGAGCCCCTCCTGGCCTCCAGTCCTGCCCTGCGGTTGGTGCTCCTGCAGCTGGGAGGGGCCTGAGGACCCGAGGCGAAGGTAGTTCTGAGACCTGCCGTGGCCTGGGAGCCAGCCGCCCATGCCTGCGGCCCCATGGCTGGACGCCGGACGCCACAGTGCCGGTGGATGCCCTGCACTGGGTGCCGGCGCTTGGTGGGGGTGGGGGTGGGGTGGGGGGTGGGGAGAGTCAGGCCCTGCAGTCCTGAGTGGAGGCCGGCAGAGGGCGCCTGGCCTGGTGGCCGCAGACACACAAACACTGGCATACACGTGTCTGTCCACGTCCACGGCTCACAGGCGCTCGGAACATGCGTGTGCACACTCACGCAGCCCACCAAGGTGCCGCTCTCCACGCTCGCAAGCCAGCGGGTCCTGAGCGCTCTTGGCTAGACTCCGGGCAGCCCCCGACCCATGTGCCCACCCAGGAGTCCCTGCACCTGGCACGTGCTCCACGCCCGAGGCCCGAGGCCGCGCAGCCCACCTAGCAGCGTCAGGGCTCAGCCAGGGCACAAGCTGCTCACGGTCACAGCTCAGAAAGGCAGGACAGAGCCAGGCTGCCCCTGCTGGGCAAGTCCCGTCGGACTTCTGGAAGCGGCACGGCCGTCACGGCCCTCACTCTAGAGTGCAGGTGGGGACCCCGAACAACGGCCCCACTTCCCCCAGCCCCAGCAGTGGGGAGGTGGCCCCAGGAGTCCCAGCCCTGACCGGTCGAGAAGCCGGCCCTCAGTGCTGAGCAGAGCCTCCCCGGCCCCTTGGGGAGGAGGTGCAGAGAGCAGGACCCCCACTGCCCAGAAAGCCCCGCAGACGGTGCCCAAGAAGCCCTACTCCCCATCTTCCTGCCAGGACTGGCTCAGGGCGTGGAGTCCCAGGAGAGCCACCAGCATCTGGTGTGCCGCAGGCCTGGGCCCGCTGGGCAGGGCCATCTGGCTTGGAGAGATGGTTGGACTGGGTAGCGCAGGTCACCTGCGAAAGCTCTGGAAAAGGAAGCTAAGCTGGGCAAGGGCTGCCTTTAGGTGTCTGCTGGTCAGTCGTGGTGTCTTGGCCAGAAGGTCTGGGGCAAACAGGTGACAGAAGCTGGCCAGGCCTCAGCTGGTGGATTGGCCTGGCCTCCTGGAGCCGGAATCTGGGGAGGACAGCACGCAGCGGCCAGGGGGCCGAGGGCAGGTTCACAGCTGACGGGTATGTTGTCCGGAGAGGCAGAGGCCCCGTGTGTTCAGCATGACCGGGGCTCAGCTGAGAAAAGGATCCAGGACCGCCCTACACGGCGCCCTGGCTTCCCGACCCACCTCCCCACCTAGACCCGACTGCCTTCACCACGGGGCCCCCCTGCCCATAGCGCTGCTCTGGGACAGGACAGCACAGAACCACCCAGAAGACACAGCTCCAGCCCGGAGCCTCCAGTCGGCCCCGCGTGGCGGCCACAGGTGCCCTCGGTCAGGCAGTTTCAGGATGACGCAGGCTGGCTAACCGCCAGCTGGCGGCCCCAAGTCTACCCAGGGCCAGGGGAGCGCCGGACTGTCCTTATAGAACTGCCCTCTCCCCCGGACGAGGGTGCCGCGCAGATGCCTCTGTGTGTGGCAAGGGAGCTGGATTGGATGCTCAGGCCCTCACTGCCAACCCAGCCGGGAGGAGAGGGCCTGGCACTATCCAGGCCCAGCAAACAGAACTGCAGAACGGCAGGGGCGCCTGTCCTTTGCCCGTGAGGGGTCTCGGGCCACCCACCTAGTGTCCTGACGTGATGCCTGAGAGCAGAGCACATCTCAGACCAGTCAGCCTCAGGGCCATGCGTATCAGCGCGAGGGGCTCCCGGGCAGAGGGCAACTTACTCCAGCTGAACACGGCCTCCGGGGCAGGGCCTCCTGGACCAGAATCGACAGGAACGAGGTGCCCCCGAAGCCTTCAGGGCCGGGGCAGGACCCCCGAGTCCCGATCCCAACAGCGTGGAAACAAGAGTCAGGACAGACTGCACCCCCTCGTCCGGCCCGGCGCTGATCTGAGAGCTGCCTGCAGTGCAGCCCACCAGCCCTGGTGAGGACCCACACCTCACACCTGGCCCTCCTGAGTGCCTCTGCTCTGGGACACTTGGTCTCGGGCTGGCAGACCACGTTTGACCCTGGCTCCCGGGCTGACCTGGGTTTTCTCATCACCCTAAGCCTGATCTCTGACCTCAGATCCGTGTGGCAGACTACTGGTTCAGTGACTGAGACCCTCAGGGTCAGCTAAAGGCAGAGGTGCTGGCCACTGGGCGTCTTCCTTGGGGAGAAGTGTGGGTGGCCATGCTGCAGACCTGCCACATGAGCCACTGCCATCTGGCTGTCCACACGGGGACGGCCCGTCCCGCGGGGCAGGGAGCAGGGACGTGGCCCACAAATCACACAGGAGGCCTGGGGGAAGCCCGGCTGAACGGCCTGAGGGCCGGCAGAAACAAGTGCGGGGACAGAGGACTGAGCACGGCGTCGTGTCACGTGGTCGTCAGCGCCGGACCATAAGAACGAGGTGGCCGGCGCACAGCCATCAAAGTCGAGTGGGCTTGGGCGACAGTGAGATCCAAATCACAGTGCAAGGAGGCTGGAAGAGGGGCTGCGAGGAAGGCCGGGGTACCAGGGCACCGCTGCACGACCCCCCCGAGCTGATGACGGGCTCTAGGGTGACGGCAAGGCCAGGAAGGCGGTGCTCGGGTCGGGCGGACGCTGGCCAGCACTGGTGCAGAGACAGACTGGGGAGCGGAGGGCAGGGGGCAGGTGGCGGCTCTCAAACGTCAGGCAGTTTCTTCCAGAGGAAGAAAGAACGAGAGCGACCGAGAAGTGAAAGTTGCTTCAAGGAGACAGGCCTCAGTCACGGTCACTGGGCAGCCGCGTGCGCCACTGGGGAGGGCGTTTATTACCGAGCGCACTGGGGGTGGTGGCTGGGCGTGGGTGGCCCCCGCAGTAGCAGGGAGCACTTCCTGCGACAGCGCCCGGCCCGGGGCTCCAGGAGAGCCAGGACAGGTAGGCACACGCCCCTGGGGTCCCGGCCGAGGCTGTCCTCCCAAGCGGCCGGCGCTTCCTGGGTGGAAAGGAGCAAGGCGGCGGCGCGGCCGCTGTGCCCTACCAGTCCTGGTTGTCCCAGCCGTCGTCCACGGCGGCCAGCGGTGCCGCCTCCTTGACGGCCCTGGCCCTGGCCCTGCCCTCCACCCCGGCCCCCCAGGCCTCCCGACCACCAATGTCGCCGCCCCCGTTGCTGGACGCAGACGCGGGGCCCGAGCCCCACGCGTCCCAGCCATCCGAGCTCCTCTTGTCGGCTGAGGGGTCTGCACACGTCCAGCTGTTGCTGCCTGGGGACCTGTGGGCCCCAGCAGGGTCGGTGCTCCCGAAGGCCTCCCAGAAGTTCCGGTCGGTAGTGCCTTGGGAGCTGTCCCCGCCGCTGTTCTGACAGCTCCGGCCCTCCGGGGCTCTGGGACAGAGAGCGGTCTCTGAGCGGCTCCCAGAACCAGGAGGTCCAGAAGGTTGCCGTCGTGGCCCTGAGCCACCTGGTCTTCCCCAGGCTCCTCCCCAGAGAACGGGGGTCAAGGCCAAGTCCAAGCCCCCAGCCAGAGCCCCACCCCCAACCAGGGCACTCAGCCAGTGCCACTCAGGGTCCCAGAGCCGCTGTTCTCGCTCCAGGGCAGAGGAAACCCAGCCTCAGGGCGGCTCCACCACAGAGCTGAGGCCGTGGAACCTGTGGGAGGGACTCAGGCCTCCTGCCACCAGAGCCCACTCTCCACCAGTCCCACCCAAACGCAGGATGTTTTGAAGGAAAATGTAAAGCGCTGGTTTCCTGCAACGATTAAGGGGGAAAAAAACCCAGACCCTTCTCTGCACCGTGGAGTCCCTCAGTCCCTCAAACCACAGTCACACCACTGAGCACAGCGGACAGCACGCAGAGGGGGAAGCGCTGAGGCATCCCGTCCGCGAGCATGGGAAACACGCCCAGGCCTCGGGCACACGGACAGGACAGCACGCGCCACTGCCGGAGCGGCCGCTGCTCTGGGCCTGGCCCGAGACCATCCATTCCCCCACCAGATCCCCAGGGTCCCACCTGGGGTCAGAGAAGGAGAAGGCTGCCCAGTCTGGGCTCGCAGCAGAAAGGCCCGGGCGGGAGCCCTGAATGCTCCGGAGTCCTGGGAGGGGGGGTCAGAGCCCAGCCGCACCCCCTCTCCCTCAACCTGTCCCACAGAGGCGAGGCTGAGACTCTCCCTCCCCAGCCCTGCATGGTGGCAGCTCCCACGAGGCCGAAAGCAGGGCTTCAGAGCGAGAGGTCAGGGGGCCGACGTGCCTCTCTGCACCCCCAGGGCTCCAGGGGTTTCTGCACTGTGAGCCCTGAGCCCCTGGGCGAGACACACCTGCCTCCCAGAGACCCCAGGGGAGAATGCCACGGAAGGGGGCCCACTTCGGGAAGGGGGGCCAGTATACCTGTCCAACGGGTCCTCCGCTCTCCCAGAAAAAAAGGTGGTGACGTCCCTCCAGCCCCTGCTACCGACTCCCTGGACCTGGAAGGAGACGTAGGCGCTCAGCCTGGGCTCTGACGCCAAATGCAGAGTTGAGACCTGCGTGAAGTTTAGGAACATGGCGACACCACGGGGCTCGGGCGGTTCGCCCCGGCGCTGGGGACGGTGGGATGCCCGCTGTGTGGACGCAGAGGCTGTGGCCCCAGGAGCTCAGCGGAGAAGCTCCTGGGTGGGAAGCAGGACAAACGCCAACCCGCCCCTCCCCGCCCCCAGCGGCGCTAAGGCAGAGAAGGCGGCCGCCCCCAGCGCACTCACCAGGGGAGGTCGGCAGCAGCAAGACAAGGGCAGAAAGAAAAGAAGCAACAGGTTAGTGGCTGTGACGGGCGCCCGTCAAGCCGTTTCCATATTCCTCAGGCTGTCGGCACCGCAGCGTCTACCTGACCCTCCTCACGTCCTACAGGCCCCTCGGGCCAAGAAGCCATACGGGGCGTGAAGCGCCCAGCCCTTCCTGCTCGCGGTTCCGGGCTCCTTGGAATATGGAGACGACGCTTTCAGCCGAGCCCGCCTGTCAGGCGGGGCTTCCCTACCTTGGCCGCCAACTCAGAGAACCCACTGGACACATCATCAAAAATCTTTCCCTCCTTCACCTGGTGGATCGAAACAGCATCGTCATAGCCGAGGCAGATGCCCCGCTGCCCATTACTGACAAAGGACAACGCCCACCGACACCTGTCAGGGGACCTGTCTCCACGCCGCGTCGCCCCCTCCCCAGAAGTGAGGGCGAGGAGCAAGCTGACCACACCGCAGCCCGGGCCGGTCTCGCCCGGACCCTCCCCCGCTGGCCTCTCGAGCACGGGCTGGCGCTGGCCGCAAACCGCACGCCCCCTCCCCCGGGAGCTTCTCTCGCCGCCTTGGCCTCCTCCGGGGTGAGGGGCCGGGCACACACACAGCCACGCGGGAGCAGAGTAAAGGCCAGGCCTTGCTGGGCTGGGGGACGAGAGCCATAGGCACAACGCATGCGTGAGGACACGGGGAGTGAGCACGGGAGTCTGAAGCCCGAACAGCGCCGCCCAGCACCACCGCCCCCCGAATGAGGCCCACGGGAGACGCACGCAGCCGAGTACCGGAGTCCCCGCGCTACCTTCTCCTGGGCAGGTTTGAGGACACTCTCGTTCAGACTGTGGCCCAACTCTGATGCCTGTTGGAAAGACAGATGCGATGAGAAAAAGCCGCGTACGTGGCAGCACGTTCACCCCAGGACTGCGAGCCCTGCCCACGGAGGGGAGGCTGCAGACGGCGAGCAGCCCGCCAGCACCCGATGCTCCGCGCTGTCGCAGAGGCTGGAGACCGCTGCCCCTGGCCTACGCACCCTGGGAAGGGGCTCGGACGGCAGCCAGCTCTTGGAAGCCCACCCCATCCGGTGGCCACCATCAGGCTCTGCCCGTCGGAGCCCACAGGATCCATCCCAGGAGAACAGCCCCTGGCATCCCCCCGACACAAACGGGTGGATCCCAAGCCCCACCTGCCCTCCAGGGGCCCTGCGGGAGTTCGAACAGAAGGGGATGGAGCTGGGGAGCGAGCCCAGGCCAGCAGCTCAGGTGGGGGGCAGGCAGGACACAGGGGAGGCAACCACGGAGCGGGGCCCTCGCCACTGTCATAGGACTCCCCAGCACCGCTGCAGCAGCAGCCTCAGGATCCGGATCCCGCGCCTCCTGCCTGAGACGCGGATGCCCGAGCACCGTGGATGGGCCACGCGGGAGCCCATCGGGCTGGGGAGCAGCTCTGAGCGTGAAGACAGGGAGCACCGACATGCAGCCGCGGCACAGACACCTCAGAGCGGGGCACGCGCCAGACACGCGGTGGGGGGGGGGCGTGCACGAGCATGGACGCGGCCTTACCAGCTCTGGCTGCTGCTTGGAACCCCAGAACTTCACCCAGACAGCATGGGGAGATGGGGGGTGGGGGTGGGAGAGAGAGCGAGGCGGTGGGAGCGGTGTTCGGCAACAACCAGGACACGGTCCCGTGGGCGCCGCACGCTCTCTAGACCCAGCACCTCCCACCTGGGAGCTTTCCAGCACGGTAGGAGCGAGCGGTTAGGGAGTTGAGATGGGGGCTCAAAGAGATCAGCCCTTGGCCCCAGAGGCTCCTTGGACGGCCTGGCACCACGCCGGGACCGCCGGGGCTGCCAGCCAAGGTGTGAGAAAAAGACGAACACCAGGGCCCGAGACGCCGCCCACGAGAAGGGAGGGCGCTAACCAGGGACAGAGGCACGCTGCTGCCACAGGATGCAGACCCCGGTCCCCTGGGGGGCGCTGGGCCTCCCGTGTGCGGTTGCCCAGACATGGCACAGAGCCTCCTTCCCCACGAGGCCAAGGGCACAGGGGCCTATGGCTGCCCGCCTACCAGGGACGGGGCAGGATCTAAGCCTCCTCCACCTGCTAACCCGCAGGCGCCCAAAGTGACACGTGGACATGTGAGCCTGGGAGGTGAACGCACGCACGGGCAACCCTTGAGAGCACGAATGCAGAGGCTTCCTTTGTTACCTTCTGACTTGCCTGGGATCCAAACTTTGTCGCCTGAAAGGAAACACAGAGAGAGGGCTTTCTGGTCAGCCGCCTGACGCTGGCCACCAGGGCTGCACGTCCTTGGGGCCCAGACACCCGTGCTGGTCTCCTGACGGCCGCGAGGCACTGGTGCTCACCCCACAGCAGCTCTAAGGGGCCCTGCAAAGCTGCCCACCACATCCGCTTCCCCTGGAGGAAGGCCGTCAGGGGAGGGGCAGCCAGGATGAGGGAGCAGGGCCGACGCCCACCTCCCTGCTCTGGAATGCAGGGCGCACAGGCCGCCCACGGGCCCACAGGTGGGGCAGGTCCCTCTCCAGCGAGCTCTCCCCCTCGCTGCCGAGCGCGGTCTGGTCACACCTCTCACCTCTGCCCAGCACCCCGGCCGCTCTCATAATAAGCAAAGAGGGAAAGGCCTGGATCCCCACCGCAGCCCCGCACAGCCCCGGAGAGAATCAGCAGAGGCCACGTGGCAGAGCGCTGGTGCCCCAGCGCCAGGCTCCTCCCTGGGCTCTAGCCCTCAGAAACTCCCGTCCTGGCCTCTCCAGGGCCCGTGTGCTCTGGGTCAGCCTGCCAGGCGGCCTCCCGTCCCTGCTCCGGGCGTTCCTGTCCCCGCCACGGCACGGTCTCCTCGCCAGGCCCGTACCCTCGCACACGCCTCTGGCCTGGCCCCTCCCGCCTGGCCTCCACCCAGTCACTGCCAGGAGCCGAGCACGTGCCCACGGCCCAGCTGCCTGTCCTGGCAAAACCCCCAAATCCTGCCTCGCCTCAAGCCCAGGAGCAGGCGAGGGCAAGAGGAAACTCGGGCTGTCCATACCCTGGAGACCCAGCAGCAGAAACTCCAGGCTTTGCTTGGGCCGGGGGAGGGGGAGGCAGGGAAGCCTGGGTCACCCTGACGCCCCGCCGGCACCCGCCTTCTGCAGCCAGCCCAGCCCCTGCAGGCAGCTCCGCTCTGCCCGGTACACCACCAACCGTCACAACAAAGAACGTCCGTGGGGCCTGGGGGATTCGCCAGGGCGAGAGGCTGCCCACCGAAACCCCCTCAGGGCAGATGGCCGTGCGGCCTGAGCCCCGTCAGGACCCCTGGTCCCCCCGAGCCACCGGCCTGCGCGGCTGCGTGACGGGACGGGCTACTTACACCCTCCTTCGCTGCCGAGGCAAACCTGCTTGCTCCAGTGGCGAAGCTGCTCCAGCCCTGAAAGGAAGCGACACACAAGCCACGTGGCGGCTCCACACGTGGCCACCAAGGGGGTGCTCCTCAGACACGCGCCGGCCGCCTCGCACCCACGTCTGTGGGAAGGACACAGCCAGGGCCCCAGAAGCAGCTCCTGGCCCGGCTCCCTGGAGACATGCCTTCCCCCGAAGCGCCCCGCCACCCCTCCAGACAGACCACGGGGCGCTGGGGGCACTGAAAGCTGTCCTCCTTCCTCTAAGTCCAAGGTTGTTTCCCCTAAGCCTCCGAGATAGATGAAAGCAACTTGGAAATAGAAACTCTTCATTTAAATCCCAACTCGGCCTGTTCCACCTGAAGGAGACGCGGAGGGACCCTCGCGAGGAACTGAGAAGACAAGTGCGTGCGGCCTCTTCCCCACGGCGGGGCGGGGTGACACGGAGACACACACACTACAGCCTGGGAGGCGCTTCTGGAGAACGGGCTCCTGCACGGCGGGCCAGGCCGACGGCCCCTTTCTTCCCTGGGGCAGCCCTGGCCCAGAACCCACATGCTTGGGAGACTCTGCCAGGAGCGGGCGGCCAGGCGGGCTCCACTCAGAGGAAACGAGCCTTGCTAAATCTGAGGGACGTGTTTTGTAGCCAAAGTAAACGAACGACAAAACACGCGTGGGATTAAACACCGTAAACGGCGCTTTAAGAAGAGACGTCAGTGAAGGAAAGGGAGGGGGGCCTCTGTGAGACGGGCCAGCGCGGGATCCCAGGACGGCCAGGTTCCAGGAGGCCCCTGGGGAGCGGGGGACAGCCAGGACGGGCGTCCTCACCGAGTACAGGGACGACATGGCGCTGTTGAGGAAGTCGTCTTCCCTCTTCGGAGGCGGTACCGTGTTCCCAAACCCCACGTAGCGGTTCTCCTGGGCCCTGGCGGGGACACAAGCAACAGCCCTGCTGCTCCCGACAGCTGGGGGTGCAGACGTGCCCAGACCCGGGACGGGCACCCCGGAGGACGTGCGGCTCCCACACCCCAGTGTGGGGTCAGGCTCTCCTGTTGGTGGGACGAGGCCCTCCTGCTGCACCTGCCAGAGGACCTGGCGAGACCCAAAGCGACAGCCAGTCACTGCAGAGAGTGGGACAGGCTCGACCACAGGTCAGGCAGGTTCCAGGAAGGAAGCACGTCCTTTCTGCTCCCCAGCATTGTGAGCCGTGGTTTTCTCTCCACTCAAGCCCCCCACCCGAACCTGGGCTGCCAGGCGGAACCCCAGGAGGCCTGCCGATTCTGCACCCCCTGCACATGTGGGCAGCGGCCTCCCCCGACCCTCGCAGGGGCCAGGTCTGCCTGGGCCTCCCCCAGCTCCCCAAAGCCCTCCGGAGGCCTTACCCTTGATAGGAGCCAAGGTCATCGTTCAGCCAGTCTTCGAAAGCCTTGTCCGCAGAGGGGGTGGAGTTCTGCAGCTGGCCAGAGGCTCTGCAATGGAGGGTCAGAGGTCAGAGGCCGACGGGGTGGGCACACGCCCACAGGATCACGGGGTCTCTGGGAGGCGCCGTCACGCCCACCTGCTCACACCTGGCTCCTCCAAAGCGTGGAGCAGAGGGTGGCTCAGGCTTCGGCTCGGTGGCTGAAGCCGGCAAGAAGCAGGGGGAGGTGCTGCAGCCCGGGGTGGGGGGCACAGCAGCTCCACGCCTGCCCGTGCCTGCAGGGAGGCCGCAGGGGTCGAGGCCGAAGCAAGCGCTCGGCAGGAACCTGGAGCCCTCGCGACCGGAGTCTCGCCACACAACGGGAAGGTGGGGGGGACGGCCGCTGGGCACCCCTGGCGTCAACAGGGAGCTCTCTCTGAGACCAGTCACCCCGAACACCAGCCTCCAACCCACGAGAGGACACAGGATGCCCGCCAGGGGGACGGGGCACCCTGGGGACGTGGGCAGCCCTCAGCAGGACAGGAGACGTAGACAGCAGCCAACTGGGTCCTACAGAGACGCCGTGTGCTGCGGGCACAGAGCTGGCGCTTCTACTTCGGACGCACCTTTACTGGTTGCATTTCTACTAAAAGTTTGAATTGTAACTTAAAAAGTTGTTTTTCCCACTGACTTTCAGAAACGGCTCACAACTGGAGCTGTTACCACAACAGCACAGGGACTCTGAGCCACAGTTAAGGTCAGAGCCGGGCAAACCCAGCCCAGAGCCCGGTCCACAGGCCAGACGAGTAGCTACCGGTGGGCAGAGGACCGCAGCGTCTTGGGCTGAGGTGGGGTCCAGTTCTGGGCGGGCGATGACTCCAGAGACCATTCTCTGCCTTCGGCCAGAGTGGCCACCTGCAGAGGGAGCGAGGGCGTCAGGCAGCGTGGATGCCGCCTGCCCCGCACACAGCCCCTTGGGCTCGGCTGCCACGGGCCAGGGCTCTCACAATGGGCAGAGTGAGCAAGCTCTTGGGCCCCCTCTGCACCCCCCGAATGGATGCAGCGCTCCCCAGAGGCTGTGAGGAGGGCTCAGCCCTCCTAATCACAGGCCACCTGCTTCCCCTTAGGTGGGGCGAGCTGGGGCCACGCGTCCTGTCTGTGTGTGGACTGCACATGGCCTCTGTGTCGTGTCAGAACCCACAGGAGATCTCAGCCCCTGGAACCACTCCAGCAGCGGATGGCCGGAGCAGCCTGCACACGGCCGGGTGGCCTGTGCTCACCTTGTCCCTGAAGAGGGCGGCGGCCTTGCTGTTGTACTTCTCCTGCAGGGACCAGCAGGGGTCATAGACCTCTTGACACTCCAGGAACTCCCGGAATTTAGCGTTCCCGCCAACCTTCATCTTCTCCAGCTCCACGTCTTTCCACTTGTCCATAGTGACGGACCGGACAAAGCTACACACCAGAGGACCGACCTCGCCACCAGTACCAGCATCCAAGAGCCCACCCCAAACGGTCTGGAATTAGACACGTGCACCTCCTGTGCCAGAGCGCCGGAGCGGGTAGGAGCTGGCCTGTGGGTGGCCCTCACCTTCCCGTCACCCGCCAGGCGGCAGGCCAGGAGCAGAGGGCACTGACCTGAGGTGCACCCCGAGCCCGCGGTGCTTCCCCGAGCACTCCAGGCAGATCCAGATGCCGTAGGTCACGCTCACCCACTGAGGGTTGAAGGCGCCGCACTCAAAACACACCTGCGAAGAGCGCCCAGGCGACTCACCCGGGGTGGGGCAGGGCCCGGGGACCCCGAAGACCCAATGAGGGGCCCCCAGAGGGGGCAGAGGGAGGCTGGCTGGGAGGCCAACGGTGACAGGGAGGGAGGACTCTGAGAGGACCCCAAAACCTAAGCCAAGTGTCAAGGAAAAGCGGACACTTACGTTGTTTTCATCTTGCACCCTAATTTCCTTAAGAACTTTCCTAGTTCTCGGGCTGGCCATGGCGCTATGAAAGAGAAAAGCAAACTTTTCAACTTCCAAATAGGTCACTTCACAAGAAGATCAACTTCTGGTGCAAACACACTACAAAGTATGACTTCAAGAAATTCCGTGAAGCTGCTTGGAAGCTACCGGGGAACAGGGCTACTTACTGCAGGAACCTGCTCTCCACGTGCTAAGAAAAGCCGAGATCAGTCTGGACGCTCCTGGGCCAACCACAGCGTGATTATTAGGGGCAATGCGCAATTACTGGAGGCCGCTCATCATGTACCATCAAGACCACACGATTTATAAAAACACCCGTCTTCTGGTGAAGTTCACAGCAAGGGGTGGTCTTCACAAAACGTGCTCAGACTGGCCGTTAAATCTCATTTCCCCTTTTCAGGGCGACACATCAGACTTGGGCTGACAGTATCCGAAGCCAGGGAGCCCCACCTTCTCGGCCCCCGCAGCCCCTCTACCTTCTACCAGTGCAGGGAGGCTCCTGGCCTGGGGTGGAAGCAGTGGCGCCGCCTGACACGGGAAGAAGCTGGCCTCCCAGGGACCATCTGAAGGATGGAGGTGACAGACAGCATGGCCACAGCAGGGCAAGGACAGGGGCCTATGGACCAGCAGACCTGCCACCGCATCTCAGGGGGACACTGCCGGGGAACAGCAGCCACACAGCCTGAGCTGAACAGAAAACCCATTTACTTCTTTATAGATCTCCTAGCTTCGGCAAAGTTCAAGTTCAAGTGGTGGCCCGGTAAGTTTCAGGTGGGAGATGGGGAGGGAGCCCAGCGTGGTGTCGGCAGTAAAGTAACCCCATGGATGCCCAGCCTGACTCTCAGGCTGGCCCTTCCCTCGTGACCAGGACCTGCAGGCTGTCCCTCCAGCTCCCCCGGCAGCATGCATCCTCTCAGGACACACAGGCCGCTTAAGGGACAGAGCCACACACCTGGGCTGCTGGCGGTGTCTCCAGCCTCCGACCCTGCACCCCACTGTCTGTGAGGGACTGCTCCAACCAGCTTCCCTGCCAATGCTTTAGCGTGAAAGTCCCAGGAGCAGCAGTCACCTTCGGTTACTCCCCAAGGAGACCCTGCCTCTCCCCACATCCAGGCCTCCTGAATCCTGAGCCCCAGGATGCCTAACGCCCACAACGCCCACTTCTGAGCCAGCTGAGGTTAGGAGACAAATGTCTGCTTTCTGTAACTGAGGGAAACAAAGCCAAGGGCTCGCCGGAGGCACCTTTCTGCTCTGTATTTCTCTGTGCTGTGCATGACGGTCTCGAAGGCAAACACCTGAACCCACAATCCTGCCCAGCACCCAGCACCCGGCCCAATCCATCCAGGCGGGACCCTGTCCTCACGCTAAGCTCCAGTCACCCACAGGGCGAAGGCAGAAATGGGTGGCCCCTGGGAGCTCTTTCCAGAGGACTGTGCCTGCCCAGAGGCTCCCCTTCTGGCCAACAGGACCCAGGCAAACAAAAGTCAGAACTGGGGTGAGCCTGCCCTGAATTTCTAACTGCGTAAAAGAAGGCAGAGAGAGTGTCTGCACAAGTACAGCAAGGGAAATACGTGAAAACTACATGACTTGGCTCGGATTTAAAAGGAACTTTTTTTGGACGTGAGAATCCTTTCCTTCTGTGAAATGCTAACTTTAATACATAAAAAACAAACACTTCCTAACTTTCAAAACTATAGTTTGTCTTGAAATATAATCCAAGAACTCCTGCATTAATGCTTGAAACCAAACCCAGCTCTGTGCAAGTGAACGTGGCCTCAGTAAACGGTGAACCAAATAACACTTCTCGGTTTACAGGAAGAAGCCACTTGTCAGCCGGCAGAACGCTGTTCCTGAAGTTGGGACTTCCTCAATGCCTGAGATGAAAAGGGATGACTTAGGGACACCGCTTGGGGCTGTTACACAGGCAGAAATCCTGCTCATCTTTCCCAGAAACCACCTGAGGCCCCCGAAGCACCTACACCGAAGAACAATCATTTCTCACTTAAAACACCATCACTTCTGAACTTCTGCAGGGAATGGTCCCAGGAAGGGATGCCAAAGCCAACTTAAATGCTAATTATCCCCCGGGCCATTATCACAGCCCCACCTGGCACAGAAACAGAGGATGGCGGAACCCTTAGGCCTGCACTAAACGACACAATTAACCCTCACATGGGTGGTCAGCGACGAAGCTGTTGAACAGGGCAGACGAGAAGCACAGTTCTACCTAAACGCACGGACACTGACGGAGAATTCCAAAGTCCCTTCTTGGTTTCCTCTCCCTCCCCCAAGACGATCACCCACGGCCACCAAGGGTGAGGCTGCCATTTCCGATCAGACCGGCCTCTCCAACACCGAGGGGGAGGACCCTTCCCTCTTAGGAGTGGAAGCCCCTTCAAAGCTCAGACCCGGCCCGACGGGACCCTGTGTCCAAACCAGCTCCTGGTTCCGAAGGAAGGGACGGGGCAGGGCCGGCTCGCCCCACGGAGGGGGTGTTGGTGGGCAGCGGCCCGTGACAGCCTCAGAGGAAAGAAGGCTGGGGGCCGGGGGCGAGCTGCGGGGGCGTGTGGGTCCAAGCGGGGGCGGCCAGAGGAGGGGGGACGGCCGGGGGCCCGTGGACTAGCCCCGGGGTGGCCGGGGGAGGCGCTTCCAGGTCCTGCGGACAGCGGCCTCGGAGCGGGTGGGGGTCTGGGCGCAGGCGGCCGCCGGCAGGGGCAGTGGACCAGCCCGAGGGGAGCCGGGGCCTCGGGGCCTCGGCCGCGCGCTTACCGGGCAGAGGGCTCGATCCTGCGCGCCGGGTCGGGCCGGGTCAGGCCAGGGTCAGGGCCGGGGTCCTGGCCGGGGTCGGCCGCGCCGCGAACCGCACCGAAGACGACCGCCGACCACCCACCCCACCGCCACCAGCTTCCGGCTACGTCGCGCCTCGCAACGCCTCACGGGAAGCCGGGGACTGGCCGGCGGGGGCGGGCCTTCCTCCCCTCCTGCTTGGCCGGAAGCGCTGCCTCACCCCGTAGCTATGGGGACGCGTCCTCCTCCGGGCTGCTGTGTCGGAGCTGCTAGTCCAACGGGGACCGCGGTAGCCTGGGGACCGACAGCCGTGCTCACCAGCGGTGCGCCGTCAGGATCAGACGGGAAACTGATGGCCTGCTCAGATTAGAACGATTCATGGGCGTTGACTCGCAAGGGGGCTGGTTAGGAGGGTATGCGCGGGTTTAGGGCACCGCAGGAATTCTGCGGGAACCCAGGGCTGGAGCAGCAGAGCTGTGACGTCAGCAGACTCCAAGGAAAAGAGGGAAGGAGGGGTTCCCGGACTCGGGAAGGGCAGTGTCCTCAGGGCCACTGCCCAAGAGGAGCTGTCATCTTTTGTTGAGGGCATGACCAGCCCAAGGTGACCTAGTAGAAGAAGGCACAGGAATAAATACCGGCCTCTCTGGCCTCTCACCCTCTGGTCTCCCGATTTTGCCTCCCACTGGCCAGGCCCACCGGTGCAGTCTGAGGTGGAGAAGGGTAGGGGGTGGGCACGGAGGACAGCTGGAGACGTTGCAAGCAGGCTGCAAAGCAGTGTGAACCCCAAATATGGGAAATATGACTGTAGAAAGAAAACTGTCCAGAGTGATGATCTCTGGGGAGTATAACTGCAAGCGATTTTTGGTTTTGTTTTTACTGTGCTCTTATGTGTATTCCACATATTCTTCATTGATCTATGGAACTTTTGGAGTGATCAAGTACGAACGTTTTTACTGAGGTATAATTTACATTCAACAATTTACGTTCAATGAGTTTTGAGAAATGCATACTGCAGTGTAACCTCCACCATGATCAATTATAGAACATTTCCATCACAGGCAACCACTGTTGTTACTTTTATCCCCATTTCTTAGTTTACCTGTTCTAGAACTTCATGTAAATGGAATCGTGCAATGAGTCCTCTTCTGAATGGCTTCTTTCACTTAGCATAATGTTTTCAAGGTTCATCCACGTCATAGCGTGTCAGCACTTCATTCCTTTTTATTGCTGAACACTATTCCGTTAAATGAATATAACTCTTTGTTTATCCATTCACATATTGGACAGTGGAGTCATTTCTGAGTCTTGGGTATTGTGAATAAAGCTGCCCCGAAACTCACATGGGTATATTTTAACATTTCTTGTGCATAATTACCTAGAAGTTAGGTTGCTGGGTGATCGGGGAGGTGTATGTTGAACCTCATAAGAAATTGTGAAGCAGACTTCCAAAATGGCTGTACCATCTCACACCCCGCCAGCAGTGTGAGAGCTCCAGTGCCTGGCGTGTATGCTGGGTTATCTCATTTGCATTTCCCTCCATTGCTGGTTGAAAGCTGCCCTGGAGGATTATTTTAGCTTCCTGGCCCTTCCAGCCCACCCTGTGCCCAGCTTAGCATGAGCACCTCGTGCAGCCAGGGGAAGCCCTCAGGAAGGAGCCAGCAGGGCTTGCAGTGAGAAGCCACTGGCATCACAGAAACAAGAGGACTGAGGTGATGTGCACGGGGCACCCATAGGGTCTACACAAGGACAATGTGAGACAGTGTAGATCTCGGCACGAGACCCTGGGACTGCGACTGTGTGGGTTCCAAAAGTTCAGAGAGCGAGAGCCACGTGCTGGATTCCTTACGTGGGCTCCCTGGAGGAAGCGGGCTCTGAAGGATGTTGAAAGGGAGGAGAGGAAAAGGGAAGGCGGTCCCTGAAAGGGCACAGCGGAAGCCAACATTTGGCACTGCTAGTGCAGACAACGAGCAGAGGCTGAACTTTCAGTTTTCTGATCATAAAGCTAAAAGGTCAACCCCTACTCCACCCCAGGCTCTGGAGGCCTGGGGCTATGCTCGTCCCCAGAGCCGAGAGCAGGGAGGTGGCCATTGCAAGGACAGGGCAAGCCTGCCTCCTCACAGCATCCCTGCCTCTCTCTGCCATCTCAAGTCTGGCTCAGTGACCAAGTAACAGAGGATCCATCTGGGCACTGAAGTGGTGAATGGAGCAGAACACGCAGCTGCAAACTGGAAATGTTTTATTACCCCATCTGAAATACTTAGATAATTTGGTTTTCTTCTAGACCTGCCGGCAGTACTTTAATTTCCAGTTAGAGTAATGTGATCATCTGTGTGGTTTCCTCCCCAGGGCTGCTGAAGCTCTCGATATGAGTAAAACTGAAGGGAATACGAGGGCAGCAATATGCAAACCTCGGGGTAAATGGCTGTGCAAGGCTGGGGCTGGCCTGGGCCACACAAGTTCACCCGTGAAGTCACCGTGGGACCCGGGACACATCGCTACTGCCTCCTGGACTCAATTTCCCCGTCTGTGAAAGGAGGACCCCAATTCCCCTTCCAGGCCAGGGACCCACGCTTCCTGCCTGCTTGTCTGAAGTCAGGCCCTGGGCTCGATAAGGAAGATCTTGTGTAAACTGCACAGCAGTGCAGCTCTTCCTGATGTGCATCTGTTGTTCAGGTGAAGAAATGGAGGCACAGAACAAGTAAGCAATTTGCCCTAGGTCGAAAAGGCAGTAAGTGGTGGAGGCGAGGTTGGTACCCAGCCTGTGTAACATCTTCCTCAGAGTAGAAGGGCGTGTGGGGCGAGCGTCCACTGGGGGCGCAGTTGTGTCCTCTGATCTGACCCAGCACCAGTCTCAGAGGTCAGTTTCATTCCAGACATGTGCAAGTGACGGAGAAACTGGGTTGGGCCGTGAGCACTGGTCAACCGTGACCCTGTCAGGGTCTCACCGCCGGTCCCGGGGGTCCAGCCAGCTGCCATCAGGGGTGGCAGAGCCTAAAGAAACAGCGGAGGCTACCCAGGAGTGGTGAGGGCCATGTGTGTACATGTGTGTAAGTGTACACATCTGTGAGCACGTTTGGGTTTGCACGTGTGTGCAGTGTGCATGTGATTGGTGCACGTGTGTATACATGTGTGCACGGTATTGCATGTGTGGTCTGTGCCTTAAGGCTCGTTAGGCTCAAGGTCATTGTACTGAGTCCCCCACGCGCACAGAGACAACAGGTGTGGCTTTGGGGTGTGCCCAAAAGAGGCGCCGCCCACAGGGCTTCCCAGAGAAGCAGAGTCTGCCATACCCGCTTTGCACAGCGGCAGAGGCTGCAGCTTGGAGTCGGAGAGACCGCCCTGGCCCCGGCCAGTGGCAGCAGCACACAGATGCGGGCCCAGGCTACTCAGACCCCGGAGGCACCCCAGCAGTGCTCGTCCGGAGCTCCTGCGCGCGGGGAGAAATGAAGCCAGGGCTGTGTCCACCTCGTCCCCAGGAGCACTGCTCCGCCCCACACCCCGGGCATGGCCCACAGGTCTGTGTTCCTGAAACCAGTGTGGGCTGAGGAGGGGCCATGTGGGGCCCCGTGAGGACAAGGCTCCTTCCCTGCCTGGGAGGGTGGCTCTCAGGAAGTCTCGCTGCCTATATTTAAAGATCAGCCATTCTGTGGGCCTCCATGCGCCTGGGGCATGGCAGGACCTTGGGGGCATCTTGAAATGACTATCTAATCCCATTGACTGGCCAGCGCTCCAGGGCCGCCTGGAGAGGTGGTCGCCAGCCATGGATGTCACCACAGCCCTCGGTCTCTTTCTGGACTCTTAACTCCTCTTGAAATCGCTCCCATATTGGGCTCAGCTCGGGGGCAGGGCTGTTTCTCCCAGTGTTTAAGGGGATATGCCTATGCCACCCGGCCCCCGCTGGGCTCCAGGGAGCAGTTAGACCCACTTGAGGCCGACAGGGCCCCAGGTACATGGAAGCAGCCCCAGTTTCCCAGCGGGAGGGCTCGAGGTCAGGACTGTTCGCTCTGTCCCAGCGATGCGGATGGAGCCGACTGTTTGCTGGGCGCTGGTAGGAAGAGAGGGAGGGGCGCCTGCCGGGCAGCGTTGGTCCCGATGCCGGCCCTGGCGCACAGAGGGTGCCGCGATGCCCACCCATCCGACCCCTGTTGCTGCCTCTAAATGATGCACAGGAAGAACTGGGCCCCAGGATGAAGGAAATGGAAGGAATGTCAGAATGTGGTCCTGCTGATTCACGAGGCCGTGCATCTCTACGGAGCACAACTGCTCCTGACCCAGAGCTGTCGTTCTTCCTAAAACACCCAGGAACTTGCAGCTGCGCCGAATGACACTTGGTCACACAGGCTAACGCGTCACGGCCAGGAATGTATTGAGACAGGGCCAGCTTCTCAGCCTGCAGGCCCGAGGGCTCAGATCCCAGGGCTATGACAGGAAGACCCACACACCCCCTGCCTTAGCCCCTCCCATGCCTATCCGGATTCTAGCTGTTAGAGACAGAAAACCCAACCCCACATGGCTTAAGCAACAAAGGGATGTTATTGACTCATGTGGTGAAAAGTCCAGTGGTAAGTTGGCTTTCAGGTGAGGCTTGATCCAGCAGCTCAACCGTATCACTGAGAACAGGTTTCTCCCTGTATCTTTGCTCTGCTGTTCCATTTTCACCCGAAGGTCCCAAAATGCAGCTCCTAAGGCTGTAAGCTCCCTGTTCACATCCCAGCTAAAACCCCAAGATTCACTAGCTTGCATACACTAATAACAGGCCAAGGGGATGGAACGTGCTGATCTGTGGCATCTAAGCCCCGAGCTCCAGCCCTGGAGCCCCAGAGGGGAGGCAGGTTCCCAGGACTGCAAGGACCCCAAACAGAAGTTTGAAGGTCAGGTGAGCTCTCCTTGTGGCCGAGGTTGAGGTGGGCATTTTGTGGCTCCCCTCTGTGTCCCCGGGGCCCAGCATGAGCCCAGCCAGCGTGGTACGAACACTGGGGAGGCCTGGGTGGGGCTCTGCCTGTCTCCTCTTCTCTTCGGGGGAGCTGCTGCTAGAAGGAGGGAGGGAATGGGTGGAGGTGGACAGGCAGATCGTCTCTCCAGAGAGGCAGGAACTTGGCCTGGAGGCAGGAGGGAAGAGGGGTTTCAGGTGGACACAGGACCTGGCGCCACGGGGAGGCTGAGAAGGGCCGGCCAGGGGGTGGGCGGCAACTGGGAACAGCCACTGACACACTGACCCCAAGGCCAACACGACGGGGAGGCAGGGTGGGGGGGGGGCGGGCGGTTGGAAATCAGGTCTTGAAGGACCACAAACGCAGCCAGTCACATTTTGGGCTGAGAGCGCTCCTGGTCGGTCAGCCAGGAGGCCTGAGAGCCGGTGGCCCCGGGGGGCCCACAGCAGCCCTCATCCTGCGTTCTTACCTCCCAGGCACCTGCCAGCTGAGAAATCACAGGGCCAGGGGAGCCACCGAGCTGCCATCCTGCCCCCGGCTCCCTCTGCTGCCCCTCCCAAAGCCCCTGCCCCTGCGCTCCGTCTCTGGACTTACCCAGACCTGGACCCAATCTCGCCTTGAGCTGCGGGCGACCAGGTCTCTGGACCTGGTGGAGCCTCAGCCTCTGTGAAGCTGTGAAGCGGGATCATCATCGCTCCTCCCGCACGGTCCCGTGACATCGAGGGAGATGAAAGGAGGTGCGGCTTCTGGGCCTGGGAGGGACCCTGGGCTCCTGGTCACTTCACACCCCACCCCCACCTGCACGAAGACAGAAGCAGAGCCTTCAGGAGTGACAGAGGGGGTGTCAGCAGGGCTGGAAGAGTCTGTCACCTGCCGTTCCCTTTGCTCCCAAAGCCCAGGAGTCCTTCCTGGGGACTCGGTAAACGTGGCTTGATGTGGGCGGTCCTTTGCCACTCGGGGATTGTACCCCAGGCCAGCCCTCCATCGAGAGAGAGACAGAGACAGAGGGAGAGCGAGAACGCAGAGCCAGGCAGGGGGGCAGCCGCTGACCTCAGCAGAGGACACACACAGGCCTGCAGACCAGCTTCCCTTCTCCTTTGTTTCCAGTTTGCTTAATGAGCCAAATATTTAAGCAACTCCCCCGCTACCCCGCTTTCCTCTTTAATCCCTGAACGGCTGAGAGTGATGACGAGGTCCCAGTGAGAGCTGCGGTTGTGTCCTCTGGGCTCTCCTCGACCGGGTCTCAGGAGGCCCGGGCCGACGTGCCGGTGGACGGGCCAGAGACATACCTGGGCCGCGTCTGGGTCACGGCAGCGAGCTGTCTCCTCCCGCCCAGCGCTTCTAGCTCTCAAAGGCCCGCAGGAGGGCTCCTGGATTTAATGCCTCGTCTGTACCCCAGCCTGACGACGGGCACCCTCACAGGGCCTGTGGTCCGTCTGGGAGAACCAGTGGGGTGTCTGCACGCAGGGCCTCCACCTGGGCCGAGGGAGTTTGCTCCTGTGTCAGGCACCCCAGGGAGCCTGAGGCCGCTCTCCGTCCTTTGCAGCCTGTCCAGCTCTGTTGCTCTTTCAAAGGAAGAACAGGACCCACGGTGCCTTTTATCTGGTCCGGATTAAGGGGTCAGGCCCCCCCCACATGCAGTTCTGGGGCGCAGCCAATATCTTTCCGGGAGTGTTTGTTGATACTTACAAATTTCTCCCAAATTCGTCTGAAAACATCTGCACGTGGCAGTTTCCGTCGCTCTGGGTAACCAGAGACGGCAAGAGGTTTTTTGTTTTTCTTTTTAACATCTTTATTGGAGTATAATTGCTTTACAATGGTGTGTTAGTTTCTGCTTTATAACAAAGTGAAGCAGTTATACATATACATATGTTCCCATGTCCCCTCCCTCTTGCGTCTCCCTCCCACCCTCCCTATCCCACCCCTCCAGGCGGTCACCAAGCACCGAGCTGATCTCCCTGTGCTACGCGGCTGCTTCCCACTAGCTATCTATTTTACGTTTGGTAGTGTATATATGTCCATGCCTCTCTCTCACTTTGTCACAGCTTACCTTTCCCATTCCCCATATCCTCAAGTCCATTCACTAGTAGGCAAGAGGTTTTGACAGAGCTGAAATTCCTCTAGCCCCACTGTGAGCTGACCCCACACAGGCCCCGAGGCCGGCTGTTGTTTCTGCCACAGGGATGGCTGAGCTCTGCAGGGTGGATGGGGGTGGCAGAGGGGTGCAGGGGGCCCCCCAAAACCTCAATCTGGCCTCTCCAAGTGTAGTGCTGAATGGTGGCCTCCGGAGGATACATCCCTACTGCCTGGAACCTGTGAACAGGACCTTATTTGGGAAAAGGGTCTCGGCAGGGATTGAATTAAGGATCTCGCATGAGATTCTCCTGGATTACCTGGGTGAGGCCGCAATGTGTCCTTACAGGAGACAGAAGAGGAGGGACAGACAGAGGAAAAGGCCGTGTGAAGATGGAGGCCGAGATGTAAGTGACGTGGCCACAAGCCCAGGGACGCCTGGGCCACGAGAGCTGGGCTCGAGGATGGGTCCCGCCCTGGAGCCTCCAAAGGGAACGTGACCCTGCCGACACCTTGAGTTTGGACTTCTGGCCTCCAGAACTGGGAGAGAATAAACTTCTGCTGTTTTAAGCTCCACCCCCACCCCACCCCACCCCCGCCCAGTTTGTAGTAAACTTACAGCTGCCACAGCAAATTGCCTGGAGGCCTTCTCTGGGTGAGACTGCTCCTCCCCCAGGGACTCAGTCCCACCCGCAGAGCGTCCTGGAAACCAGGGGCACCTCCCCCGACCGTGCCACCTCGGCCCGCAGACCCCCGGGGCAGGCTTTCCTCCAGATTTGCTGTCTGTGCTCAGCTGTGGGCAGTGTGGACGTTCCCGGCCTCACCTTGGTGACCCGGCAGCGTTGCCCAGGTGTCAGGCTGCCGTCTGTCCCCCAGCTCCTCAGACGGCCTGCTGGGGCCTGGAGATAGCCCTCCTCTGTTCTCTGCGCATGACTCACATAGCACTGCGGTCTCCTGCTGCCCCGATCCGGCTCAGGCAAGGGGGGCCTCCGATCACTGAGTTCCATCTGGGGGGTCTATGTAAGATGCAGAATTGGCAGCATTCAGCCTCCAAGAGCCGTAACCCTCTGCCGGGAGGAATATGAAGTGCAGTGTTAGTAAAATCTCACAGTCCAGAGGGGACCTAGGGAGAGACACAGGCTTGTCATCTGTGAAACGGGTGGCTCTGCGCCCGGGGGTCCCTCCTGGCCACACAGCGTGCATGCCCCAGGCGTATGGACGCCATTGACCCTGTGCAGAGCTCCACACGTCAGGTCAGTGTCCGAGTCCTTCCGGAGCGGGTGATGCCCAGGAGGCCTCCAGGAGGTGCCGGCAGGGGAGGCTAGCCCCGTTCCACCCCCACCTGGCAGCAGCTTTGAAGAGGAGTGGCTGGCCTGCAACGACTTATTTCACCTGCATAATGTTTTGTTTTGGGTTTTTTTTGCGGTACACAGGCCTCTCACTGTTATGGCCTCAGCCGCTCCGCGGCATGTGGGATCTTCCCGGACCAGGGCACAAACCCGTGTCCCCTGCATCAGCAGGCGGACTCTCAACCACTGCGCCACCAGGGAAGCCCCCTGCATAAGGTTTTCAACGTTGGTTCTCGGCACAGCAGGTATCAGTAACTAGATACCTTGTTATATAGCTGGATATATATTGTGGTCCAGCCGTACAATGCATCCATCCATTCGGGGATGCCTGCGTTGTTTCCACTCTGGGCCCTTGTAAACAAGGCCGCTGAAACACTTGTGTGGACATGTTGGCTTCTTTGCGGTAAATACATGGGAGTAGAGTTGCTGGGTCCCGTGGTAACTTCATATTTAACCTCTGAGGACCGGCCACGCTCTTTTCCATGGCTGCTGCACCGCTTTACACCCCTACCAGCAGTGTGTGCACGTTCTGCTTTCTCTGAGTCCTGGCCCGCACTTGCTGTGTCTGTCTGCGGATTCCAGCCATCCTGGTGGGTGTGAAGAGGTCTCCCTCTCACGGCTCTGAGTGGCTTTTCTCTTCTCAGGTGCTTGTCAGGCTTCTGTCTGCAGACAGCGCGGTGACAGCCATGACCCGTGCATCCTGGCACAGGTGGGCAAATGCATGCGGGGGAAGCAAAATCACGGAGGGGAAAACTCCGGGTAGTTTGTGAACTCACATGAGTGGGGTCAGGAATTGAGGTTGCCATGGGAAATTGGTCTCACGTCCCTCCTCTGGGAAGGGGGCTGGCGATAACGGGGTGGCCAGAGCTCCAAGGACCCGATGTCCAGCAACCTCTCTGCAAATGCCCTTGCCAGGAGGCGAGGCGCCCTGTCACCACCGTCACCACGGGGCTGGGACCCTCTGGTTCTGGACTGCTGGAGCCGAGACCCGCGGCCCGAGGCTGAAGTGCCTCGTGCTGGGCTGCCCCTCGCTGGCCACTCTGTCTGGGTCCTGCTCCCCCCGGGGTCTGACCAGGGCCACAGCCCGCATCCCAGCACGAGACTCACTTGACCATGGGTCACCCTGATATAGAACCCAGCGACTGCCTATGACCAGTGGGGTAAAGCCCAAGCCAGCCTGTGCCCACATCTCCGGCCCCCACCTTATCTGCCTCGCTCCCACCATCGGCCCTACATCTTGCTCAGTTCCACCTCCACACCTCTGCGCATGGAGGTCTTCATCTAGCCCTCCCTCCACCAAGCACAGGTCCCGTGCCCCAAGGCTGCCTACAGCCCAGGGTCTCCCAGGGAACCTCCCCCTCAGGCCTGACCCTGGCCTGGCCTGCAGCCACCCCCCCCCACCCTGCTCCCCGCCCCTCCGCAGTGCCTGGGCAGGTGAGCTCCTGGTAGGCTAGCCTGCCCCTCCTCCTCTTGAGTCTTCACCCCTGCAGGGGGACCTGGGAGCTCCTGACCTAGTCCAGGATGCCTCAGGGCTGGAGTGTGCCCCGGGACCCATTAGGAAGGAGGTTGGGTGGGTGGGTCACACGAGAGCCCGGGGCAAGCGCGGGAGGTGCGGGTGCGGGGGTCGAGGTAGGATATCCTGGGGGTTATCCTGGTCTCTATGGGGCAGGTCTGCAGCAGCTCCGGGTCTGTCCTGGGGCCACCGCGCAGCCCCTCCAGCTCCGCACCGCCTGACAAGCTGCGCCATCGCCCCTTTAAGAAGGGGTCCCGCGCCCCCTCCCCAGCTGGCACAAGCCCTCAGAGGCTTCGAGTCGGGCTAGAGAGGGAGGGAGACGCTGCGCAGCTGTTATTCGGAGGGGCGGGGCGGGGCTGGGCTGGGGGACCCGGGACTGCCGAGCAGGGCGGGACAGAGGACTGGCTGGGGCTGCGGGGTGGGAACTGGCCGGCCGTGATCTCGAGTCTGTGGGGCGGAGGCGGGACTGCAGCGGGGGGGGGGGGGGCGGGGGGGCAGGGACTTCGGGGACCTGGGATCGCGGGCCAGGCGGGGCGGAGCCCTGCAATGGGGGGGAGGGACGCTGCAGAGTGGGGCGGGGCCGGGGGCCGGGGACTGGGGGGGGCGGGAGTGGGGGAAAGTGAAGGGCGGGGGCTGCGGGCCCAGGCGCCGGGTGTCCCGCGCGCTGGTGGCACCTGGTCCAGACTCGCAGAGGCGGCGCCGGCGGGCCGGGCCGGAACCATGGGCTGCTGCTCCGGCCGCTGCACGCTCAGCTTCCTCTGCACTTTCCAGCTGGTGAGCGACGACCCCTCCTCGGGCCCGGCAGTCCCAGCGCATTGGGGGATCCGGACGCCATCCCCACAGTCAGCCCTGCCCGCTGGGTCCGCGACAGCCCCTGGGGGCTCCCGACTGGGCATGGCTCGGACCCGCACGCTTCTGCGGCCGAAGTTCCCCGCTGTCCGGGTGGGGTGGGAAGCCAGCGCCCTATGTGCGACCCCGACGGCCCCTCCGTGCGCCCCGGCGCGCCCCGTCTTGTGTGCGCGCGCGCGGAGTCCGGGCTGGGGGCGCGGGGCGGGGCGGCCGCGGGGTCCGGAGAGACGCGGCAGGTGCTGGGGAGCCGTTGGAAGTGCCTGTCGTGGTACAAAACCCTCCCGGCGGGAGCGCCGGGCTCCGCCATCTCCAAGTCCCGGGCGCGCGGCTGGGAAGGGGCGCCGCTGCGCGCGGTGTCCACACGTGTCGGAAGGTATGTGTGGCCCCGGCTGTGCGCGCAAGGAGTGTTGCGAAGGTGTGTGCGTGTGTGTGTGTGTGTGTTTGTGTGTGTTCCCTTTCCGAAGCCAGCACTAGGCAATGAGTGAGCGGCGGAGTCCAGTTTCTGAGACCTGACAGCCCCTGGCGGCCAGGGTGCTTGTGAATTTGGGAGTGTGTGTCTGTCTGCATGTCTGCCGGTGTGTCTGTGTCGGGGTGTGTGAGCCCCGCCGTGCCCACCCCTGACGCCCCAAACTGGAGGAGGAGGCCCCTCCCCTTTGCCCTGGCCTGGAGAGTCCGGGGCGGAGAAGAGGTTGCGCCTGTGCTCAGGGCTGTGCTTGCCTGTCTTTCGTGTCCGCTCAGGGCTGTGCTTGCCTGTCTTTTGTGTCCGGCCTGCGTGCAGAGCTGGGTCCTCTGGATGCGGAGCGTTGTTGGAGGACTTGGGCATCCCTCTGCCAAGTGTCAGTTCTGCCTTTGGAGCTTCAGGAGCTCCTGCTGCCTAGGGGGTGGGGGCTAAACAAAGGTGGAGGCCCCTGGGTTGGGGAGGAGTTGCTGGTGAGCCCCTGGGTCCCTGGTCTTAAAAGGGAAATGCTGCTTTGTCCAAGATCCCTGGGTGTGCTCCTAACCCAGCTGGCAGGGTGCTTTCTCTGGAGCTAGAGGGCCACGGAGGAGGAAGGGGCTTGCTTCAAAGAGGCTGTGAGTAGGAAGTCCTCCTGCACCCACGGCCATGCACGGATGCGGGTTCTGTCCTTTGCCTGGGGACAGGGCTTCTGTCCAGGCTGGCAGGGGGCAGAGGTACACAGGCCCGCCTGGAGGAAGGAAGGAGCTGCTGGAGCTTCCCTGTGGAGCAGGCTCAGTGCTGTGGAAGCGACGGGCAGGGGTGGTGGGGAGTGAGGAGGGAGGTGGGCGGTCTGGGGGGTTTTGCTGGACAGATAAGGCTGAGAGAGAGCCCGGGCCTGCAGAAGGCATGAGGCCCAGGGGCTGCTCCACTGGCAATAGGGAACCATCCCGGGCCTTGGAGCAACGGTGTCACTCCCTGTCTTGTGGTGGGCGGTACACAGATGAGCCCACCACAGGCCTCTGGAGATCTGGCCACAGCTGTGGGGGAAGGGCTATCTAGGCTTGAGGGCAGCAGGGTTTCCCTGGATGGGGGCTTCCTGCAGACTCTTTAGTCTCAGCCAGGCGAGCCAGGACGGAGCTATGTCCCCATGCGGCCAGTGGCCACAGCTAAGAGCAGCGGACAGCTGCAAATGGCCTTCTGTCCCGGCCGTGCACCTGTCCCTCCTCCGCCGGGTGCAGGGGCAGCGGAGCAGGAAGAGGTCCGCCGCCGCCCGCTGCTCTGGTCCCTGTGGGGGGCGGGGCGGGGGAGCCGAGGGGGAAGCCCTGTGGGGAGTCCTCTGCTTTCTTTTCTCTTTTTGACAAGCGTGAGAGTTTTCCTGTTGCCCAGCTGTGGGACAAAGGCCCGAACATCTCAGAGCCTCTCCCTGAAGAGTACTCTGAGCCAGCTGCAGCACCCTGAGGCCCTTTCCCAGGCTGGGCCCTGGCTCTGATGGGAGCCAGGGCCCAGCGAGGGGTTGGGACCAGTGAGCAGGCCACTGGGGCACTGCAGAGAGCTGAGCCTTCCAGTACCTTGGCTTAGAAACGAAACAGACACCCCCACCAGCCCCACCCTGCCAGCTGTGGGGCTCTGGCAAGCAGACCCTGGGGGCCGCCCCTCAGACTTAGACTTCAGCAGGGATGCACAGCCAGGCTGGCCCTGAGTCTGGGCCTCACAGGACAGTGCCGGCGGCCGGTGATGGGTCGGGGTGGGGTAGGAAGGGGACCTGGGGCACCCTCACTCTGCCTCCCCGCCCCGTGCATGGCACCCCGGGCGACTTCAAGCAGGGCAGGCGTTCCTGCCCATTGGTCAGGGGCTTCTGGGCACCAAGGGGAGGCCTGGGGCTAAGACTGAAATTTCATTCTGTGTCTAGAACAGGTGCTGTTGGCCAGCTGTGCCCCGAGGGCTGTGTGCGTGCACATGTGTGCTCGTGTGTGCGTGTGTGCACGTGTGTGCGCATGTGTGTGCGTGTGGATGTGCATGTCTTCTTCCCTGCCCCACGGAGCTTCCCACCACAGTGTAGGCCTTTCACGTGTGCCCCTCCCCCTCCTTTTGCACCACCTCGGACCTTGGCCCATCCACCCTCCCTGCCCTCATCTGCGGCCAAGGGCCCACGTGGCCGTCCTCCGTGGAGACTGCCAGCGTGGGGTCGAGTCCACCAGCCCACGACTGCCCAGTCGGGCGGGGCCGGGCTCTCGTGGGGCAGCAGAGGCAGGCCCTCTGCCCTCGGATGCCTGTCTCCTTGCCCCAAATCTGTAATTGGGGGTTTCAATGTGCAGGCCCCCTCTGGGCACCGGGGGCCACGCCGAGACGGGGCAGCTGAGCCCTCATGGCGAGGAGGCTCGTTCGGGGCCAGGGGACATCTGTAGACAGACGGACAGACAGACCCTCCTGCTGTCCTGGGTCAGCGCTGCTGACGTTGACACGGCGTGGACTGAGTCGCAGGCGTGTGAGAATGCAAGGCACCTGGGGAGAAGTGCGTGTGGTGGGGCTCCCGCAGAGACAGCTGCATGCGGAGGACCCAGGTGAGGCAGGAGTGTGGCTCCGGGAGTTGAGAGATGCAGGGTTTCGGGGACGTGGCAGTGAGGGTCTGTTGGGGGGGGAGGGGCAGGTGGTAGGGCCCGAGCCCACGCGGGGAGCTCAGACTTTGTCTAAAGGGCGTGGGCATCCCTGAAGTGGGGTGTCCCCGAAGGCCTGGGGGGGCTGCTGGCGCCCACCCGCCAGGGAAGAGGCTTCCCTGGACACAGTCCAGCGGACTGGGGAGGGGGCTCAATGACTGCTCATCCTTGTGCCCTGAAGCTGGCCCAGTTCACTGCCAAGGTCTCCACTCTGCGCCGCGGCTCTGTACCTACTGTGTGCTTCCTCCTGTCGGGGAAGAGCATTCTGGCGCCTCTCCCTGGGGGTCCTGTCTGGCCACCCTTCTGCGGGACGCCATCCCGCTAGAAATTGCCTGATGGGATGCCCTGTTGTGGGTCTGCTCCCGCCTCCCCACTCCCCACTCCAGCTGTCTTCTAGGGCAGACCCCAGCCCCCCCGGAGGACACGCTTGGAATGCCGCCTCCCCGAGACCTCTTGGAAATAGCTATTACCTGGTCCAGGCCAACCACAGTGGCTGGGCAGTGCCCAGGACGCACCACAGCAGCTGTTTCCTGGGGGCTGGCAGGGGTCCCGTGAGGGCTCCAGGACACAGGCCTGGAGCAGAGGAGAGGAGGGTGGTCAGGGGAGGGCCGAGCACCGGGCTGCAGTAGGGGCTTCTGTGGCCAGTGGGCCTGGTGACCACAGGGCCAGTCCACAAAGGCTCACCTGGCTGGGCTCTGTCCTTCAGTGCCGGGGGCCACGTGGGAGGGAGGCTACCCCTCGCAGCCCCGTCCCGCCCGCTCCCCTCAGTCCCAGCCCTGCTGTGCTGACCTCAGCCCATCCAGTCCTGAGGAGGGGCATGCGGTGGCCTCCCCCACCCGGCTGTGAGAAGTCTGGCTTCTCCAATGCCCGCCTGAGGCTGCCTGCTGGGAGGGGCTCCCCTCCCTCCTCCGCCCTGCAGAGTCCCCCACACCCCCGGGCTCAGTGGATGGCCCCCGAGCCCACCTGCTCTGGGTCCAGATGGCTCTCTCGCCTCTGCAGTGACAATGAGTGCTGGACGCACGGTGGCCCACGGGGACATTGTGCAGGGCAGCCACGGGCCGTGCTGATCTGCTGTCCTTTCTCTGCCACCGTCCTCTGGGATGTGCTGGTCCTCTCTGCCCTTGTTCGCCGCACCTTCCTTGCCGTGAACACAGATGGGATGGCATCTGGGGTGCAGTGGCTTCGGTCGTACTTTCTCCTGGTGATGAGCTCGGCCCCACAAACATGATGAGTGAATGAATGAATGAATGAGGGAATGCTTTCTGAAGTCACGACCAAGCTCAGATCTGGTCCATCTCCCCTGCGTATAAAACGGCAGGTTTCTTAGGCACATCTGATCCCCTGGCATCGGTCCTCTGTCGGCCGAGCCTGCAGGGTTGGCATCCACAGAGCGGGGGAGCGGTGGGAACGTCCTGGAAAGAGAGGCCCCAAAGCGGTGAGAGACCCCGCAGACAGGGAGGGTGCTGATCTGGGGGCCCAAGGAGCCCAGTGTCCCGCTTGACCTTCCTGCCCCACGTTTGCTGTCTGGCCCTGCAGCCCCCGAATTTAGAGCGGCCGCCGTGTTCCCGTTCTGCAGGTGAGGAAGCTGAGGGCGGGGGCTTGTTCCCAGAGGGACACCCCCGTGGTGATGCTTCCAGGCCCGTCGACTTGTTTGGAGATTTTTGTTGCATAGCCGAGACCACAGGGGGCGCTGGATGGTGGCGATCAGGCAGGAGCAGGACCGAGGCTCCCAGGGGTCCGCCGCCCCTCACACGCCTGCCCTGCTCCTAGGTCACCGCCCTGGAGCGGCAGGTGTTCGACTTCCTGGGCTACCAGTGGGCACCCATCCTGGCCACCTTCACCCACATTGTCGTGGTCATCCTGGGGCTCTTCGGCACCATCCAGTAGCGGCCTCGCTACATCGTGGTGGTGAGTCCGCTCTGCTTCGGCCCTTCTCCTGTGGGCAGGGGGGCCGGGATGACCGACATGGAGCGCTTCAGTGGCAGTAATTTCCTGGAAGCCATGAGAAAACCTGGAAAGGCCCGGATTTCAGCCGCACAGACCCCCAGGCTCGGACCTTCCCACAGCCTGGACGTCTGAGTTCTGACCTGGACATTGTGGCTTCCGGGTTGCTTCTGGGAAACAGCTGCAGAGCACCTGCCAGGGGCCCAAGGCGGAACTGGAACCCAGCATGTCTCAGTACCCCCTCCCTGCCTGTGGTCCCATGCCCCCGACCGTCCTGCCTCTGGAGAAGCTCAGATGATGTGCAGAAAGTTTTGCGCCGAGCAGAGTAGCATTTTCGTTCGGTACAGATCAGAATAATTGGTCTGGATCAGGGTTTGCAGCAAACCCTCCTGTGAAGGCCGCACAGTCTCGTGGAAGGTACTCAGCCCTGTCATGGCCCAGACACAGCCTGAGCAGTGCCGCACGATGGGCGGGGCTGCGTCTCAGTAAAACTTGACGAAAGCAGGTGCCGGCTGGCAGCCCTCCCCGCTGCAGGCAGCTCTTGGGGGCAATCTTTGGGGTGGGTTTTGGGGGTGCTCTGCCCTTGCTTGTCATTGGTTCATGTGGCACGGGCCACGGGCACCTCTGGGCCAGGACACCAAGCTCGGGAAGTGTGCTCTGTGCTGGCCCCCTCCAGCCTGCTGTTCCCCATCTCCTAGGTGTTCCCCGGCCCTGCTGGGGCAGGAGCCTTGTCCCGGTGGGCTCAGGGACGCCCTCTGCCAAACGGAGCATCTTGGGCTCCAGACTCAGGGAGCAGAGCTCCCCCACCCTGCAGAGGCCTTGTCCTCCAAGGGGGAGGTGCAAAGTCACATTCCCTCCCCCCTCCCCCGCCCTCTCTTGTCTCCACAGTACGCAGTGTGGGCGGCCGCCTGGGTCACCTGGAACGTCTTCATTATCTGCTTCTACTTGGAAGTGGGGGGCCTCTCAAAGGTGAGTTAAGTCATGGGAAACTCACGCAAACGGAGGGGATCTTGGCGAGGGCCCAGGGGCACTGGATGTGTTTGCTTGTTTATCGCGCGGCTCCCCGATGGTGGCAGAGGCCGGGTCTCTTCATGGTTCTCTCCCTCGCACCCTGAACAGTCCCGGCCCATAGCAGCAACTCAGTAAAGTTTTGGGGAAAGATCAGTGATCTGATGGATGGATGAGGGGCTGTGGGCATTGGTTGGCAGGTGGTCTCCAGCTGGTAGTAGATGCACCAGGGAAGGCTTCCTGGAGGAGGCGGCCTGAAACCTGGGCAGCACCTGGAAGGAGAGTCAGGGCTGCGGAGCAGGAGCAGAGAGACCAGCCTTTGCAGAAGGGCGCAGGCGGGAACACCGCCGGGGCGGCCAGGCAGAGGGGATGTCGTGCCCCTGCCCACCCTCTGGGCTGCTCCTTCAAATGCTGATAAAGTCCCCAGGTCCCCCCTGCAGGGGAGGGGACACCTCACCCAAGCCATGTTCTGGGAGCATCAGTGTGAGCAAAGCCTGCCTACGCAGCTGATTCAGGCACGTCACACAAAGCACTGCATTTCATCTTTGCCCAAAGCTCAGAGGGGAGTCTAAGAGCCAGGAGTGGGGTGGCACGGGTGGGCAGTGGGGCAGATGGCCCCTGCTTCCTGGGACCACACCTGGGCAGCAGTGGGGGAGACAGAGGTTAGTTCAGATGTACCTGAAATGGCAGCGTTGGCCTGAGATGCGAAGGAGGGGCCCAGGGCACCGTTAGAGTGTGTCCTGGGGGTCTGTCCTGGGCAGGGAGGCCTTCCTGGAGGACGGGGTGTGAGCCGGGGCCCGTGGCAAGCACAGGGAGGCCTTCCCTACATGGGAACGACTGGGAGGGCCTTGGTGCCCCCTGCTCCCGACGGCTGGAGCCCAAGGGGCCGGGGCAGGGGAGGCGGGAGGGCAGAGTACCCCTTGACCTTCTCAGGGAGCCCATCTGGGCCGCAGTGGGTGGGGTTTGGCTCTGTCCCTGGTGCTGACCTGGTCCCACCCCCACCCCCCACCCCTCCCCCAGGACAGCGGGCTCCTGACCTTCAGCCTCTCCCGGCACCACTCCTGGTTGCATGAGCATGGCCCGGGCTGCGTGCACAGGGAGCCGATGGCCAGCCTGGGTCCCCCGGACAGCCAGGCCCTGGTGCCAGGCACCGGCTGCACCCTGGAGCGTGGCTGCGTGGAGGCCCTGCACAGCGCCCTGCAGATCCTGGTGGCGGTGAGTGCGGGGGAGGGGAGGTGGGGCAGGGGGAGGGGCTCATCCTGCTGTGGGCCCCTGTCTCAGCCTTTCCTGTGGAGGCAGAGGAGGTCCTCTGCAGGGGGCGGGGAGCCCCTCTTCACACCGTCCCTGCCCAGAGGTTAAGGAACCGCACCCCCCCCCAACCTGTGTGGCCTGGGCCACCCACTCCGCAAAGTGGGCTGAGAACCAATTCCAACCCCAGGGCTGGCGTGGGGATGAACCGAGGGGACAGAACCTGAAACTTCTGATGATGCAGTGGGGTCGGGCA
The DNA here is from genome assembly GCF_964374135.1 of Grampus griseus. Lineage (NCBI taxonomy): Eukaryota > Metazoa > Chordata > Mammalia > Artiodactyla > Delphinidae > Grampus > Grampus griseus. The sequence continues at coordinate 88,002,564 of NC_139008.1, read as the reverse complement.
GGCAGGTAGGACCCTCCTTGAGGGGGATCAAGGTGAAGGCTCCTGCAGCCCCACCCCCCACCCTGGAGGCAGCGTGGCAGGGGAGGAGCCCTGGGAGCTTCTCCACAGCCTCCTCCAAGTCAGAGCGTCTGTTTCCATACCCGACAATCCGACCGTGGGGGCCAGGGGCGGGGGAGACCCAGCCTGGCCTGCACGCTGGCCTCTTCTGCTCCCGCGGCATAGAGAGTAGGGGTGTCGATTCCGCGAGTAAAAATACAGGACGCCCAGTGAAATGTGAATTTCAGAGAAACAGCAAGTTTTAGTGTAAGCGTGTTCCCTGCCACGTTTGGGAGCTACTCATACTAAAAATGGTTTCATTCTGCATCTGAAATTCAAACTTAGTCGAGCATGGGGTGTTTTGTCTGCAGCTCCAGAGAAGTGGTCAGACGGGAAGGGCCGGAGCGGGCTGGGCCAGTGGCTGGCCGCCCCGGCTGACTCCAGGGCTCGGGCAGGACGGGTGCGGCCACTGGAGGGTGCTGGTCAGACCTGGAGGCTCCTGACTGCTTGGGTGCTCGCAGGCCAACAGCACCGTGTCCGGCTGGATGCTGGGTTTATAGCACGGATGCTCTGCGCCAACAGCTGACGTTGGAAGCTGAATGCCAGGTCTAATGCCTTCCCTGGCAGAAAACACGTGACAGTTCGGGTGCCTCTCGAGCTCCCAGGGCTCCCTCCCCTCCTGCTCTTGCAGGACCTGCAGAAATCCAGACTTTGGGGCATCTGGGTGCTGCCAGTCCCTCGGGTGCTGGGACATTCTCTCTCCCACCACGGCTCATTCACTGAGGCAAAAAGAGGGCTCTGGTTTTCCCAAAATACTTGGGAACCTGGGTGCATTCCTCGAAAGGAGAAAGAACCGCTTGCCAAGCATACAGGTCAGAGCTTCTGAAATCACGTACAGAATCTGTGAAAAGGTAACAGGAAGCAAGCGGAAAAGAACAAAGGAGGATTCTCCTGGGCGTTTCTGACTGCACGTGATGGCAGAGACAGACTCCTCACTTTTATCCTTCATCCCCAGGGATGGGGTTTTTTTTTTGGGGGGGGGGTACGTGGTCCTCTCACTGCTGTGGCCTCTCCTGTTGCAGAGCACAGGCTCCAGACGCGCAGGCCCAGAGGCCATGGCTCACGGGCCCAGCCGCTTCGCGGCATGTGGGATCTTCCCGGACCGGGGCACGAACCCGTATCCCCTGCATAGGCAGGCGGACTCTCAACCACTGCGCCACCAGGGAAGCCCTCTTTTTTTAATATAATTTTTATTTTATATTGGGGTATATTTGACTTACAACACTGTGTCAGTTTCAGATGTACAGCAAAGTGGTTCAGCTATACGTATACATATATCCATTCTTTTTCAGATTCTTTTCCTGTATGGGTTATTACACAATATCGAGTAGAGTTCCCTGTGCTATACAGCAGGTCTTCGGTGAAATGCCGGCTTCTAGATACCAGGTAGCCCTCTGCTGCTTGCTTTTGAGGGTCCAGGAGCAGCAGACCCTTGGCTGCACAGTCGGCCGGTGCTGGGGGGCGGGACGGGCAGGGCTGAGAGCCTCAGGGAGGAGCTGGGCCGGATCCCGAGGGGGCCTGGGAGGGGCGGTAGGCGGGCAGAGGTGTGGCAGGTGGGGCGGCCTCCCCCAGCGCCCCGCCCAGCGCGCGGGGCTGCGGAGGCGTTTTCAGCACCTCGGCCAGCTCTCGGGCGTCGGGAGGCGGCTCAGGTCTGCCTTGCAACGGCAGGGAGACAGGCACAGAGGAGGCCCCCGACCTGCCGCCTGGAAGGACGGGCTTCCGAGCCCTTCCAGCTCCGTCTCCTCCTTCAAGGCATGTGGGGCGTCAAGGGAGGCTGTTGGGCTTGTTCTTCGGTGAGAGTAACCCCCCTGAGGTCTTGCCACTGCTGATGGGAGGCCAGTCTCTCCTTCCCGTGGCCCTTTGCCCCTAAAGCTGCACCACTGGCTGGCTTCCTGTCCCCTGCCCCCCGCCCCGGCTGTGGTTGCCCCACAGACAGACCCCACCACCCTCTCTCAGAAGACCCGCTGCAGCTCCTCCATGGCAGGTACCCCCCACGAAACCTCTTTTCTGCTTATTCCCCTGATCAGTCAGGGTCCCAGCAAGACAGTGATGAGGCACTCGGCTCAGGTTAATTCCCGGGGGCAGGTGAAGGGGCTGTTCTAAGCATAGGTGCCGTGTCGGGGACCCCACGGGATATCCCCCTCCCCTGGGGCTCGTGGCTGACCTGTTGCCACCCCAGCCTGAAGGGAGGTGGGCAGGAGTTGTGCTGGCAGAGAAGGGGCTGGGGGATATGAGCCCTTCTTCTCCCCCTCCCCCCCCAGTTTCCTGCTGGGCTCCGCACGGGCCAACCCAAGCTGGAGGGCGCTGGTGGACACTGGCCACACCATGCAGGGTGGGGAATGTGGAGGGAGCGCCTGCAGGGGCAGGTGGGGCACCTCTGACCCACCACTATTGGAACCTCACTATGTGCTATGTCCTCAGGGTCGAGACCACTGCTTGCTATGGGGGTGACCAAAGACAATAGGTGATGCCCCAGAGGATGCTGGGCTGACCTACAGGGCAGAGAGAGGCCAGAGGGCATGACCTTGCCGTCCTGGGCCACCTCTCAAGTTTCCAGCTTCTGTGGAAGAGGCTCCCCTCCAGGATGAGCTGGGGAGGGGCTGCCCCTCCAGGGGTCCTGCGAGCACACGGGGCTGTGGGCCTTCCACGAGACCCTGTGGCTTCAAGATGCATTTTGCTGCCCACTCCGGGCCGCCCTGTACATTGTCTGTCAGCCCCAGCAGCGGGTCAGGGCTGGGCCCCTCGTTCTCATCAGAGAGGATGCAGTAAACACCATGCATGGAATAACTCCCCCTTCCCCCATGCTTACCATCACCCGGGCTGTGGGCAGTGCCGGCCTTGCCCCGTCTCAGCTGGAGCCCTTTCTGCTTCAGTGGCCCTGGTGCCCGGGCCTCTGCGGGGGTTTAATGCAAGCCTGTCCTCTTTGCCCTGAAGTCCAAGCATCCTCTGAGGAGCCTGGCTAATGAACATCTGCCAGGCCAGGCCCTCAACTCCAGCCCCGTCCACTCTGCCCCGAGTCGCCCGCTGCACCAAGTCCTCGGTCTGTCTCCCCTGCGCTGCCGTGCACACCATGAGCTTGGCTGTCTTGAAGCTTCTCTACCATGGCTTCCCAAGGAGGAGAAACCTGACAGTGGTCTGCTTACGGCGAGAGGTGCTGGGGAGGATGGCTGGGCTGTCACAGGGGTGTCAGCCTGTGGGGGCGCGGTCAGCCTGGGGGACACTCAGGCTGCAGTCATGTGTCTCCCAGGGCTTCTCTCTGCATCTCACCCCCCCGTTCAAGCAAGGGCTTGGTCAGCCCCACTGGGGAGTGGACGCCGCCTGGAACTCCAGAGCTAAGGAGGCTGGCAGATCACTCCCCTCGATCAGTGTTACAGACAAGGACACCGAGACCAGGAGGGGCAGTGGCTGTGTGGTTAGGATGCGCGGGGGCCCACGTCCCACGATGATGCTTCTGTGGCTCCGGGGCCTCACCCTGAGTGACGTCTCCATGTCTTTCAGCTTGTGGGCTTCATCTGTGCCTGCCACGTGGTCAGTGTTGTCACCGAGGAGGAGGACAGCTGTAAGTGTGCGACCACCAGCCTCCTGCAGAATGCTGTTAGTGACCTGCTGGCCCCATCAGGCAGTGGGGGAGGGAAAGAGAAGCTGAGGGCTGGCCACAGAGGCCTGGGACCTGGCCTCTTAAATGGGTCCCCGTGCCACGGAGGTCCTGGCCTGAGCAGAGACAGGGGAGGCCCTGGGCTGTGGGCACCAGGGGTCAGTGCACCCCAGCTCCTCCAGTCTGAGGGCTCCTGTGCTGCGGAGCTGCCCCCCACGATCCCCACAGATGTCACAGGCGGAAGGCTGAGCTCTGACCTACAGAGGAAAGTCCCCCTGCCCCGTGCCCCCTTGCAGCTGGGAAGCGGCCCACCTTCAGGCCCAGTGCTAGCGGGGATGCATCTGAGGGGAGTTCGCACGTCCCCCTCCCGTGAACCCTGCTGACGTTTCCTCTGATTTGCAGCATCAACACTCGGGTGCCCTCGCCAGCCCTGACTACCCCAGGCTCAGACGGGGTCTCGCCGGGGTGAGCCGGGGCTGGGCACACCCAGGGGGCCCACAGCTCCTGTGGGCAGAGCCTTCCCTGGGATCTGAATCAGAATTCAGAGCCTCTGTTCCCAGAGGTCAGGTGGCCAAGGGGTAGGCGGTCCACGTGTCCTTCAGAGACCAGACTCAGTCCTGGACCAGCCCCCAGCTACCCTCGGTCCTGGTGCTGGGTGGCCCCAAACCATCACTCAGCCCACAGCCGGCTGGGAGGAAACAGAAGGGGCTTCCTGTATTGGTTACATTAAAACGTTTTAGGACGGGAGCCAGCACTGGGGCTCAGAGACGTGTTAGCTTTGCCCAGCAAGCCCCGGCCGCCCATGTGCTGTGCAGACCACAGCTCTGAGGCGCTGTGATTGGGACAGCCCCCCACTGAGAGCGCCAGCGTCCTTTGAAGCTTTGCACCCAGCGGGAATTCACCCTCTGCTCTCCAGTCTGGGCAGTCCGCGGCCCCCCCCACCTCTGCGTCACCTCCTGAGTGTTTGCATTTGGGAACATTCTCCACTCTGCCGTCCCGTCCATTGTTTGGGTTTGTTTTATTTGGGTCTTGGTTTCTTTCAGTTGATTTCATTGGTGGATTTGACCCATTTCCTCTCTGCCATGTCAGTGAAAAGCCCTCCAGCCTCTCGTTCGAGCAGGTGTGCCTGTAAGCACGGCCGCAGAGCCTGTCCCGCTGGTCTGGCCAATCCAGGTAGCATAGCCGCCAGGCTCCTCTCCTTGGGGAAACCTCACCAGGCGTCTGTCTGCCTGTCCATCCATCATCCATCTGTCTGTCCATCCCCCACTTTCCCATTTGCTCCGTGCCAGCTCTGGGCCGGGTGTGGGGTGCAGAGGCTCTGGGGCTCGGCCCCCGTGCCCAGCAGAGTCTGTGGGAGTCGGGGCTGAGGGGACGCTGAGAGGCCACCACCCAGGAGAGTGATAGAGCGATTTTCCTGGGTCTCACGGTGGCAGGAAATTTGAGGAGTTGGTTTCCTACTTTTGGAGGATCAGACTTCTTCCCTCTTGAAAAGCAGTGTCGACGGCCCTGACCACCCCAGGCCTCAGTGGGGGTGCCTGGGCCACTGGCCCCCCTCCTCCGAAGCGGCCTTTGCCATGGGCCCTGGCCCACATGTATTCCTGAAAGTCGGGGTCAGCAGAGGTGGCTGTGGTCCTTCTCCTGGTAGAGCTGTGCTTCCTCCGTCTCACCCAGGCCCTCAGAGTCAAGCCTGCCCTTCAGGGCCACACCTGCGGCCATCCCTGGGGACCCTGGCCCTCTTGGTAGCCCCCCAGTCCTTCTACCCTATAAGTGAGGCCCCACGTCAGCTAAGGGCCATCAGAGGTAGCAGGCATCCAGCTCCCGTGATGGAGGAGAGGCCTCGCTCAGACCCCTGAGCCAGGGCAGAGTATATGGGAGTTGATGACCTGGGCACACAAGCTGGGAGAACTGGCCAGGCTGGACACGCCTCTGGGCTTTCCCCCTGGCCGTGGAGCTGGGCAGCCAGAAGGACCTAGGGTGAGCCCCTCACTCCGCTCCCAGCCCCCTGGCTCAAACCCCAACGAGATGTCTGCGGCCAGAGTCAGCTCTGCAGGGACAAGGCCCCCAGCTGCCTGCGTGGGGAGTCCCGGTCCTGGCCGGGCCTCGCAGAAGCCCGGCCCCTCCCCGCGCCCTTTTCCAAAGGCCAGGAAGCCCTCCCCTTCTTGGATTTTGTCCCATTTGCTCTCCAACGGACGAGGGCACAGCAGCCCCGCTGACCGCGCCTTCCTTCCGCTTCTCTGCCCCTGCTCACCCCCCACCTTGCCCCACAGGCTGGCCGGTGGCATAGGTGAAGAGCACGCATCCCGCCCCCCACCCGCCCCCACGACCTCCAGCTTCGGTGACCCATGCTGACGGTGAGGAGCCTCCAGGCAGCGGACCTTCCCGCCCCCGTGGCCTTGCAGGCGCCCCCAGGGTCTGGTGACTGGACGTGAGCCAGGGTGGCAGGGCCAGCACCAGGCCGGGACGGCTGCAACTTCTAAAGAGTTTGTTTCCTTTTTCTAAAAAAAAAAAAAAGACACGAGAAAAAACCTCATCCCTGGCCTCCGGTAGCACTGGGAATGCACTCCATCTACAGCAGGCCTGGGGCTGCTGGCCAAGGAGCCCCATCCCTCAGATGTCCTCCCCAGGGCAGCCAGACCCCCGCGGGCTGCACACACCCGTGCTGGGGCGGGAGGGGGGCGGGCTGGCCAAGGGGCCTGCGAGACGGGGAAAGAGTGACCCCACCACGAGGGTCCAGTGAGCCCATGGTGACCTCCACCTGAGCGCGGTGGGAGTTAGGGTTAGGGCCCCAGGTGCTGCGGCCGGTGGGACCCCCGGGGTGAGGGCTGGGCTTGCCCAGGAGCCCACAAGGCAAGGGCTTCCTGGTGACAAGCAGAGGGCACTGTTCGAGCCCCCGGGATGCAACAGTCCTAGTGTATCCCAAGGTGCCCACAAGTAGAGGATGGAAAGGAACCTGACCTCCAGACCACCTTCCCTACCCTGCAAGACCTTGGGGGACAATTACAGGTTCAGTTTCAGAAGCAGCCCAAGGCTAGTCCATTCTAAAAGTCCTTAGAATGCTGAAAAGATAAGAACAAGGGAAAGGGGGAAGGGTAAGGGGTGGTGGGAATGGCCTGGAATGGACCTGGCCTCACCTGCCCTACTGGTGGGGGGGGGGGGGGACAGACGCCTGGGGCAAGGTGGTGGAGAGGGGGCTGGTGGTTCTGGAACAGAGTGCTGCGCACCATCCAGGGAAAACCCACACTTTATTCTGACTCTTCCAAAGCACCCACACACACAGGGGAAATGGCCCCCCACCCCACACGCCAAGCCGCCTGCAGCTCCATCTTCCACGCTGGACTGGTCAGTGCTGGACGCGAGCTCAGCCGTGCTCAGCAAGCCACCGAGTGGGTGCCCACGTGGGGCCAGTGCTCACAGCTCCTGGTGGGGAGGAGGGCGAAGCGGCAGCTCCAGTTGGCTTCTCCCCCCGGCTGGGGACCCTCAGCCCCCAGGGAGTTCCCTTCCCACTTCTCCCCCCGGAGGATTCTTGGAGGGACCTTGGGGCTCAGAGCCTTTGGGAACCCTGAGAAGCCCACGGCTCCTGCCCCCACATGAGCATTGGAGCGTCACGCACCCCTCCCCCACCCACCATGCGTTTCCATTGGGCCCAGATCCCAGGCTGAGATCCCCATCGGGGTCTTATGCTCAGGCAGACCCCAGCGCTTTCTCCTAACAAGGGCATCGTGCATTTCTTCACGTGCCTCCAAAGACGTCCTCCCCTTGGCCTGGCTGCTGCCACGTATGCCCAGCTGGACAGGAGGAATTATCCCCCTTGACCACTAGGAAAACCAAGGCAGAGATGCGCTTAAGCGGAGTGGTAGTGGCCCCCCAGGGTGCTGTGCTGAGAAGGATTCAGAGCAAATATCTGAGCGTCAGGGGAAGGTATGGGGTTGATTAGCAATGTCTGTCAGGATCGGCCCTGCAGCAGGATCTCAGGAGCCGGCGCTTGAGGTCACTGTCCAGGCCGAGCGCTCACCTGGCCTAGGACAGGAAGGTGCGCACGCAGCTGCGGATGGGGGCCCTGCAGATGGGGCACAGCTGCAGGCTGGGCGCGCACTCGGCACAGGCCAGGTGGCCACAGGGCACGAAGACGACGGCCACAGCGCGGTCCAAGCACACCCTGCACGTCCGCTCCTCCCGCAGGCGCTGCAGCTGCTTCTCCACGCCGGCGTCCCGGGCTCCTGGGGCCTCGAGAGCCACCGGCACCCCCTCGGCCTGGGCTCCACCTGGGTCTCCACAGCGGGGACCTGTGACATCGCCCCGCACCCTGACCTCCACCCTCTGTACTGGCCGATGGGGAGGCGGGCCAGAGCGGGAGTGCCCGCCCCCCCACCGCGGGATGCAGGAGGGCCGGCCCCGCCCCCACCCCAGGTGGGCCCTCACCCTCACCTGCCTCCCTGGCGCCTGACACCTGGGCCTCTCTGCCGGATGTGGGCAGCTCGGGCCCTGGGTGGACAGGAGCTGTGGGCAGATAGAACAGGGGTGAGGCCCAGGTCCCCAGGGGACACGAGGCCTGGCCAGAGATAGCAGGCCACAGGTGAGCCCTAGTACCAGCCCGCTCCCCCACCTACGGTACACCAGGATCCCAGAGCCCACTCTCCACCAGGACGCTCGGCCCATCCAGCCCCTCTCGCTGTGGCCCGGGACGCTGCGGGCTGGCCCCGGGGCGGGGGGTGGGGGCGGCGAGGGAAGGCTGTGCCCAGAGGCAGTGAGCAGGGAGAGGTGGGCGGGGTCCAGAGGAGAGGTGGGCGGGGTCCAGAGGAGAGGTGGGCGGGGTCCAGAGAGGTGGAGGTACCTCTGGCCCCTGCTTCCCGGCCCCCGTCCTCTTCCTGGAGCAGGTCGGCCACCAGCTGCGACGTGGACATGCCGGTCGGCACCCCTTGGCGGCACTTACGCCGCAGCAGCCCTTGCACCTGGCCCCGCCCGAAGCCCATCTGGAGCACGGCCTGCACTGCTGGGCACTGGCTCCAGGCGGGCTGCTGCTGGTCGCCCCCAGCATCTGCAAGGCAGGGCGAGGGGTGCTGGACCGAGGGCAGGCAGGGGCCAGGGCCTCGGGGTCCCGGCAGAGAGGCAGCGGCCCGCCACTGTGGCACATCACCAGGGCCACCTCAACACAAGGGGCCCTGTGGCCATCACAGCCACTCCATCCATGTCCGAGTCAGGGCTGTGTTCCCAGGGCCTGTGTCAGAGGTGCCGCCACACCGGGAAGATGGAAACCTGATCACCAAAGCAGCCACGGACAGAACCCGACTACGTGCCAGGCGCTGCTCCCGGGGCGACACACAGACCCCTGTTTAATCCCAGTGGAGGCTGGCACCAGCCCCATTTCACAGCTCAGGGCACTGAGGCTCAGAGAGCACAGTCGGGACCTGAACCCTGGAGCCCCTCAAACCCTGCCCCGCCCACCCCCCGCCCGGCACTGATTGAGAGCAGAGCTCCGTGCCGCCGGCCCCTCTGTGCTGGGGATGGAGGCCGGTCGGCTCTCGCGCATGGTTGGCTGCCACCCCAGCAGAGGCTGCCCAGTGCATGGCAGCCTCTCCCTCCCACGCCCCTGTGCCGGCCTCGGGGTTGGCTGTGCACAGAGGCCAGGCAGGGGTAGCAGAGCCCCGGACACACACGCAGTGGCTGTGTGAAGCCCCCGTGAAGCAAGCCCAGGCAGCACCCTTCACTCTCCCTAATGTCCTGTGTTGGGGGGGTACCCAACGGCTTGGCCACAGGGCAGGAGGGAGGTGCCCCAGGGAGCCAGGCTTAGGCTGCGTGTCCCGGCTCACCTGAGGGGGTGGTGGGACCTGCGTCTTCTGGTTCCTCTGAACGGTCCTGGAAGGAGCCAGAGAATACCTGTGCCCCAAGTAGGCGGAGGAGCAGGGGTCGGGGGGACCCTTACCACCACCACCCCCCAGAGCCCTAGGGCAGGCAGAACTCACCCAGGAGCCCGGCACGCGGCAACAAGACTCCTGGACCCTGCAGACAAAGTCCCTTCCTTTTGTCCGGAGCAGGAACTCACACCTGAGGAAAGTGAGTTCGGAAGCCCCGTGGGCAGTGGGCAGTGGGCTGGGGCTGTCAGAGGACCCCCCGCACCGGCCAGGTCTGGCCTCGTGGACCCCTTGGGCCGGGGTTCTGCCTTCTGCCCCCGCTTCCCCCACCCCTGTGGGGGCAGCTGGGGCTCCGGGGTGGTGGGCGCTTGCTGGGAAGCTGTTTTGGAGACAGACCCTTGAACATCAAGGGAGAAATAGCAGAAGCGCCGTCCCCAGAGAGTCCCCCCCACCGCGGTCCCTGAGACTCGACACCCCCGGGACTGGGGAAGGGAGGCTGGCCCGCGGAGCCCATACCTGGGGAACCACCTGGCATGCTCGGTCCAGGGGTCGTCGCCTGGCTCCCAGCTCTGCAGACCCCCGTAGCAGAAGAAACACCTCACCTTGTCCTGCTGGCCTGGGATGGAGTCAAGACACTGGTCCTGACCTTGCCTGGCCCCTTGCACAGCCTGTGTGTCCTCCAAGGCCAGGGCTGGGCGCTCCCAGGTGGCCTTTCCCTCTGGGGCAGGGGCTCTCTGGGGTTGCTCGTGAGCCTTGCAGGCTCCCACTGGCCACCCCTTTGCCCAGCGTTCTCCTCAGAATTCACGTGTACCCCATTTTCTCGACAGTGGAATAGGGGTAACGATGTCTGGGTACTTGCCAGGATCGAGGTGCACGTTGGGGAAAGGGACGCAGGGGGTGTCCACAGTATGTATGGAAAGGTGGGGGCAGAGCCCTCGCACCCCGCACCTCTGCCCCAGGTGCCCCCTCCTCAGGATGGATTCCCAGCGATGGAAAGAAGGGGAGCTGTCTGCTGCCAGGCTTGGTCTTAGGGGCTCACGACTCCACCGGGGGATGCGGACCCTCATCTCTATACCTCCGAGACCCTCACCCCTGCCTCACCCCCTACGATCAACAGATTTGGTGCACAGACCACAGGTCAGGGGCTGCCACAGGCACATCCCACTACCAGCCCTCCGAGAGCCTGTCCCCGGACTCCCGGGGGCCCTGCCGGTGCCCGCATACCCCCTTCTCCTCCTCCTGGCTCCCCCGTCCCATCACTGTCCCCCCAGCCCAGGGTCCAACTGTTCCGTGCTGGTCTGGCCTCTCCCCAGGTGCGCGTGTAGGTCGGAAGCACAGGAGAGACTGCAGGGCGGGGGGCAGGCATGGAAGGGCTGTGGGGACCCTCCCTGTCCCGGGGGCAGATGCCGTGGAGAAGGTAGAGCCCAGTCCAGAAGGATCTGCAGTGGCGCCCAGGCCCCTGGGACTCACCGGTGTGGAAGAAGCCGGCGGCGGCCAGCAGCTCCGGCGGCACCATGGCGCTCAGTGGCCAGTCACAGAAGGAGGCCAGCCGCAGCTCCTCGGAGCCCATCCCCGGGAAGGCGGGCCTTGCGGATGGGGCGTCCCCGGCCCCGTATTCCTCCTCCTCCTCTGCCAGGGGGCGCAGCTGGCCCAGGATCTGCCCGTCCATGTGGTCCCGGCCTCCCCAGGACAGGGCACTGTCGGGGCGCTGGCCTTGAAGGTGGCCGCACGGAGAGTGGGGTCGGTGGCGCCCCCAAGCGGGGCGACCGCCAGCTGCACAGAGGCTGGGCTCCAGGCCACAGCACCAGCACCTGGTCCCGTCCTCGGACCCCATAGAGAAGATAGCAGCCGTGACAAGTTCTGTGGCAGGGATGGGCCCCTGGGCAGCTGGTTCTGGAATGTGCTCAGCCAGCCTCCCCAGGGCTCCTGACCCCTAGGCCCTGCCTGGGGACAACAGTGGCTGGGCAGGCATGGTCCTGCCCCCTAGATGCCCCGGGTGGGGGAGCAGCCAGGGGACTGGGGGTGGGGGCCGCTGGGGCCCACCACTTTCTGGAAGGGGCCAGCGTGGCAGCCTGTGTCACATGCTCGCTGCAGAGGGAATGTCACAGGGCTCGGGGGCCACTGTGAGTGCTGCGGCTCTCACTCTGCTCTACAGGGGAAGGCGGGGTCCCTGGGCACGAGGGGAGGGGCCGGAGCATGGAGACCCACCCAAGGCAGCAGAGGGCTGGTACTGGCTCTGGGACCTTGATGGGGGGAGGGGAGGGGGAGGGGGAGGGGGAGGGGAGGAGGGGTGGGTGATGCTCTCCGTCAGCTCCGAGCTCCTGGGCGGCGTGCCAGTGGGGCCTCTGAAAGCAGAAGGTTCCAGGTGATCTAAACTACACAGTCAGTGCTGCCCGGCGGTGGGAGGGCAGCTCCCTCTACAGGGGTGACATGGGTCAGCCGAGGATGCAGGGGTGTGTAGTGAAGGGCGGGGCCTCTGCCCTGGACTGGTTCCCCTGGATGTTCTCGCGCTCCAAACCCGGGCGCTGAAAGGGGCTTGAGTCATCCCTGCTCCAGCTGGGCGGGAGTCCCAGGCCCTCAGCGGGCCCTGGAGCAGCTCCTGCCCTCCGGCCTTGAAGATGCTGTCCCCTCCCTCGGCCTCAGCGTCCCAGGGGCCCAGAAGGTGGAGCCACATGCATGCGGTGAGGTCGATCTTCACACTTGAACTAGACTCCCTGAGGCGCTGTAACCCAGACGCCAGGGACGTTTGGGGCACGTCCACAATTCCAGCTCCCTGTACCTGACGCTCCATCGGGTGCCTAGAGCTGGCCCCCCTCCCCAGGTCCGGACCCCCTGCCACCCCCCCTTGCTAGGTGTGCAGCCCAACCAGCCCAGGGTGCCCTGGCTCCTGGTCTGGGGGTCCCGGGGCTGCACCAGGCCCCAGCCCAAGCCCCTGGCCATGTGGGTGTCCCCTTCCCTGGACAGGCTGCCCTCAAGCCTGGTCACAGCCACAGGTCTGCCTATCAGCCCAAGCCCAGGGGCCCCAGCGCCCCCAAACCCAACAGTTAGGGAAGGAGGTGGAGGGCTGGAACCCCAGTGGGCAGAGCGGGGTCCCTAAGACAGAGGGCTCTGGGGTGGAAGGGACGAAGAGGAAGACCGCACGGGGTGGCCTGCCCCCACAGCCCCTCCCCGGAGTGCAAAGGGCCTTGCTGCTCCCAAGAGCAGAGCAAAGAACAGGCTCAGTGGGGACCCTGCCTGGACCCCAGGGCCAGGCAGGCCCAGGGAGGGCCACAAAGGGGGGTGGGCAGAGGGGGGCCCCACCCGGGCCTGGAGCACCCGTTTCCCCTCGGCGGCCCTCCCCCCACGCCCCGTGGAGCTGCACGAGCCCGGCACAGAGCGAGGAGCCTGGAGCCCAGGCCCGTACCCCAGTCCTGGGAGTGGGGTGCACTCTTGCCCCCAGGGAGACACCTTTGACATCCTGGCTGCACTGGCCCTCAGCCCCACGTGGCCAGGGTCCCATGGAGTCCCTGGAGTCCTCTCCCAGCAGAGGCCTGGAGCCTTCTAGTTCCCTGCAGGAAAGCCTGGTAAAGGGTGTGGCCGGATGTCTGTGCCCCTCCCAGGCTCCTGAGCCCGAGCTGCCTATCCCGGGCTGGTGGGGGGGGGGCACTGGGCGAGGGGCGCTCGGGCAACTGGAAGGCCGGGTCTCCCCGGAGAGCGTCCTGGGGGCAGGTGGAGACGGATGGGCCCCAGCTGGGACCTCCCAGTGAGCCGCCTTGGGACCCCCGCTCCTTGCCCTCTCTTCTCCAGTTCCCCAACCTGTGCAGAAACACTGTGACCTCTGCCACTCCAACAAACCGCAGGTGTGCCCGTCCTGGGGCCCCTTCAGTGGGTCTCTCCGGGGACGGCCCTCTGCCCCGCCCTACCCGCACCCTTTGGTGGCCGGGGACAAGGACAAGGGTCCCCGGGTACTGGGCCTCCAGCTGCTCCTATCTCAGGAGGGAAACCGCAGCCCCCAGGTTTGCTCTGAATCCTCTGGACCTGGGGACTGGCTGGCTCAGAGGACCCTCTGAGGTGGCCCTGGCAGCAGGGGCGGTGTCCCCTGGGTGCACATCTGAGGTCTATTCCCTCGGATCCTGAAATTTGGGGGTGGGGAGGGGAGAAACAGCCTCCCTCACTTCTGGAAATTCCAAACACGCATCCTCCAGGCACCACCCCACCCTGTGGTGGAGTCTCCCCGTGAAGGAGGGCCGGTGCCTGAGCTGAGGGAGCCCCGCCCCCTGCCCCCCCCCACCTGGAAGCAGGTATTTCTGCGAGCACATCCAAGCGTGTGGCTGCACAGAGGAGGGGCTGGGAGGATCGCCCACAGAGCCGTGGGCATCTCGGAGGAGGAACAGCCTCGGCCTCTGTGCTTGTCTGTGGCCATGGCTGAAATTCTTGACACAGGAATTATTCGTGTTTCACTTATACAGTTACATGAAAAGAAATCAGGAGCTAAAAATAACTATCATATGCTTATTCCAGAAACTTCAAGAATACTGAAAACATAAAGAAAGTAAAAGTCACCATCCGAACAGCTCTGGCACCACCAGGGCCAGTTTTCCAGAACCGACCTTGCCCGACAGCTGCTTGGGCATGGAGCTCACTGGAGCCTCACAGATTTCTTTGCAACTCTCTGTAAATCTATTTCTATTCTCAGTAATCTATTTCAGTTACTTCAAAAGAAGCAACTGAAAACAGCCATCAGCCTCCCCTCCACTGGGAGCATGGCTCTTACTAGCCATCAGCCTCCCCTCCACTGGGAGCACGGCTCTTACTAGACATCAGCCTCCCCTCCACTGGGAGCACGGCTCTTACATTTCACTGTTTCCTTCCAAACGCGCCCTGTGTGTCTGCCCGTTTTCCTCACTTAATGTTATGTGCCAGTTTTTTTTTTTTTTTAATGGGCACAAACCAGGTTTTTGTTGCTGTTGTTTGTGTGTCAGTTTCTAAACATGAACGGATATCTGTCGATGCCGCCGATGGCTCACCCTGACCACCTTTGCTGTGAGTCTTTACAATGAAATCTCCCCAGGTAAGACGATGCCAGGTGGGAGACGGCAGGTAGAGGCCTCCAGGTCACCCCAATCCGTTTAAAGACAGGAGCCCAAAGACGACCCAGGGCCCCATACAATTTGCTCCTGGATTCGGACCAGATCCCCACTCTCCCGAAAAGGTTCAGAACCAGCTGGGGTTGGACAGGAATATCCTCAAATTGAGGGCTCCCTCCCTACCACACCAGGATGGGGCCTGGCCCGAGAAGGCATGACAAGAGCGGTGGGGGGCCGGACCAGCAGGATCACAGGTCCCGCCTCCCCCAGAGCCACACCCCCCGGAGGCAGCCGTTCCAACGAGCTCTGGCTTTCCTTCAGGATGGCGGGGCCAGGGCCACCTGGGCAGGTGGCTAGACCTGCTGGACTTATTCCCCTGGAATGAGGCTTCTGAGGCCCAGACCTGAGTCCGCATACAGCGGGGGAGGGGTGCTCGCCGAGCTCTGGTCCGGTCTGGGCCTCAGGGCTCCCTGCGGGCTCTGCAGTTTCCAGGAGGCTCAGTGCTCAGCCGCTGGGCCTGCTGCCCAGGCCTGGGGGCACCACAGACTCCTCTGAGATGGGGGAGTAGGGTCCCCCTCCCTCCCACACCCCCACCTCTCTTCTGGCTGAGAAAAGAGCTCCACAAGCACCCCACCCAGGGGTCTGGGAACCTGGCTGGCACAGGGACACCCCGACCTGTGTCCGCAGAGCAAGGATTCCAGGTGACCACGGGCGCCAGGTGAGCACAGCAGAGCAGGCGCGGGCTGAGGGCCTGGGGAGGGCGGGGCAGAGCACCTGGGGCTGGGATCCACACCCCAACCCTATCCTCAGCACCGGCTCCTGCCGTGTCCACAGAGACATCCCCCTCAGAGCCTCTGCAGACAGACCCTGCCTGGAGGCCCGAGCTCCACCTGGGACCCCCCTTGCTGACAATGACGAGGACCCGTCCTTCCAGCCACGAGCGGGAGTCAGACGAAGTACAGGCTGGGTGCAACCGGCACTGCCTTTGGGCACAGACAGACCAAGGCGGTCGCGTGGGCTGGGGGGAGCCACGTCTGCTGCGGTTCTGGGGGTGGGGTCCTTAGGGCCTAGGACGGTGCCTGGGCCAGAGTATCATAAAGATCTGTGGAAAGGAGAGCGAGGGGGCGGAGGGAGAGGGAGAGGATGGCTTTTAAAATTCACCCTTAGAGAAGGATGTTCTATACTATGCCACCTCCACCCCTGAGGCTGGAGTGGGGCCCCCAGAGCCGACCCTGAAACCCAGACTGGAGTGGAAGAGCTTTATTTGGGGGTCACGGCAGGAAACAGCCAGAGAGGGTGGGCAAGGCGCCGATGTTGGGGGTGCTCCTGAGGGTCCTTGCTGTGAGCACCCCTGCTGGGGGCCTTGGATTCTGCGGATCCCCAGCAGCTGGGCCAGGCTCTGGCTCCGGGCTTGTGACCAGAGCCGAGGGCAGAGCCGCAAGAGGCCAGAAGGGGGCGCGTGGGGAGAGCGAGCACCAGAGCGGCCGGCCCCCTCCTGGGCATCTCCCCGCTGGCTGAGGCTGGACCCGCCTGCGCGCCGTTGTCGCCTGGACCGCAGCTTCGGGGCTGCCTTTGCACCCCAGTCTGCATCACCTGGGCTTGTTAGATCAGATGATTTCCTGGGCATGCATGGCCCCAGGCCCGGCAGGATGATTGGCTGGTCCCTGAAGAGGATTCGGCACAGCTAGCCTGACTCTT
This sequence comes from Grampus griseus, assembly GCF_964374135.1. Classification (NCBI taxonomy): domain Eukaryota; kingdom Metazoa; phylum Chordata; class Mammalia; order Artiodactyla; family Delphinidae; genus Grampus; species Grampus griseus. Next base: position 87,986,260 of record NC_139008.1, on the reverse strand, counting down.
TCCTGCCCCTTCCCAAGCCCAGGTACCCCTTGAAGCTGAGCTGGGAGGTTCGGGGGACCTCAGACTGGAATTATGGCCCGGGGAAGGGAAAGGAGGGAAGGCTGAACAGTGGCCTTCTGTTCTCAGTCCCGCAAAGTCCAGAATGTCCACTGAGTGACCACCGACAGCTCCTGCACTCACAGCTCAGCAGCCCGGGAAGCATCGCATCCCTGGGGACCCAGCTGCTGTCTTGGGCTGGGGCTCACAGGCTCTGAGTGGGCCAGGTGAGGCGCCCACCCCAGCCAGAGTTTAGCGGGACGTGTCGACGGACAGAGGGGGATGATGCTGGCATGCAAAGAGACAGCGGGTGAGCCGTGCGGAGAGCCTTACCCGTCCCAGGACAGTCGCTGCAGGCCCTGGGCTCCCCTCCTCCCATAGGAGGGCTGTGCTGTCCGGCGCCATTCTCCTTACCTGCCCCCAGGACCCCTCCCGGTGCCGGGCCCCTCTCCAGGGCTGGCCCTGCTCGCCCTTATTCCCGCCCCGCCCACCTACCCTCCCCAGGCACCTGGCCCAGGCATCGAGGCCCCTCCCCTTCCAGGCCACACGCAGCCCTTGATACATCCTGCATGGTCTTGTCACCCTGGCCCCTCTGCCCCTTCTCCTAGTGCTGCCACGCTGCTGCTGGGGCCCCCGATCTTCGTGGACCTCTAGCGGAGAGTCCCTGTGGCGTCCTGGGGCCTCACGGCATCCGACCCGCACTGCGGTGAGCTGGTGCTTGGGGGTTAAAGCTCTGTGGTCACCACCTCGACGTTCTTAGTACTTAGTCTTTGAACGTGCGTTTTGTAAAGTACCTTCCGGTGGGACAAAGGGGCGCGTGGCAGGGGCTTGGGGCCCCCCGACACCCCTTCCCCTAGGGCCGGTTCCTGGCCGCCCACTTCCCTGTCCCCCAGCCAGTGACCATCACTGACCCTTGCCCCAGCGGGGGTCTAGGGGTGAACACAGAGGAACACTGATGGACAGGGATGGGCCCCAGGTGTCTGCGACAGTCTGTGTTCCTCTGTGAGAGCCCCTGACGTTAACCAGCAAATCATAAATAGTGACTGCCGCCACAGGTCCGAGAGACGCGGAGGGCAGGGAGGCAAGGCCTCTTCCTGCTTCTGGAACAAGGCCCCAGGTTTGCAGCCTGCACTGTGGTGGCCCCGCTGCGCCGGGAGCTCACCTGCATCCTCTCACTGCCAAGGTCGATGTCCCCCGAGTTGAACGAAGCTGCAGAGCGACTCAATCCCTGCTGTCGTTTCAACCCCCCGGCAGGGTGCGTCCCGCTCCCACAGCTGTGAGACATCCGGGCCCCAAACCCCCTGGCACTGTCTCTGGGGACAGATGGTGGTTCGCTGCTGAGGCCGAAGGTGCCCTTGACCAGGTGGAGCTCAGACACAAGTGCAGCTCCTGGAGAAGCAGGGTGGGAGCTGACAGGCATGACCGGCACGGGCCAGGGGTGCTGCAGGGCCCCCGGGGGAAGCGGCAGGGCCCAGGGGTGCCTCCAGCCGGCCCCAGACTAGCTGTGCGGTCTGGGCAAGCTTTCTCTTCTGGGAGGCTTACCAGCTCCAGGAACCCAGAGCTGCTTCTATCTCACCAGTTTGCTCTCTACCTGTTAGATGGTTCACCTCCCCTACACCGAGCTGTCTTCCCAGCACTCAGCAGTGGACACGGGCATGGCCCGGGCTGCAGGAGCTCCTCTCCCAGTGGGTGGGCAGTCAGCTCTGCGCCCTGGCTCCCAGGCCTAGCTGGCGAGGCTCTGCCTGTCCTGAGCCTCAGTTCTGGGATGGGCCCCAGAGGCCTTCCCCAGGTCAGGCTGGCACGCCTCCTGGCTCCATCTGAGCTCTGATCCAAGGTGCCCTGTTTACCCCCCATCTCTCTCCCCTCTGGGTCGTGGGGCAGCATGAGGTGCATCCTCTGCCCTTGAACCTTCCCCTCAATGAACGATCAAGCGATCAGCATTTTGCAGGCTGTGAAGCATCCCCCCACCTCAGGGGCTCTGTGGGGTAGGGACCGCCTGTACCCCCAGAACCCCACACATGCAGAGCACACAGTAGTGCTCAATGAACACTTACGGAATTAGTGACCCAATGAGACACTTACGGAGGGGCAGTTTCAAAACCGTAAAGTGCTGTAAATTACAGGAGGCACGTCAAGGTTACTCCTGAGCTGGGGAGCAGGGAAGCCCAAGAAAGTGAGCAGGTCTGTGGCGTATGAAGCAGCTCCAGAGAAAGTGCAGAGGGGGTGGTTTCTGGAAGGAGGCCATTGATTAAGGATGAGCCCTGAGAGTTTAGGTGAGAAAGGGACCGGGGAGGGGCTGACGCCAGCACGAGCACCTCTATCACCCCTCAGGTGGCCAGGTGTCTTTGTTTGCAGGCCCCCGGAGGCCAGCTGTTGGGTGAGCCCTGTCCAACCCCCAGGGGGCAGTTTGCTCCAGCCAGGTGGTCACCTGAACTCAGGGCCAGCACCCTTTAGGCCCCACTCCCAGCTCGGCAGAAGGTCTCCCTGCCGGTGCTTCCAGAGGCCTCTCTTGGGGGTCCCCTGCCGGATCTAACATCACGCAGGTGGCCAATGGGTGTGCTCTCTGACCCAGTGATCTGCCTGCAGGAACCTCCCTCTAGGTGTCCCTGCACTGGTGTGCACGTGCATCAGGGGCAGCGAGGCTGGGACAGCCTGGGAAGGACCTTCTGCCTCCCACCTTGTACCTTTCAGTACATAGATGAGGTGTTCTTGGTTTGTTTGTTCGTCTTTTTGGCCGTGCCACGTGGCTCCTGGGATCTTAGTTCCCCGACCAGGGATAGAACCCGGGGCCATGGCAGTGAAAGTGCTGAGTCCCAACCACTGGACTACTGGGGAAGTCCTAGATGAGGTTTTTCACCACGTGCTTACGTGCCTGTGAAACCAATAGAAAATCAAACCTCTTTAAATCAATGTTGGAAATGTTTAGACAATCCCACCCCAGCTGCGTACAGCAGGGAGGGGGTGCCTGAGGGTGGAAGGCCCCGGATGGGGTGGGCTCCCTCTGTCACTGGACACACCTGGCAGGAGACCCCTGAGCTACGTGCCTGCATGGACCCGGCTCCTCCTCAAAGCTGAAGGGTGACCAGGGGTCAGGTGGGGGAGGGCAGGAGCAGAGTGTTCTGGGCAGTGGGGAGAGCCCGTTGGTCCCAGCACAGACCCAGGGCCGGGCAACCCTTGCCTCAGAGGTCCCCGTGCTGCTCCAAAGCCTGAGCTGATCAGTGTCACATGAGTCTCCCACACCCCCTCCCTGTGCCAGGAGCCGGGGCAGTTTCTCCCATTCCCTTCACGGCTGGACCATGGCAGTGACCCTCTGCAGTAAAAGGAAGCTCAGCTCCACACTCCGTGACTCCACCCTTCCTGTGTCCTCAGGCCTGGCAGAGGAAAGGCTTCCCCGGGGCTGGTCTGGGAGCCTCAGCCCCTTGCGCTGGGCCCACAGAGTCCCCACCTTGGGCCTCTGGGGGCCTATGCTCCCTGCTCTGAGCGGCCCTCACACCCCCCTCTCCCTGAGATCAGTGAGGACCACTGCCAGATTTCCCAGCTGGCAGGGTGGCAGCCCGGGGTGGGCCCAGGTGGTGGCTATCAGATCCTGCCTGCCCCTTCCCTGGCCAGCAGGCCTGTGTGGCCATACCTCCGCAGGCCTCTGGTTTCCAGGGCTACTCCTTCCACTGCTCAGCCCCTGTAACTCACCTCCAAATTTTTCAGTTGACATTATTTGTGATCCCTGTACTGGTTGAATAGTGTCCCCCCAGATTCCTGTCCAAAGGATACCTGTGAGTGTGACCTTATTTGAAAGTAGGGTCTCTGTAGATAGAATGAAGTTAAGATGAGGTCATACTTGACTAAGGCGGCCCTAAATCCGATGATGGTGTCCTTATAAGCGGAGGAAGACTCAGAGGCAGAACACAGGGAGAAGGCCATGTGTTGACAGAGGCAGAGAGCCGGCATTCCAGGCCTTCAACCTTCAGCAGGTCTGGGCCTTGCGAAGATGTTACACCTGCCAGAGCCAGAAAAGAAGAAAAGAGACCCACCTGGAAGCCATGTTGGGGAGTGGCTGAAGGGGCGCGGGAGCCCCGGGGAGCAGCCAGGCCGGGGGCCTGGTGTGGGGTGGGCTGGGAGTGAGTGGGGAGAGAGAAGTGGTCTCCCTGCAGGAAGGTGGAGCCAGGAAGGGGCTGTCCATCTCTGAGGAGAGACCAAAAGGCACCTAGCAGGTCCTGGACTAGGGCAAAGTGCGGGGATGAACTCTTTTCCTCCCTGTGGTCAAGAATCTAACATGCAACTCTGATTATAAACTGGGGAACCCCTTGGAGACCCAAGAGAGCGCTCACACAGCAGCACCCTCGGGGAACCTCGAGTCGAAGGCTACGCGGGGACAGAGGCTGCAGAAGCCCAGGAGGAGCTGCCCCGAGGACCGCAAAGCTCAGAGCCTGGGCGCCCCTCCAGGGGTTGTTGGAGGGGCGTTTGGGGGAGAGCTGCGGGGTAGAGTGGACTGCAGCCTGGCTATAAGTGGCTTTCGGTGGGTGGCCGCACTCGCTGGCTCGAGTTTCTTCACATCTGGAGAACCAGCGCGGTGGTGCCACCAGGTTCACAACCTGCACCAGTCTGCGCCTGCACGCCACGCGGCAGCAGCATCATCGCCCCCGCTGCGCCTGCTGGCGCGAGGTCCGACAGATGCACACCTGCTGGGCGGTCCCCGCGGCGCCACTGGACACGCCCATGTGACTGCCCAGGCTCGCCCCGCCCTGCCGCGCGAGACTGGGACCCGGGTGTGAGATCCATCCCGCCGGGCGGCGACGCGCAGGCGCGGCGCGTGGCGGCTCGTCGACCTCCCGGCCTGCCCCGCGTTCGCTGACGTCGCGCAGCCTCGTCCTCGCTGCCGCCGCCGCCGCCGTAGTCGCCGCTGCTGTCGCCGCCGCTGCAGCTGCCGCCGCCGCCGTTGCCGCCATTGAAGTCTGCGCCTCGTCAGTGCGTCTCGTCCCGCGCCCGCCCGCGAGCGGCCCGCGCGCCCAGCCACCGGCGCCGCCGCCCGGACGGCGCCCGGGGAGGAGGCGGCGGGCCCGGGGCCGCGAGAGCGCGGGTGACAGGCCCGGCCTCGCGGGGAGGCCCGAGCCGGCGGGCGCCCCGGCCCCGCACCGCGCCGGCTGTTCATGAAGCATGTCGGCCACCAGCGTGGACCCCCAGGTAGCGGTGGGGCCGGGGTCGCGGGGCCGGGCGCCGGGGTCGCGGGGTCCGCTCGCGGAGCGGGAACGCGGGGGCCGGGGTCGCGGGGTCGGCGTCGCGGGGCTGGGCCGACGTCGCCCGGGACCGCGGGCCCTTTGGGGCCGGAGCGCGCCGCCCGCCGGGAGGGGTTCTCATGGGTAATTTTGTGTTCCCCTCTCCCCTGGTGCTGTCCGCTCGCGCGTCTGGGCCTGCGGCGAAGCAGAGAACAAAAGGGCAAGATAATAAAGGTGAGCGGAGTCCGGATGGCGGTGCGGGCCGGGAGCGGAGGGGGCGGCGCTCGCCTAGAGCTCGGCGCGCGTGTTGGGGGAGGAGAGGTCTTGGAAGCGGCAGCCAGAACCGCGGAGTTTTTCTCCCTCTTCTTTGGGGAGACGAAACCTTAGGCTGTGATATTGGGGGAGACGTAACAGGTCGGAAGCAGGGAGTTTTCAAGGAGAAGCAAGCAAATCGGTGGTGAGAGTAACTCCATCTCTCCCTCCCACGGCAGGCTGGTTGATTGGGGTGGGGGAAGGGAAGGAGGCCGGGGGCCCAGCGACCTGCCTGTCTGCGGCCCCAGGTGTGGGGCTGGCCCTGGGGCGGCTGCTGGCCCTTGGCCCTGTACGCTGGCGCCTTACCCCAGTCTTTTGAGCCTCTTGGGATGCTCTGGCTTGGGGTCCACCCCCAAAACTCCGTCTTGGGAGAACTGGTGTCGCTTCATGTTTACTCCGAAGACTGTTTTGAACCAGTGTGTGTGTTACTCGGGTGTAACCAAATACGGTTATCATGTTTTGAGATTGGAGAAGGCCCAGCACTTATTTACCTTTCCCTTCTTTTCCTGGCTGAGCGTGGTGACAGTGGAAAATAAGAGCACAGCCAGATACCAGTTAAGAAGCGTCGCTCAGCTGCAGCTTCCCAGCTTTGCTGCCCACATAGCCAGGCTTTAGGAAGCACCGTTCTCTGTCTGGCAGACATAGATCTCAGCCCACATCATCTTTACCAAAACCTGGTTACGAGTTCCTTGCAGTATTTTGTCTGCACCTATATTTTGTCAATATCTACCAAAGTACGATTAATTTTTATCAGAAACGTAACCTAAGTTATTGAAAGTTTTGTATCAGCTTTCTAATTAGTTGTGTAAGTATCAGTTTTGTAATGTCTGTGCCCATTTTTAAGTAAAAGTGATTTATAGTAGAAGTTGATGGGTATAAACTTGACTATCTTTAATTTCTGTGATTAAAAGGAACTTTAAAAAAATTCAAAGGTAATATTTTGCAACTTCTCATTCTAGTACAAAATGGTTCTTTGCATCAGAAGGATACAGTTCATGACAATGACTTTGAGCCCTACCTTTCTGGACAGTCAAACCAGGTGAGTTTGTTTTTTTATTTTTTAACATTTTTACATTTATTTTGACTGAGGTTTGTAATAAACCTTTATTAGCGTATTTCTGACTTTATTATCCTAAACAACAGAGAAGCAGACTATAAAGTACTAGAAATAAAGGAAGAGGCTGACAAAGGCTTATATTGAAGAGCAGCTTCACGTTGAAGGTGGGGCATGCGTGCGGGGAAGCTGGTTTTCTCTCTGGAGGAAATGGTGTCCCACGCGCCTGGCAGGCACGCGGGATTCTCGTCGGCCTCAGCACTGGTGGGTGAGTGATGCACTGCGTTAGACAGAGCGGGGGTGTGCGGAGTTCTCTGAAGTTTTCCGGGGACTGTTTTTAGCTCTGGATGATTGGACGTTTGGTCTCGAGCAGCTAGAGCAGGACTCTGGAGTGAGACTGTGGCCTTGGGCTCTTCACACCGCTGCTGACTGTGACGCTTCTTCGATGGCTTGCCCCCTCTGTGCTTGCTTCCTCTTCTTAGGACAGTTGGAAGAGGCGGCTCCTGATAGGGTTGTGGGGAGGGTGAGACTAGATGGTGCCCAGAGAGCTCAAGGCGGCACCTGAGTGAGATGTAGCCACCTGTTCTCTCAGGTGTCGCAGGCTTTCTCAGCCTTGGCACTAAGGGGGTTGGGGACAGAAACGCTCGCTGTTTGGGGGGCCTTGTAGGATGTTGAGCAGCGTCCCTGCCCTTCATCCGTGAGCTGTCATTAGTATTTGCGTACCACCCTCCGCATAACAACCAAAAACGCCTCAGCAAACATCTGCTGGGGGGCTAAACTGTCCTGGTTAAAACCACTGGGCTAGTTGGAGTTGAGGTTTAAGCAAAAGATCTGCCGCTTTTAAAATGCACAGTGTATGTTTGCTTTAGAGCAAAGTCAGGCTCTGCCTCTTCCCTGTGGGATGAAGCTAGTCTGCCCTTCTGTAGAACGTCTTAGAACTTTTCTCCATTCTTCTCCTCCTGCTGCACTTGGCAAGTCAGCAGCTGAGGAGCCTGAGAGACCCTGTTCAGGGGGCCCCCTGAGGGCCCACCCCTCCTCTGGGCAGGACAAGGGGCTGCTCAGTGACGGGCTTTCAGCCAGAGGTGATGGCAGGAAGTTAAGTGGACTTACTTATTTCTCTTACGTGATTTGCTCTAGCAGGTGTTGTGTGTGGATTTTAACCAGAGATTCAATGGAGGGGGTCGCTTCACTTGGAATCTTTTTTTATAAGGTAGGAGCTTTTGATACCCAGGAGGATGTCTTTAAAAGTGGAGCAGATGACTTTCTGATGTCAGGGGAGTAGTGCCAGCTGGCGCGCGCTGGAGACGCCGCGTGGAGGCACCGCGGTGGGTTGGTGCTATCAGTGGACGGCCTTAAAACATCCTCTTCATCTTGTGTGTTAAAATGTGTACTTGTCAGCAAGATGATTAATCAGCATGTCACCTAGGAGTGAATTTATTGAGAAAACTCTTAATTGAGAACAGACCTTCCAGAAATGCCCAATTGTTGCAGAGTGTAGGAAGCGTGCAACACGGGAGGGCTCTTAGATCCTAGTTTTCCCGGCCTTTTCGTCGTACGGATGAGGAACCTGAAGGCCAGAGAGGCTCTGCTGTGCCTGGTGGCAGAGCCAGGCTGTGGACTGAGGGTCGGTACCTCTCACCCAAGTGTGCAGCGGGATCCTTTGGTCCTGTGTTCGCCACTCGTTTCTTCACGTGGGCTGTGATGCAGTCAAGGGTCCCTTGAGATTGTCACTGCCTCTAGGTGTGGCCTCTGCCGTGACATCCAGCCCAGACTGCTAGTGAGGAAGCCGGAGCGGAGGTTGGTGTGGCAGGAAGCAGTGAGCGCACACTTCCTGTCTGTCCACTTAGCCTTTACTGAGGTGGTGTTGACGTGAGATGAACTGCCCGTGTTTAAAGAGGACGGTTTCACGTGTGGCCTTTCCCTGGTACGCATGCACACCTGTGGAGCCGTCACCGCGGTGGAGGTCGTGGGCGTATCCGTCAGCCCTGGGCTGCTTTCTTACCTTTCTTAACCCAGCTGTGGTTTGTAGTAGCCGGTTGGAGACACTCTGGTGTTCTGATTTGTGACGCCTTAGCGCTTCGGAAGACTTGGAAAGCATTTAAAAGCGTGCCTTTCCGTTAGCTGACTTGTACCACGCTCGGGGTGGGTGCGCTTCCCTCAGAAAGGCCTGGGGACCCTGCCCTCGGTGTGTGTTTTCCTTCCTAGTGGCACCCCGGAGCATCCTTACGTAGCAGACTTGAACTACACTTCAGTCAGCTGTTTGGACACGATGGGGGGAGAGGAAGCACGGGGGGGCGGTGGGGGCCCAGGGGCGAGGGTGTGGGGCTCTGACGCTGCTGGCTTGTCCTGACTTCGCCCTCCTAAGGGCCGGCCTGCTTTCTCGTTCTCTGTTTTTTTCTTTGAAAGGTAAGGAAAGACTGCAAGGACCCAGAAAGTTCCTGCTCAGAGTTTTGGAGACAGCGCCTCTGAGTTTGGTGTAGGTGCTGCTGGCCAGATGCCAGGCCGAGCGTGTGGACGGAGAGGTTACCGGGGATTCTGCGTCTCCACTCAAGCACTCAGTTGTCGACAGCCTTGTCAGCGTGCCCGGTCACGTCTGACGTAGACAGAAAGGAGAAAAGTCAACTTTTTCGTTTTTCCTCTTTAATAATTCAGCTGTGTTCTAAGTGTACTGAGAAGCATTCGCCTTTTAGGAATGTTGTATAAATTTACTCGTTTCAGGTTCTAGGGCTGATCATTTGTAGTTGCTTTAAGCCGTGCTGTTGATCGAGTCCTCTGATGAGATGTGGGTAGAGCTGCCCGGAGTGCTGTGGGGTGTCCGCCACTTGAGGGTCAGTGTGGCATCTCTTCGAGACCTCGTGTCCACTGTCTCTCACGTGCCGTCCGTCCTGCGTGGTCGAGCTGACAGTTACGCCTCTCTGCTCTCTTGGCAAGAAGCTCCTGTCTGGCCACCCTGAAGGCTCCTTCCTTGGAAATGGTGCTCAGCTGTCACTCAGTGTTTCTGTCAGGTTTGGGGGCGTTTCCCCCAGCGGCACAAAGCTGGACGCACCGACGCCTTCTCGCAGCGCCTGCGCCGTGCAGAGAGCCTGGAGGAGCTCAGCCCGCGCCTTGCTGCTGCTCCACAGTGGCTCCGGGGGCCTGGGTGGGGGTCAGGGGGAGCACTTGGTCATGGGCACTGGTTGCCAGTGGCTGCGTCTGGGAGCCGGGGGCGTCCTTCAGACGCGGCGATGGTGCCGCCGAGTGGCATCGGGACACACTGCTCACCGCTGTGAAGCTGCTCAGAGCCGCGCACCTCAAGGGGGGAGACAAGCGCAGAAATTGTGTGGGTGTCGGAAGCCATGGTCTCCTCTGACCTGACCTGCAGCCTGAAGCCCAGGAAAAGCGAGCGGCCAGCCGCACCCCAGGATTTTCCCCAGGAGCTGTGGGCGTGGGGGGCCTGCTCTCAGCCCTGGGTCACTTTGTCACTGCTTTCACAATTGCCCTTGGTACCTCCCCTCTTGCATAGTTTATTCCAGCCCCCTGCATCCCCCACGTAAATGCTTCTCAGCGTACGAGGTGTTCCATGTGCCTTGGCGTCTGAAGCCTTGGGCTTTCCGTTTCTCCCTCCAATCCCTCTTCTTGGTCACTGTAATGGTTGAGTCACTTTATTGTTTGTGAACCTTAAAGCATTTGAGTAATTTCAGAACTTCTCAGAAAAATGGATACAGGAATCAAACGTTCCAACTTTCAAGCAGGTGGTTTTGGTCATTGAGCATGAGGGTTTTTTATAAAACTGGTTAAGTTTTGTTTTAAGTACAAAAAACTTAATTATAGAATAGGTTTATGGGTTTATCGTGTTTTACTGTTTGGTTTTTCAAAGAAAGTCATCTAGGGGTAAGTGTCACGACTATTGGAGTTTATTTTGTTTGGAGTGCCCATTTTGTTTATCACTTTTGACTCGGTCACAAGGAGGCGCCCTGAAAGTCCAACGCTTGGGGGTGTCTTTTCTACTGTCACTGGACTAATTCTGCCTTGGAGACCTGTCAGCCTCCCTTTCTTGAGTCCCTAAGTTATACAAAGGCTACAGTTAGACGTGTCACACGTGAAAGTGGTCTTCGGGGGGGCGCGGTTTTACCTGCGTCGTCCTTAAAAGAGTTGGTTCCATGCTGCTCCTTTGAGTAGCCCCGCGATGCCTCTGCACAGAAGTATTAATGCACTAAGAGAAAGGGCGCGATTTGTCGTCATCCCTTTGGTTTCTGCACCCACATCCCTGGCAGGTGAACTTGGGCCTCTTTACCTGGGCTGCACAGCTAACTAAGTAGATGGCATGTTTGCTGTCGCAGGAGCCCAGCTGGGGAGCGTGGCTCTGAAGAGCCTGAGGCCGCGGCTGGGCGGGCTTCTGAGGGGCTGGGTGTGAGTTCGAGCAGTGCCCGAACCCTGCGGTGCCCCTGGCGGCCTTGTGTTGCAGGTCTCTGAGTGGCACGGTTCAGTTTCACTGTGACTCGGGGCTGGGACAGTCAGCCTGAGCACTGCGGACAGTGGCCCGAGCCCTGGTGGCAGGGGGCGGGGCGGGGGATGCGGACCGCAGCAGGGAAGGCCCCACGGGTTCTCCTGCTGTTCCTGGCAGCTTTGCCTGTTACTCCGCTGCTTCACTCTTGGAGTTTGGAAGGAGACCCAGCAGATGTGGTAGAAGATGGGCTGCCAGTAAGGGGATGAAAATGGATTCAGTTCCCAGCACCGGAGGTCACTGCATGCAGCCTGCCGTGCACCCCGCGGCCTGGTGGGGACAGACGATGTCGGGAGGGCTCGGCCAGGGCCAGCTCGGAGCCCTGGGGATGGCGGTGCGGGTGGCACGCGGCATCTGCTTAGTAAACCACAGCTTCTTACCCTGTGAACTTGAAGTGAGGCGTCTTCGTTCCTTTTGTTGTATGAATTTAAGTGTTCAAGGGAGAGCTGCAGTCCAGGTTATTTCACGATTTTCCAGTAAAGAGCTGCAGCCTCACTGGTGCTCTCCTCGTAGTGACCTGCCTGCATTGACACGTTGTGGGAGGAGAGGGTGGAGTCCTCCCAGGGCTGCCTCCGCCTTGGTCCTACCTGTGGCTGGGTGAAGGATTCGGGGTTGCCGGCTGGCTCACCTCCTCTTTCCCTGGACAGTCCTGGCTGGAGGTGGCTGAGAACTGCCCATCTGCACGATGGGGTCTGTGTGACCAGGGTGTTGGGCTTCTCCATTAATAGTGAGGTTGGGGTGGACTTGAGGGACGTGCCGTGGTTAACACAGTGCTTGTGGTCTCACGTTTTAAGGGAAGTCCTGTTGTGCTTAAGGCTGAAGCGTGGGTCAGAAGGGAGGTGCTGGCCCCGTGGGCTCAGTGTTCCGTGGCCGTGCTCCTGTGGCTCCGGTTGGATGCGTGGCTGTGTGGTGTGGATGCCACGCAGCCCTTGGGTCCTCTCTTCTCCCGAGTGCATTCCTTGTGTGCGAGGGAGGCCGCGTTGATGTGGCCCCGCCACTGCCGAGGTGGGTGCCCAGCTGATGGGGGAGGAGAGTGCTGGCCTCCCTTCAGAAGGCTTGTCCCCATTGTGCTGTTGAGGCACCGGTGGGCGCCGAGGTCAGAGGCTGGAGGCTTCCACCCCTGGGGCTGCCCCACCTCACAGGGCAAGTCCGCCACCCTGGCCTCCCAGGGACTGACTCTCCTCAGAGCAGCCCCTCCTGCGGGCACAGGGTGGGTGGAGGCAAGCAGGGAGGCGGGGCTGGGGGGCCACAATGCGGGGGCCAGAGTCACTGAGATCCTTTCAAGGGCAGTGGCTCAGGCGGCTCCCCTGCATTCAGAGCACTGATGACGGCCACTTGTCTGGCTTTTTCTACCCCCTGAGAATCTCAAGGATTCGTGTTAACAGGCAAATAGGTATTACTCCATTTTAAAAGTGCTTCTGGAATAGTCTGCCGTCAAGTGGAGCAGCCAGCAGGAAGGAGGCGTGATTCCCGAAGCCCCAGGAATCCTAGGATGGGGCAGGGGGGAGGAGGTGCCAGGGGGGACCGGCGGAGGGTGCCTGGGTCAGCACATCCCGTGCTGGGCCGGGATGTGCCGAGGAACTGGCCTGTCCTCCACGGGACTTCTGGGGGCTCCGGAGAGCTACTCCCTGTTCTCATTCCAGTGAAGCAGAGCCTCCTCCAGTCACCTGGGACACCAGCCACCCTCTGCCGGCCAGGGCAGCGGGTCCTCTGACTGGATGACAGGTGCGGGGTCGGGGAGGAGGGCTCTAGCCGCCGCTCTGCTTGTAGAACTTTCTGGTTACTTGGGCGAACTATGCAGAAATCGGACCAGAGAACTCCATGTTTGCCCCCGCTCTGCTTTCCTTCACAGCCTTTCCGCTCTCGGGCCCAGTTCTGACCAGGACCCCTGGGTGAGTCTCTCTCCAAGGAGACGTCTTCCCAGAACTGCTGACCCCAGGTCTAAACCCGGCCCTGGGCAGCTTTCTTGAACCCCGCCCCCCCCAAGGGGAGGCCCTGCAGCTACTTAAACTCCTCCCAGGGGTTCCGGCCATCACACGGAGGCACATTTTCAGTAAGGGTCTCCCCGCCGTAGCCAGCTCCCCTCTGAGAGCCCCAGGAAACGGTGGGGACTGAGGGGCCCAGACCCCTTTGGGCTCAGGGGTAGGGGCGGGGCGGGAGTCCTGGGGGTCATCCAGGTGGGTCATCAGCACGCCTGTAGCCCTGAGCTCGTGGCTGCTGCCTCCTTAAAGCTTGCTCACTTGGCGCTGTGCTGTCCGTGCTGTCAGTGTCCTGCGTAAGCATTATTGCCAGTGGGACAGAGACCTGTTCCTCAGGCTGAGTGCCTTGAAGTGGGCCACTCTTCAAGGTGCAGTGGAGGGGTTGCTGAGAGGATTGCTTCACCTAACTTGAATCCAGATCAGTTGCAAGTGACCCTTTTGTTTGGAGTGGCCCCTGGGTCGTCTGGGCGTCGCCCTCTCTGTCCTGGCTGGGCGCGCTGGGAGGGGAGCCGGTGCTGCACAGGCCCGTTCCCCACCAGCCTGCACTGAAGTAGGCGTGCTTGACGTGGCAGCGCCTCCTCCGGGTCGGGACACGTCTAACTCATCACGTGCTTGTTTCCGCAGAGTAACAGTTACCCCTCCATGGCCGACCCCTACCTGTCCAGCTATTACCCACCATCCATCGGATTTCCCTACTCCCTCAATGAAGCGCCGTGGTCTACCGGAGGGGATCCTCCAATCCCATACCTCACCACCTACGGACAGCTCAGTAACGGAGACCAGCATTTTGTGCACGATGCTGTTTTCGGGCAGCCTGGGGGCCTGGGGAACAACATCTATCAGCACAGGTTTAATTTTTTCCCCGAAAACCCCGCCTTCTCGGCCTGGGGGGCGAGTGGGTCTCAGGGGCAGCAGGCTCAGAGTTCAGCTTATGGTAACAGCTACACCTACCCGCCGAGCTCCCTGGGCGGCACGATCGTGGACGGACAGACAGGCTTTCACAGCGACACCCTCAACAAGGCCCCTGGAATGAATAGCCTGGAGCAGGGCATGGTGGGCCTGAAGATCGGGGATGTCACCACCTCTGCAGTCAAGACGGTGGGATCGGTCGTCAGCAGCGTGGCGATGACGGGCATCCTTTCCGGCAGCGGCGGGACGAACGTGACCATGCCAGTGTCGAAGCCGACCTCGTGGGCGGCCATCGCCAGCAAGCCCGCCAAACTGCAGCCGAAGATGAAGGCGAAGAGCGGGCCCGCCGTCGGGGGCGCGCTGCCCCCTCCGCCCATAAAGCATAACATGGACATTGGCACCTGGGACAACAAGGGGCCCGTGCCCAAGGCCCCGGCTCCGCAGCCCCAGCCGGCCCCCCAGGCGGCCCCCCAGCCCCAGCCAGCCGTGCAGCCCCTTCCCACCCAGCCTCCCCCTCCGGCCCCACCACAGCATCCGGGCCCCCAGCAGCCGCCCCAGACCCGCTGGGTCGCCCCTCGCAACAGAAGCACGGCGTTCGGGCAGAGCGGGGGGACCAGCGGCGACAGTAACTCTCCCGGGAGCGCCCAGCCCAGCGCCACCCCGAGCCTGGAGTCCCACCCCGTCCTAGAAAAACTGAAAGCCGCCCACAGCTACAACCCCAAGGAGTTTGACTGGAACCTGAAGAGCGGCCGCGTGTTCATCATCAAGAGCTACTCAGAGGATGACGTGCACCGCTCCATCAAGTACTCCCTCTGGTGCAGCACGGAGCACGGCAACCGGCGCCTGGACAGCGCCTTCCGCGCCCTCGGCAGCAAGGGGCCCGTCTACCTGCTCTTCAGCGTCAATGGCAGCGGCCACTTCTGCGGGGTGGCTGAGATGAAGTCACCCGTGGACTACGGCACCAGCGCCGGGGTCTGGTCCCAGGACAAGTGGAAGGGCAAGTTCGACGTGAAGTGGATCTTCGTCAAGGACGTGCCCAACAACCAGCTCCGGCACATCCGGCTGGAGAACAATGACAACAAGCCGGTCACCAACTCCCGTGACACCCAGGAGGTGCCCCTGGAGAAGGCGAAGCAAGTGCTGAAGATCATCGCCTCGTACAAGCACAGCACCTCCATCTTCGACGACTTCTCGCACTACGAGAAGCGCCAGGAGGAGGAGGAGGTGGTGCGCAAGGTGAGTGTGGGTCCCGGGGGTGCGGTGGGTCGCTGGCAGGGGCGGGGGACGTCTGAGTGGTCACCACCCCGGAACCTGGGGTCCTTTTCCAGTTGTTAAGAAACACTGGTGCACACACTCTTGTAAAGGACCTGCGGGTAACTTGCTCCTTTTCTCTTTGTGAATTATGATGTTTTCTAGAACAGTGCTTCCTAGTCTCTGTCCAGCCAGGAACACTTAGAAATACTGTTCTGTGGCCCTGGGGTGGACAGGCGGGGCTGCTGGGGCAGATACCCCACCGAGGGCCTCGCTGGGCGTTGCCCTCGGCAGCAGGGACGCTCTGGTCTAGGGCTCGCTGCTTGCTTCTCTCTCGAAAACCCAATATCCTGCAGTTTTTGGAAACCTGAGTTTGCTCGTCTAGAGAGTAGAAGGGCAGGGGAGGGGGAGGTTGGAATGCAGGCAGTTCATAACTGAAATGTGTGCGTCTAGAGTCACAGCGAAAACCCTTGGTTGGGTCTCTGAGTGGGTCCCAACCTCCTGTGACAGCCCACGGAATGAGTCTGCTCTGTAGGAGATCAGGGCTCAGAGGCCTGTCAGTTGGCCCAGAAATGGGAAAAATAAGGACATTGTGACACACTTGGCAAAGCCACTTCGTTCAAGAGAGTTCGTCCTGAGATTCTTCCTGCTGTTTTGGTGTTAAAATGTTCTTTCTTTCGTGAAATGTCAGTTGATAATAGGTGGGTTTTCAACCCCTGTTCAGTCCTCTGTATTACAAAAAAAAAAAAGCGTTACCCATCTGGGAAGTTCAGTGTCCTGAGTGTTTTCCGGCAGAAAGGCTTGTAAATGGGGTGTACAGAGAACACAGTGCTGGTAGCGGTTTTAAAGTTGTACAAAACTAACAGCTCACAGTTTGCAAAACTTTGAAAGCAGGTTGGTCCCACTCTCACTCTTGGGCGGAAAGGAGAAGGGCTTATTTCCAGTTACTGCGAAATTGGGTATAAAATGAAACACCAAATTGCTGGATTTGCAGGGACAGGACGGAGATCATGCTCACGAGACTTGACGTCCCTGGTGACTGGGCGCCGGCTCTGCGTGTGTGGCGTCTTAGGTGCTGTGGCCCTGGGTTCTGCTGGTTGTGATGAGCTGAGGGGTAAACTTGTGCCCCGCCCTGGTGGGTGTTTGAAGGTGCTGGTGACCTAGAACTTGCCTCGTGATGGAGCTGGCGCGTCAGGAATGGGCGGAGGAAGGAGCAGCCCTCCCTCAGACCCTCAGGGCCCGAGGCTTCCAGGTGTTACTGCAGCGGGCTCGGCCCGCTGTCCTCTGCCGCCCAGTGTCCTCTGCCGCTGGGCTTCGCTGTGAGGCTTCCCCGGGCTGCTCCTCCCTCCCCCTGGGGCACCGAATGCTCCAGAAGCAGGTGAGCGCCTGCGAGGAAAGGTGTGCGGGCCAGCTGGGCTGAAAGCCTTTGTCCACAGGGGTCAGCGTTCCATTAATCCATGTTCTGGAAGCCCGACCTCTTGCTGTCCTGGTGGCCTCTCTCGAGCTCGCTGGACTGTAGAGGAGTGGGGGTGGGTCTCAACGTTGCCCCAGAAACTTCCACCAGGACGCTTGTCTTCAGGGCTCGTTCTGGAGTCGGCAGCTGGCACTGCTTTCCGTGCAGGAGTTGGGTGTGTCCTTAAGAAGGACGGGTACTGAGATGAGGTTGGGAGCAGCTCCCTGAAAACCCTGAGCTTGCTGGCGAGGCCACTGCCACCAAGAAGGCCGCCCTGGAGACTCTCAAGAAGTCCTTTTGTTGATCAGCTGGAGTTTGACTCCATTGCTTTGAAATGATCATGACGCTTAGAAACACGTTGTGTTGAAAGGTAAGATGTACTTGCCCTTCTGCAGGAGTGCTGGCTGTCCTGCATCTCAGCCGTCCATCTGAAAGCCAGCTGGCTCCTTAGGGAAGCACCAAGTCTTGTGGCAGCTGGGTCAGACCCAGCCCTGCAAGCCTCTGGGTTTTAAATGTAGAAACAGCCACTCCTTAGGGCGCTTAAAATAGTGCAGGTTTTAAGTGACAGAGTCAAGCTGAAGAGTCCCTCATACGACTGGACTGGCCACGGTCCGGGGTCAGCTCTGCACAGGCACGCAACTCAGTGGAAAACCGGGCAGACAGGGTTAGGAGTGCGCCGTCTCTGTTGGGTTTGCTGTGAGAAGAGGCTGTTCACAGTCTCGGGGGTGGTGGTCCTTGTAATGGTTGAAGGGAGTCGGGGCTTTGGGAGGTGCCCACGCTTGTCGGCACCACTCCAGCCGCAGCCACTTTGAACTCCAAAGAGAGGCTTGCGCTGCTCTCCAGGAGGGGCGGTAGCTGTGGTCTTCCTCGGAGGATGCAGAACACGGAGCTCCTGATCCTTCCGGTTCAGAGTTCAGGGTGGGGAGGCAGTGTTAATTCTTGGAGCTGTGGCCATCCACCCACCCAGCCCGGCTCACCCACATGCTCTGGGGCTTTTCAGGACCGTGAGACGGTTTGAAAAGCACCGCAGGTGCCCTGCCCTGGTGACGGCACAGAGGATGTGGGGGAGTCAGCGTCTTATGAACCTGAAGACACACACGGTCCATTTCTAGCAAAAGAGAGGGTTTTGCTTGTGTTGTACATTACACGTGTAGTGATCCCAAATGTTTGGGCGTTGCGTCATCGACCAACCCCTGTCCGGCAGTGTCCATTACCAGCTTCATCCTGCTTGAGGGGGGCAGGAGGAGGGGGACTGTTCCATGTCTCAGTTGAATCGTAAGTAGAGGCCTAGATGGCTTCCGGCAGGCAGGCAGCCGTGGGGAGGGACTGAGCTGCGGGTCACAGGCTTGTCACACACTTTGGGAAAGGTGGTCCGCTTGGTGGGAGGAAATAAACTGGCCAGGGGAGTCTTCCCTGCGCAGGTGGCCACCACGTCAGGCGGTTATCAGGCGCCCATTCCGTGTGGCCAGGACCCCGAAGCTTGGAACTGTCTTGGGCGGTGGCCCCTGCAGGGAGCCGGGTCCAGATCTGGCCACAGCACCTCAACCTGGAGGGAATTTGTCTGCGCGGCACGTTCGCTCACTGTGTTAAGCTTCTTTTCTCTTTTTACAGGAGCGGCAGAATCGAAACAAGCAGTGAGGACGAAGCAGGTTCTGTACCGTCAGACGTGGGGCTGGCGCGGTTGGAGAGTGTGTGCTCGGTGCTGTCTCTTGGCGTCGGCTCTGGCCGGCCTCGCGCAGGGCTCGACTGCTCGCATCTTTACGTTCTTTGTAGTTTATTTTTGCCCAGATGATCTGGATTTGTTTGTATTTTTTCTATGTATTACAGTATTGTAGAACTCACCAATAAAGGACTATGTTTTCGTCAGCTTATCAGTCACACTGACCTAATGTGAAATATAAGTATCCTTAAAAACAAAAACCTAATCCATCCCAAAGATTTATTATTATTATTATTGGTGAAAATTATGTTCTTATGTTCACGGTCATTTAATATCTTTACATGAGACTTCTTGTCTCTCACCCCTTTTGCTTTAATAGCGAGCGTAAGAACCCGTGCGTCGTCCGGCATTTAGCGTGTTCTGTTCAAGGGCTTCCCTTCAGGATATGCCGAAGTCACAGGCTGATGACCGCCTCGTCAGCCGCTTTGCCATTTCGTCTGTTACCTGTCGTCTGAATGCTGATCTGCCCGTTTGATTTCTACTGGACAGAAGGATAAATTCCAGTCTCCCCAGTTTGGTGAACCTGCTGTTTCCTGGGAACACGGGTCTTGCACAGCCGTGCGCGCCCGGCGGCTGCTCTGCTCCTACTCAGGCGGTGACCACAGGCCCGCGTGCGGAGGCCTTCCTCGTTGTGTGCAGGCCGTTCGCTCCCCCTTTTCTTCACTGGAGAGTCCTAATGCCGTTTCACGTTTTTATGCCAATAATGCTAAGCTTTAAACCTGGGATCTGGTAGTCCAGACGGTGTGATGGGTGATGCCACCGATTGTAAATTTCAGCGTGCGTGTCTAGTTTTTTTCCTGTTGAATGGGTACAAAAAAGCAAACAAACAGAAAACCTTTTAGAAACTGAATTTGCTGTCGTGTCTTGTGGGACGAGGGGCCTCCGAAGCACTCGCCACGGGAGTTCGAGCATGAAAGCGGTGTGCACGCCTGCCTGGCGCCCCGCACACGAGCCGGGCAGAGCCTCCCGTGCGGAGCGCAGGTGCTCTCTGAAAGCTGTACTCGCCAGGCCCTCCGAGTTACAGTTTAAGCCGTTTTATCTAGACTTGTATTTAGAACATGTCACTTTCTCTGAACTGTTATTGCCTGTACGGAGTCACAGACGACATCGGATAACTTCCTCTAGGAGAATACAAGCCTTAATAAACAATACCTATTTAGCAAGTCTGCGGTCACTTCATTCTTCACCCCGTTTTACCGGTTAATGTTTTTGTTTGTTTTTTGCTGTACGCGGGCCCCTCACTGTTGTGGCCTCTCCTGTTGCAGAGCGCAGGCTCCAGACGCGCAGGCTCAGCGGCCATGGCTCACGGGCCCAGCTGCTCCGCGGCATGTGGGATCTTCCCGGACCGGGGCACGAACCCGTGTCCCTTGCATCGGCAGGCGGACTCTCAACCACTGCGCCACCAGGGAAGCCCACTGGTTAATATTTTACTTGCAGAGCTGGTTAAACGGGTCACTTCGAGAGGTCCGTGTGTCTCCCATGTCTGCCAGCCGTTTCTCACGTGTGCTTGGCCGTCGGGTGGCCTCAAAGAGCAGGTGGCTCCCGGCTCGTCAGGTGGTCGGTGGGCGATGCGCTGATGGCAGTGCTGTGACACGGTGCCCTGCCTCTTCCTGCGAGTCAGCGGCAGAGGCCGTGACAGGATCAGCTACCAACCGGCCTGTGCACCTGTTCCTTAAATGGCACAGGCTCTGAAGGTGACCCCCAACGCTGCCAGCTCGCACCAGCCCTGGATCAGAGGGCGGCTGCCCTGCTGGCTTTGGGGGCACTCGGGCCTGAACGTTCCCGAGGAGGGAAAGCTACGCAGGTCGCGGTGTGGAAGGGTCAGCGGGGACCTGGCGTCACATCTCGCTTACAAAGGGCTGCTGCTTGTCTGCCCTCCCCAAAAACCCAGCCGGTCAGCCCACCCAGAAGCCCACCCGCGGGGAGTCTTAGCTCTGCGGTGGCTTCTGTCCGCCCAGTGTGCTCCACACATCCCTCCGGCTCCAGAGGTTTCCTCGGAGGGTCTGACCTCAGACCGCGTCCTCACGGGCTGGCCCATGGGCGGCTCTTGCGCACTGGGTGTTAAACTGTCCAGTGACAGGGAGGCCCGGACAGAGGCGGGCTTGGCCTGCTGGTGGCCTGTGGCTTCTCCCTCAGTGGGCCCTGTGCCTCGGGTCCCTTGCCATCCAGGAAACGTGGGGTGGGGGTGGGGGGCTCATCGGGCACAACAACAGCCTGAGCCCAGGCCCACGAGCAGGTTCTTGTCAGGGCGCGGGGTCCTCGTGTCCCACCAGCGAACGCCGTGGCCGCCAGCGGAGTCTTCGCGTGGGCTACTCAGCCTTGTGTGCAAACCGCTCCTGCCCCCTCCCCAGCCTCCCCTGCACGCCCCCCGCGCTGGCTTCTTCCGCATCCCGCAGTCGCTTTTGAGCTTTGCATGCTCAACTTTTTTCGAAACCAGTGTGTTGTAAAAGGAATTTGAGCAGTTGTCCTGCACCGCGTCTTTACTTCAGTGACAGGATGAGTCGCCCGGGGAACCTTTTTGAGCTGAGTGATCACCCGGTGGACCACGTCTTCCTGTACTGGAAAGGCCCCCAGAGGAGGGTGCAGGGGAAGGGGGATGGGAACAGCCATGCGCCAGGTAGTAACTTGGACCCCTCCTCGCCAGGCAGCGGGTCCAGGGTAGGTGCCACCTGGACGCAGCCTCAGCACCCACCCGGGGGCCCTGTCTTCACCCCTGACGGCAGCCTTCCTGCGGGCAGCTCTGGGAGCGACCAGACAGGTGCCCGACCTGCTGGCCCCCGTGGTGACACAGGGCGAGGCTCCCGTCGAGGGTCCTAGCGGGTGCAGAGCCGGGAGGCGTAGGAATACCCCTCCAGGTACAGGGCGGCTCTGGGCTCTTGCAGGCTGGCAGTGCGGGTGGTGGTTTCTCATGTGACCAGGCTGCCCTCTGCCCCACTGGAGTCTGGGAGGGGAAGAGAGATGAGGGGCTGGGGGCCGACCCCTGCTTGACATGGTGACAGGGTAAGGTGACATGGGGAGGGCCATGTCACCTCAGCCCTGCTTAACTGGCTTGGAAATTAGGGGTTCCATAGGTTGAGGGGGAGGGGCTCTCCCCGGCAGGGGCCCAGCCAGGCCGGGGACCCAGGGCGCAGTGCTCTGGACGAGTAGTGGCCGGAGGCGGCGTCCAGCCCTGGAAGCACCCCTCCCACCTCCCAGGTGTCGGTTCTGCCACCACCTCCATCCGTTGGGAGGAGACCCCGAGCCCTCCCTCTGTCTCGGGACAGTTTGCTTGGGTTGGGTTAGTGGTGGCCTTGGCGTCCCCAGGGCCTACAGGAAGTGGCAGGGTGGCCTGCCTCGCCCCTGTCTTGGTGGGAGAGACTGAGGGGGGAGCAAGTACCATTTCTCAGTCTAGGTCGAGAGGTCAGGAGGGTGGGCTTGATGAGCCCCCAGAACGTCCAGGTCCCTGGGCGGAGCTGCTCCATGGCTGGGGAGGGCCTCACTCCCCTTTGCTATTTTGGGGGGCCTGCCACCCCCTTGGGACAGGGCTTAGGCACCTGGAGATGGAGAGGGTACCGGGTGCCGCGAAAGGGGACCCTGGTCCCAGGTCGGGGAAAGCTGCTCACAGAGGCATATTCCAGGGGGCTAGGATGGGGGTGAGGGCTGGTGAGGAAGCCACATTCTTTGTTTTCAAACTTTTAATTTGGAAATAATGTCAGATTTACAGGAAAGCTGTGAGAAGAGGAATAGAACAGAGAATACCTTTCACCCAGAGCTGCTTGTCGCCGGCGTTCCGCCCCATTTCCTCAAGCATTTGCTGGCTGTGTGTGCATGGGTGCGTGTGCGTGGGTGTGTGTGCGTGGGTGTGTGCGTGGGTGTGTGTGTGGGTTGTGTGCATGTGTGCGTGGGTGTGTGCGCGTGGGTGGGTGTGTGTGTGCGTGGGTGTGTGCGCGTGGGTGTGTGCGCGTGGGTGTGTGTGCGTGGGTTGTGTGTGTGGGTTGTGTGCGTGTGTGCGTGGGTGTGTGTGCGTGGGTGTGTAGGCATGCCATTGTCTTGTATGTGTAGGTATGTGTATATATAGGTGTGTGCATGTGTTATATATGTGTGTAGATGTGTGCGTGTGTTGTATATGCGTGCCTGTGCATGTGTAGGTGTGTGTGTGCATGTGTGGTTGTGTGTGTACGTATGTGCGGTATATGCACGCATGTGTATGTACAGGTAGGTAGGTGCTGAGCACATGTGTTGTGTGTGTGCATGTGTTGCGTGTGTGTGCTCTGCCCCGTGTGAGGTCTGTACGGAGCTCTCAGCAGGTGATCACATGTGTTTGGCTGTAGCACATCGTCAGGCTCCAGCGAGTGGATGCGGCTGGGCCCAGTTTGGTAATCAACACAACAGTGTGCTTGAGAGCATCCTGGGGGCGCTGCTTCCTGGCCACGCCTCCCTGTGGAGGAAGCCTCAAGGTCATGCTCAGCACCCCCACCCACCCCGCTCCCTGCTCTGGACCGGGAGCCCCGGCTCCTCACCGATCTGGTGGAGAGGCCTCGGGGTCGATCTTACCCCTCCAGCTCGTTCCGCCGAGGCCCCCGGGTGGCTGGCCCCTCGGTGGCCTCCTCTGGCGATTGCTGTCCAGGGCCGGTGCACCGGGAGCACCGGGGCCAGGTGCTTGGTGGCCAGGAAGCTCAGGGCAGTAGCCCAGGGGAGCGGAAGTGGGTTTAGTCCCTGGGCCGCTGCAGTCGGTGGGACGCCCTCCGGCAGAGGCAGGGGCAGGGGTCCAGGGCTGGGCCAGCAGGCGTTCAGCAGGGCCTGTCCCGCTGGTGGGATGAACTGCGGTGTCTCCTTGCTCATGTGAGACTGGCTGCCAGCTCTGCGGGAGGCCTGGCATCCGAGTGGTCCTGAGTCACGACTGCCCTCTGCGCCCCACTGCGGTGGCAGGGGCTGGACAGCCTCTCCCCACCCGCAGTGTGAAGACAGCTGCTGGCAAAGGTTCTGACGTGGCCCAGGCAGGGCAGGGTCCATGCTTCATGCCTGAGCCCTGGGACAGTCCCAGAAGAGGACAGTTTCCAGGGGGTGGCCGGGGCCTATGGTTCGCCCCCTTTTTTTTTTGCCGAATGGCACCCTTTGCCCCAGTCACCTCCCCCTGGCGATGTCAGTGTTCCTTCCTGCCCAAGCGCAGGCCTGGTGCAGGCACTGAAGCCCGTCACCACATGAGTGGACGTGTCCCTTCGTGCAGGTCCCCAGGGCCTCCCACCGTCCCCAAGCCCTGCAGTCACTGGAACCTGGAACTCGGTCAGCCTCTGGAGCTCTGGTCACTGGCCTCTTTCAAAGGGACAGGGCTGGTTGACACAGTCCCTGCCACGGTGGGCCCCTGGGCCTGCAGGGGGACGAGGCCCCCGGGGGTCACAGAGCACATTCAGAGGACGAGCAGGCTGGCAGAAGGAAGAGGCTGGTGTGGACCAAACGAGGGGTCCCAGCTGCACAGGAGGCGGGGGCGCTGGTGGGCTGGTGGGGGGTAAATGTGGGTGCTGCCGGAAGACACACTGCCCCCCCCCGGCCTTCCTGGGACAGTCCCCACCGGTGCCTTGCTCTTGGGCAGTGTGACGGAAGCGAAGCTCAGGGCTGGCCCGATTCACCCCGTACCTGGCGGCCGGGGTCCCAGGAGGGGATGGCACGGAGCTGACTTCGCTCTCGCCTTGGGTCACAGTTTTTCTGCCACTGGCTGTGGAGGGGCGTGGCCTGGTGGATGCCAGGATGGGGTGGGGCGTGGCTGGAGAGGAAGGTGGACAGACCTTCGGCAGCCCTGGACCATGGGATGGGTCCTGGTCCCAGCTTCTCTGGCTGCTGGTGAGGGACCCCCAGCTTCAGGGGGTGGGGGGAGTAAGGAAATGACCACCAGAAGTGCCTATGCCCTGGGACGCCTGCCCTTGGGGCGGTCAGGATGGAGCTGAGGCCTGGAGGGCTATTTGGGGAGGGGGGGAGGGTTTTCCAGTTAGAGCAGCTGGGAGTCCAAAAGGCCCTGCTTCTTCCCAACCCTCAAGCTGCCCTCTGTGCTCTGCGCGCGCACACACATGCGAGGACACACGTGCACAGTAACATACATAAAACACATGTGCGCGTGAGCAAACACACATGCCCGATGGTGTGCACGTATGTAAACCATTACACACAAACATACATGAATACATAACAATCCACACACCTCCACTTACACATGGGCCCGTAACACTGACGGTTAGTTGTAAAGATGGTAATGGCTCAAGACGAGCAAGGGCCCCTCGGGAGGAGTCCTACCTGACCCTCCATCTGGGCGTGGGTGCTCTGCATGTGGGGAAAGGGGGGTTTCTCTGGGAATGGGCCTTCCGTGGGCTCTTGGGGCATCATCTGCACACTTGGTACAAGTGGGCTCTGAGAGGGATGGCCGTGGTGCCTTGTAAACCAGGAGGCAGGACTGCGTGCCTCGGGGGCGTCTGTGCTTCTCTGGGTGCAAAGTGGTTGGGTGATGCGATTCGGGTGCCAGGACAGGGGTCTCCCCTGACATTTTGTTTTCTTTATTTTTTTGGCTGCGTTGGGTCTTAGTTGCAGCGTGCGGGCTTCTCTCTAGTTGTGGCATGAGGGTTTTTTTTCTCTCTCTAGTTGTGCCACGCAGGCTCCAGGGCACGTGGGTTCTCTACTTAGGGCACGTGGGTTCTCTACTTGTGGCGCGCAGGCTTAGTTGCCCCGTGGCTTGTGGGATCTTAGTTCCCTGACCAGGGATCAAACCCGCGTCCCCTACATTGGAAGGCAGATTCTTTACCACTGAACCATCAGGGAAGTCCCCTTCAAGGGTCAGCTGGGTCTAGGGCTGACTGGGCAGTGATGGCGGAGGCCTCAATGGCCTGGTGAGCGCTGTCGTATGTGGGGTCGGAGACCTGAGCATCACACCCAGCTGGCACTGAGAGCCCCACACTTCACTACTCAACTCTCAGCTGTTCGCCTCACCCCATCAACGCCTTTCCTGAGTCCTCAGTATGTGGCCACCCTCCTAGGAGCACATGGGTCTTTTGAGTGATCTATGGGTGGCCACAGTTTCAGTGGGTCTGCATCCTCTTCATTCTGCTTGCCCACCCCCACTGCTCCAAAGGACTGAAAACAGGACAAGCCAGAGGGAGTTTAGTGACCTCATCCTGTGAGGTCCATGATGGTAATGATGGCTGCTATTGCTGATATTGATGATGATGATAGTGGAGATGACAATGGTGGTGATGGTGACGATGATGGTGATGATGACGGTGATGATGGTGATGGTGATGATGGTGATGATGATGATGGTGATGGTGGTGATGGTGACGGTGATGATGATGGTGATGACGGTGATGGTGATGATGGTGGTGATGGTGATGATGATGATGATGATGGTGATGATGACAGTGATGATGGTGGTGATGGTGATGGTGGTGATGGTGATGATGGTGATGATGATGGTGATGGTGATGATGGTGATGATGATGGTGACGGTGATAGTGGTGGTGATGGTGATGATGATGGTGATGATGGTGATGGTGATGATGGTGATGGTGATGATGGTGGTGATGGTGATGATGTTGATGATGATGATGATGGTGATGATAACAGTGATGATGGTGGTGATGGTGATGGTGGTGATGGTGATGATGGTGATGATGATGGTGATGGTGATGATGGTGATGATGATGGTGACGGTGATAGTGGTGGTGATGGTGATGATGATGGTGATGATGGTGATGATGGTGATGGTGATGATGACGATGGTGATGATGATGACGATGATGGTGGTGATGGTGATGATGGTGATGACGATGGTGATGATGACAGTGATGACAGTGGTGATGGTGATGATGGTGGTGGTGATGGTGATGATGACGGTGATGACGACGGTGATGGTGATGGTGGTGATGATAATGGTGATGATGACGGTGATGATGGTGGTGATGGTGATGATGGTGATGGTGATGACGATGGTGATGATGACAGTGATGATGGTGGTGATGGTGATGATGGTGATGGTGATGATGATGATGGTGGTGATGGTGACGGTGATGATGGTGGTGATGGTGATGATGATGGTGGTGATGGTGGTGATGATGGTGGTGATGGTGATGATGTTGATGATGGTGATGATGATGACAGTGATGATGGTGGTGACGATGGTGATGATGGAGGTGATGTTGATGATGATAACATTTACTGAGTGAATGTGTCTGAGCTCACTCTTCAACCACAGATGAGGAAACCGAGGCACAGAGAGGTGAAAGAATTGGGTGAGGCCTGAGACTGGTCATGACCGATGGCGGAGGGGGCCCACCTTCCTGCCTGCTGTTTACAAGAGGCTCCTGCTCTGTTCCAGACTCAGTTCCAGCCAGGTTCCCTCTCTGCCCATCAGGGTCCCACCCCAGACCTTGGCGGCACTTGTGGCCTGGTCCCTACAAGGGGCTCAGAAATGTTTGATCAATGAATGAAGAGCATTCAGGTTCCCCCCACTGTCCCCAAAGCAGAATCCTGCAGTGGCTCTGAGGTGCCCTCATGTGGTGAGTGCCAGCACCTGCAGGGGGCCAGGAGCAGACCCAGGTCTACACTGGTGTAAAATTGGAGAACTCTGTGTGGGCTGTGTGGAACAGAGACAATGCCCACTGTGGAGCGTTGGCCCTCTGTGCTCTCTGAGCTGCAGCTGGGCACGGCCTGGGGCTGGGAGTGTCCAAAGCCTGGTCTTGCTGGTCATCATTCCTGTGGGGTGCACACTGCTCACAGGACCGGACTTCCCAGGGGCTGGTCACGGGTCTTGGTCCCAGCTTGGGGCTCTCAACAGGAGGGTCCAGGGTGGTCACACCCCAGGACAGCCCAGGTGCCCTCCCCGAGTATCTGGGGCTCCTGGCGAGGCTGGAATGCCAAGCCTGCTGGACTCTGGGGCCAGAGTGTTGTCCCGCACCAGGTGGTGACCCTGGGGTGGGAAATCAGGGAGCCCACAGACATTTGGGGGAGGCCTGAAAGGACATGCTGAATGGGACTGAGGACCTGAGATGGGGCCTGGAGCCCCTGTAAGCAGAGTCCTGTCATCTGACAGAGGGGCTGTGCGTTTCCACCTCCCTCAATTTCCCGCCCCTGGCCATGGGGACAGGGCTCAGCTCTCCTCACACCGATCAGAGTCTCTGCAGAAATGGCTTGTAGAGGGGCCTCATCAGAATGATTTCTGGCTTTTGTTCCCCAGCACAGGGGTGATTCCTGCCCCGGCCTTCCTGCTGCAAGCTCCCTGGGTGGTGAGCGTTTGGGGATCAGCCGGCCAGCTGGGGTGGGGAGTGGAGTTGGGGAGGGCGGGTGTGTGCCCATCTCTGACCATTCTTGTCTGGGCTGCTGGTGCCCATGAGGGAGCCAGGCAGTCTGCGCGTGTCCTGGTGTGGGGACAAGGACGGCTGTAGGAATGTTGGTGGGATGGGAGGTACCTGGCCGTGCTCCCCCCGAAACGTGGCCCCAGCTCTGGGCTGGGCCGAGCCTAGGTTTCCCCAAGGCTGCCTGTCTCGTTTACCCCTGGGAGATGCGCGTGTTCTGTGTGTGCTCTTTGTGCAGAGAAATGGGACGTGAAGCCGAGGAGGGAGGTGGGCCGAGTGCAGGGGCTCTGGCTCCCCCATTCTGCGACCTCTGCTTTGCAGCCCCGCGGGGTGTGGAGGGGATGAGGCTGGGGGTGTGCGTGAGAAGACCCCACCACCTTCTTAGTCCCACTGGAATGGGGACCCGACACAGCGGCAGAGCCCTCACCACCCCCTCTCCCTACTGGCAATAGGGGGGCCGCACTTTACCCCTTCCAGTTCTTGACTTCTACTGCCCCCCAGCTGTCATTATCCTGCACCCGACTCGGCTGCCAGGGTCCCAGGGGTGAAGGCTGGGCTGCCAAGGTGGGGGACTGTCCTGAGCTGCCCGCTGCCCGGCCCCGCAGTGCCTCCCTCTTCTGCCGCATCGGATGGATTGGGCAGTGCTGGGGGCTCCGGGGGTGTTTGGAGGAGGTTGTAGATAGGTGGCACCAGCCTTGCTGTTTATTCGGTTTTACTCAGAGCAGAGAAGTTCTCTCCGCAGGGCTGGATCCTTGGGCAGGCCCGGGGCGGGGGGGTCCCTTGCCGTCTGCTGGTGTACCCCACTCTGGCCCCACACTGGGGGTGCTCCCTGCTGGAGAGGCCTGGGCTGGACCCCAGCTTGGTACCCAGCCCCATCTCAGGGCATGTGCTGAGTGCTCACCCGAGCTTGTCATCCCCAGGATGACTCCCTGGCACCTCCATAGGGAGTGTCCTGTGGGCCAGGACCTGTGGGGGCCCAGCCCTTCCCTGGGAGTGGGGTCGGGGGTCTGTGTGTGGGCATGTGAGGAGGGAGGTTGAGCGCAGACATGCATGGCTCTGGTGGATGCAGGGTGCAGGTTTGGGCTCAGCCCTGAGGTCTGGACTCTGTCCTGCGGCACGTGGCCCTCCCTGCACTGCGGCTGCCATCCAGCTGTAGCCCAGCCCCGGCGGCGCCAGCCCAGTGGAGCCCCTGAGAACCCCGCAGTGCAGTGGACCTGCTGGATGGGACTGGGGCTTAGGTGGGCTGTGACCTCAGGCCTCCTTTGGGGGAGGGTTCTAGGGGGGAAGAGCCCCCAGCTTCTTCCCAGGGACTCCCACCAGAGACTGACCGGCCTGGGAAACATGCTGAGGGCTGTTCCTCCACCCTAGGTGTCCCCCAGCCCCCCCCGGCTATCCGCTTGGAAGGTCCATTCCAGTCAGGAGCCAAGTCCCCAGGAAGGGAAGTGGACAAGCACAGAGCCCAACCCATTCCTGGTCCAGAGACCAGGGTGCAGAGGCCCTCTGCCCTCGAAGAGAAGGTCCGTGCTGCTGGTCCAGACCCTGGAGAAAGCTCAGACGGGACAAGGGCCACCCTCCTTCCACACCCAGCGGGGACACCCAGACCCAGGGCTGCCCAGAGTGACCCCTGCCGGGCTCCTCCTGCCCCCTTGACCAGAGGTGCCCCTGGGGGTGCTGTTTGCACCCCCTCACAGGGGAAGGAAGGAGAAGGGGCCAGCCTTGCTGCGCCATGGTCGGGCTGCGGCTCTCTGGCCTTCCCTGTCCTCCAGGGGGCAGGAGATTGGAGGACTCTGTCCTCGGGATCTGCAGTGACCCCGATGTGGGGTGGGGTGGCAGATGGAGGCCCTTGGCTTCTGCTTGTGCCTGCAGGCCACGTCTCAGGGAGGGGTTGGAGGGCTGAGCTGAGGGGGAGGGGGAGGCAGGTGCCCTTGCCCTGCAGCTGCAGGAGGGGGTGGGCATGGAGGGCCCACAGCCGGAAACCCAAGTGGTTCCTTTTGTGCTGATTTTCTGCTCCCTGCCTGGGGCCCGGGGGCTGGGAGAATAAGGGAGAGCAAGGCCCCTGCCCAGGCTTGGAGCCTGGCCAGAGGGCCTCACCCTCATCCCAGTTAAGAGGAAAGGATGCAGCTGCAGAGTCAGGGCTGGGGGCTTGCTGGAGGGGAAGCAGGGCACACTGACCTGGTCAGAGAGGCCCGACTGCCCCAAGGGTGACCCAAGATGCTGTCGGGATGGGGGGGGATGGAGCCTGGTGGGTGAGTGGGGGACAGAAGGAACCCGGGGGGAGTGCCGGCCAGGGTGCCAGCAGGTGGCGCTGGCTCCGAGGACAGAAAAAAAATGCCTGCAGCAAACCTGAGTGGGTGTCACTGCGGCTGCAGATGGTGGGGGAGGGATTTGCCTTCTCCCCCGGGCTGCGGAGCCTCACGTGCCTCAGTCCTGCATAGTCTAGAGGAGAATTGGGGCACCATGTGGTCAGGCGCATCTGCCTGCCCTTGTCTGGACCCTAGCCCTGGGTGTAAACGCGCCCCCCTTCCCCATTTTGACCCTTGTCCTCCAGGCACAGGGGCAGTTCCAGGAGCTCAGAGAGGGCCACCCCCACCCCGCGGCCCAGCGGACTGAGGAAGGACAGACTTTGCAGTGACCTCAGGTCTTACCCCACCCCCTCCGTCGTAGCCATGGCAACTGCCCAGCGCACCGCGGTTGGGGCGAGTGGCCCTCGGGACATTGTTGGCCCCGCGCTCGCGGAGCTCCTGTCCCGTGGGGCCACCCACCGCCAGCACCGCGGACAGCGCTCCGACCTGCCCGCCGGGTGGCCCGACTTCCCTAAACCCAGCTCGCGCGCGGCCAACTCCCCGGCGCAAGGCGTCCCCCACCACCGCCGCCGGCGCCCACCTCCCATTCCGCCGCCCCCCGCGGACCCTCCCTTTGTCTCCCGGTCCCCGCCGCCCTCTGGGCGCTCCGTGCTGTGGACACACGTGGCCGCAGCCTCGTCCGGGCCGCAGACTTCCCCCGCGGTCGCCCCCACCCGCCCCGCGACGCCCGCGGCGTGCGGGTCCCTTTGTGTCCCGCGGCCAGGTCCCCGGCCCGGCAGCTGGGCCGCCCTCTGGGCGGGCGCATTGTTCGCCGGATTTGTCCGCGGCGCGAGGGGCCGCCGGGGGCCGGCTCGCCTTCCTCCCGCGGGAGGGGCACCGCGCCGGCCGGGTTCGCGGGCCATTTCCATGAGAAAGGAGCGGCAGAGGCGCCTCTCTTGGCATTCACCGCGTGCCTTAATTGTATAGACATTAAATCAAGGTCCGCTGTGAACACGCAGAGGGGCCCTCAGGGCTGCGACGGGCGGCGAGCTGCCGGGCCGGGGTCGGGGCAGCGGCTCCGGCTCGCGTGGGATCCTCGCCCGAAGGGCGCGAACGCTCCGGCGTCTTCGCCACGGGGCGCGCGGGGCGGGGGCGCTGCGCCACGCCGACGGTTTCTCCTCGGACTCCAGCCCGGATCCGCCCCCAACTCTGAAGAGCCCACTCTTCTTCCCCTTCCGCAGCGGGGAGGGGGCCCAAGCAAGCCCCTCGGGCGGAACCTGGCACACCGAGGAATCGCGGCAAGGAGGCGCTGGAGGCGAGGGGTGAGCGAGCGTGTGCGCGCCCGGCCGCCTGCCGCGGGCTGCCGAGAGGCGCGGAGCCCGCTCCGACAGCGCAGCGCGAGCTTCTCCGCAGCTGCCTCCCCCGCTGTACCTCCCTCCCCGGCCCGACCCGCGAGCGCGCTACGAAAGCGGTTATAAAAAAGAATCTCGATGCTCAGAAATGAAAGCCAGTCTCTTTTTACAGCCCAGTGAGCTCACCCTGCCCACGCGCCGGGAACCGCGAGAGCTGTTGGTGGAGAGAAAGCCGGGGAGACCCGGAGAAGCCGCTCGCGGGACCGCCCCGCCCGGCCCCGAGCACAGTTACCCGTCCAGGGCGGGAGCTGCAGCCGTCGCCTCCGCCTCCTCCTCGGGCCCCCGCGCGCCGCTGCCAGGGGCGGAGGAGGGCGCGGGGACGCCGCAGAAGGAGCCGAGTAAGTCCCCGAACGCCGCGGGCCGGTTGGAAGCCGACTGTCCGCGGGCTCAGCGCGGCGGGCGCCCAGCTCCTGCTCGCTGGCGCCGGCCCGGGAGCGACTGTCCCCCGCCCGCCGCCGCCGCCGCCGCCGCCGCCTCCGCGCGTATCCGCGCCCGGCTCGGGCACCGGGCGATTATCACTGGGGCGCGCGGTGACGTCACCCGGACACCGGCTCCGCCGCCGCCTCCGCGAGGTGTCCTTGAGAACTGCGGGGGCACGCGCGCCGCGCACACGCGCACACACGCACTGCGCGCCCGGTGCCTCCCGCGGACACTCGCCGCGTCGCGCCCCGCGCGCTCCTCCGCTCACACGGACGCCGCCCTCGAGCGCCCTCGACCGTCCCTGGCGCCCCAAGGCCACGCGTCTGCCCCCGGGAACGCCTCTCTCACACACACACACCAACCCCTCCCGCGCCCCTCCTGCACCCACGCGAACGCTCCTTCTGCAGCCCACCGGCCGCAGTCCCTCTGAGCGCACCCTGACACCCACCAGCCACGCCTCAGCTCCACGCAAACTAGTCTCGCCCGCAGACGCACCCCCGCCCTCGGCCTGCGCCACAGGTTCGAGCCCGCAGTTGTCTCCCCGGCACACGCTCTGCACCGTCACTCTCCCAGCCCCTCCAGCCCCCAGAGGAAGGAAAGGGACTTGCCGCGGCCCACTGGGCGGTTATCTGGAGGACGGAGGTAGCCACCCCCACCGAAGAGCGCTCTTCTCACTGTGTCCTGACTGAGGTGGGTGTTCTCGATCCTGGCCCACGGCCCGACTCTGAGCTCGGCCCTCTCCTTGGAGTCCTTCTGAGGGCTGAGACTGATTCGTCCCACTAGGGCCAAGGACTAGTGGCTTCTGTAAGCCAGACCACCTCAGGCCTCCCCCGCGGGCCTTTGTTCCGGTGTAGACGGTGAGGGAGCCGCAGGCCCAGGCCGGGCCAGCAGGCCTCCGTCCCCTCTCCTTCCCTCCAGGCCCACCCAGCCCCTGCGCCATCTGCCCTCAGAGCAGACCCCGCTGACCCTCCCAACCTTGCGAATACGGTCCTGTTCCTCCCTCTGGGCCCACTCCAGCACTGCAGGAGCCCTGGGGAAGCAGAGCCGACTGGGAAGGGGGTGGCACTCAGAGAGGCTCTGCCCTCAACCCCCGTGGGTCCTCAACCCACCAGGACCGCCCTCCCTAGGAAGCTTCCCAGCTGCAGTTCCTTGCCCTTTGCTGGTGTCAGGAGTGGCCCTTCTCCCTTGCATGGGGTGTGAAAAATCCCTGCTTGTCTACAGGGAAGCTGAACTTCACCTCCCCCAGCCCAGCGCCCAGTACGATCCCCAGCCTGGTGGGTTCACAGCTGCAGCCGGGCCCAGGCCTGACGCCGGCTGGTGGGGTGAGTGCGGGGCCGGCGGGCCTGCTGGCAGTTCGCCCGCCCGCAGCCTCTCGTGCGACTGGGGCGGGTCCCCACCGAGGCGGGGGCTGCTGTCCATGGTGTTGAACCCGACCCCTGAACCCCAGTCTCTCTCCTCCCGCGTCGCCTCTGGACTTTTCTGGCCCCGCTCCTGTCCTCACCCTCGAAGGGTTCGGCCCACGCCTGCCCCCCACCCTTGGCTTCGTGGACAGGTCCAGGACGGCTCTGGCATCCAGCTCTCTGGAGCTTGTCTGCATTCTATGGGGGAGGGCTCCTCAGGTTTGCAGACCCCAAATCTTTCTTCGGATTCCCTTTCGTACGGGGCTGGCCCCACCCAGGGCCAGGGGAGGATCCGCCCCTTGCAGGCCTGCTCCCCTCCCTGCTGAGCAGATCCCTCCCAGGCGGCTCAGGTGGGGGGTTGCCCCCCTCGCCTGGGGTCAGACCGGCTCTTTGCGCGTCCCCAGGGCAGACTGCAGCATTTGCTCTTGGGATCCTGAGCCCCCGCGGGGCCCGAGGCTCGCCCCTCCCTCCATTCCCAGCGAGCTCCGGCCCTCGGGAGGAAGGGCCTCCCTGGGCATGGGGGTGGGTGCTGGGTGGGAAAGAGAGACCAGCTGCAGCCTCTGCCCTGCCCGCCCTTCTGTGCCAGCCCGGGGGGACCTTCTTGGTGGCCCTGAATCCTTTGAAGGTTCCGTAAGAGTCAACCTGCTGCTGCCAGGCCCCCACTTGGGTGTGTGCTCCCTCCGGCTCCTCGGGCCCCGGCCCAGCCTCACCAAACCCCAGCCCAGTTGCACCCGAACCTTCTCTCCGCCGCTGCCCACGCCGCCGCTCCCACCCAGCGCACCGAGAGTTTGTGTTTGTGGATTCATTTATTTGCCAGCTCCACGGATGGGGGCGGGGGCTCCCCGGCTCCCAGCGAAGGGCGCAGGGAGGTGGCTCGGCCGTTGGCTCAGGGCTCCGGGTTCTGGGCGGCCGCCTCCGCACGCACGCACAAAGACCTCGTGAGCCTGGGCCTGCAACTTGGAGATGGGTCAGGTGGCTCCGAGGGGCGGGGGCGGGGAGGAGAGAGGGAGGGATGCGGCCGAGACCCCCTTCCTTCTCCTCTCCCCTCCTCTCCGCCACTGTGAAAGCCTGCGAGTATCGCGTGGGATTAAGCAAATCCACAGGAACCAGGGGAGAACCCCGCCCTTTCCGCTCCTGCTTCCTCGTCACACTGCCCGGCCTCCTGGGTGCTAGGCTTGTCATGCCTCTAGAAAGGGGAGGGGCCGCGGCACATCTGGGAACCGCTGGCTCTCGGTCTCTTGACCCTTGACCCTGTCCTCGCTCCAAGGTGGGGGAGGAATGGAGGACGGGGTCTTGGGACCTGAAGGGAGTGGGGAGAGGCCGGAGGCCAGTGGCAGGGGCCTTCAGGGCAGATGTAGCCTGGGAGCGGGGGAGCCGGGAGCTTCAGCCCGAGGGCGGGGAGCAGTCCGCTGGCGTGGGCACAGGGCTCCAAGGCGAGCCCTGCTCTGGGCCCCCTGTACCCTCAGAAAGGTCCACAGCTTCCAAGCTCCAGCTTGGGTGGTCCAGGGACCTCAGACATGCTCCTGCAGCGAGGCCCAGGTCCCCCCAACATCCCCCGAGGAAAGGTCCCGGGTCCTGCCCATTCCCTCCATTCCTCCCACAGCTCAGAGACTGACAGAGCAGTGCCTGATACCATGGGAGGAGGGGCTCCATCCCACCCAGCTGGGACCCTCCTGGGGCCTCTTCCGCTCCACGTGCTCCAAGGACACCGACCTATGGCTTCTCCCCGTGTGACTGGGTGGAGGGAGGCCGGAGTGCAAACACGGCTAGACCCCCACAAGCGCAGAGGCTCAGGTCTCTGTTCCTGTCTCTTGGCTTAGATTTGCAGGGCGCCTGACGGGAGGAGTTCCTCCCCTCGCCCTTTGAAGTAGGTGGGGGGTTGGGACACCCGCCATGCCTGAGTGCGGGAGCGAGGGCGAGGGCCAGGGCAGGAGCAAGGCCACCACAAAGGCTGTGATTGTGAGCTGGCCAGGCGCACAATGGGCGGGGGCGCTCAGGGGCCGGCATGGAAATGAGGCTGCAGCCCCTCTCCCAAGTTCCCACCCCCTTCTCCCTCCTCCCTGGCCCCGGCTAGCCCAGCCCCGCAAGGAAGGACGGGTGGGCGAGGACCCAGCAGGCCCAGAGGTGCAGCTCTCCTGCGGGGTCCTCGGGCCTCGGATGCTGCCAGGTGCTCACCAGGAGACAAGGTAAGTGGTGCACCTGGGCAGGCAGGGAGCGCAGAGGCCAGCGCAGAGTCCCAGGCAGGGCCTGGCGTGAGGGGCTCCGCCCGATGCCTGGCCAGGGGCGGGCACAGGCCTTTTGTTCCCCACGCACCCCTGCTTGACTTCCCTGAGGTTCCAGGAGCCTCCTCAGCCTCCCAGTCACCCTCCCCCGGGCTGGCTGCCCCCCACGCTCCCCACGCCCACATCCTGGCAGTGGAGCAGCCCCCGTTGCCCCCAGGCCCAGCCCGGGTCCCAGAGGGCGTGTTGTGGGGAGGGGACCCAGGCTGGCCCCCCACTTGCCCTGCCTAGGGGTCTAGTGCCAGCGAATTACCCCTGGGAAGGAGAAGGCGAGGGCTCGCCCCCACTGCTGCCCTCCAGAAAGCATAGAAGAGGCCGGGCCAGGGGCAGGCCTGGGGGCCGGTCTCCCTGGAGTTCCTCCAGGGCCTGCAGAGTCCCCCTTAACAGCCCTGAGCCCCTCCTGCCCAGCTGCAGGGGCCCAGCCCACCCAGGCACGCAGGACCCCCTGGGCTAGGATGCCCACTTAGAGGAACTTTCCTCCTGGAACCTGGGCTTTGCAGAGCTGGGGGCAGGGACCCCTTTGGCCCTGGGGTGTCCCTCCATGGGACCCCTGCCACACCTGGCTGTCTCCTCAGCCAGGCAGGGTGAAGGTGGGGTGAGGTCCGCCCGGCCCAGGGCCAAGGCTCTTTATCCCGAGTCTGCACTGGTGGGGCTCTGCTGCACCCCTGCCTCTTCCGCTTACAGCCGGGGGGAGGAGCAGCCCTGCCCCCACCAAGGCCCCCCCCCGTCACAGAGGCGAGGGTGGCAGCCCTGCCCCAGGCCCCCCTGTGTGCCCCCTTGTCCCTTGGCTCCAAGAGGCCCCAGCACGGGGTCCACCCCGGCAGTACGGAGCCAGAGCCGGCCCAGACCGGGATTCCAGAAGACTGCGACAGCTTGACTCGGACAGGAGCCGCAGGACCCTCCTCGGCTGGCCGCAGGGCCAGAGCTGGGCCTCTGGCAGCCTTGGCCACGGGAGGAACCAGGGTGGCCTCCTGGTGGGCACTGCTGCCTTGGGCCCAGGTCTCTGCCCTCGTCTGTGTCTTTCTAGTCGCTGTACCTTGGCCTCCGGGTGAATTCTTCCCCTTTGGTCCACAGTCTGTGTGTCTCCAGCCCTCTCAGCACCGTCTCCCCCACTCCCCCCATCTCTCTTCCTTCCCTGCCTCCTCCCTCCTGCCCCCACTGCCTCTGTTCTCTCCGCCTCCCTCCACCTCTCAGCGCCTCTGGCTCCCTTTCCCTCCCTACCCCCCCCATCTCCTCCTCCTGAGTGATTCCAGCAGGAAAGGGGGTCCTCGGAGGGGCGCTTAGCGACAGGAGCACTTTCCTCCGTCCTCTTCAGGGCTGCCTGCCACCTTGGAGAGGCAGCGGCACAGGGAGTGTCCCCTGCTGGGAGAAACAGGTGGAACATCCTGCCAGGCCTTGGGAGGGGAGGGGGTGGAGGGGAGGGAGGAGGGGACAAGCCATGGTCCCCAGGAAAATGGACCCTCCTGTCCGGGCGGGGGCGGGGGTGGCACACGAGAGCCCAGGGTTCACAGGGGTGGTGGAGGTCGGGGGAGGGCGTGTGCTGCAGGGGCTGCTGGCAGGGGACAGACCCTGAGCCTGGGCCGTGTGCCTGGGGAGGAGGGCAGAGCACGCTGGGGGGAACAGGGGGCCAGGTGGACAGGGCTGCCCGGACTGGGAGGCCAGGGGTCCACACTAAGGGGCCTGGGCTTGACTCGGTAGGGTTGCCCTGGCATCTGGGGGTGGGGAGGAGGGGCCTCTGGTGCTGGTCACCCATCATCGCGTCACTCAGAGCCTCCAGCCGGCCGCGGGCAGGCGCGGAGTCCAGGAGGCTCTTGGGCGCTGTGTGCGTTTCAGGGTGAATGTTTATTTGAGGCAAGTGATAATGATTTTCCACTAATGGTGCAGTTCTAAAGCTCTTTCTGAAACACAGTTACTTAAATAAGAAGGGTGGGTGGGGTGAGAACGAGGCCAGGAAGAGCAGCAGGTGGGTCTCGGTGGCCCAGTGGTGCAGGGACATCGAGGGTTGTGGACTGGCGGCCGCGGGGGCCTGCACACCGGGTTTTCCTGGTTTCTGCATGAGAGGCTCACATCAGGTGTTGGGTTTCGCTTCCTGTGGCTGTTTCCACCCAGATCTTGCTTGGAGAGAGGGGGGCCTGGTGGTGAGCAGGGGCGGAGTGGCGCAGGCTTGGACCACTTTGTGCAGCTCTGTTTTTCATTCTTTCCAAGCTTTCTTTCTCCCTATACCTTCCTTTGGAATTTCTTAGACAGTAATTCTCACTAAGGTGTGAATGACTGCTAAGATTTGCTGTTTCTCCTCCAGCATGCACCCATCCCCTCCTCTGCGCTCTGTGTTCTGGGCGGCTGCCTGGGTGCTGCATCGGTGGGCTCTGTGCCTATGGCTTCCAGTTGGCTTTTGACTCAGACTCCTGTGCTTTGCCTTAAAGAGAGAAGAGGCCCCGGTGGCCCTCATCCTGCCCCGACCTGGATGACCGTTTTCGCTTGCCCCTTGGAGCTGCCCCGCCCCCGCCCCAAGGCCGGCCGGAGGTTTTGCCCCACTGGCTGTGGGAAGGAGGAATTCGGAAGATCCCTGCGTGCCTGAAAATAGGTCAGAGGTGGAGAGGAGAGGGCAGGGAGGGGAGCTGTGCTCTGTTCTCCACACAGATGGAGGGGTGTGCCTGGGGCCTGCGTGGCTGCCCGTCTGGCAGAGTGGGCTGTACCCCAGGCCTCCTTCCTGCACTGTACCCAGACCCCCGCCTCTGGGAGACTAACGCTCTCGGGGAGAATGGGCCCTCCCTGGTACACACCTCAGCTGGGTGGGTTTCTGCCCTCGGAGGTGGGCCTGGCCCGTCCTGCTGACAGGGCCAGGCTAATGTTAATGAAAACAGTCCAAACCACTGCCAGCACAGAGAGAATGAGGGCACACTGAACTTGCTTTTTCAAAAATATTTTCTTGTAAGTCGTTTTTTTTTTTTTACGTTTATTTATTTTTTGGCTGCGTTGGGTCTTTGTTGCTGTGCACGGGCTTTTCTCTAGTTGCGGTGAGCAGGGGCTACTCTTCGTTGCGGTGCGCGGGCTTCTCATTGTGGTGGCTTCTATTGTTGCGGAGCACGGGCTCTAGGCATGCAGGCTTCAGTAGTTGTGACATACAGACTCAGTAGTAGTGGCTCGCGGGCTCTAGAGCACAGGCTCAGTAGTTGTGGCGCACGGGCTTAGTTGCTCTGCGGCACGTGGGATCTTCCCGGACCGGGGCTTGAACCCGTGTCCCCTGCATTGGCAGGAGGGTTCTTAACCACTGCGCCACCAGGGAAGCCATTGTAAATCGTTCTTGAAAGTGGAATCCTTCCTGGGCATAACGGGCGAGAGACTGTGCTGGTAGGTGAGGACGCCGGGACTGCCCCCTGTTTCAGGTGACCCTGGCCTGCTGCCAGGGGCTCCCAGACCCACCCTGCCTCCCTGCCCCTCTTCCTCCTCTCCACCCCTGCGTTCGCTTCTCCTGGTACCTATTCGCCTTCTGGGTCCTTCCTGCAGGGGCCTGGCCTTGCCCCCAGTGCAACCCCCTAAGTGCTCCTTACCCAACCCCACTAGAATTTGGGCCCTTGGGTGGGACATAGCCTCCATGACTGGGTCAGGACCCGGCCGAGTTCTTCTGGGGAGAGTCGGTCATCTCTGCTGGTGTGCACGCACAGGCAGGCCCTGGCCTCGTGGCTGGAGAGTGGGTTCCGAAATCGACAGGCCTCAGTGAGCCCCCCTGGGGCCTCCTCTCCAAGGGCTCCTGAGCTGCTCTGAGCCTCACCATCCTCAGCTGAGAAATGGGGACAGGGACGGCCCTGCCCCCGGGGCCGTGTGAGAGAGTTCAGGGCGGATGAGAGTGCGGCAGATGTTTCATTAGTAAAGTAAGATGTTAACGACAACACACACTTTTTTTTTCTTGGCTGCGTTGGGTCTTTGCTGCTGTGCGCAGCCTTTCTCTGGTCGCTGCAAGTGGGGGCTACTTTTCGTTGCAGCGGGAAGGCTTCTCATTGTGGTGACTTCTCTGCCGCGGAGCACGGGCTCTAAGCATGCGTGCTTCAGTAGTTGCGGTGTGCAGCCTCAGTAGTTGTGGTGTGCAGGCTCAGTAGTTGTGGCGCACAGGCTTAGTTGCTCCGCAGCATGTGGGATCTTCTTGGACCAGGGCTCTAACCCGTGTCCCCTGCATTGGCAGGCGGATTATTAACCACTGCGCCACCAGGGAAGTCCCAACGCACACTTCTGAAGGAAGACGATCCTGGGAAGCTGGGCTCAGAACCCCGTTTCCTCCCATTTTGAAGGCCCCACCTCACCTAAGAGCAGCTGGTTTCCACTAGGACTGGGCGAGGAGCGTGGAGAAAGGAGGCGACCAAAAATGGGCCTGTGGGAGGCCCCAGAATGTTGACCGTCACAGGCCTGGCAGCCTCAGGACAGCAGCACCTGGGGGCGAGGGGGTCGCTGCCCTCGGACCCCGAGACATGCCCTCCAGGGTGTGGTGGGGGTGGCTTCCCTCCCCAGGGATGCTGGCTTAACCTGGCTCCTCCGTCAGAGATCCTGATGGACCCTCAGGGGCAGGAGGGGAAGAGGGGACCCCCAGAAGGTGCGCCTAGCTCTGGTGGGTAGGGGCTCCTCACAGGACAGGGAGCTGTCCGAGGTGCTGCCCAGGTCGCCAGGGACCTTTCACCCACCCAACAGCGCCAGGTCTCTTGTGAAGGGGACCCTCCGGTCATTGGCCCACCCTCCTGTGAGAGGGGCAGAAACACAGTCACAGCCAGCCGTGAGGTGTGGGGACACACGCCAGGGCCTCCAGACCCCAGCCCTGGGCTTGTGAGGGCACCTTTCTGGCTTGTCCAAAACGCTGGCCTCACACCCCGTACTCTGGGGAACGGGAACTCAGGGGATCGTTGGCGAGGGGCAGGTTTCCAAGCACCTGGTAAGTCCCCCAGGACTGTAACCCTCGCCCACCTCAGTCCACAGTGATGGTGTCTGCGGGTTCGGCGTAGTTCTGGCCTGCTGCCCGCCCTGTGCTTCAGGGAAGTCCCTGCTCTGCTCTGGGCTGCTGGGCCCAGGTCTCCTGCCGCCTCCCCACCGCCGCCCCGGCCTGGCTTCTGCCCCTCTGCGGTGCCGGTCGGCACAGGGCTGCACATCGCCTGCCCTC
Organism: Grampus griseus; assembly: GCF_964374135.1. NCBI lineage: Eukaryota > Metazoa > Chordata > Mammalia > Artiodactyla > Delphinidae > Grampus > Grampus griseus. The sequence goes on along the minus strand of NC_139008.1, from coordinate 87,945,606 downwards.
TCCACCTGCCCCGCCCCATCGCTGAGCCTGTCCACCCTCCTCTGCAGTGCGACCCCCCAGCAAGCCCGCCCCCTGCCGCCCTGTGCCGGGGCCCCACCCCCACAGCCCCCCACCTGCTGGCAGTCGGCTCGTGTGCTGCCCTCCAGGGTGAGGCCTGCCTGCCCAGCTGGCCCCCAGGACTGCAGGACTGGTGCCCGCCCTCGGCCCCCTTGCTCCAGTGTTCAAGGCAGGTTTGTGGTTGTGTCTACCTGCCAGCACCGTCCTCATCCTCTGCGATGGGCTCCTCAAAAGGGGGCCACCTGAACCTCATCACCTTGGGGTCGGGCCCTATGGGACCAGATGTGGAGGGCTGATTTCCAAGGGGACTCAGAGCTGCACGAGCTGCAACCAGCCCTGGCCTGAGGGTCAAGGGAGGGCAGGGAGTGGGCAGCTGCGAAGGGAGGGGCTGAGGTGGAGGAAGCAGGCAGGCAGGGAGGGCTTGGGACCACCGTAGCCCTGCCTCTCGTCCCGCCTGGGCCCAGCTGGAGGTCCAGCGGCCAAGGAGCAGAGAAGTGGTCAGCCTCCCAGCTGCAGCAGGACAGCGGATGGGGGAGGAACAAGCAGAGTGCCCAGCTCAGGCAGGGCTCAGGTAGAGCATTTGTGGAGGCCATGCCTGTTTTCTCTTCTCTGTACCGGCCACAGTAAGGACCACGTTGGAAGGGCCTGTGAGTTTCTCTCGCTGAGAACACTGAAGCTCAGAGGCTGCAGTGACCCCTCAGGGCCTGTGGCTGGTCTGGGGAGGTCAGGACTCAGGCCCACAGTGAGCCTGAGGTCCTCTCCCTGGTGTGGACAGTCCTGAGAGCCCACAGAGGCCTCTTCCTCCATCTTGGTGGCAGGCAGAGGGGGCATTTGGCCTCCCCTCTGCCTGGCTCCTCTGGGTGCCACCTTTGCCCTTGAGCTGCCCTTTAGCCAGTGTGGTGGGTTCCTGCCCACCTCCGTGCTGGGCACCCACCTCTGCTCTGGCCCAGGTTGGGGCCTGGGCAGGGTGGCAAGGAGCGTGCAGGCTGGTGGGTCACCTCCGTGCTCAAGCCCATGGGGCGGTGGGCAGGACTCAGGGCTCCATACATCTGGTGAGCTCAGGGGGCAGCTTGCCCAGACTCTGGGAGCGGGAGGGCCCTGGCTTCCCCAGTGACCCCAGAGGGCACAAATGAATGCATGGGGTGGGCTCCTGAAGGGTGGACTTGGACCAGAGGGAAAGGGAGACGGGAGGGAACCAGGCACACAGACCCACCCTCCTCTGCGGGCTGCTCAAGGGGCAGCTTCTCTCTGCCAACTTTCTGGAGGAGTCCTTGCCCTGTGGGCATGCAGCTGGGGTGCCTGGCGGCACACCCTGAGGGGATGGCCCACAGTCACACACCCCTGCCTGCCCCACAGAGTTCCTTTGTAGTAACCCTTGCCTCAGGCTCTGCTTTCTAGGGACCTGGGCTGAGACAGAAGCTGGGGCTCTGGGAAGTGGCTGGGGTGACATTGGAGAGGCTGGCCAAGGCTGGGGTCACTGCTCTGTCACTGCCCCAATCAGGGATCGTGGGGTAAGGGAGGGAGTGGACAGTTGGATGCGTCCTTTGGGAAGCCCACTGTGCTGTGCTTGGCTCCTGGGTGGGAATTTGAATCCTGTGGGGGGACCAGGTGGCCAACTGCAGGACCGCTGGGATGCCCTGGGTCAGCGCCAGGTCTGGCAAGAGTGAAGGGGTCTAACCGTGTGGACCTCTCCCCTCTGGGTGGCGAGCCCTCGGAGCCTGCCCCAAGGCGGCCAGTGGTGCGTCAGGGAAAAATCCAGCGGCCAAGTGGTTAATTGGCTTTGCATCCATCAGCCCGATGAATATTCATGAGGTGCGCTGTCCTCATCAGGCCCGCGGTCTACGCTCAGCGTTCAGCCTCGTGCGCCTGTGCACGCGTGCGTGTGTGCGGTGCTTGCCACGCACGCCTCTTCCACCTGCTGACAGATGCCAGCCTGCGCTCCATCCCGATTGGCCCAGCGGCACTCTCCGAGATGCCAGGGCAACCCCTGGCTGGTTGCCGGCCAAGTCACCCCTTCTTCCCTTCTCTCCATCAGGCCCAAGCCGGTGATCCCTAAGGTAAGGGGAAAATGTCTTTGTGCCAGGTGTGCGCACACAGGTGTGCAAATATCTGTGAGCGTGTGTGCAAGCAGGGAACTGGAAGCAGCTGTCACCCCCACCCCACCCCGCCGCCACCGCAGCAGACCCCAGACCTGGGCTAGGCCGGCACACGTAACTGCCCTGGCTCACCTGCCTGAGCCCAGGGGGGGACGATGGTGGGGACACAGACTGCAGCCCAGCCGGGACGTCCTTGATGCCCGCTGCATCACCCACCAACCAGGGTCCTGAAACCCAGTGGACCCAAGGGACCAGGGCTCAGGGCTTGTCTTCAGCCCCTGGGTTCTTGGTCAGTAAAGCAAACGTGATGTCAATGGCAAGGCTTGTCCAGCGCGGTGGTGCCGGGCTTCTGCCACGTTGTGGGCTGCCTGGAAGGCCCATGGCGCTGGGGTGGACCTGTGGTGTGAGGGGTCTTGTGTCACTGCCGGGCTGTGGGGAGCTGAGGCTGTGCCAGCGCCTGGCCAGTCCCCTCCACGGGAAGAAAGTGGCGGGACGGCCCTCTCTGATTGGTGTCAGTGTTTATTTTTGCTTAAAAAAGACTTAAGGAGGGACTTCCCTGGTGGTCCAGTGGGTAAGGCTCCGTGCTCCCCACGCTGGGGACTGGGGTTCGATCCCTGGTTGGGGAACTAGATTCCGCACGCGTGCTGCAACTGAGAGTCCGCATGCCGCAGCACAGAGCCCACGTGCTGCAACTCGGACCCGGAGCAGCCTAAAGAAATCACGAAATCATTTTAAAAGACTTAAGGAGAATTTCAAACCGGAGAAGTTGGCAGTGGCCCCTAGATAAGTTTCAGAGGCCAGATCTGAGACCAAGAGGGGTCCTGGGCTCGTCCCCAGAACTGGCTGTGGTGAGGCCCGCCAGCAGCACTGTCTCCCCACCCCGGACGCTATGTCCCTGGACGAGCGCGTCTTGGCAGGGAGGACCAGTGTGGGGGCCTGGCAGGGGTCGTCTGGGATCCGGGGTCCTGTTTGCCCTGCCCCGGACAGGCAGGGAGAGCACGGCTGGAGCGGGCAGCCCACGGAGACTCAGCAGGCCCACTGGCCACAGGGGATGGGGGTGGGAGGCCGGTTCTAATTTCCAAAAAGACGTGGGTGAAGGTCACTGTTTTCCTCGTGGGTGGAGGTGGGTGAGAAATTGCAAGCAACGTTCTGGAGGTTTGTTAAGTCTCCGCTATTTCCGGACACCAGAGAATTTAACTCTTTGCTGTCAGTGTCCCGTCAGGATCAAGAAACCAAAGGCGGGCTTCCCTGGTGGCGCAGTGGTTGGGAGTCTGCCTGCCGATGCAGGGGACGCGGGTTCGTGCCCCGGTCTGGGAGGGTCCCACATGCCGCGGAGCGGCTGGGCCCGTGAGCCATGGCCGCTGAGCCTGCGCGTCCGGAGCCTGTGCTCCGCAACGGGAGAGGCCACAACAGTGAGAGGCCCGCGTACCGCAAAAACAAACAAACAAACAAAAAGAAAGCAAGGGCATTGGACCCAAAGCCAACCTCTAACATCTACTGAGCACCACGAAGCAGAAGAGTAGAGAAACCCCTACGTGTGCACAGAGCAGACATTTCTGACACCCGTCTCCTCACGAGTAGCGTGTGTGCGTGCCCGTGCGTGAACACCCATGTGCGCTTCTGGGGTGCACTCAGAGGCCGTGGCCCCAGCTGATACAGACGCACTGTGAGCTGCGGAGGCAGAGTCGTTTGTGCCTGCGCCGAGCCCCCTCTGGCTTCCACACAACAAAGAGCATCTCCGTGGAAAGCTGCACAGTGACTTGATCTCAACCTGTCTGAGGAGAGGAAGCCAAACCCGTTCCCCGGGGCCTGGGTGGCCGGTAGCAGGTGTTCCGGACGTGGGACACGGGCAGGAGGTGCACAGGGTACAGACAGGAGCAGAGGGGAGCGATGCAGCCCGCTTCCTCTGCGCTGACTGAGAACTCAGTGGAGGTGTGATTAACGTGGGGACCCTCTTGGGGCGGGGGGGACCCAGATCAGTTCCCGCTGGGCGCTCGGCCTGGGAATCCCTCCTCCACCCCGCCCCGTGTGTCCTGAGACCCCCATCCTGGCGGCAGGGGCTGCGCTCTTGTCTAGACCGTGGCCGAGGGCAGCAGGTGGAGGGCATTTGAGCAGGTCCTGGGGTGACGGGATGCGGGCTTTTCCATCACCTGGGGACGGTGTCAGCCCAGGTTCCTGGTGTTGAGGGGCTTGCCCCGGGGAGGAAGGAGGGCTGGACAGAACGGGGCTGGGCTCCACTGGAAAGCTGGGGACCCGCAGTCGTGGGCGCAGCTGGGTTCGGCAGCAGCTGCGAGTGTGGGTGGGCGGGTGTCCCGGAGAGCCCGGGAGATTCGGCGAGTCTGGGCCAGGGTGTCCAGAGACGGCAGTGTGGGCAGAGGCAGGGAGGAAGGGCCCGGGATTGCTGGAGTCATCAAGAGGACCCCATCGTGCCAGGGGTGCCGGGGGCTGATGTGAAATGCACGTCTCCCTGGGGTCCCAGAGTCTGCCGCTCCCAGGACACCGGGGTGGACGGTCTGCACGGAGACCTCTTCTCCTGGAAGTGGGGGATGGAGATTGGTATGCTCCACCGGGGAGACCCTCTGTGGTGTTTGGAGATTAAGGAGAGAACGAGGGGCCTGGGAGGGTCGAGAGTGTGGAGGGAGGCCAGCAGCTGGCCAGACAGGCTGTGTAGAGCCAGCCGTGGCACTCGGCCTGTCCGGTTCTCCAAAGGCCTCCAGGGAGGAAGCGGTGACCCCAGGACCCGCGTGGCTTGTTGTGGAGCCTGGGAGGGAACGCCTGCCTGGCGGTCAGGTGTCCCCACATGGCCGATGTGTTCAGGGCGTGGCTGGCGGTCACTTCACACACTCCTCCTGCTGTGCCCGGCCAGGCCTCACCATGTGATGCCGGGACACTGAGGGACGAGGCAGAGAAGACCCAGAAGCGTCACCGTGGAAACGAGGTGTGTTGGGAAGAAGCTGCAGTGCAGAGGCGGGCCCGCCTTTGTGGGCGGGCCTCCTGAACGGTGCCGGGGCCTGTCCTCCTGGAGGCATTGGGGTGGTGGGAGCTGCGTCCTGGGCTGGGGGAGCTGGAGCTGCTGATGGACCCACAAGTGGGCACGTCTGTCTACCACCACAAGGGCCTGTGCTGGGGGCCTGGCAGCCAGGACGGGGTCCTGATCTGGACCCCAACAGCCGCTCGCCAGGTGTCTCCCAAAGCCTCCTCTGGCTTTAGTTTCTTGATCGCCTTTGGGGGTGGGCGGGGCTGGCTTTTCCATGCTCTGTAGCTGCCACTGTCTTCTCCCCTGGCAGGTATGGGTGGGTTTGTGTGCAAGGCTGAGGGGGCCCACTCTGGGGGCAACCGTCCCGAGTGCCTGTGGCGGTGGGTCCCGAGTGCACCTGGGAGGGAGGTGTGACACCAGGACACCAGGCCTCCTCCCTCCCTCCTGCTCCTCCAGGGAGAGCCACCTTCCCCTCCCGCTGCCCCGCGCAGAGTGATGGCATTTCCACAACTGCAGCCAAACCTCGGACCCGAGAGCCTCTCCATGGGCCCTGGGGGGCGCCTCTGCACACTCCCAGCCCCTCCGGCCTCCCACAGCTGCGCCCTGTACCCTCTGGCATCTGGCCTGGTGGCCGGGCCCCAGGCCTGCCCACCGGCCCTAGGGACCAGTCCAGCAGCCCCTCTGCCCAGCACTGCTCTCGCCCACTTTCAGGGAGGGGCACTGTCCCTACAGAGACTAAAGCCTGGTAAGCCGACCCTCCTAGGTACCTGGAATGTCCTTGGCGAGGGCAGAATTCCGCAGGGCAGGGACCAGGCTGGATGCCTGCTCGCTAACCACACAGCCCGCAGCCAGGGGACCTCCAGGCCTGGAGGAGATTCATCCAGCGGCCAGTCAGTGGCCCCGGCCATCCAGTTTCTAACCAGAGGTCAGAGCCCAGCTCCCAGGGAGCATTTCTGAAGCACACAGAAACGCAGGTAGCTGCACCCCAGGGCTGAGCGAACCCACCTGAGGCACACAGGGCCGGGCAGCTGGTGAGCCCCTGGAAGGGCAGGGGAGGGCCTGCAGGGACGGGCCGCAGGGTGCCCCTCATCCTGGCCTCTGGGACACAAGGTGATCTGGGACCAGGCACAAAGCCCAGGAGGAGGCAACGTGGCCGAGAGGTTGGGCCTGGCCAGCAGCGCGGTGACCGCAGAGCTGGCTGCGCACATGGCCCTGGACCCAAGGCCCAGCCCAGATCCTCCAGGGCTGACGCAAGCCCAGCTCCCTGGGCAGGAGGAGAGATGGGGCTTTACCAGCAGCCTTTTTGTGGTTTAACCCTTTCTTTCCTTCCCCCCTCCCTCCCTTCCTTGGTGTGTGTTATTTTTGGGTTTTTTGTGGGGAGGCCGTGCCACGGGCCTTGCTAGATCTTACTTCCCCGACCAGGGATTGAACCCAGGCCCCCTGCAGTGGAAGCACAGAGTCCTAACCACTGGACCACCAGGAAATTCCAACTTTCTTTCTTTCTTTTTTTTTTTTTTGCGGTACACGGGCCTCTCACTGTTGTGGCCTCTCCCGTTGCGGAGCACAGGCTCCGGACGCGCAGGCTCAGCGGCCATGGCTCACGGGCCCAGCCGCTCCGCGGCATGTGGGATCCTCCTGGACCGGGGCACGAACCTGTGTCCCCTGCATCGGCAGGCGGACTCTCAACCACTGCGCCACCAGGGAAGCCCTCTTGCTTTTTTTATAACAGCTTTACTGAGATATAATTCATGTACCCTACAATTCACTCACTTACGGTGTACAATTAAACCATTTTTAGTATGTTCCCAGAGTTGTGCAGCCATAACCCACAGTCCATTTTGTAACACTTTTATCACCCCCCAGATAAACCCTGCACCTGAACTGTCACTCTGCATCCCCCCATTCCCTCAGCCACTGGCGACCACTAATCTACTTTCTGTCTCTCAGGATTTGCTTATCCTGGACATTTCATAAAGGTGAGATCATACAACAGGTGGAATCTTGTCTGGCTTCTGTCATTTCTCATGATGTTTTCAGGCCTCATCCCTGTTGTAACGTGTGTCATTCCTTTTCATGGCGGAATAATATTTCTTTGTATAGATAGACCACATTTTATTTATTCATAATGTAATAGACATTTGGGTTGTTTTCCACTTCTGGCCATTGTGGATAAAGCTGCTATAAACATTGGTGGACAGGTTTTTGTGTGGATGTATGTTTTCCTTTCTCTTGGATATACACTTAGGGATGGAATTGCTGGGTTATAGGGTAATTCTATGTTTAGCTTTTTGATGAACTGCCAAACCATATTCCCAAGTGGCTGCATTTCACATTCCCATTGGCAGTGTAGGAGGGCTCACCTTGCATTTTAATGTCATCTTTTTCTTACTCTCTGGAAACTAAAGCTATCAATTCATCACCCACCCACCCATCCACCCATCCGTCCACCCATCCACCATCCACGCATCCACCCATCCACCCACCTGTCCATCCATCCACCCATCCACCCATCCACCCATCCACCCATCCATCCACCATCCATCCACCCATCCATCCACCCATCCACCCATCCACCCATCCATCCACCCATCCACCCATCCATCCACCCATCCATCCATCCACCATCCATCCACCCACCCATCCACCCACCCATCCACCCACCCATCCACCCATCCATCCACCATCCATCCATCCATCCATCCACCCATCCACCCATCCACCCATCCATCCATCCACCATCCACCCACCTATCCATCCATCCATCTATCCACCATCCACCCATCCACCCATCCACCCATCCATCCACCATCCATCCACCCATCCATCCACCCATCCACCCATCCACCCACCTATCCATCCATCCATCCACCCATCCACCCATCTATCCATCCACCCATCCATCCATCCACCCATCCACCCATCCATCCACCCATCCATCCATCCACCATCCATCCATCCACCCATCCACCCATCCACCCATCCATCCACCCATCCACCCATCCATCCACCCATCCATCCATCCACCATCCATCCACCCACCCATCCACCCACCCATCCACCCACCCATCCACCCATCCATCCACCATCCATCCATCCATCCGTCCACCCATCCACCCATCCACCCATCCATCCATCCACCATCCACCCACCTATCCATCCATCCATCTATCCACCATCCATCCATCCACCCATCCAGCCATCCATCCATCCACCCATCCATCCATCCATCCATCCATCCATCCATCCATCCATCCATCCACCCATCCATCCACCCATCCACCCATCCACCCACCTATCCATCCACCCATCCACCCACCTATCCATCCATCCATCCATCCACCATCCATCCATCCATCCATCCATCCATCCATCCATCCATCCACCCATCTTCTATGAGATCCCTGAGCACCTGCTGAACCCCAGGCCTGGGCATATGAGCTAGGGATTCAGTGGGGACGTGGTTCCCTGCCCTCTTTAAACTGGGGAAGCAACAGCGGTGGGCACATGCCCTGGTACCCAGGTGTATGGGCACCTTCTGGGAGGGTTTTCTTGCTTTTGAAGGGGAGTATGATGAGGCAGCGGCCGCGCCAGTGTCCTGACGTGAGATGTGGAACTTCAGGCCCTGGACGGCGCTCTAGTTCAGGGGCCACTGCTGCCTGCTCCATGGCCCTGCCCGTCCTGCGGGGCCCCCAGCCAGGCCAGCCACCCTGGAAGGCTCAAGGGCAGCAGTGCTTCTCACACTTAAACCTGCACTGGAATCACCTGCAGGATTAAGGGGTGGGTGGGGCCTGAGGCCTGACAAGCTCCCAGGGGGAGGGCGTCTGGACCCAGAGAGCAGCCGTACTATTCTCATCCCGTCTGCACCATGCATTTTCCATGGTTTCCCCTCTCTTTGTGAGGTCGTGTTGCTGGTCTGCTATCCAGCCAGACGAGCCTCTCTGGAGGCAGGAGCCTCACCGCACAGGCCTCCAGCTGGAAGCCCAGGGTCATCCCAGGCTCTCTTGGTCACCATTGCCTGCTGCTTGACCAGAGGTCTGTCAGGAAGAGGTCTGGGGGGCTGTGGAAGGACCCTTGACCACTCCCAGCAAGGGAGTCACTCATGGTCCTGTGAGCCACCAAGGGGCCGGGAGCTCCGAATGCCCCTGGGGCGGGCCCAGGAAAGAGCTACCCGGGAGGTCCGCTCCGGGGGCTGGAGCTCATCACACTGGGCTCTGATGGGGCAGGTGCCGCGCGCCGTGGGCAGCCGGCTGCGGAGATGCTCCTTTCAGCAGCTGGCGGCCAGCAGGCGACGGGAGCGGACGACCACTAATCCCAGCCGTCCCCAGGGAGCTGGTCTGCCCTTAATAACTCCTGCTCCCCTGGGACCACACTCACCTGACCACCACCGCAAACGGTGCTGCATGTGAATCGAATCGGAGGCCTTATCTCTGGAAATTAATCCAGCTCAGAGCAGGATTAACCAGGACATCCCTTTAGACAGCGGTGCCCAAGGTCAGGGGAGACGGGGCCTGGGCAGCGGCCAGCTGGGAGCCGCTGAGCCCTGATTTCCCTGTAAGTAGAGCTGCTGGTCACCACGGGGGAGGGGGCTGGAGGGTCTGGTAGCTGGGGTGGGGAGGGGGACGTTGTTGAGGGAGCAGTCTGGCCGGGAAGTTCTGGGAGGAGCAGTAGGGGGTTAGGGAGGACAGAGGAGAGGCTGGGGCTGTGGACCAGGGTGGGGCTCACAGGAGTCCTGCCCCGAAGCCAGCAGGACCCCAGTGGCTTTCCCAGCCCGCACGCCTCCCTGTGCAGGTGGAACAGGTGAGGGGCTGCAGGTGGGAGGTAGTGGGGGTCCTGCCACTCAGGAGCCAGGGATCCCCAGGGCGGAGCTTGGTGCCCCCAAACCTGCGGGGGCTCACAGACCAGGCTTCCGCAGCAGCTGGGCTCCTCTCCAGAGTGGCCTTGGGGTTGAGTCCGCCAAGAGCCTTCTCTCCCTGCCCCAAGTGGGGACCGCTGGCAGGGCACTCAGGTGGCGCTGGGTTAACGGGGACCCCTCTGATTCCTAGGATGGGTCTGGGTGGAACTGCCCCCACTCTCCCCCACTTCCCCTGCGGCTCCAGGCTGGGTCCCTTTCTACCCACCCAAGGACGTTCGGGGTCGGGTGAGGAGTCTCCGTGGGTCTTGGGCCATCCTGGGGGCTGGGGACGGGGTGAAGGTGCCCGTGAATGAAGACTGACTGGTCTCCCATTTCCGAGGAAATTGGGGCTGCCTTTAGTCTCTTACGTGAACTTGGGAGAGGGTTGTGTTCTGTTCTTCTGCCATTCTCAAGAGTTTTTTTTTTGTTCTGTGTGTGTTATTTGGAAACTGCCTTCTGTCCTTGTTTAAAAGCAGAGGTTGGAGCTTTGTGGGAAAGAATAGACTCTTGGATGGTGGCTGGAGTTGGGCCTCTAAGCAAATAGAGGGAGAGAGAAGGGGAAGGGGAGAAGGGGAAGGGGAAGGGAGAGAAGGGGAGGAGAGCAGGAAGGGGAAAGGGAAGAAGGGGCACTTAACTTGCTGTTTCCCCAGTGTCCTCCCTGCAGCCTTCCAGGCAGTGGTCCTCCCCCCACCCCATTTTGCAGATGGGGAAGCTGAGGCCGGACACTCCCTGCCCCCACCAGCACCCCAAGGGTTTCTGTCCAGCCAGGCTCTTTCCCCACGGGCTGCCCACAGCCCAAACAGGAGCAGGCCAACCAGCCAGAGGGCAGACAGGAGGGCAGGTGATGCCCTCTCCCCACCTCCCACCCCCGACACCCCTGCCCCTCCCCCGCCTTCCTCCCCCCATCTTTGGCGGTCCAGGGCGCCAAGGGGACATGGCCTGTGTGTGTGGGTCTCCCTGGAAGAGCAGCACCCCCACCCCATTCTATTCATGGGTTGGTGCCCCTCAGGTACCAGAGGGTCCTAGGAGGGTGGCCCAGCTCCTGGCATGTGCCCTGCTAGGCATTCCAGAAACGTGAAGGATTTCAAACAGATTTGTCGTGAGTTACGGCTTTCAGTGGCGATTTTATAGATCGTCACGATTCCTTGTTCATTTTCTTTGCTTTAAAATCCGGGGCTCCTTGGATGGGACAGGAGAGAAATCTATCGAATTCAGCCTCTCTGTACGCAAACATATGAGCAAGAGACGCCCCTTTAAACGGGGCCGCGGGCCTGGCACCTTTGCAGAGTCCGGCCCCCCGACAGCCCACACCTTCATTACTCTGTTAATTTAGAAAGCAGGTCATGGGAAATTACAGTGCTTAAAATAGGACACCAATTATAACTCTGTATTCTGTTAAAATGAGAGCATCTCTGAAATCTTTATTAGTTTATTGTAATTAAAGGCAAAATACTGAGAGTTAAGTCATCACTGGCTCTCAGCCTCGCGGTGGCCTCGCCTCGGGTGTCAAGCACGGAGACCCCACCACGTGGGGCATCTTGGGTCAGGGTTTAGGAAAGTCACTTTGTGAGCGAAGTCCCAGTGGGCAGAGGGCAAGTGGATAATAAACACATTGCTGACCATTACTAATAAAAACGAGACAGAGTTTCATCCATTAGCAAAACGGGATGACTGTCTCGACTCAGTTCAGCCCTGGAAACAGCGCCTGCAGAGAGGACCACGTCTGCGAGGCCTCAAGGGGCCGGGGCGTCTGTGGAGCAGCCCTGGCTCCAGCTGGGCCAGCAGCAGCCGCGTTCTCGTGCTCGATGCCACGTGCCCTCTTCTGCAAGCTGCCCTCCGTCCAGGAGGAGACTGAGGCCCACGGTCACAGCTCAAGTGAGCCTTGCCCCGCACCCTGGTCCACCAGAGAGCGCAGGCGTTTGCTCCCCCAAGACAAGCCTCGTTCAGCTCCCAGATGGGCAGCTCAGGGAACGGGGGTCCGCCTCAGCCCCGCCCCCCACCCCGAGGGGGAAGGAGTTGCTTAGAAACTCGCTTTCCTCGGTCATGTGCCGAAGCTCCTCTGGTGACCCCCTGGAAAAGCCCTGGACGCAGCGGTGAAACAGAGGCCTCCCGAGGAGGGGCTGTGTCCTGGGGGCGCGGCTACGCTGGAGGAGGGATTGGAAGTGGGAGGAGGCCCCAGGCTGTGGGTGACCTCAGCCTCAGCGGGCATGGGCGGCACCTTCGGAGGGGGGCAGCCTCACCTGGCCTGGCTCTGTGCCAGCCCCGCCCACAGCACGACCTCTGCCAAGTGCTGGAGGAGACTTGGGCACAGAGGTGTCCCCATGCTGCAGGCTCTGCTCCCTTTCAGCCCCACGAAGGGCGGCCCAGACAACCAGCCCCAGAGCTTGAGCTCCGGTGGCTCAGGAGGGCCGAAACGGGCCGCAGCCCCCACCGAGAGGCCACAGGGGAGGAGCCTCATGCTTTCTCCTGTGGTGACCGTGAGGGGGCAGCCACACACTCTGGAGCCAGCTGGGCGCTCCCTGCACACGGGCTGTGTGACCGCAGACGAGTCCCTCCGCCTCTCTGCGCCTTTGTCCCCTCTTAGCAGCATGCTCTGGTTGTAGTTCTCTGGTTTGGCCCCAATCTGAAGCCTAAGCACATCCAGGTCCCACAGGAAGCCTTGTTCGTTGATCCCTATTAACTGTGACGACACTGAAAGCCCCAGTGCGAACCAGAGGGAGGGAGGCTCCTGACGGGTGCCGTCTGGATCTCCTGGGAGCAGGGCCTGAGAGCTACTCTCTGTCTCCAGGTACCCAGCCCCGGCCTCCTACCCCGGGGCATCTGTCTGGACAGGGGATCCTGAGGCAAAGCCCGGGCAGCTTGCCAGCCACGGAGCCGGGGTGTGCGTCCGTCATCTCGCACTGGGGATGCCCCTCGGCTGGTCTCGCTGATCTTTGAAGCTAGTGTTATTGCAGAAATCATTTTGCACTTTATTTTGAACAAATTGACACTTTGCCAAGTGGGCTGTTTGCTGGTGGGATTGCACTGTTTTTATTGCAATTTACCAGCGTCGCTGTGATCGAGTTCACACTCTAAAAATAAACGCTCCTCTCCAAAGCCGTCCTTAGGCTGCGCTGCTTGGGGTGATGTGCTGTTTGTCCCGACTGAGGGCGGGCGTGATCAGGGTGCCAGCGCACCTCCCCCACGTCGGTAGACACCAGGCTCGCCCGAGACCCTCCGAGGAGCCGTGTTCTCCGGGGCCTGGCGGCCGGGCACCCTGAGCTTCTGTCTGTTTCTCCTGCTGGGAACGCGGGGGCCTCGGGCTCGACTCTGAAAGCGTCTTCCAGGCAGCGGTGAACCTGAGATGCCCCATCTGTGTGCACTCTTGCTTCTCCATCCTGCAGGGCAAAGTCGGGGCACAGCCTTTGCTGGGACCGCAGTGACAGCGGCTCCCTGAGCCAGGCCACGGGCACGTCCCGGCCCAGCCGGGTCGGGGGTGCCCCACACCTGTTCACACCTGCCCCCGGGCCCTGCCCACTCCACAGACAGTTGCAGGGCCCACCCTGTGGGACGCCCCTCCGTAGCCCCCTTGCCCGGCCTCTGCGCGCACCTGTTCTGGACTCTTGGAAGCATATCAACACCCTGCCCCGGGGTCCGGGGGCTCGTAACGCTCACCGCAGAGGCCGACCCCCAGCCAGTGGAGAAAGACTCTGAAAGCCACGTCCCCAGGTCCACATAGGCTGAGGCCAGGCCCCCGCCGGCCACACCAGCCCCACGCACATCAGCACGGCCACGGGGCGAAGCAGTCATCCGCTGAGGCCGTTGGGCTTTTAACAGATAAAACCCCGTCCAGGAACGCCACCCCTGCCCTGCAGACGGGAGGGAAGGTTAGAAAGGCTGGTCCAGGCCACTCGTTTATTGAGCACCGGCTGTGTGTGGGCCCCGTCCTAGGCACGGTGGATGCAGGCGAGACGGCACAGCCCCCCCGGGCAGAGTCTGGGGGTCGACGGTGTTGCCCAGCACGCTGGCTGCCTGAGGACGCGGCATTTGCACTGAGACTGTGGCTGGTGGGCTGCAGGCTGGGCAGGGGGCGGGAGGGGCCGGGGCTCAGAGGACAACGGAGACACACGAGGGGACACACCAGGGGAAATGTCAGATGGGCCGCGAGCATCTCCGGAAGGACGTGCCTGCAAGGTTCCTGCCGGGTCTCCTGGGCGAACAGAACAGGACCCAGCCAGCCTCTCCCGGCGGCCAGCTGGCTCAGGGTTTGCAGATCCAAAGGCTCAGCTGTGTCTGCAGAGCAGCTCTGGAAGGTTCCACCTGCTGCTCTGGGTGTGCAGGAACGGACCCCTCCCCTTGCTTCCCCACCCCTCCCCGTCTGCCCCCCTCCCCCCTCCCCCGTCCCGCCCAGGTGTGCTGTGTGGAGCCCCACAGGCCCTTGTAGGGACCCCAGACCAGCAAGGGGAGGCCCAGAGAGCTGCCCTCAGCCTCAGCCTCGGACAGGGTGTCTCCTCCCCCCCTCCCGGGCCCCCCGACTTCAGGGTAGGAGTATGAAGCTGGGGAGGTGAGCGCCGGCCCAGGCTGACCAGGGGGGTGCTTGGTGGGACCAGGCTGTGAGGTGGGCCGGGGGGGCCTATGTGACATGGTGGGCCGGGCTGGGAGGCACACGTGAAATGAAGCTAGAAATGTGACGCGCGTGTGTGTGCGTATGAGATGCGAAGGAGTGCGTGCGTGCGTGTGCACAGCAGGCCTGGAAATCTCCTAGATCTGAGCATCAGGCCAGTGGATTCTCGGCACAAGTGTGTTCACTGGATCCTGGAAGGGACCCGCTGTGCTCCCTGGGGGTGCCGAGCGACTGCTCCCCTCCCTGCCCGGCACCCCCTGCAGTCCCGTAGCCCCTCGTTCCCCCTTCCCGCCCCCACTCTGAGGGAGCAGGGGAGGCGGGCGGAGCCGCTGGCGACGTGAAGGGCAGGAAACCTGCTTTGTGCGGAGCAGGGCTGCAGCCCCACCAAGGGCTTATGGCCCCTGGGAGTGCCCACCGTCACCCGACCCCAGACAGCTCTCTGGGCGTCCACAGAGGGCGGAGAGGGCCTCGCCGCCCGTCCTTCTCGGAGACTCGGGTACAAGGCCACGCACTTGACTTTGGTTGGAGCCCACGGGGGTGGACGGAAGAAGGGAGGGAGCAGGCTGGCCTGCTGCCCAGCCTGTGATGCTCCTTGAGGGCAGGGGTGGCCACGCCCTCTGCCCTGAGTGCCCTGGGCTGCCCAGTGCTTGGCCAATGTAGTCGGATGGGTGGTGGGGGGAGCCACCTGCCCCCCTACACTGGTGCCCAGAGCTGGATGCTGCAAGAGCCCCTAGACACGGGCCAGGTGGGGGTGTGGCGGCTCTGAGGTGGGCGGGGCACAGGCAGGATCACGGAGGCCGCAGGGTGTCTGCCCTGCAGAACCCGCCTCAGCAGAGGCTGGCAGGGGGACAGGCAGAGGGACCCACAGAGGCTTGTTTTAGATGTGGTGTGAGTTCCTGGGGCGGCCACAACAAAGCACCACAACCCTGCTGGCTTAGAAGAGCAGAAAGTTGTTCTCTCCCAGTCTGGAGGCCGGAGTGGAATCCAGGTGTCCCAGGGCCGCGCTTCCTCCGGGGGCTCCAGGGGAGGGTCCTTCCTGCTTCTTCCAACTTCTGGTGGCCCAGGCGTCCCTGGGCTTGTGACCAGATCCCTCAAGTCTCTGCCTCTGTCTTCACGTGGAGTTTTCCACTGCATGTGTGTCTCTGAATCCCCCCTCCTTATAAGGACAATAGTCATTGGCTTCAGGGCCACCCCCTCCACTGTGGCCTCATCTTTGTACACCTGCAAAGTCCCTATTTCAAAATAAGGTCCCGCTCACAGGCACTGGGGTTCAGGCCTTGAACAGAACTTTTGGGGGACATGATTCAGCCCATGACAAAGGGAGCCCAGCCTCCCCCGCCCACCTATCTGCGCCCGCTTGTGCTCTCCCCTCTCCACCCTCGGGGGGGCCTCTCACTGCTCATCTTGTTAACAGCAGCACCCCCTCCAGAATAGCCGGGCTCTCTCCATCCCTTGTGCGCACGCCTTTTTCAGTTCAGCTTGTTTGTTCCACACGTGTCTGGAGGGACGTTCTGGCCAAAGGGGGACTCGAGGCCTCCTGGCGGGTGCCAGGCCACCGGATGGACACATCTGAGCTGACTAAGCAGGGCTGACCACAGTGCCTGAGCCTGGCCGTGGACCTGTCTGAGAGTCTCCCTGGGACCAAAAAGCTGAGGGTGGACCTGTGATGGTGTCTCAAATCAGTCCTGTGCTGGCTTTGCACGGTGTCGAAGGGCTGAGATAAAAAATGAGTCACTCTGGCAATTTCCAAGTCTCTGGAGAGCTGCCAGGAAAACACACAAATCAAATATTCTCATTGGTTGCTTGGGATCGCACACACCTGGTTTCTACTGAACGGAACACGAGTGCAATTACAGCAAATACCAGCACACGGAGGCCGGAGGAGAGGCTGACACTGGGTCCTCAGTGCTGGGCCGTGGGTCCCGGGAAAAGTGCAGAAACGCGCGATCTCCTCTTGAGATGTGGTCATGGGGTGGGACCTGAAATTGAAGATGCAGCGGAAGGCAGGAGGGGTGGCCGCTCCCCCTGTGGCACAGGAGGGTGGGCTCTGGGGTCCGGCTGCCGGGGCATCTTGCCTCTTACGCCTCACTAGCCGTGTGACCTAATCCTGTCACCCCTAGTCTCCTCATCTGGCCAGCGGTGGTGCAGCCTTGTCCTGAGCTCTGAGAGGGCTGGACAAGCCATGTGTGTGTGGCATTTCCATGACCTTCTTAGTAGGTCCCAGGTTAATGTCAAGCACCAGAATGTCTCAAAGTAGTCTCAGCACCACTTATAGCAGAATCAGCGTGCTGGGCAGAGGCCTGGAGAAAATGCTCAACCACAGAGCCCGGGGTGGCCGCTGCGTCCAGCTGTGAAGAGATCCCTGGCCTGGCCGCGCCTCCTGCCGCTCCCTCCCGCTGAGAACCAGGCAGAATCTGGGGACAAGTGACCTCAGGCTCGGGCACAGGTGGCCCAGGACTGGAGTCCTGGGGAGGAGATGCACCGGGTGAGTGCCAGGCTGTCCCTGCGCCTGCCCGGGTCAGGTCAGGGAGAGGTGGAGCCCAGGTAGTGTTCAGAGGTCACGCCGGGTGGGGAGGCAGAGGTCGGGGCTGGAGCTGCGGGGCAGGATACCAGAGGGGGAGGGACCCTGGGGAGCAGGCGGAGGTGTCGTCTTGGGTTCATGGTCCTTGGCGGAGGGCTGGGCCGCCTGTGCTCAGTGGGAGGCCATGGGGTCCAGTGGAGTGTGACTACTGTGCAGCTATGAGCTGAATAGAGGTGCCGGGGACACAGGGGCCGGGGATGCCCTACGTTCCCGCCAGGCAGAGCACAGTGACGCGGCCAAACACCTGCAGCACTTAGCTGAAGCTCTAGGAAGGCCACACCTTAGGAGTACTGGCCATACCTTAGGAGTACTGGCCATTCCTTAGGAGTACTGGCCATGCCCCGCACTCAGGGCATCACCCCAGGATGAAGGGCAAAACCGAAGCAGACCTGCCCTAAGGCAGAATCAAACCAAGCAGTCCCAGCAACCCCAGTCCGTCAGCTGAGGATGGAGGGATGCATTACATCCACGCAGTGGGATCTTAGCCATGAAACAGGTGAAACTCTGACACACGCTACAGCATGGATGAGACTTGAACACATCATGCTAAGTGAACAAGGCTACACACAAAACATCACATGTTGTGCAATTCCATTGAAATGAAACATCCAGGGCTTCCCTGGTGGCGCAGTGGTTGAGAGTCCGCCTGCCGATGCAGGGGACGCGGGTTCGTGCCCCGGTCTGGGAGGATCCCACATGCCGCGGAGCGGCTGGGCCCGTGAGCCATGGCCGCTAAGCCTGCGCGTCCGGAGCCTGTGCTCCGCAACAGGAGAGACCACAGCAGTGAGAGGCCCGCGTACCGCAAAAAAAAAAAGAAAAAAAGAAAGATTGAAATGTTTAAGAGTATGTCTGTTATTACAGTAGAATTAAATTAGAGATCTACATGATATTCAGAAAGGTCCTCAATATTTGGAAATTAAGCAATAAATTTCTAAATTTCCCGTGGAGACAAGGAGAAATCATCAAGGAAACCAGAAAGTATTTGTAGTGAAATGAATTAATAATGCAACCTATCAGCGTTTGTGGGCTACAGCTAACGTCGTGCTCAAAGGGAAGCTTCGAATGCTTAGAGTAGAAAAGAGAAAGGTCTAAATGTCTAAAATGAATTATTTTAAGTTTTCACCTAAAAATAGAGGAAAATCACAAATTAAACCTGAAGCAAGTAGAAGGAAGAGAGTAATAGTGATAAGAATAGAAATCAGTGAAACAGGAAACAAACAACAGAGCCTGCACTGCGTGTCAGCCCCTTGGCACCTCCCGCCCGGCCCAGGCTCCGGCCTCGCCTGCCCGCAAGCTCAGACACCGTCCCTGGGTGAGGCCGGCTGGGTCGTGCTGCTCTGCGCCGTGGGCAGGCTTCCTGGTGCAGGGCTGGGGACGGGGAGGTTGGGCCCCGCCTGGCACATTGCGGGCGCTGGAAAAGTACTGGAGTGAACTATTGAACGGAAGGAGCTGCTGGGGGATCAGGGTGACCAGGACCAGGTGGGTGTTTGGAAAGTTTTGCCAGAGCCGGTGGGGGCACCTGGCAGACGGGGCACCTGAGGGGCCTCGGAGGGACCCCGCTTCCAGCCCATGGCCAAGGCTGTGCTCCCGGCTGGCCCTGCGCTGTGTGTGCATCAGCTGAGTGAACTACAGCCTCGTGGAGATGCACCGCAAAGGGTTCCCAGTGAAAGCTGCCAATTTGCCGGAACACGGGGAGCTGATCCATTCCGTGTGTCACCACTGTGGCTCGTTAATATCCCAGCAGCTGCTCCGGCAAGATAATGATGCTTCAGCCCAAGTGACTGAACACGGAGGTTTAAAAGTTGGTGACGACTCAGTTCCCAGAATGCTTGTCCTCCGCACACAGAGTGGTGCCCTGACAGTGGAGCCCTGGCACCCCTGACAGACAGAGATAAAAGCACCAGCATGGCCAAGGGTGTGTTAATTCAACTCTCTTGAACAACAGTTCCGCCAACGCTAAGCAGCTCGTCTTCGACGGGGACACAGCTCCTGGCACCGGATCCCGGCCTCGCAGGCTGAGCGCCCCACCCCCGTACTTGCGGTCCGTTTCGGATCAATTGTGTGGTTTTGTAAAGAGGACATCTAGAAACCCTGGCGGCTGATACCACGTCGTCTCCCTGCCGTCCTGTCTCCCCAAGGCTATTGCAGTTGGTTGCTGTCTTGCTAGGCAAACAGATTTAAAAAATGCTGTTATGACAATGAGGGCTTTTCACAACTTTGAACGTGAGATGCAGCGATACTGGAATAGCAGCGAGCCTAGATGACGGGCAGCACGAGCCCTTTTACAACATACACTGAAACGGGCCCGGGGTCCGACTCACCTGAAACAAAGCAGTGCCTGCTGTCATTTCAAAAAAAATTTTTTTTTTTATTTTGAAATAATTGTCGATTCACAGGAAGTTGCCCAGACAGCGCAGAGGAGTCCATCTGTGCAGATGTCATCTGCAACACGCACAGTACACGTTACGTGACACAGCTCGACATCACAGCTGGCGCAAAGCACGTGGCCATTCCCCTGCGTCCAGCACGGACACGCAGACGCAGGTCTGTGCCGTCACAGAGTCTTCCTCCTGTGGCCCTTTACCGTCACCCTGCCCACAGTATCGCTCACCCCTGCAGCCACAAGTCTGTTCTCCGTAGTTTGTCATGTCAAGAACGTCCTATGAATGGAAATGTACTGCATGTGACCTGGGACTGGCTTCCTTCCCTTGGGCGAGGGCCTGGGCGATCCGTCCACGTGCTGCCTTGTCCCTGGTGCTTCCTGCGGCCAAGCCTAGCCCACGGTTTGGCTGTGTTTGTTTGTACATCTGTTTGGCCTTTCACCTGTTGCAGGAGATTTGGGGGTTTCCTGGCTTGGCTACTGCAAGTCGAGGTGTGTGTCCAGGTAGGTGTGGCTGGGTCTCCACTGCTCTGGGATAAGTCAGTGTTCCTGAGGCAGCCCTTCTGGCGGGTGCGCTGACAGCCCGTTGTGCGCTCAGTTTGCGTTTCCCTGACAATGTGTGACGTCCAGCATCTCTGCCAGGGCTTGTTTCCCACCCACGTGTCCTCTTTGCTGAAATGTCTCTTCACATCCTTGGCCCATTTTGTAACTGGATTATGGGTTTTTCAATGTTGGATTTGAGTCTTCTTTACATGTTCCAGATATGATCCTTGCTTGGCTATCTGCAAACACTTTCCCCCAGTCTGTAGATTGTCTTTTTGTTAATTTTTTTTTTTTTTTTTTTGCCGTACGTGGGCCTCTCACTGCTGTGGCCTCTCCCGTTGCGGAGCACAGGCTCCGGACGCGCAGGCTCAGCGGCCATGGCTCACGGGCACAGCTGCTCCGCAGCATGTGGGATCTTCCCGGACCAGGGCACGAACCCGCGTCCCCTGCATCGGCAGGCGGGCTCTCAACCACTGCGCCACCAGGGAAGCCCCCTCTTTTTGTTGGATCTGATGAAGTTGTGGATGTTGAGGGTGTCAGTACTGGGTCCTCCGGCGGGTCTCCCCAGGAACCTGGAGTCCACGTGCCCAAATTGGTCTGAAGCATCTGGCAGCTTGCTGAGTTCAAAGTCAATTGTTTTCTCAAGTGAGTTTGTTTAGTGATATAAGCTGGGCTATTGGATGAGAAAACGTTGAGATTTGAAAATACCCTCCGCATTTGTCACCTGCCTCCCCCGCCACCCCCCCCCTGCTGTTTTTGGCCAAGAGATGGCAACAGGGAGGAAGCAGGAACCCATGGCAGGGCTGTTGCCTGCGGAAGCCAGAGGCAACCACGCACGCGTGGCTGCCAACGACGTGGGCGCCCACGGAAACCATGCACGCCGCAGCCACAGGGGCACGTCCACATTTGGAACACGATTGCCCGACAGCGCTGGCGAAGGCCAGTGGCTGCCACATCTCCATGGTGTGCCTGTGGCATATCTCTAGGAGCAGCCGGGTAGAGGGGACCCAGATGGCCGGTCACCCCCTCCTGGCCTCTGGGCCCTCACCCCTGTGTGATCAGGCTCGTGTTCTCAGACCTGCAGCACACGTCAGCACACAGAGGTCCGTGCCACAGAGGGTCCCCAGCGCAGTTGTGTTCTGTCACGCCGAGTGGAGCTTTCTTTTCCTTCTTTAAACAATTTCTTTTTAACAATGTAAGTCTGTGGGAAGAGGAATCGAACCCCTCGTGCACAGCTGGTGGGAACGTAAAATGCTGCAGCTGCTTTGGAAAAGTGTGGTGCATCTTCAAAACTGTTAAACACGGAATTACCACGTGATCTAAGGCAGCGGTTCCCAACTGTTTTGGCACCAGGGACCAGTTTCGTGCAAGACAGTTATTCCACGAACTGGGGTGGGGCGGTGGTTCAGGTGGTAATGTGGGAGATGGGGGGCGATGGGGGGGTGATGGGGGCGATGGGGGGCGATGGGGGGCGATGGGGGTGATGGGGGCGATGGGGGGCGATGGGGGTGATGAGGGCGATGGGGGGCGATGAGGGCGATGGGGGGCGATGGGGGACTATGGGGGCTATGGGGGGCGATGGGGGGCGATGGGGGTGATGGGGGTGATGGGGGGCGATGGGGGCGATGGGGGGCTATGGGGGCGATGGGGGGCGATGGGGGGCGATGGGGGTGATGGGGGCGATGGGGGGCGATGGGGGTGATGGGGGTGATGGGGGCGATGGGGGGTGATGAGGGCGATGGGGGGCGATGGGGGACTATGGGGGCTATGGGGGGCGATGGGGGGGCGATGGGTGATGGGGGGCGATGGGGGCGATGGGGGGCGATGGGGGTGATGGGGGCGATGGGGGGCGATGGGGGTGATGGGGGCGATGGGGGCTATGGGGGGCGATGGGGGGGCGATGGGGGGGCGATGGGGGGCGATGGGGGCGATGGGGGGCGATGGGGGGCGATGGGGGCGATGGGGGGGCGATGGGGGGGCGATGGGGGTGATGGGGGTGATGGGGGGCGATGGGGGCGATGGGGGGCGATGGGGGCGATGGGGGGCGATGGGGGTGATGGGGGCGATGGGGGGCTATGGGGGCGATGGGGGGCGATGGGGGGCGATGGGGGTGATGGGGGGCTATGGGGGCGATGGGGGGCGATGGGGGGCGATGGGGGTGATGGGGGCGATGGGGGCGATGGGGGTGATGGGGGCGATGGGGGGCGATGGGGGTGATGGGGGCGATGGGGGGTGATGAGGGCGATGGGGGACTATGGGGGCGATGGGGGGCGATGGGGGGCGATGGGGGGCGATGGGGGGCGATGGGGGGTGATGAGGGCGATGGGGGGCGATGGGGGGCGATGGGGGCTATGGGGGGCGATGGGGGGCGATGGGGGGTGATGGGGGCGATGGGGGGCGATGGGGGGCGATGGGGGGCGATGGGGGGCGATGGGGGGTGATGAGGGCGATGGGGGGCGATGGGGGGCGATGGGGGCTATGGGGGGCGATGGGGGGCGATGGGGGACTATGGGGGCTATGGGGGGCGATGGGGGGCGATGGGGGGTGATGGGGCGTGGCAGATGAAGCCTCGCTCGCTTGCCTGCCGCCGCTCACCTGCTACTGTGTGGCCCTGTTCCTAACAGGCTGTAGACCACCATCGGTCCGCAGCCCGGGGGTTGGGGACCCCTGGTCTAAGGTTCCACTGTTGGGTATAAGCCCAAGAGAAACGAAAACGTACCTTCACACCGAAGCTTTAACCTGAATGTTGTGGCAGCACGCTTCACGGTAGGCAGCCCCCATCTGTGATGAGCGGCCCACCCGTACAGTTATTATCATCTGTGGCGAGCGGCCCACCCGTACAGTTATTATCATCTGTGGCGAGCGGCCCACCCGTACAGTTATTATCATCTGTGGCGAGCGGCCCACCCGTACAGTTGTATATTATTCAGCCATAGAGGAGTG
The DNA here is from genome assembly GCF_964374135.1 of Grampus griseus. NCBI lineage: Eukaryota > Metazoa > Chordata > Mammalia > Artiodactyla > Delphinidae > Grampus > Grampus griseus. Next base: position 87,922,535 of record NC_139008.1, on the reverse strand, counting down.
AAGTACTGGCCCAGGCTACGGCGTGGGAGAACCTGGAACGCAGGATGTTTAGCGAAACAAACAGGTCACCAAAGACCACATGTTGTGTGGTTCCATTTGTATGAAACACGCAGAACAGGCAAAAGTTCATAAAGGCAAAGCGGCTGGGGTGAGGCGGGGCGGCCGTGCACGGCTTCTCTCTGGGGTGATGAAATGTCCTGAAATTGCTTGTGGTGATGGCCGCATGATCCTGTGATTACACCCAAACCCCTGAATCGCGCCCTATAAATGAATGAATTGTAGGGCATGTGAGTTATCTCTCAAGGGGGCTTCCCTGGTGGCGCAGTGGTTGAGAATCTGCCTGCCGATGCAGGGCACATGGGGTTCGAGCCCTGGTCTGGGAGGATCCCACATGCCGCGGAGCAACTAGGCCCGTGAGCCACAACTACTGAGCCTGCGCGTCTGGAGCCTGTGCTCCGCAGAGAACAAGAGAGGCCGCGACAGTGAGAGGCCCGCGCACCACAATGAAGAGTGGCCCCTGCTTGCCACAACTGGAGAAAGCCCTCGCACAGAAACGAAGACCCAACACAGCCAAAAATAAATAATTTTTTTTTAAAAAAGCTGTTTTTGAAGTTTGCGTAAGGTCGTTTCTGTTGACTTTATTCGGAACAAGGAGTCACATACGGCACACATGGCATCTGTGTACGTGGCCGCCGGCTTCAGTTTCTGCAACTCACGTGGCATTTCCTGCACCCTGCACCTCACGGGGTGTCAGCAGGACGACAGGTATCACATGTGCAGAGATGGGGTGCTTGGGCTGAGTGGTCCCAGCCTCATGACGGCACAGCCGGCAGCCCCATGGGACTCGCAGGTTCAGAGTCAGTTTGGGAACAGAGGATGGGTCGCCCAGACGGAATCATTTGTCTCCAGGCTAGAAACTAGACCTCAGGCCTCCCTGCCGCAAACAGGGCCTGAGGGGTCATGAGAAATGACCTTTGTTTTTTTTCCCTCCCTTTGTTTTTGGTCTTCCTCTCCTGACTTAAAAAGTTAAATTAATTAGGGGGTTTTAATTTCTATTTTTATTTTCTAGTTGTGTTACTGACCAGGGTTCTTGGCCTCCCACAATCAATAGAAATTGACTAAAGGCCAGACAAGAAATTCAGGCCAGGCTTTACTGGGGCCCCTCCTGCAGCAGGGGGGAGGGAGAACCAGTAACAGGTTCCCTTGCTGGCTCGCTCCCCGAGGCAGGGCGAGCTGGTTCCTTGTATGGGGTGAGGGTAGGGGCAGGTCCAGGGGTCAGGCCAGAGGGGTGACTTATGTGGTCCGCCCACCCCTGAGGTGGTGTTGTGTGCAGGGCGCATGCGCAGGACCCTGCTTTTCTCCCGACATTCTGTTTTCGCTCCAGGCTCTTCAGAAGCGGCAGTTAGGTTTTTTGGTCTCTTTGTATCTCTTGGGTCCAGAATGTGCCCCAACTGCCATGCGCGCGGTTATCTTTAGTCCCTTGTGGTTTCCTTGTGTTTTGCTGCTTGGGGAGAGGTGTGTCCAGGTGCAAGCACTGCAGCCCTGCAGCAAAGGGTCCCAGGTCCCAGCAAAGGGTCCCGGGTCCCAGCCCGGCTCAGCTGTGTTCATCGATCAGAGTAAGGTTTGTGCTCTTTCTCTCTCTTGAGTCTTACTGGCCTTTATTTAACGACCGAGCGGCGTTCAGTTTTGGGGAGGCCCTCCCCACAGGCCCCGGGAAGGTGTGTTGTGACCCCGGGCTGGTGTCTGGTGAGCGACAGCTGAGCCTTCGATAACCTCCCCAGCCCAGCCCACCAGGTCCCCCTTCGCCTCCTGGCTGTGCACCATTCCGGGTGGGGCGGACCACCAGCGGTCAGGAGAGGCTGCGGGACTCTGGGCCCGCCCTTGGGGAAGTCGCTCTGGACATGACACAGTCCCTTAGGAAGGAACTAAACTCCCCCTGAAATCCCAAATCAGCAAGTCCAAAATCAACTAGGCTGATCCAGAGCCACCAGTCTTGAACTCAGAAAATGATTTTTCCGAAAACTCCATTCAGCAGTGTTTTAGTTCACTATTAACCTCAGTAAATTGTGCCGTTGGATTCATGTTTTCAAGTGCTGGTTAGGCTTTTCCATCACCCGAGTGTGTCGTCGGCCTCTGGTTCCAGGGTGTGGTGACTTCGGGGGTGGGGGGGGGCGGGCTGGCGGGGGGAAGTGTGGGACCCCTCCTGGCCCTGCCTGCCTGCAGGAAGGGGGCTGCTTCCCAGGACCCTGATGTGAGCTGAGGGGCTGCATCTTCATGGGTTTCTTACCCTGAAGCCGCTGCCCAGTTCTCGCCCCCTCACTGGTCCAGCAGAGGGAGCATGTGGCCGGCCCCCAGCAGAAGGTCCTCTGAGTCCAGGCCCACCACACCAGGGCCCAGCGAAGCTCCTGTCTGGGGTTCCCCGGGGCTCGCAGGAGCCCCCCAGCCCCGTCTCCCCTCTCACTGGACTTAGCCCTGGGGGTTTCATCTGCACACGGGGTCATGGGTTGACCCCGGGGATCCTGGACCCAGAGGCGGCATCGGGGCCGCCCTTCCTGGGAGGAAGAGGTGTCGCTTTCAGTAAGTTTTCAGACTCTGAGTTCAGCCCGGGTCCTCAGGTCCAGGATGGAGCTGGTGCCGCTGCCCTGACCTCACCAGACGGTGGAGAGCCTGGGACGGATGGCCCCGGGGACTGGTGCACGGCGGGGTCACGGGCTGCCGGGGCTCTCTGGGGCTCCAAGTCCAAGCTGCGTCCCTCCTTGGCCATGCTGCAGCCTTGCTGGGCACTGGTCCGACAGCCTTCTGGGTCAGAGTCTGGTGGCTGCACGCCTGGCCTTTCTCAGGACTGTGAGCTTTCCAGACGCCCCCTTGGCTGACCAAGGCTGCCTACCCCCTCCCTGGAGGAGGAGAGTCAAGCTCAGGGGGTTCACGGCGTGTTCGGGCCCCTGGCTGGAGAGATACACCTGGGATCGTGACCAGGCCTTTCTGACTTAAAAGCTTCAACTCCAGCCTCTGTGCCGTCCAGTGTCCAAGGAATGTCCTCCAGGGGCACCCGAGGGGGCCAGTGACCCTGGGGTCAGCTATGACCTGGGTGCGGCCCCTGAAAGACCTGTCCCCGGAGTCCCCCGACCTCAGGGACCAGGGGCCGCAGGCAGGGCCAGGCTGCAGCAGGGTGGCCTGTGCGGGAGACCACAGGCTGGCGTGGTCAGCAGCCACCAGGCAGTGAGCGGCCAGCACACCCTGCCACTCCGCATGGAGCGAGACGAGGTGGCCAAGCACGTGTGGGGGGCCTGGGGCCGAGCCCACGTGGGCATGGGTCGTGCTGGAGACCCACCCCTCCTTGGAGTGGAAATCTCGGGCCCAAGCGCGCCCCGCGTGTCACCCGTCCCGGCTCCGAGCGGCCCCTCTGCGGCCAGATACTCATCACCTCTGGCAAAGGCCTCCATGGGCTTGGGATGAGAGGGGCTCCCTCGGAGTCCCCAGGGAGCTGGCCGGGGCCTTCCCGCTCAGCTCTGGACCGGACAGAAGTGACGCCAAGCCCCCTGGGCTGGGCTGGGTTCTGGCACGTGTGCATTTTTATGACGTGGACCCCCGCCCTGGGTTTTTGGGGGTTGATAGCCGCCCTGCGCTGGCCAAGAAGATCGAGGGAAATGCAGCCTCTTCTGTGTCTGGGTCCTCATCCTGGAGGAGGAGGCCCCTCTCTCTGGGCGGGGGCGGGAGGGGGGGGTCCTCGTTTTGCATTTCAATGGGTTTTTATGAACCCACCTGCACACACACAAAAAACCCTTTCTGTGCTGCATGGGCGTAATTTCAGCTTCAGCACAGAAGCGAGGACGGCTCTTATTGTTCCTCTCAATGTACAGATGTTTCTTCCCCTCCCTCCCCCCCACTACTGTCTGGTTGGTGACGACATAAATACGACGTGTCTCCTTGCCATCTCGAAAGCCTTTTGTTTTCGGGGACAGCAGCCTATTATGATGTCACGGGTGGGACAGTAATCTCCACCCCCAACCCGAAAATCTCAACACAGACAATGAAAGAGGCTGCGGTGGGCCCAGAGGTAAGGAGGGGCCCACGGGGAAGGGAGGCCCCAGCCCGGCGCCCAGCCCAGGGTGCGACGCCATGCACCCCCGCGGGCCCCGCCCTGCCGGCCGAACTGTCACGTGGAGAGGGAAGGGGCCTGGGGCGGCCTTGACGGTGTCTAGGCTTGGCTGTGGCTGTGATTTAAGAGTGGAATCTCCTCTGTCCGTCCTCCTCCTGGGATTCGGGACCCAGAGCTGGGGGCTTGGGTGTGGCAGCCCCGACCGACAGGGCCAGGCCTCTGCGCTGGGCGTCCATCCCGGCGTCTTGAGGTGCGGTCAGGACAGCAACGGCGGGACCTCAAGGGACATCAGGTCATTGGTAAGACTTTAGATGAAATCCGTCTGGGGACTCACCACAGCACAGTGCCGAGGGGGTGTCTCCTCCTTCCACAGATGCAGAAGAAATTTGATGAAATTAAACATCCAGGGACTTCCCTGGTGGCTCAGTGGTTAAGAATCCGCCTGCCAATGTAGAGGACACGGGTTCAATCCCTGGTCCAGGAGGATCCCACATGCTGCGGAGCAACTAAGCCTGTGCGCCACAACTACTGAGCCTGCGCTCTAGAGCCTGCAAGCCACAACTACTGAGCCCGCATGCCACAATACTGAAGCCCGTGCACCTAGAGCCCGTGCTCCAAAACAACAGAAGCCACCGCAATGAGAAGCCCGTGCACCGCAACGAAGAGTAGGCCCCTCTCACCACAACTACAGAAAGCCTGCATGTAGCAACGAAGACCCAAGGCAGCCAAAAATTAAAAAATATATTAAAAAATAAATAAATAACTTTAAAAAAAGAATATATCTTTAAAAAAAAAAAGAAATTAAACATCCACTTATATTTAAAAAGCCTCGCAGCAAACCTGGAAGAGAAAGGAACCTTCTCAACCTGACCAAGGGCAGCAGACACGCCACACACTTCGTGGAGCCGTCAGGAGCTGGGTGGAGAGGCTCTCAGACCCACACCAACTACAGGGGAGAGTGGACGGTGCGTGCAGAGACCCAGCGGGACCTGTGGATATTATTAGCTCTAACAAGAGAATTTGCAAGATTTCTGGGTTCAAGACAATCTACAGAAATCAACCATATTTTCATACACTGACAACAAAAAGGAAGAAAATGGGGCTTCCCTGGTGGCTCAGTGGTTGAGAGTCCACCTGCCGATACAGGGGACGCGGGTTCGTGTCCCGGTCCGGGAAGATCCCACGTGCCGCGGAGCGTCTGGGCCCGTGAGCCATGGCCGCTGAGCCTGCGCGTCCGGAGCCTGTGCTCCACAACGGGAGAGGCCACAGCAGTGAGAGGCCCGCGTACCGCAAAAAAAAAAAAAAAAAAAAAAATGAATGTAAGAAACACCATTTACCATAACATCAAAACACAAACTATACCAGGATAAGTACAACAAACAAATGTAATTCGCTTATGGAAAACACTACGCCATTTTAGCGTATGGTGTTAGGAAGTGTTCTAATTTCATTCTTTTACATGTAGCTGTCCAGTTTTCCCAGCATCACTTATTGAAGAGGCTGTCTTTCATCCATTGTATGTTCTTGCCTCCTTTATCAAAGATAAGGTGACCATATGTGCGTGGGTTTATCTCTGGGCTTTCTATCCTGTTCCATTGATCTATATTTCTGTTTTTGTGCCAGTACCACACTGTCTTGATTACTATAGCTTTGTAGTGTAGACAGATGAATGGATAAAGAAGATGTGGCACATATACACAATGGAATATTACTCAGCCATTAAAAGAAATGAAATTGAGCTATTCGCAGTGAGGTGGATGGACCTAGAGTCTGTCATACAGAATGAAGTAAGTCAGAAAGAGAAAAACAAATACCATATGCTAACACATATATATGGAATCTAAAAAAAAAAAAAGGTTCTGCAGAACCTAGGGGCAGGACAGGAATAAAGATGCAGATGTTGAGAATGGACTTGAGGATGGGGGGAGGGGGAAGGGTAAGCTGGGATGAAGTGGGAGAGTAGCACTGACATATATACACTACCAAACGTAAAATCGATAGCTAGTGGGAAGCAGCCGCATAGCACAGGGAGATCAGCTCGGTGCTTTGTGTCCACCTAGAGGGATGGGATAGGGAGGGTGGGAGGGAGATGCAAGAGGGAGGGGATATGGGGATATCTGTATATGTATAGCTGATTCACTTTGTTATACAGCAGAAACTAACACAACATGGTAAAGCAATTATACTCCAACAAAGATATTTTAAAAAAACAAACAAAACCACTACACCATTTTAACTGAGGAATTAAAGACAATCCCGCTCTGCGGGCAGAGAAACCACATACCTACATTGGAGGGAATCAGCCCGTAAAGGGGACAGTTTCCCTGGATTTATCTGCAGAGTCAAATCAATGCCAGTAAAAGTCCCGCGGGGGAAGGTGTGTTCGTGTGCGTAAGAGGGAGAGCGGCAGGGCGACTGATTTTACAGGCGGATTCTAAACTGTACACAGAAGGACAAAAATGCCCAGAAAAGCTCGGGCTTTGCCGGGGAGGGGGAGCTCTAGCTCTCGCAGGTGACAAGACTCGTTTGAAAGGGACACAGTGACAGCGTGGGGAGGAGCTGGTGCCGGGATGGGCAGGCAGACCCTCGGGGAAGGATGCGGTGGGTCCCCGGACATGCGTATGTGAGCCAGAGGGGGCAGATCATGGAGAAAGGCTGGATTATTTGAAACTGGTGCCCACACATGGGAAAAAAAGTCACCTACTTCACACACAAGTCAGCTCCAGGTGGACGATAAACCCACATGAAGAGCGAAATTATAAACCATTTAGGGACGATATGGAAAAGCACCTTAATGACCTCAGGGTAGGGACGCAAGATTTTCTTAAACAAGGTCCCCAAAACATTAACCACACATGAAAAGGCTGACAAAATTGCCTACATTCGAAAATAAATAAATAAAATGAATAACTTTGTTCATCAGGAGACACCAAAGAGTGAAGACTCTTGTGATTCATAAAACATCACATTTTTTTACCAAGAGGTTTTCGGTGCCTCTCTTTTGCCGACCAGCACGTACCTGGCTTTACGCCTGCTTGACGCAGGCCCGTGTGTTTTCATCCCCCAAACCAACTTGCTCATAAAGTTGGCTCAGGGCCGAAGAACTCAAACCCAGAACATGGAGAACTGCAGGTCAGTAAGAAAAAGACGGGTCCCCGGGGGAGAGGGCAAAACACTTGATCAGGCATCGGACCCAGAGGAGGACCAGACGCCCATGAGCCGACAAGAGGTCCCCTCCGTGCACGGGTAGCACGAAGCACCCCAGAGCGTCCAGACCTGGGGAGCGGGCAGTGGGCTCGAGAACCCAGACCATCCAGTCAACAGGGAGGTCCTGGGAGCCCCCGGGGTCCACCCCAGGCATTGGCGCTGTAGACAGAGAAGCCCAGAACCACATGCTGAGAGTGGTTCCATTCACAGACCCCAAAACGGGCAGGATTCTAAAATGTTTTATTTAGGAAGCCTGTAAATGTGGTAAAAGAATAAAAGAAACTGGGAATCCAGCAATTCCACTGCTGGGTGTTCACTCAAAAGAACTGAAAGCAGGGACTCAGACAGGTATTTGCTCACCCATGTTCACAGCAGCTCTATTCACAGGAGCTAAAACGTGGAAGCAGCCCAGTGTCCATCCACAGATGATGGATAAACAGAATGTGGTCCGTCCACACAATGGAAGAGTACGCAGCCTTAAAAAGGAAGGGAATTGTGACACAGGCTACAGCATGGATGAAACGTGAGCACGTTTTGCTCTGTGAAATAAACCAGTCACAAAAAGAGAAATACTGTGTGATTCCCCTTATCGGAGGTCCCTGGAGGAGTCAAATCCATAGAGACAGAAAGTAGAAGGTGGGCGCCTGGTGCTGGGGGAGGGGTGGGGGATTAGTGTTTAAGGGGACATTAAATAATGGGGATGGCTTCTGTTGAAAAGATGGAAAAGTTCTGGAGACGGTTGTTGGCTGGGGCAAAATAAACATATTGACATCACTGAACTGTACTTTAAAGTGGTTAAGATGGTAAATTTTATGTTGTGTGTATTTACCACGATTTTTTAAATTGAGAAAAGAAAACTGGGGAGCAATGATTTTAGAACAGGGGTGGAGATTCCATCAGGAGGAGGGACATACGTGGGCTTCTCAAGGGCCGGCAACGCCTTATTCTCATCTTGGATGATGTTAGATTTGTAATCAGTTAAAAGCATATACTTTATGTAACTTAAAAAAAAATTCTTTTTCTTTTTAAAAAATTTTTTGGCTAAAATTTTTTTTTCTTTTTTGGCTGCATCGGGCCTTAGCTGCGGCACGCGGGATCTTTCACTGTGGCACGCGGGCTTCTCTCTGGTTGTGGCACGTGGGCTTAGTTGCCCCGCGGCAGGTGGGATCTTAGTTCCCCGACCAAGGATTGAACTGGCATCCCCTGCATTGCAAGACCAATTCTTAACCACTGGACCACCAGGGAAGTCCCAAAAGCATACTTAAAAAAAAAAATTTATTGGAGTACAGTTGATTTCCAATGTTGTATTAGTTTCAGGTGTACAGCAAAGTGATTCAGTTATACATCTGCATATATTCATTCTTTTTCAGATTCTTTTCCTGTATACGTTATTACAGAAGATTGAGTAGAGTTTAAAAGCACACACTTTTTACACACTCATCTGTAACATGAAATTTCACAATAAAATCCTGAGAACCTAAGGCAAGCCAAGCTTGCTGGCACGCTGTTCCTCAGTGGATTCGGTCCACTGTGAATTCTTTGGAGACAAACAGGCAACCTTTAGGAGGACCCCTCCCAGGTGGAGCTGGATTGGAGGGGCCAGGGGCTCCCCAGAGGCGGCCATCAGAGCGCTCTGCTGGGTTTGGAATCTGAGACGTGGAAAATCTGCTAATTTCTCCAATGTTTCACTTGACCACATATTGCTCCCAGGATATGGCAGCGTCTGCAGCCCAGGCCTCGCTGTTTGCTGGGAACGTAGTTTGTATGGTTCAAAAGTTAGTGTAGTTCAGAGGCCGCCGCGGGAAGCAGGCTGGGTCTCGGGCCCTGCTCTCCCACTATCAGCTTCCGTCTCACCCGACACGGGAATTCTGCCCGTCAGTCATTTATGCAGTGTCTCCTATGCTTTAAATTTATTTATATCAATAGACTATTTTTTTTTTTTTTTTTTTGTGGTACACGGGCCTCTCACTGTTGGGGCCCCTCCCGTGTGGGACACAGGCTCCGGACGCGCAGGCTCAGCGACCGTGGCTCATGGGCCCAGCCGCTCCGGGGCATGTGGGATCTTCCCGGACCGGGGCATGAAACCATGTCCCCTGCATCGGCAGGCGGACTCTCAACCGCTGCGCCACCAGGGAAGCCCTCAATAGACTATTTTTGAGAGCAGTTTTAGGTTTACAGAAAATTGAGCAGAAAGTACAAGGAGTTCCCACAAGCCCCCTTTCTCCCATGCAGTTTCCCATCATTAACATCTTGCACCGCTGCAGGATGCTGTCACGATTGATGAGCCAATATCGGTAGGTCATTAACTAGTCTACAGTTTACCTCTTGGCGTCGCACCTTCTGTGGGTTTGGACAAACGTATGATGACCTGTATCCACCATTATGGTATCACACAGAGTAGCTTCATTGCCCTAAAAACCCCCTGTGTTCTACCTGGACATCCCTCCCTCCGCCCTAATCCCTGGCAACCCCTGACCTTTTTTCCCACTGTCTCCATAGTTTTGCCTTTTCCAGAATATCAGGTAGTTGGAAGGAGCCTGTACCCTCTTCAGACGGCTTCTTTTGCTAGTAATACCCATTCAAGCTTCCTCCATTTCTTTTCAGGGCTGAGTAACACTCCGTTGCTCCTGGGCCTTTGTCGCCAGCAGAATGGGCTTGGTGACAAGCCGGTGGGCCGGCCACGCCCGAGGTCTGCCCTTCTCCTGTCTTGCTCACTGCACTCGCTTCCCTGAGGACTCACAGCCCCTGGGATGGAGGCCCTAGGGAGGTTCCCTCTTGGTGGCCGCACCCCCACCCCGTTTTGTTTGAGTGTTTGGGCAGAAACTTTTTGCCTCTGTCTTTCTGCTGCCTGAGGGTCCTCCAGCCCCATGGCCACTGGCTGAGAGTCCTTGGGTGGGTGAGGAACCTACCTCACCTGTCTGTGATGGGGGAGAAGTATTCCCTGATGCTCAGGCCCGAGGACGCAAGCAGGATCCACAAGGTGTGCTCCCGGGAAATCAGATCTGTCCCCGTAGGGGTGGTGCCCCCGCGTCTTTTTTATGCACATTTTAAAAGGCAAACATTAACTCCTCCCCCCAGACTTGCCGTGGGCTCCTTCTTCCTCTGTTACGTTTTCAATTACATCCTCATCGCATTCTCATTACAGACGGAGCTCGTCTTCATTAAATGCAAAACCAACTTTCCACCACAAAGAGACCTGGGTGAAGAGGGTAATGATTGAATTTCTTCATTTCAGAGAATTGCGTATCTTATCCTGGGGCAACATCTGTAAACGCAAAGTACCCAGTGAGACTCCGTTTCCATGACTGTGGAGCGAGGGAGCCACCTCCAGGGCCCGCGGGGACGCGCCTGCGGAAGCAGAGGCACCGAGGGAGCCGCTGGGCCCCTGCTAACCTCCAAGAGCCCCTGCCCCCCGCCCCAGCTCAGCTTCTGAGCAAGAAGCCCAGGCTCCACTGAGGACGGTGGGGCCCCGTGGGAGGCTCGGCTCGCCTGCTGTCCTGCAGGAACCACCCGGGTGCTGCCGTCCAGGTCTCAGGGCCCTTTGTAAAGCACAGAGAGGACGTAGACGCTGGCCAAGCAGCTGAGCTCAGGCCCCTCTGCAGGGCACACCTCTGTCCTCGCCTCCCCCAAGCCTGGGGGGCCGGCGGGCTTGCCACCGTGGCCTCCCCGCACGGCCCCTGGTTTCCACCGCGTCCCCGCGGCCTCCAGCCAACAGCTCTCCTGTCTCCTTGGCCGTGTTGTGTAATTTCAGGGGCAGCGAAGTGGACGCGGTCAGGCCTCCCTCCAGCCTGTCCGAGCCCCACCCCCACCCCTCGGTGCTGTGTGGGCCTCCCCTTCCAGGACAGCCTCCAGGATTTCCCAGGACTTTTTGCTGATAGTACCACGTGGGGAAGAAACCCAGACCTGAGCAGGGTCCTGCATCCCCTCCACACCTCACCCCCAGCCTCTGCATTTGGTTGTGTGGCCCAGACCAACTGCAAGCAGACGGGGCCCCACAGCGATTCTGCAGGGGGCAGTTTGGGGGGTCTGGCTCTGAGCTGGGACGTGAGGACGTGAAGATGGGGATTCACAAATATGGGGATGAGAATGAATGAAGATAGGCCTGAGGACGCATAAATGTGGAAATGGGACTCCTGACTATGGAGATGAGGACACGTGAGTATGGAGATGAGCTCATGAATATGGAAATGGAACTCGTGACTATGGAGATCAGAACACCTGACTATGGAGACGAGGACACGTGACTATGGAGATGAGGCCACGTGAGTATGGAGATGAGCTCATGAATATGGAAATGGAACTCGTGACTATGGAGATGAGGACACCTGACTGGAGATGAGGACACGTGAGTATGGAGATGAGCTCATGAATATGGAAATGGAACTCGTGGCTATGGAGATGAGAACACCTGACTATGGAGACGAGGACACGTGACTATGGAGATGAGGCCACGTGAGTATGGAGATGAGCTCATGAATATGGAAATTAGACTCGTGACTGGAGATGAGGACACGTGAGTATGGAGATGAGTATCGTGACGATGGGAATTCACAAATATGGAGATGAGAATGAATGAAGATAGTTATGAGAACGCATAAATGTGGAAAAGGGACTCGTGACTATGGAGATGAGGACACGTGAATATGGAGATGAGACACGTGACTATGGAGATGAGCTCATGAATGTGGAAATGGAACTCGTGACTATGGAGACGAGGACACGTGATTATGGAGATGAGGACACGTGAGTATGGAGATGAGCTCATGAATATGGAAATGGACTCGTGACTATGGAGATGAGGACACGTGAGTATGGAGATGAGCTCATGAATATGGAAACGAGACTCATGACTATGGAGATGAGGACACGTGACTATGGAGATAAGGACACGTGAGTATGGAGATGAGCTCATGAATATGGAAATTAGACTCGTGGCTATGGAGATGAGGACACGTGAGTATGGAGAGGAGACTCGTGAATATGGAGATGAGGACATGTAAATATGGAGATGAGTATCGTGAAGATGGGGATTCACAAATATGGAGATGAGAATGAATGAAGATAGTTATGAGGACGCATAAATGTGGAAAAGGGACTCGTGACTATGGAGATGAGGACACGTGAGTATGGAGATGAGGACACGTGACTATGGAGATGAGCTCATGAATATGGAAATGAACCGCGTGACTGTGGTGATGAGGACACATGACGATGGAGATGACAACACGTGAGTATGGAAATGAGCTCATGAATATGGGAATGGACTCGTGACTGTGGAGAGGAGGACACCTGACTATGGAAATGAGGACACGTGAGTATGGAGATGAGACTCGTGAATATGGAAATAGCATCGTGACTATGGAGATGAGGACACCTGAGTATGGAGATGAGACTCGTGAATATGGAAATGAACCGCGTGACTGTGGAGATGAGGACACGTGAGTATGGAGATTAGACTCGTGAATATGGAAATAGGACTCATGACTATGGAGATGGACTTGTGAGACTATGGTAATGAGTCCAAGTGAACATGGAGATGAGGATGTGTGTGCGTGCGCCCCGCCAACCCCAGGTCGCTGGCACACGTGGTCATCCACCCCAGCCCCGCTCTGTGGGGAGGAAACGCCATTTTTCACCTCTTGAGAATGAGGCTGGCCCTACTTGGGGTTCGGGGCGGTGGAGATGGGGGGCAGTGCCACCTGCTGGCCACAGGCCTTCTGGGCAATACCCCACCCCCAGCACGACCCCCTCTTCTCTGAGCAGTTGGCGCACAGTGACCCTGAGAGCAAGATGCCCTCCCCTCAGGGCGTTCCTTCCGCGGGCTCCGGGCCCGGGCACTGTCTGTCTGTCGGGAGGACTGTGGGGACGGGCCCCTGACGCCACCCTCCTCCCACGACTGTCCTGTCCTCCAGGCGGGGGGCGGGGCCGGCGAGGGGACACGGCGGCGCCGGGCGGCGTCCCGCGCGGGGGAGAGGTTTGCCCGCGGAGCACAGGCCTCTTTACTTCGTGGAAGGCCTCTCTGACCTGGGGGCGGCGTGTGGAAGACGGGGCGTTTCCACCGGGTCCTGGGCGCTCCTCGAGCGTCAGCAGGGCGCGAGGACGGGTAGGCACACCCCCAGTCTGCTGAGAGCACCCCAAACCCGGGAGGCACATCCAGCACCGAGGGGTGCTGCAGGGAGCCCCGGTGCGGGGACGGGCTCGCGGGGAGCCGGATCCCCGTCCCTGCCTGTGGGCCGGCGGCCAGCAGGGGCTGCGGCGGGGGCTGCAGGCGGAGCCCCTGACCCGGCCAGGCGGGGCGCCTTCGGCTGATGGGGCCCCGGGCGCGTCTGAGGTCACAGCGCGGGCGTCCTGGCCACCCCCACCCGCTGCGCACGCCCTGCTCCCGAGAGGGCGTCGGTGCCCGGCTCGTGGACGCGAGAGGTCATTGCCGGGGCCCACGTGTCCCCCTGAGGCTCTGCCTTCCTTCTGGCCGAGAAGGATCTAAATCCTCAGGGAGAGGTTGGCCCGCCTGCCCGATTCCCCTCGAGCAGGTCCCTGATTCAGCCCATACGGAGCTCACGCGCCGAGCTCTGCTCGCCCAGCCCCCAGCGTTCAATGACCTTGGCCTGGGGACAGCCACCACGGCAGGTAAGTGTGGAATTGGAAGCCGAAGATGCCTGGGAGGGAGGGGGGGCCGGAGGAGGCCGGGAGCGGGCACCGCCGGAAGGAAGTGCTCTGCGTTCGTCTCTGCGTTTCCGCGTGGAGATGCCGCGTCCGCTGTGAGTGAGGATGCCAGCCGGGTCCAAGGCGGCCCGTGAAATACAGGGCACCTGGTCCAGTGGTAATTTAGGGGGAACAACAGGAGGTGGGGTGTACGGACATCCCGTGCAGTGTTTGGGTATGTTCCACTGGGACGTATTTCTTGTTTTTCCAACATTTCAATTGAGCTGGGACAGGGTAGCTGGTCTGGAGGGGAGGGGTCCCAGGTTGAAGGTGGGGTCTCCTCTGAGCCTGGCGGTGAGGCCAGTGAAGAGGGCGCTGGCCAAGGACCTCAGCATCTGGTGAGCAGGGTTCCCACAAGTTCACGTCCACCCAGAGCCTCAGAATGTGACCTTGTTCACAGAGGGCCTTTGCAGAAGTGATTAGTTAAGGATTTTGAGATGAGATCCTCCTGCGTTAGTGTGGGCTCTAAATCCAGCCTTTATAAGGACAGGAGAGGACAGAGGGACGCACAGAGGAAAGTCCACGTGAAGATGGAGCCGGAGACGGGAGGGATGTGGCCACAAGCCCAGGACACCTGGAGCCCCCCGAAGCTGGGAGAGGCAGGGCACACCCTCCCCCGGAGCCCCCGGAGGGAGCACAGCCCTGGGACACCCTGATTTTGGATTCTGGCCCCGGATCTGTGAGCGCATCGCCTGGGGTGGTGTGTCCGTACAGCAGCTCCCGGCTTCCCCTGAGACCCTGGAGCAAGAAGCCAGCTGCAGGGATGAAGTTCAAAGTCGGGTCTGAGCCAGACCTGGGGGCCCGCGTGGGTGGCTGAGCCCAGCACAGACGGGAAACCGAGATTCCAGAATATGTGTCCTGGTTGGTTTTTGAAAAGACGCTGATTCTAGCTGCAGAACCATCAGAAAGGACCCCCATTTGGATGGAGAGCTGTGGTTGGGGACCGAAGTTGGAGGAAGGTTTTCAGCTCAGCCCAGCTGTCGGTGGGTCCCCACCCCCGACCGGGCACAGAGGCTGTGCGGGGGCACGTGTGTGCGTGTGCATGACAAGTGAGGGGACCCGGTGGAGGATGCAGACCCAGGCCCATCCAGAGGCCGCGCCAGCCCAGGCCGGCATGACCTCCCCTCCTGGGCGAGGGCCCCTGAGCCGGGCGGCTTCCCAGCCCTGGTGGCCGCCCCCTGGCCTTGGGCCCAGTGCCACCTGAGACCACCAGGCCCTCCTCCCAGCCTGGCTAGGGTCCTGGTGGGCACAGTAGCCCCTCCCTTGAAGGGCCCCTAGGCTGACCACGCTCCCTGCACCCGCTGTGGCCATCCCTCCTTTGTTCCAGGCAAAGGCCCATGTGTCTTCACCTGATGCCCTGATGGCATCTCTGCAGACATGATGTCCTCACAAACGCCGTGTGGGGTGGGGCAGGGGACACATCCGCTCAGCTGCTCCCGGCAGGAGGGAGGGTGGCAGTGGCCGGGGTGGGGCCTGCATCCCAACCAGACACACCGACCCCCCCCGGGCCCTCACCGACAGTGCTCGGAGCACCGCTCGGACGGATGGATGGGTCACAAGTTTTCGGCTGATGGGAGCGTCCATGGCACAAGCTGATTATGGAGGGAAATGGCTGGACCGTAAATCTGGGCCAGATTTGTATTTGCTTCCAAATCACTCCATTTCAGGTCACCTCCGTTGCGCGAACATCAAAACAGCCCACGATGCTCTGTCGAAGCGAGGCCTCCCTGTTCCAATGCCTTCAAACGTGGCTTTAATGCACACACACACCCGTGTTTGTGTGTACACACGTGTGAACACAGATGCACACATACACACACGAATGCACACCCCGTGCCCTGTAGAAGCCTCTCCCGTCTTCCAGAGGTGCGCGAAGCAGCCCCATGATTAGCGTCGGATCAAGGGCTGTGGGTGAAGTGAACTCTAACCAACGTCGCGATTTGAGCGCCCAACTTTGGGTGACATTCCCCGCGCAGCTGACTTTCTGTGGAGGACACGGACGGAAGGCATCTGCTGTGATGGGTCGAGGGAGTGGCTTCGCTGAAACACACGCCGAACGGTTGGGTTCTGGGCGGTGGAGTCGTTCGGGCCGTAGATCGTCTGCAGCCAGTGTGGGGCGCTGGGGGGCCCCCGGGGCAGGGCCTCCCTCTCTAGGACGGGCGCTGATGAGCGCGGTTCTCATGAGCGCTAAAGAGAGGGGCCAGAAACGTCCCTCCCCAGCTGCCCCCAAGTCCCGCCTCACATAATAAACACACACCGATCTCCCGTGTCCTTTCCTGCAGAAAAGCCCCAGCACTGTCACCGCTTCAGAGCCATCCACCTGCAAACATGTTTTAGGAAAAGCAGGTACATCACAGCGGCCTGGTCCCCAAAAGTAGGACCTCCACCCCGACCCATCGCCCGGCAGCACCAGGTCCAGGAGCCTCTCCGGGGCTTTGGGTGCACACGTGTGTGTGCTTGCGTGTGCCTCCGCCTGTGTGCGAGTACGTGGAATGCCTGGTGTGGGCATGTGCACGTGCATGCAGGCGCGTGAACACGTGTGTGTGCACGGCTTTTGCTGTTGAAGCTCCTCCTGAAAGACACACAAAGCCGCCCGTCTAGTGGAAGAGGAAGGTGGGGTGGGCAGGGAAGGGCTCGCCGGGCTGGCCCGGGGTGAGGCGGGGCTTTGCACTGCCAACCCTCCAAAGCCCCCGAGCTGGTGTGGGGGGCTGCGTCCACTGGGGGCTCCGATGGGACCCCCGGGCCGGCCCTGCCCCCGGACCCTCCTGCCAGAGGACGGAGTTCGCAGGGGGCACCGCCGGGGGCAGGGCCGCGCGGGAGCTGGGAAGGGCAGCCTCGCCTCCTTAGCTCTGCGGCCTGGGCTGCCAGACAGGAGCCATCGAGGAGATTGCTTTTAAATTCTCTGTTAATTGATATGAAACAAAAGGGATGCAGTTTCGCTGAAATTAGCGAATTAACTCTCGGCAGTTACAGACTCAGCGTGGGGCGGCTTTGCAGGCGTGTGTGGGGTCTTGGTTTACTGAAGGGGCTTTTAGAGAGAGATCGTGGGGATGGAAGGGTGGGCTCAGGGCAGCGGTGGAGCAGGTGCCGAGGAGGACGCCCCCTCGACCCTCGGCCGCGGGAGGGGCCTCCTGGGTGTTGCCAAGCGCATCTTCGGCTGGGGCAGGCGTCGGGCGAGAGGGCGTGCCGGCTGTGCCCCCCACTCCCCCCAGCTCCCGGCGCTGGACCGGGAGGGGCAAGGCCTCGGCGTGTGCACGGGGAGGTGAGCGGGGGGGGGGGCACTGGTGGTCTCCCCAGTCCTGGCTGTGCCGGCATCCACCACACACAGCTCCTCCTGAAGGATGGGGGCCCCAGACCAGTAGCTGTGCGGCACGGAGGACATGTGTGTGCGTGCGTGTACATGGTGTGCGTGCATGCGTGTACTTGGGCTGAGAGGGCTCCGATGGGGAGCTGGGGCTGGAGGGGCAGGCGGGCCCCTCAGAGGATGCCCGCTGCAGACCCACCCCCTTGCATCTCCTCCTGGGAGTGGGCCGCCCCTGTTCCCATCACCTAGTTGCATAATTATGGGAAAGGGCGGGGGATGGAGTCTTATCCACAAACCCCTACCTGAATCTGAAGAGGACAGCTGAATGCAGGGTGCAGAAGGAGTCTCCCACCACGCAGACACCCAGGCCCTGCTCAGCTCAGGGAGGAATGAGGCACATGGTGCTGCCGGGCAGGGCGGGGAGCCAGGGCCACAGTCCTGGGCCCGAGGGAGACAAGGGTGGAGACAGAGACAGAGACACGGCGGGATGGAGAGACAGACAGAGCCCATCCCCCTTTCCACGTTGCCTGTGGGAGGCAGCGGCTCCAGGCCCAGGCCCACAAGCTCCATAACGTGGCCGGGGTCACTGAAGGCGCTCAGAGGCGGGGGCTGGCTCTCAGGACCCCTCTTTTGCAGGCGGCTCCCAAACACACAGCCTGGAGCCAGTGGCTCAGAAACCCCTGCACCCCGTCCTGGGCCCCTCTGCCGTCAGGGTGGGTGGGCTGAGCAGCGGCCCCTAAAGCTTTGCCCACGTCCTGACCCCCAGAACTTGTGAACGGGACCTTATTTGGGAAAGGGGTCTTTGCAGAGGTAATTAAGTTATGGATTTCTAAATGAGATCACCCTGGATTTAGGGTGGACCCCAAACCCAGCAACGGGTGTCCTTTTAAGAGATGGGCAGAGGGAGGCTTGAGACACACAGACTGAGATGAGAAGTCCACGGGAAGATGGAGGCAGAGATGGGGGGAGGCACCTACAGGCCCAGGAGCCCCAAGGATGGAGGAGACGCCAGGAGCCGGGAGGGGCCCGAGACAGAGTCCCCTCAGAGCGCCCAGAGGGAATGGACCCTGCCGACAGGGCGATTGTGGAGTCTGGCCCCCAGAACTGTGAGGGATACATCTGTGCTGTTTTTATTTTTGTTTTTGTTTTTGTTTTTTTGCGGTACGCGGGCCTCTCACTGCTGTGGCCTCTCCCGTTGCGGAGCACAGGCTCCGGACGCGCAGGCTCAGCGGCCGTGGCTCACGGGCCCAGCCGCTCCGCGGCATGTGGGATCTTCCTGGACCGGGGCACGAACCCATGTCTCCTGCATCGGCAGACGGACTCTCAACCACTGCGCCACCAGGGAGGCCCCATCTGTGCTGTTTTAAGCCCCCAGTCTGTGGTACTTGTTACTGCGGCCACAGGAAGCTCACAGGTGCTCAGGTGTGCGGGGTACGGCCCGCTCCCCGTCTGTGTGCTCGCTGGGCGGCCACACGGGGAGCTTGGGTGTGGGGAGACCTCATGTCCCCTAAGAGCTTAGGGGCCCCTGGGCGAGGGGCTGCTTCTCCCCTTGAGAATCATCAGCTACCGTGAGCCGCTGGTAGAACGCTGTGACGCCACCTGTGACCTACGGGCACACACGTCATTAGGGGCCAGCCAAAGAGGATGCTGTTCACCCAGTTCACTCGCTCCAGCTGGTGAGAGGGGAACCCGGAAAACAAGCCCCCATTTCCCTCTAAGGACACCTGCATTTGGCAGTGCGGACTCCGTGGAGGCCCACAGTTTATAGGTTTGTTTGCTTTTCTCCTTTCACATTTAAACAGTTTTGTTGACATCCACACAGTCGAGGTTACAGGAAGGAGACCAGGAAGTTGTGTTCTTTTCCTCCAGTCAACGATTATGTATTAGCTCCAACCATGTGCCGGCGCTGGGCCCCCTTGCAGGTGCAGGAGTGAATAACCACTTCTTGGCCGTAGAAACAGCCAAAAACAGAGGTTTCTGACCAGGGAGTAGAGAAGATGCTGGAACGTGGCCCAGTAACACAGAGCAGGTAACACCCAAGGACCCTCGACGAGACTCACTTCATCGTGCTGGCGGAACTGTGGCCCCGAGGGGTGGTAGGAGGCCCCCCCTGCCCCCCTCAGATCACACAGCAGAGGAGCTGGCAGTGAGCCGGGGCTAGAACCCGTCTCTTGTTCTGAGTCGGGGGATGCTTTGAGGGGTAAGGCAGACACTCTGGTCCCAGAGAAACTACGTCCGTCATGGCTTTGTGCAATCAACCCATCCTAATCCTGGGGCCCCAAGAAAACAGCAAACCCGGACGCTGGAGCTGAGGGCAGGCGCTGTCCAAGGTGCTGGCTGGTGCCTCTCGACTCCCGCCCTCTGCCCACCGGACCCTTGGCCGTCCCTCCATCCCTGACCGTGGTCTATTCAGGACATAACCCTGCAACTACTCAGCTCTGTGGCTGCTACCTGCACAGCCATCTGTCTCCTCCCAGGTGTGCTCACGTGGACAGTAGATTTCATTGCAATGAACTCCAAGGAATTTGTAAATTACTTTTTCCCATTGGAAGATGTGTGCACTGGCATTTCACTGCATTTCATGAAACAAGAGGCAAGCGGCTAAAAGGCCGAAGGTCAGGTGCTGCTGTACTCTGTTCCTGGCTCTGGGCCACATGGGGGGTTCAGGTGAGAGGAAGCTCAGTCTTGGCCCCCACCCCTGTGGATCTCACAACCCAGTGGGACAGACAGACCTCCTATTATTACATGAATGGACGTGTGATTACACCTGTTGTAAGGGCCACAAAGAGGAAACATGCTGTATGATGAGGGCATAGACGGGGTGCCCGGCTTGGCCTGGGTGCCGGGAAGCTCTCCCTGAGCAGGCGGTGGCAGAGGAGACTTCCCTGTGAGAAGCCCTAGGTTTCAGCACACTACCTTTTCCAGCACCGATTAGAGACATCAGGGAGAGAAGGAGTGGGGGAGAAGGGGATCCCTGTGTCCTCCCACCCTTTCTGTAGTTTTCAACCTGGCCAGGCACTAGGTAGCTGCCTTTGGGCTCTGCATCTGAGCCATTGCCACGGGCACCTCCATGAAGACCAGGTCTTACCTTGCTCTGGGGAGGGCGCCTCGGCACCTGCCTCGTGCACGCCTGTTCCCAAGCCGGGGGTCACTTCACTCCCGACTGCCCCTTCCCGCACCTGCCCAAAGTCCGCCAAGGTCTGCCTCGGCCTCAGCTGTCCTCAGCTCACAGGTCAGGGGACAATATTAGCAACCTTGCATTGGTAACGGGTCCTTAAGCCCAGAAGGAGCTCTCACCCTCAAACGGATCTTCCTGTCTGCTGTCTCATTTGATTTTTCATCGTCTTCTCAAGATGTAGGCTGCGCAGGAACCATCAACCCCATTTCACAGATGAAGAAGCTGAGTCCTGGGGAGGTCCCAGTGTCTTTGAACAGGGTTGGGACCAGACCAGTGTCCTCTGCTCCTGAGCCACCCACCCACTGTGTCTCTGCCGTCTCTGTGTGTGTGCATGTGCATCTGTGTATGTGCCCGTACGTATGCACGCAGGTGGTGTGCGTCTGTGTGTGTGAGCATACGTGACCGTGTGTGCGTGTGAGGGGAGGGGGCTCTGTCCACCTGGCACTGCCAAGATGCTGAGTAAGACCTCCTACCTGGCGTTATGGCTGAAAGCTTCACCCTTAACTCTTAGACATCTGTTTGGGGAGTCTTGAGTCTTGCTTGGAGAATTCATGATAACGTGCAAAACCAAACAGATCATTTGCTTCTCACTCCCGGTTCTATCAGCGCTGTGGGACAGTCAGAGCCGGTGCCTCAGGCCCCCTTGACAGCACCCTGGCGCATTAGGACAGAGGTCACACACCAGAGTCCCCCGAGGGCGGGCGGGGAACTGGGTCTGCCTCTGCCTGGGAGCTCAGCTCTCATTTACTGAAGGAGAAACAAGGTCCCATTTATTCTCTTAGTGGCTACTTTGTATACATAAAAGTGCTCCCCAAACTGCAAATACTGGGAAATGTCACAGCTGGTTTAGATCTAAGCGGAGCAGATGCTGTCAGCTCCACCCCTCCCCTGGGCCGCCCCCTCACATGCTGCAGCTGAGCTCCCCTGCCTCCTCTGTTTCTCTCTGGTCGGGGCCTTTCTCCACAGCCACGGGGGTCCAGGAGCAGCCGGTGTGCGCACGCGTGTCTGTGGACTTGTATGTGTACATCTGTCTCTGGGGGACCCAAACCGAGAGGCCGGTCCCAGGCGTCAATTCTGGAATTGACAGTCACATGCCTGGATTCCTGCCAGGAGCAGAATACAAGGACCCAGAGACCCCGGCCGCACTTCACGCCCCGCTGATGCTCTGGTGATGACAGAGTTTCCGGCAGCAAACGAGCGTGTGGGTTTAGTGCTACCTGCTGAATTTCATTCCCATTCTGCTTCCTAAAGACACACTCAATGCCTGTTGAGTGCTAACACCTCATTTGTTTGACTTTTGTTCAGAAGCAGTTTTATGTTTGACTTTTTGTTCAGAAGCAGTTTTATGTTCCAAAGTCTCATTATTCCAGTGTGAGAGTTCCAGCCATCCTAAACAAAAATATCTCAAGGGTGATCATGACACCTTGCTTTAACTGCTAAAAATGAGAGAAAGAGGGCTTCCCTGGTGGCGCAGTGGTTGGGAGTCCGCCTGCCGATGCAGGAGACGCGGGTTCGTGCCCCGGTCCGGGAAGATCCCACATGCCGCAGAGCGGCTGGGCCCGTGAGCCATGGCCGCTGAGCCTGCGCGTCCGGAGCCTGTGCTCCACAACGGGAGAGGCCACAACAGTGAGGGGCCCGCGTACCGCAAAAAAAAAAAAAAAAAAAAGAAAGAAAGAAAGAGAAAAGAAAAATTCCATAGGAAAGAGATGCGGAAATTCACCTAGAAGTTGCCAGCTCCCTAATTACATTAAAATTCTTAAATCTGCCGCTCTCTCCATCAATCACTTCTTTTAAAGACTATCTTTTAGAGCAGTTTTAGGTTCACAGGTAATTACTTTTTTAAAGGATCTTTGACAGACGGGTGACAGGCTTTCTGAGGTCAAGGGTATCTTGGGTAAAATAAGACAAAAAAAAAAAGATTGGCACAGCCCATTTCATGTAGAGGGAAGCAGAGATTTGGGACAAGTATTCTGAGAGTTTGTGAGACACCCCCCACCCCCTGCAATCCCCAAGTCTGATGGAAACTTGTAAATTCCTGGCCACTCAGATTGCACGGAGTGGCGTTGGCAGGGATGTCTCGGCCCCCCGATGCTTTGCCTGATGCTGGCCTCGCTGCACTCACCTGGACTCACAGGGCACCTGCCTGGGGGCTCTCAGCTCCATCTTGAGCCTGGCTCCCCTGCGGAAGGGCCACTTCAGAGAAGCCAGGTCTCCTCCTGACCAGCAAGGCCCCAAGCGGAAGGGCAGAGCAGGACAGCAGCTGGAGTCAGAGCCAGGGTTCAGATTCTGGGGCGGCAGGCTGGCACCAGCCACCTCACCCGACCTCCAGCCTCAGTCCTGCTGTCTGGGGAATGGGTCACCAGGCTACCTACACAGTGCTGAGGACCTGCTGAGCCAGTGCCCAGGGGAGTGTTAGTAAACTCTAGGGGTGGAAGAGTTGTTACTCATGGCCACAAAAGCCCACCAGACCCCCTACAGCCCCCAAGACACCCATCCCCTCTGGCTTCTCCCCTCTGGCCCCACCCCTGCTGTCTCACCTCTGCACCGTCATTGCACTGGGAACCCACTTCCCGGTCTGTCCTCTCCCTTGATGAGGCCCACATGGCCTCCAGGCTGTCCTGGGCCTGGTCTGCTGTCCCCACAGCCTTTGTGCCACCCTCACACCGGTCCTCTCCCTTCTCTGCGCCTCCCCACCCGCACCTGGCCCAGACCTCCCACCAGCAAGGTTGTTGCTGCCACGGCACCAGGGCAGGACCATTCCCCATGGGAGGGGAGGGAGCAGGTGTACCCCGAGGGGCCGGGAGAAGAGCCCCTGAAGGGGAGGCTGAGGCACCCAGGCACCTCCTTGACTTCCACTGTGTTCAGGCCCAGCTTGGGGTGAACTCACTCAGGGTGATCAGGGCTGGGCTACAGGGCACGATGGCAGAGCCCAGAAGCAGGACCTTTCAAATCAAGAGACGGAGGATAGGCCTTGGTTCCCCAGGTGTGTCTGAGCCCAAAGCAATTCCTTCAGAATCTCGGGCTCCGTCTTCAATCTCTCGGGGTTGAAGACTTAGGCCACAATATCTCTCTTTAGCTCATTGCTCTGAAATTTGTAAAACACTTTTATATTCAAGGCCTCTGTGGGTCTTCCTTCAGCTGTGGGGTTAGGGGTGTAATTATGAGTCTTGTGTTCTACGTAACAAGGGGTGGGAGGGTCCCTAAAGACCCGCCCTCCGGAGGGTCTGTAGCCTGAGGCTGTGACCCACCAAAGTGGAGAACCACTGCCCAAGAGAGGCTCCCCACCACGCCACAGTCTGGCAAAGACGAGTCCAGGAGGCACCAGCTGACGGGGGTGTGGCCTCCCTGACTCCTGGCCTGGGGGCTGCCGGGGCATCTTTGGAGGACTTCAGCCTGGGCTGCCATGATGGCGCAGACTGACTTCAGCACAGAAATGTCCTAACCTGCCTCCCCCATCTGATGCCTATAGCTAGATCCCAAGGCTTCAGAAATGCTTCAACAATGCTGGATGTGCAGCTGCTTCTCGGTAGGACTCATCTCTGCGAGACGGGTCGATGCAACCTCCACGGAGATATATTTACAGAGCTTGCACTGGCCCTTTGGTCCCCAAGGTCAACTTTTTACAGTGAAAACACATTAATCTAGCTCCCGCCAAATCTGAAGTTTGTGGTAACTTGGCGGCAGCGGAGCCCATGTGCCCTCTCTCAGTTAGACAGGCAAACAAGACAAAAAGGGGCCAGCAAAACCGCAGAGAGAACCTGCTTCCAGGAACTTTGGAAGTTCCCACTTATGTGCTGACGGCCTAACCCAACATGCTAGGGTTTTGTTAGCCTGTCGTGTATTATATAGATTTGAAACTAACAAGCATTGTTTTAAAATCTAAACTGTAAGGTTGGTTGTCATCTTGACCCTTCAGGGAGCGCCCTCAGGCTGGTCTTTTTTTTTTTAATTTAATTAATTTAATTTAATTTATTTTTTATATAGCAGGTTTTTATTAGTTATCTATTTTATACATATTAGTGTGTACATGTCAATCCCAATCTCCCAGTTCATCCCACCGCCACCACCCACCCCCCCGCTTTCCCCGCTTGGTGTCCATATGTTTGTTCTCCACATCTGTGTCTCTATTTCTGCCTTGCAAACCAGTTCATCTGTACCATTTTTCTAGATTCCATATATATGCATTAATATACAATATTTGTTTTTCTCTTTCTGACTTACTTCACTCTGTATGACAGTCTCTAGGTCCATCCACGTCTCTACAAATGACCCAATTTCATTCCTTTTCATGGCTGAGTAATATTCCATTGTATATATGTACCACATCTTCTTTATCCATTCGTCTGTTGATGGGCATTTAGGTTGCTTCCATGACCTGGCTATTGTAAATAGTGCTGCAATGAACATTGGGGTGCATGTGTCTTTTTGAATTTTGGTTTTCTCTGGGTATATGCCCAGTAGTGGGATTGCTGTATGGACCCATCTTGAAGACACTCACAGTCCAAATTTCTGGGAAGACTTGCCTTTCAAAATCTTTCCACGAGGGAGTCAAATCCAGTCACTAAGTTAGAAATCAGCAGGAAGAAACACTCCGAAATTTAATAATATGCTCTAAAATCATATGCATTTAGGAGGAAATCCTAGAGGAAAATTGAAACATTAACTTTAAAACCATGAAGCTCCTATGATTTTTGTTCATAGGTGCAGCAAGAAGGTACAGCAAAAAGAAGCCAAAGGAGGACCAAAGAGCATACCTACAGAAAGGAGAAGGAGGGAAATAAGGGCGAAATTAATTGACTGATGAAGCAGTAGAGACCAGCAAATCCCAGAACTGATTCCTCCAAAATTGATCAGACAGAAAAAAAGGGAGTAGGGAGAGAGATACTAAAAATAGGATAGAAAAATTAAGATATTGAACTTTGCAGATGCACTAGAGATTTTAAGAACCATAAATTGCACTGAGAATTTTTATGCCAGTAAATTTGAAAATGTCGAAGTAATTTTACTAGGAAAACCATGGCAAAGTTGACTCAAAAATAGCAAGAAAAATGAACAGACCAATTACCATTAAAGAAATTAAATAAATAATTGAACTTCACTCCCATCATTTCGCCTCAACACCTCTAAACCCAAGTTTTACAGGCAAGTTGTATGTAACTTTATAAGATGAACCTCAAAAATATTATGCTAAGTCAAAGAAGGGAGACACAAAATATCACATATTATATGATTCTACTTACATGAAATACCCAGAATAGGTAAACCCATAGAGACAGAAAGATGACTGGTAGTTGCCAGGGCCTTTGGGGAAGGGAGAATGGATTGCTTGATGGGTACAGAGTTTTCTTTTGCTCTGGTAAAAGTGTTTTGGAACTAAATAGTGGTGGTGGTAGTTGCATATTTGAAGGTACTAAACACTAGTTAAATGTTCATTTAAAATGGTTAATTTTACGTTATGTGAATTTCACCTCAATTTTTAAAAAGAATTTAATGAGAATGCTACATATCAAAGTGTGTGGGATGCAGCTAAAGCATTGCTGAGAGGGTGATTCATAGCTCTAAAATTATAGTTTAAATTAAAAGAGAAAAAAAGGTACCAAACCAATTATCTGAGTTTCTACGTCAAGAAACTGGAGAAAAGAGGCACAAAATAAGCCCAAAGTCAGCAAATGAAGGAAACAAGGAAGACAGGAAATGAACCCAATGATATTAAAAACAGGAAAATGATAAAGAAGGTCAACAAAACAAAAAGCTGTTTACTCAAAAAAAAAGTCAACAAATTTGATAAACTTCTAAAAAGACTGACACGGACAAAAGGAGAGAGGATCAAAATCACAATATGAGGAATGAAACATGGGATATCACTACCCATCCACAGCTAAAAGGAAAATAAGGGAATACTACAGACAACTCTATGCTCATAAATTTGATAACTTAAAAGAAATGGGCCAAAATACTAAATTACCAAAATTCGACCAAGATGAAATAGACACCCGAATAGTCCAATAACCATCAAAGATGAATTTGTGGGCTTCCCTGGTGGCGCAGTGGTTGAGAGTCTGCCTGCTGATGCAGGGGACACGGGTTCGTGCCCCGGTCCGGGAGGATCCCACATGCCGCAGAGCGGCTGGGCCCGTGAGCCATGGCCGCTGAGCCTGCGCGTCTGGAGCCTGTGCTCCGCAACGGGAGAGGCCACAACAGTGAGAGGCCCACGTGCTGCAAAAAAAAAAAAAAAAAAAAGATGAATTTGTAATTTAAAAGCTACTTAAAAAAAGAAATCTGCAGACCCAGATGGTTTCACTGGAAAATTCTACCAAACATTTAAAGACTACAAACACCAATTTTACTTATTCTCTTTCAGAAAATAGAAGATGAAGAAATATTTCTCATTTTATAAGGCCAATGTTACTCTGATAATAAAACCAAAGACAATACCAAACAAACAAAATAAAACAAAAAAAAAGAAAATGACAGACCAATATCTCTCAATAACTTAGGCACAAAAATATCAGCAAAATATTACTAAATTGACTCCAACAAAATGTATAAAAGAATTATAGACCATGACCAAGTGTGATTTATTCCAGATGTGCAAGACTGTTTCACCGTTTTAAAATCAATGTTGTCTACCATGTAGCAGATTAATGGAGAAAAATCATATGATAATATGTGTTGATGAAGAAAAAGCATTTGAGTTCTACACATATTCATGATAAAAACTCTCAGCAATGTAGGAGTGGAGGGGAATGTCCTCAACTTGATAAAAAGCACCTACAGCAAAACCTACAACTAGAATTGTGCTCAATGGTGAATACGGAATACTTTTCTTCTAAGATTAGGAACTAGACAAGGATGCCTACTCTCACCATTTTTATTCAACATTGTACTAGAAGTTCTAGCCAGTGCAATAAGGTATGAAAAAGAAATAAAAGGCATACAAATTGGAAAGGAAGAAATAAAACTGTCCCTATTTGTAGATGACAAAATTGTCTATGTAGAAAATTCCACGGAACCCACAAAAGAAAAAAAAAAAACCTCTAGAACTAATAAGTGAGCCTAGCATGGTCACAGGATAAAAGATAAGCATATAAAACCATTTGTGTATCTACATAATATCAAAGAACACGTGGACACCAAAATTAAACATAAAGTACCACTTACAATTGCTAAAAAAAAAAATGAAATACTAAGTGTAAATACAATGAAACATGTGCAGGACTTGTGTGCTAAAAACTATAAAATGCTGATGAAAGCAATCAGAGAAGATGTAAATAAATGGATAGACAAGCTATGTTCATGGATTGTAAGATTCATCTTTACATAGTAAAGATATCAATTCTTCCCAAATTCATATGTGGCTTTAAAAATGAAATTCCTGTGACTTCCCTGGCGGTCTGGTGGTTAGGACTCAGCGCTTCCGCTGCAGGAGGCACAGCTTCGATCCCTGGTCGGGGAACTAATCTCCTGCATGCTGCGCGGTGTGGCCAAAAAAAGGAATAAAAATGCAATTCCTACCAAGATCACAGGAAGGTTTTTGTAGACATGGACAAGCTTACTCTCAACTCCATACGAATAAGCACAGGCCCTAGAATGGTTACACCAACCTTGAAGAGGATGGAAAAATGGCAGGAATTCAGCAGCTACACAGCTACAGTGATGGAGACAGAGGAGTGACGGATGAACAGACCAAGGGAGCAAAGCCCAGAGCCCAGAAACAGGCCCAGACAAACATGCCCACGCGATCTTTTGCAAGATGCAAAAGCAATTCGCGGAGGAAGGAGCCTTTCCGACAAACGTTGCCGGAGCGTGGCATCGACGGTGTATTTCCATCCCCAAGGCAATACATGACCCCCCTGTGGGGGTCGAGGCTGTCCCGCTCTTCCCATTTCAGGGACAAGGGCCTGGGGCTTCGCACCGTCACCCGGAAAACTGTCCGGATGCCTCCACCGCCTCCTCTGAGGAGCCCCCGAGCCTGGACAGGCAGGACCTCTGTTTTCTCTTCAGCTGAGACATTAACATTTATTGTTACCAGTAATTCACAGTTTAGTTTTCCAGGACAAGGGAGGACCAGTTAGAAAGAAAGAGGGTCTTTCAGGAGCGAGCGGGGGGCCCCACTCCCCATCGGCTGCCGTCTCCCTGTACCGATCGCACACTGAGGAAGAGTCTGGCCTCTCCTCACAACATACACAGAAATTAGTTCTAGAAGGTTGCTGATCTCGATGAAAAACACAAAACGATAAGGCTTCCAAAGTAAAATGTAGCAGAGTATCTTCGTGGCCTTCAGGTGGTAAGAGATCTCTCAGGACAAAAACGGCGGGGAAGGCTTGAAAACTTTACACTTAGGAAGGTCTGTTCGGGACGTCCCTGGGGGTCCAGTGGTTGGGATTTCGCCTTCCGCTATAGGGGGTGTGGGTTCAAGCCCTGGTCAGGGAGCAAAGATCCCACATTCCTCGAGGCCAAAAAATCAAAACAAAACAGAAGCAATATTGTAACAAATTCAATACAGACTTTAAAAATAGTCCACATCAAAAAAAAAATCTTTAAAGAAAAAGAAGGTCTGTCCACCAGGAGGGTGAAAGGCAAACCACAGAGGTGAAGAAATTTGTGACACAAATCTGACAAAGGATTTATGTCCAGCATCTACAAGCCAGGAGGAGCCAGGTCACCCATCTGAGAAATGGGCAAAACACGTGAACTCAGGGAAGAGGCAACAGACACGGGAGTATGTGCTGAACCCCACTGCTCATCTGGAAACACAGGTTAGAACCGTGGTGAGGTGCCACCACACACTCGCTGTGGCCAAGGGCAGCCGGGGCCCAGCGTGTGCGGACGGCCCACCCACGCTGTGTACGCCCACCACCTCCGTGAAGCCCCCAGGCAGGAGGAGGACCCCCCCACGCCCAGACACGCGGCAGCGATAAGTTACTGAGTTTGGGGGGACTTATCACCCAGCAGTAGCTGACCGTTGATCTTGGGGAGGAGCTCCAAGTTATGACACATGTAAGATTTCCCATCGTCGGCGAGCGTTATGACCCAAGCCCCTGTCTGCCCCTAATGGCGTGAGTGAGGAGTTACGCAGACCCGGGGGCGTCTCAGCCACAGGCCCCTCCCACCCAGGGTCAGGCACGGCGGTGGACCTGCCCATCCGTCTCCTACTTTCTGGTGATTCTGGCCGGCAGAGCTGGCCGTGGCCATGGGCCCTTTGGTCTCTGTGGTGCTGGAGCGTGAACTGGGCCTGAGCAGGACACACGCAGGATCTGGGGGAGCCTCTCCGGCTACTCTGAGGGTCGTGGGCAGTGCCGGGGTCACCTGGTGGGGTGGCTCTGTTTCCATGTCCCCACTGGGGTACCAGGGGGTGGCCTTGTGGGAAATGGTTTCGCTGGAGGCCCCCTTGGTCCCCTCACTTCTCGGCCACACCATCCTTGAGGGAGAAGATTCCGTCAAGCATCGGTACCGACTGTGACCACTGACCCTCCGCCCCCTCTGCCCCTCCATGGAGAGGTGAGGTCTAACAAAGAGGAGGGTGGGACCCCAAGAGGCAGGCTCCCACCGCCCAGAGCAGGGGCGCACTGGACTAGGGTTTTGTGGCAGCGCTGGTGTCTGACCCCCGGCGGGGTCTTTGAAAGCATAAGTCAAACACCGTTGCCCTCTGGCCCCAGAGCTAGGAATCTCCATTCTAGAGGGTTTGGGGCCTCGGCAAGCAGCAAGGCGCTCAGTGCCCTAGACTCGGGAGCGGGGGTGGGGGGCAGCCCTCCCCTTCTCCCCGCCAGGCCCCCAGCCCTGCCCACGAAGCCCCCATCTCCCTCCCCCTCCTCCCATTCACTCTCCTGCTCCCCCACCCCCCTGCCCTGCAGAACAGCTAATTACGTGCTCTGCGGGTTGGGGGCCGCAGAGAGGCTGGGGCTGGTGCCGGCCAAGACGCCCCTCCCTGCCCCCTCCTGGGTCTGTGGGCGTCCCTGGCCCGCTTAACCTCGTCAGGGGTGGCAGTTCTGATTGGCCACCGTCCTGCGCTTGGAACACCATTAATCACGGTGAATTCATTAGGCATTTCACAGGGGACCTGGGTACCCAATTCGACATCAATTACATTGAAATTAAGTGACAGTGCCCGAGGCCTGGGGACAGAGCTCCGGGACTGTCTGCCTCCCAGAGCTAACGGCCAGAAGACAACCGCAATGCCTGGTCCCCAGGCAGGCAAGGTTGGGCCCCAGAACTCGGGGCCGAGGCTGTCCGGCCTCCCCTCCAAGGGGGCAGCCAGCTGAGGTCACAGGCAGCAGCAGTGCCTCGTTCGTGTGGGTCTCCAGGGATAGCCCAGCCCTGAGGGACCTCAGGCCATGGTCACGCCTCGGAGACCCTGCCGTATCACCTGGGAGCTGGTTAGAGATGCAGAACTGGCCCTTGAGCATCAGAATCTGCATACTAACACAGGTTCCAGGGGGTCTTGGGCACACTGAGTTGGAGGGGCCTGGCTCTAGGGGTCCCTGGCTCGTAGCAAGAACCTGGACCCATCTGGGCTCTGCTCGCAGCCGCCCTGGACCTGCCCCGGCCACAGTGCACCGAGGTGGCCAAGTGCCCCAGTGACTGTCCCTCCTGGCCGACAGCCACTACACGCTTGATAAACACTTAGCAGGGACAGGTGACTAAAGTGAGCGCCTGTTTCCACCCGGCCTGTTCGCGCAGCTCCGCTGGCCTTTGAGCCTCAGGGTCCTACTCACAGCAGGACCCGCCCGGTTCCCGGGCCTGGTCTCTGGGCCAGTCGTGAGCTGGGCAGCCAGGGAGCGGCCGCGGGGAGGGAGAGACCCGCAGTCACGACGGCACGTGTGGTGCTTCTGGGTAATCCTGCAGCGGCTTGGGAAATGGGATTTGCATAATTTGAAATTTAAGGAAAATCTCTAAGTACTTTAATTTTGATAGAAAGTGTTCCCACTGCTGACATGTGTCTACACCTATAATTTCAGTTGATGAATTGCTGTAATTTCCCCTCCTTTTCGTGTTCTTTGCAACATTAATTGTCAGCTGCAGGGGAAGACACTGTAGAAGAGACAGGGCGGGATAAAGCCGGGGCTGGGCGCCTGCGCATCTGTGCTCGCGATTATGTGCTCACAGATGCCATGGAAGCTGGGATCCCACAGAATGCGTCGTCGCAGCCCCTTCCGCCCAGCCTGCAGCCCCAAACCGAGAGGCTGTCAGGAGGCCTGAGAGGAAGCCTAGGCCAGCCCACCTCCCACCTCCAACTTCAAGGCCAACCCCACATCCCACCTCCAACTTCAAGGTCAACCCCACATTCCACCTCCATTTTCACGGTCTACCCCACATCCCACTTCCATCTTCAAGGTCAGTTTCACATGCACATCTGCCTTGGCCACAGCTGACTGGCCAGGAGGGGACACCTCACCCGAGCTGAGCCAATGAGAGTCTCTGTCCCGGGATCTGGTTCAGCAGCGGGACCCGGCACGCTCGTGCCTGTGACCTACCGTCGTGTGGGTCCTGTGGGCCGTGTCCACCACAGCCAGGTAAGGCAAGGGTCTGACCTCAGGTGTCTCAGCAGCAAAGAGGGCCGAGGAGACCCTGGGCCCCAGAGATGTACCCTCGTTCTTTCATTAGGCCCCTGTGCTCAGTCATACAATTTCTCCAGATCTTTGGTGACTTGAAAAATTCCTGACTTTTGCCTAGGAGGAAAAAAAGCATTAGGGAAACTTGCAGGGGATGTGGAGAAGAAGAAATTACACACCCCACCTGATAGGCTAGTGTGTTACTGGAACTTCCAGATTGCACCCTCTTTCCAGCATTTTTGAGGAAATAAGGACCAGACCTCACCTGTTCAGCTCAAGAGCTCCGCAGGATTGGGTCCCAAAGCCCATCCTCTACCCAGGATGCGTCTGGGGGTCCATCATCCCTACAGACACCTCACCCCGATAACGCCTGCCCCATCCTCCACCGACACCCCCAATCTGCTAAAACAAAGCCCACCCTTACCCGGGGTGTCACACGGCACTACCAAATCCTTCTACGATTTATTATTCATGATGAAAAATTATTCTAATAACATTTTCCAGGCTATTCATGTTCCAGGGACGAGCCATGTGAAGCCCGTTCCTGCGGCCCTGCTCTTGGGGAGAGCCGATCTATTTTTAACAAAGTGTATTGAAATTAAAATCTAATCATGAGTTAGAGGCCAGGTTTAACAAGTACGCTTTCGATTTCGGAGTCTGAGTGCCTCTGCCCAGCTGGGGAGGTGGGAGGGGCCTCCCTCTGACGGGTGTTGGAGGTGCCGCCACCCTGCTGTCAGGGAGTCTCTGCGGTTGCGGGACCCCCCTCCCCATGGGGGGCTGGGCCTGGCAGACCTCTCCCGCTGGGTCCAGTGACCCTCAGAGTTTGGCTCTCAGATGGTCCCTGGGTCAGGAGAGGAGGAAGCTGCTCCCTGGCTGAGATGGGGTGGAGAGGCCCGCACCCCCGCCCACTCTCTCTGATCCCGCCCTCCTCCCTCTGACTGCCCTATGTGGGGGTCCTTGGCCTCACCCCAACACCCACTGTGGCCCAAGGTGTGCGCACACAGGCAGCGTCCATCCATCCAGCTTGGGCAACACCTCCCTCCATCTGGGTTGAACACAGAAGGATGAGCTACAAGGCCAGTCTCATGGGAGGGAGCAGATGTCAGCCCCAAACCTGAGGAAGCTTCCAGAAGGAGGGTGCCAAGCCCGTCCCCCCAGTAAAGGGCCAGGGGTCTTCTTGGGGGAGGGGGAGGGGGAGGAGGAGGTGTCTCCTTGGGGGAGGGGAGGGGCCAGGGGTCTCCTTGGGGGAAGGGAGGGGCCGGGGGGGTTCCTTAGGTGAGTGGAGGGGCCAGGGGTCTCCTTGGGGGGAGGGGGAGGGGCCAGGGGTCTCCTTGGGGGGAGGGGAGGGACCAGGGATGCTGGCTGAGGTCTGAGCCCAGCCCCTAATAAGAGCGAAAGCCCCTCCAGGCCAGCGAGGGGACCGATCTCCTCAGGGGGGCTCACCCCAAGCCCCGGTGCTGTGCAGAGCCCCTCACAGGTCCAGGACTCCCCCAGCAGCCCCACAACTGGTGAGGTTGTAGTTTCTTTTCGTCTTTTTATAGAGGATTGAATTCTTCCTCTTCAACAACTTTACCGAGATAATAATTCACATATCGTGTAATTCATCCATTTCCAGTGGATTCAGTGGTTTCTAGTATATTCACAGGTTGTGCTCCCATCAGCACAGTCGACTTTAGGACGTTTTCATCACCCCAGTAAGGAAACCTGCACTCTTCAGCGCTCACCCTCCTCCCCAGCCCTAAGCGAGCTGGCCCATCCCCGTCTCTCCAGACGTGCCTGTGCTGGACGTTCCGTCAACGAGATCCTACAGTTTGCGTCTGGCTTCCTTAAAGCAGCGTCGTGTTTTGAGGCTCATCCGCGTCATGGCCTGTGTCAGTGCTGCGTCCTTTTTACGCTGAATCATGTTCCGCTGTGTGAACGGACCACATCTCGCTTATCCTTCATCCGCTAGTGGACCTCTGGGTGGTTTGCATTTTGGTTATTGGGAGCAAGGCTGCTACAAACGCACACCTACAAGTTTCCGTGTGGACGTGTGTTGTCATGTCTCCTGGGTAGCTACTGGGAATACAGTCGCTGGAGAAACAGGTCGTGTTGTAACCCTCCAGCCTCCCTCGGGACCAGCGAGGTGTGGACAGTCCCCGTGGGGCTTAGTGAATGCATGGATTCTGAAAAGCAGATGCGCCAGGTTCTGTGTCCAATTGCTCAGAGACTCACATGTGTGGTGGGAAGATGGTTTCCCTCCAGAAACCTGGCTCTGAATCCACCCTTTGCCCCTCACCTGTTCAAGGCAGAGGAGCCCCGAGCGGGTCAGCGCCGGCGGGCAGGGATGAGTTTTGAAACACGACTGCTGGGCACCCAGGCCCCCATTCATCCTTTCTGGCAGGTCGACGGCTCCCAGCATCTGCATCAATTTAACTCCACCGTGGTGGGACCTGAGACGGCGCCCTGCACCACGGGGGCGATTTCTGCATCCCACTAACAGCCTTTGGCCAGCAGGGCCCCTCGGCTCACCCTGGACCCCGGGTCTGATCATAACGGTGTCTTTTATCGCTCCTCTGAGCTCCCTCCACTGGCCTCCCTCCCTTGTGACCATTTGTTTGGAACCAGACGATCAGATAATGATCTGCTCTCTTTAGAGTAAAGCAGAAAACTGAGAAAACATAATTTGCCGTTACTGCACTGAGCGCAGATTTATTTCCGGAAACAAACCTAAGTGTGACTGTGAAGCCCAGGCTGTCGTTAAGTTGCCCTTCCCGCCCCAGGCCTCCCGCAGCCTCCATTCCCAGGGCTGCTCTGGGATCGAGAACAGACGGAGGTTGGAGAGTGGCCGCTTCCTCCTCTGGGCCACTGGGTGTGGCACCAAGGACACGTGTGCTCCAGATATCCCACACGGTATCCCTGCGGGACTCTGTGTCCACACTGGAAAGACGTCCCAACGGCCGTGAGCAGACCTGGCGGAACACCCTCCCACTTACCCACAGGCGCTCCGAGGAGGTGTCCGGTTCCCCGCCGGTGCATCCAGCACGTTCTCTGCTGTTCACAGCCGCTGACCTTCATAAATTGTCCTGGGAACCCGCTCGGTCACGTGGCTTTGGAGGGTGACATGTTAGGAGCCTTTCTCAGGGAACCACGTCCTCCTAAATTCTCCCTCCTGTGCCAGGTTCAGTGAGAAATTATCTTTAATTCTTTTTCCGTAAAAGGCAAAGTTATTTTTAAACTGCACACCCGGTTGAATAACAACATGACAGATAATGAGAGGACTCCTTTTTGTTTTTTCATGTTCTGTAAAATGCATGTTGAATTTCCTTTTTCTTTTTTCATCCTTCAAACTGTCCCCGTTGTGAGGGAGAAGGCGGGGCCTGCTCGAGGCCGAGGCCGTCGGGTTGACCGTTAGCAAAGGTGCGACCATGCTCCCGCTCTGCCTGCCACCCCTGCCCACCTGCTTACCGTCCACACGACCTAAGGGAAAATCCAGTGCTCTTCCCGTAATTACCCCCCATCCTGCTCTGCGGAGGAGGCTGCTGCTCCCCTGGGACAACGGAGGGCAGAGGACGAGGGAACCTCCATGCTGGCTCTGTCCACAGGTCGGGAAGGTAAGAACCAGGACCTTCGGGCCGAGGTGCCCTGCAGGAGTCCAGGAGCGAGGCTGGCCTTGTCGGGACCTCGTGTGTTCCGGAAACCAACTCTGCACGTTGACCAGTGGGTCTGATCCTCTGATCACAGTTGAAGCTGTGGCCAACCAAGTCCAGGGAGGAAAGCTAGGAAACGACCAGGGCAGGAAGTCGCCTGGCAGGGTGTCCATCCCCCTCTCTGCAAGGACGCCCGCGGAGCCTGTCAGTCCTCAGTACCTCTCTCTCTGCTTATCTCTCTGTCTCCGTCTCTCTGTCTCTGACTCTCTCTGGCTCTCCCTATCTCTCCCCGTCCCTCTCTCTGTCTCTGGCTCTCTCTCTCTGTCTCCATCTTCACTCAGCTGTCCCTCCGCCCGTCTCTATTTAGGATCCTGTCCTTGGGTTCAGGGCCACCCTCATCCAGAGTGGTCTCATCTCAAGATCCCTAATTACATCTGCAAAGAACTTTTACCAAACAGTGTCCTGCTCCCCAGTTCCAGGTGTTCGTACATTTTAGGGGGGTGGGGGGGCTGCCATTCAACCTGCTGCAGAGACGACCTTGGGGATTCTCACAAATGTCCACGATGGCCCAGAATTCACGCTACGTTAGTAGTGCAAAGCTTTGGAGACGTGAAAAGGAGACACGAAACACGACCCCCTGTGAGAGCTCACAGCCGGGACACGGGGAGCCACATGTGCCTCCAAGGGGACTCCGACCCCGCCGACCCCAGTGGCAGGAAGGCAGGGGGCCCCGGGCCCCCCCCCCCGAGGGAGTAGCCTTCCTTGCTAGGACGCGCCCCACTCGGGGGCTACTGGGTTCTCCTCCCCAGAACAGACCTGTTCTCAGGGCGGGCATTTCAACATAAAATAAGGACAAAAAAGAGGGGAAAACCAAGGAATGAAGAAGCCGCAGAGTGAGGATGGGCAGACGGCGGGAGGAAGCCCGACGGTGCCGGGAAACCGTGCCTGGTGGCTTTGAGGGTGACCCCCAAACCCGACTGCGGGGGGGCTGGGGGAGGATGCCCCCTCCCGCCACCGGCACATCACCTCCCCCATCCCTCCAGCCTCCAGTCCTCCCAGCCCAGAGCCCCTTCCCTGCCCAACACCTCCCCCGCCCACCGGCATCCTGTGAGGTTTGCAACGCCTCCAGGTGGGCTTCTTTGTACCAGAAGCCAGAGTGGACGACGTGCACGTGTTTCCCCAAATCCTGCTGCTTCCATCACCGGGCCCAGGGCCCACACACCTGACCTTTTCCCCACACTGCTAAACTGCCACTCGCCGGTGTCCCCGACAGAAAGGAAGCAGTTAGTCTAATTTAGAACGATACTGACCTTTTCTTCTCGCCCTTTTCACTGTGGCTAAATTACAGGGTGCGGCTCCGAAATGGGTCTCTGAACTGCTGCGGTGCCGAGTGACCCCGGGTCGGCCCCGACCTCTGCCTGCTCGGAGCTTAATTAACCAGCAGTCTTGTTGCTGAGGACACAGGAGCGAGTGTGATGGGGCCCTGAGCCTCTGCCTGGGGTCTCTGGGTGGGGGGCCGAGGTGCAGAGGGAGAAGGGCCAGCTGGGGAGGCGGCTAGAGGGGCTGCATGGCCCCCAGGGCAGCAGAGGGTGGGCCCCGCGCTGGGTTCCCCTTGATGGGGTTGTGAGGGGCGAGAGTTCCTTTCAGCGGGACCACTGAGCCCTCCCACGAGGACCCACAGAGAATGCCCCCGTGGGTCCCCACGGCCGCGGGTTTGCTGTCCTCGCATCAAAGTCACAAGCACGCCCAGGTTTCAGGGGGCAGACCCGAGGACCCCCGAGGGGTGACACGAGGCCAGCCAGATGGTCGGCAGGTCCAGGCCGGTGGGGAGGGGGGTGTGAGTTTAAAGAGAACAGGTGCCGAGCAGCACAGGGACAGAGACACCCGGTGCGGAGGGGGGAGCAATCCCTGGGGGCCGGCCTGGAACTTTCTAGGGGTGAGGGAAGGGTTTCCCCAGGTGGTGCCGGGAGCTGTGGGGACCTTCTGGGTGGAGGGCACAGAGCGGATTCCGCCAAAGGGCCGGGGCGCTGGGCATTGCA
This sequence comes from Grampus griseus, assembly GCF_964374135.1. NCBI lineage: Eukaryota > Metazoa > Chordata > Mammalia > Artiodactyla > Delphinidae > Grampus > Grampus griseus. Next base: position 87,884,825 of record NC_139008.1, on the reverse strand, counting down.
ACAGTCGCCACTGGGTCACAGGTCGCATGGAACCCGGGCCTTCGGGTGAGAACTCGCTCAGCTGCGTTGGGGTCTGTGGGTCAGTAACGGCCCCCACGGAACGCCTACTCTGTGGGTCGTCAGGCCAGAGAGACCGAGGAGGCCCATGCACTGACCTGGGAGGCCCCAGCTCCCCTTCCAAGCAGAACACACCCCCTGGGCCTCCGGGGTGGTCTGTGCCAGCTTTGCCCAAAGCTCCCCAAGCCCGCCTCAGCCGGCTCGGCCTGCGGTGACCAAAATGCTGCGTGACTCCCTCCCTTCTGCCCTTAGTTCTCAGCTTGATGTCGCTGGGCGGCGGCGCTCCCTCTCTTCCCAGCTCTGCCCTCTCTGCTCTGTCCCCACCTGGGGGCCACTCAGGAGTGTCTGCACCTGTCTGTTTCTCTTCCCCATTGCATGAGCCCCCAGAGGCAGTGGCTGTGTCTGCTTTGTGCCTAGAAGGGCAGGATTCCAGCCTCTGGGTCCACCGAGTGGAGGGTAGCTTCCCCGTCAGCCCCCACCCTTGGGGTGAGAGGCCTGTGGGCACAGGACGTGAACCTGCGCCCCGATAGCCACTGGGGACAGCGTGCACCCCTGATGGGACAAGTTGCAGCTTTCAGGTCTGAGTCATGCCCACCAGGTTACCAACAAGCCTGGGGTGGCACCCGGGCCTGGGGGCGACCCAGTGCATAGCAGCCTGCCCTGCAGCCCTTCCCTACTGTGGACCAGGCCGGGGACAGCACATCTGACGCTAGAAAGATTCTTGTTCAGACGTGTGACTTGAGAAAATTCGACGTGGATGCTGTTCAGGGGCGTGAATACGGAACAAGCATCTCTGCGCTCTGCCGCCCAAGTGGATGGTCCCGCCCCGGCCCTGGACGCCGCAGGCGTGGACTTCCTTCATCAATCCGCTAACCGGTGTTCCGTGCCTTCTCGTATCAATCAGTCCTCTCCACTGTCCCCAAGAGGAGATCCTTGGCAAAAGGATCTGCCCGGGCGGCATTAGCCCTGTGGCCAGTGCAGTCGGGGGCCGCGGCCATTGTTACCTGGACATCCCCAGAGACGCGAGGTGACAGTGGGCATGAGCAGGACGCTGAGGTGCAGAGACATGCAGCTGGGGCTTGACCTTCAGGTCCTGGAAACACACATTTCACAGCTTTGATAAAAAAGATTCCTCTTCTGCCCTCTGGTGAAACGGCTGGGGTTGGAAGGAGACTCATGGAAAACGGCAGGGGCCCCCTGCCATCAAGAATCTTCCCCACAAAGAGACCAGGAGCATCTGTCACTTCTCCCCGCCTTCTGGGGAGGGACGGGGGGCTCAGTAGAGGGGGCCGCAGAGGCCCCTCCCCGCTCCCCGTGAGCCCACAAACGCAGGCCCTGGAAGGGTCAGTTCCCCAACTTCTGTGGTCCGGGAGGGACAGGACTCACCTGCTGAGTCCCGTGGACTCACCGTCGCCTCCCAGCCCCACCTCCAGCCTGACCCTCAGGCAGGAGGGACTCGGCTGCACACGGGCCCTCGGGGGCCGTTGGTAGGGGGACACCCTGGCTGAGCCTGATGTCTCATTCTGGTGTGAGCGGGCTGCAGAAGTGTCCCTTGGATGCCACCACGTTTTAAAATCATTACGTTTGGGGTGGTTTGTTACACAGCAGCAGATAATTGAGACATTTCTAGGGCGAGTGCAGGCCAGTTGCTGGCAAGTGGCAGGTGTTCAGTGAATGTCAGCGGCTGTTTTATTCTTTGTAGCATGTTACCATCATCAACAGCACATGAAGACGTTGGTTTGGCAGATGTGACCGACGTCCAGAGATCCAAGGACCCAAATAACATGCTAAATACCTAGGCTCCGAAAAGGAGCCGGTGGACATTAAGAAGAAGATGCTGAATCATTTCCTCTTTGGCTTTGAGGGTCAGTTTGCTGTGGCCTCGAGACTTTACACTTTCTTAAGGAAAACAGGACAAAGTGTCATATTTTGGATTATCACAGGGTACACGTTGTTGTTTTCTCTTCTTGTCCGTAATTTCTTTGTCTTGAAACGTGAAAGCAAAAATGTTTGCGGCCTTATCTGGCCTTCCAGTTCCTCTGACTTTAAACTGCCGACTCTGCTTCTGCTCGTGGTGCAAACATGCAACACAGTGGCTTTAATTTTGGTTTGAGACGGGTGTCCTCGCACGTCAGCCACAGCCCCATACACGGGCAAACCATCCCAAGATGTCGCCTCTCCATCCTGCTAGAAACCATGTGGCTGGTTTCGGGGCCTCCCGTGCAGGAAACCAGGGGTCTGAGTTACATGCAGGTGGGGTCGTTTGGGGCCCTAAGACACGCCCCAGTTCAGGTGGGGACCGCACACCAGCAAGCCCCGCACTCAGCTAGGACCTGGGGCTGCCGGGGCCTCTGCACCGGGAGATCGCCCTGGAGGCAGGACAGCCCCCACGCCTGAGCCACACCAGGCCAGACCCTCTCGGCACTTTTTAAGAGGGCTGTCTTGGAGTTGGCCCTGGGGGAGCCCTTCCTGAGCACCCCTGAAGCCCCACTGCCCCGTTCTGTCCGAGGATCTCAGGCCTCCATCCCTGGGCAGCCAAGCTGAGTTGGCCCATCACCCTAGATCTTGCAGACCTGCCCCCCGGGGGCAGCCGTCTGCCCGTCCCCGCCATAGCCTCTCCTCCTGCCTCCCAGGAGGCTGAGGGGCTACCTGGTGGTCTCTGCTCTCGGAGCCTCTTGCAAAGGAAGAAATCGGCTGCCGGGGGGCCTCGTGGCAGCGCGGGGAGAGCGTGTGGCCGTGAGGTGATTAGCAGGCAACGCTATTATCATTATGCTGCTAATTAATTCCCAGCTCGTTACATTTCCTGTGGCTAATTTGTACTAGGGCTGATTTGATTAAACTCATCTCTATGCTAATAAATGTGTTTTCCATTTGTTTTAGTGGCTGAAGGGAAAGAGTTTGATATTTACATATTTTGACGTTTATCGGAGAAATTGCGGCACCTGAATTGATACCTCTTTGGTTTATAAGTTTGTAGACAGGATCGTAGGTCAGGCATGTTGGTGGATCAGGCTGACCTTCCTCTCGGTGACCCTCAGGCCCAGCCCAGGGTGGGTGTCCCGCCCCATCACAGCCCTCCTGGGCAGGGCCCCCCTCCCCTCCCTCTGTGGGGCGTGGTGGTGCCCATGCCCCTCCCTGCTGACAGAGAGTGGGCACAGGACAAAACCAGCCTTCACATCCCCCAACCCTGAGCAGTGGGGTGACTGGGAACCATGCTTTTCCCTAGAACAACCTCATCTCGACTGTGGGCCTCATCCCCCCCCAGCCATCCCCCACAACCCTCGCACAGGTCCCTCCAGCCGCTGTGTGAGCCCCTCATCAACACCTGCACACACACACACACACACACACACACACACACACACACACACACACACAGGCATCGGGGAGCCAGACTCAGTGTCCTCACCTCACCTCCACATGGTGGGCCTGAGTCCCGGGGTCTTGCAGGCCCCCAGGCCCCTGGGCCCCTCCTGGTGGAGACCCTTCGGTGCTGCCTCTGCTGGGTGTCCTGGGCTTGGCCTGGCCTCCAGGAAAGCTGAGTAAAAGAACGGTCTGGAATCTACCCATCTGCTACCCGCCAGCCCCGTCCCTCCTGTGACCGTCTGTCCCTCCCTGGGCCCCACAGGACCTGCACTGGCCCACACCTCCGTTCCCCCCTGTCCAGTCCAGGTCTCCTCGCTTAGGCCTTTGCTTCTGCTCTGATGCCCACCTGGCCCCTGGTTGGGGCCCCTGCTCCCCAGGAATGCCCTTCCCTCTCCTCTGGGGCCTCCCCATACCCCTCCTTGTGGGGCCCAGACTGGAAGGGCAGACGGATCCCCATCCCAGCCCTGCTTGGGCAGAGCGCTTGTGCCATCCCAGACCGCATCTGGTCCAGTCGGCGGGCCCGGGGCTGAGAGGGTGTCAGTGGGCACCAGACCAACCCCACAGGGTCAGTGGATGTAGTGGCCCCTGCTCCACGGGTCCAGGACCAACCTCCAACCCGGCCTCCCTGGAGAAGTGCCCGCCGGCCCCTTGAGGCTTAGATGAAATGCTCTAGGGATGAATGTAATCCAGGAATGACGGAGTGATGGCCCAGGGCAGGACAGTGGGCACACATGGCACCCAGAGTGGAGCAGTCTAGGGGGTCTGTGCTGCCCAAGGGCTGTGAGATATGACAGCCCAACAGCCAATGGGGGTTTCAGGCTGCACCTGCTAAGGAGCACCCTGCAGGGGATGCTGATGCATAAAAGGGATGAGTACCCCTGCGGTGGGTGTGGGCGGGGCCAGGGAGGTGGGTGTGTCTCGGTGGGTGGGGCCTGGGCGGCGGGGCGGGGCCAGGGAGGGCCTGGTGATTGGGCGGGGCCTCGGCACAGGTGAGCGCCTTGGGTTCTGGGGTCCAGCGCTCACGCCTTCCCTGGACCCACCTGCACGGACCTCGCTCGGAGCCAGCACTTTCTCGGGATTATTCCACGGGGAAATGGGACTTGGGGGCAGATCGCCCTTTCGTTCAGGCTGAACCGGGCTCTGGCTGTTTCCTACCTTTCCCGTGAGGGGACCTCCCAGCTTAGGTCTGTCCAGCCCCGTATCACTGTGAAGGGCCTGGGGCTGGAAAGAGACAACATGTGAGGAAGGTGGACGTGGGGGGATGAGAGCCTCGGCAAGGAGTGCCCCCACCCACCAGCAGCCAAGATGGAAGACCTGGGAAGGAGAGTGGGGGAGGGGCGGTGAGGGGACGGGGAGGGGCAGTGAGGGGACAGGGAGTGGGGGAGGGGTGGCGGAAGAGGCGCTTCGGGGGCAGGGAGTGAAGGGGGCAGTGGAGGGGGGTTGGACGCAGAGCAGGCTGCCCAGCATCCTGGCTGACCAGCCCACACGGGGAATCTGAAGCCCCCAGGAGCCCCCCATGGGGCCCAGCCCCCGGCTTGGCGCCCACTGTGTGCACTTGTGTGCTCCAGCCTCTCAACCTCAGAGTCCCCGGGTCCAAACACGTCAAAAGCACCTGCTGCTTGAAAATATGAGCTTCACCCCGAGCTCAGTAACAGCCGCCTTGCTGTTGCAGGACCCGTCTGTGCAGCAGGCCAGCTGGTGTCATTTCCAGATTCTAGACGCTCAGGGACTGCCCTGCTGACATTTCCGACTCCTGCGGGGCCCTGGGTCCTGACCCCTGGTACGTGGGCGCTCATAGGGGCCATGAACCCACTCTGATAGAGAATTCCATCTCGCTTGTCTTGTATTTTGTCATTGTTGCTTCCATCAGCACTGACATGAAAGCTTTGCCCAAACCCTGGGGCCTCATCTATCTCCCTGGCCCAGGGAGAAGCCAGAGACTTCCCCGCTGTGCCCCCCACCCACACCTCAGGCAACACCACAGGAACGCCCACGCCATGCCTCTCTCTCCAGTAGCTTCCCCACTTGCTGCTGGAAAGGTGACAGGCCAGCCTCTGTTTCTCTGACAGAATGTTGTCCCCTCCCTCAAGAAGGAAGCTCTGGTTCCCATGCACCCTCCCCCTGCACTTGAGTTCTGCAGGGGGAAGGGGCTGAGGGAGACCTTGAGATTGGCTGAGATTCGTGGTGGGAATTGTGGGTTGGGCTGCACAGAAGGGAGGACAGTGTCACTAGTTGCTGCCCTGGGAGAGCTGGCCAAGGGGGGCTCAGTGCTTTTCTCCAGCCCCAGGCATCGCTGGGCCCTTGACCATGCTGCCCACTGAGGTGGGCCAGGAGCTCTGGCCCAGGGCCCAGCTCACAGCAGCAGGGCCCTGACAATGTAGCCATTTTACAGATGGGAAAAGTGATAAATGGATAACGGTTCGAAAATAAGCTGTGCAGTCTTCTCAGTTCTCCAGGGTCGCACCCTCAGTGGCAGAGCCAGCATCCCCCCGCAGACAGGAAGCGTCCAGGCCCACACCCTTGCCGGCCATGCTGGGCTGCCCCTCCTTCCAGCCTCGTTGTCTGGCTGTCAGCCCCCTGCACCTAGGAGCGTGCCCGCCTTGGGTTGTTTCCTTCCCCCAGCCCACATTCAGACCCAGGCAGCCTGTGGCCCACCTCCCCACACTGCGTCTGTCCCCCCTCAGTGGCAAGGACCGGGGATGAATGCCGTGACAGGTACCGGGCACGTGCTCATCAGATGCGATACCAAACGTCAGATTGCGGGACCATCTAACCAACGTGACTCCGATCTTTGCTTCCTGGAAGAAGAATTTCCAGGCATGTACAAATGGCCTTGTGCAGGTTTCGGAGAGCGTGCACATGGTTATTCAGCTAAATATTACGTTACATTAAGTGTGATGGGGAATGGAGGGGATATCCTACTTCCTGGGCCTCCGCATCTCAGCATAAACTCAGGGTCGGCACCAACCAATAGGCCAGAGAACACAGGCCTCCTTCTCAGGTCTGTAGGTTGCGATTACACGGAGCAGTGCCCAGGGTACTTCCACTCTGCCTACCGGCCTGAACCCCAACTCTCAGGGCTGGGAGAAACTTGGACATTTCCAAATCATTTTCTCAGGGGACCAAGCAGAGGAAGGGTGTCCTTCTCTGTCCTTTGGGGAATTGCTGTGAAGAGGGAGGGAGGAAGGGGAGGAGGGAGGGAAGAGAGGGGCAGGGCACGAGGGATAGGATCAAGGAATGCGGCAGGTCGGCTCAAGATCTGACCAAGGTTAATAAAAGACTTACGTTCCCAAAGATGTGCAGGAAGAACCATAACTCAGATGTGTTGAAGTTAGGCCCAGTGGAGCTGGTGTTTCTTAAAGCCGCTCGAAACTCTCAGAGCCTGGACCAGAGTGTCTTCAGCACCTTGGAGAGTGCCTCCAGGCCCAGAGCCAGTCCTGGCCGGGTCCCAGCACCGTGGACAGCGGGCCAGGCACCCTGGACACCCCAGGGACTGGAGGACGCAGGGCCCAGGCCTCTCCAATGGGAGGTAAGGCAGGGTGGCTGCAGTCGCCCTGCCAACAGCCGGGCGAGGACGCGTCTTGTCCTCCTGCGAGCTGGCTGTCCTCCATGGGGCTCTGACACATGCCCCTGACGCGTGATGACAGCTCAGCTCCCTTGGGGCGGCAGGAGCCTCTCCCAGCCTGGCATTTTAACTGGCCCTTAACCAGCAGGTTTTCAAAGCCCAGAGCTCCTGAACAGGTCAGACCCAGCTGCCCTTAGAAGCTGGGTGTGGATGGGGGGGGTCCCAGTGCCCCCAGAGCTGCCAGCAGTGAGAGGCAGCTCCACCAGTGGCGGGGGGCCTGGCCCTCCATCCACACCCGGCCTCCTTGCACGGTGCTGGCCGCACACTGTGAGCCGGACAGGGTGACCCCCTGTGGTGGCGGCTGAGCCACAGGTTTCCTCCGTGTTACATTGCTGCGCTCTCTGCGCCCTGCGGTCTATCACGCCAGGGCAGCCAAGTCCCAGCCTTTCTGTTTTGTTTTGTTTTGTTTTTTTGCAGTACGCAGGCCTCTCACTGTTGTGGCCTCTCCCGTTGCGGAGCACAGGCTCCGGACGCGCAGGCTCAGCGGCCATGGCTCACGGGCCCAGCCGCTCCGCGGCATGTGGGATCTTCCCGGACCGGGGCACGAACCCGTGTCCCCTGCATCGCAGGCGGACTCTCACCCACTGCGCCACCAGGGAAGCCCCCAGCCTTTCTGTTTTACGAATCCTGACCGTTACGTCCAAATGTGGCTCAGCCGGCTCTGTGACCAGAGATCAGAGAAAAAGCGCCCTTGCCCCATCCCAGCCGTGGGCGAGGCTATCTCTGCTCCCTCACCAGGGCCCGCGGCAGCGCTCCACGTGCAGCTGGGGGGACCAGCAGGCTGGCTTCTCTGCCACTCTGCGGCCCCGGGCCGGGCCGAACAACAGGGCCACCGGGCAGGTGAGGCTGGATTTGAGGGAATAGCCCGGGACGGGGGCCCAGGGGTCCGGGGCCTCTGCCTGGAGCGGCCTCCCCTCCCTTGCTCACCTTCCAAAGAAGTCGGCGCAAATGCCTTCTCTCCACAGAAAGGAGTCATGACGGGTGCACGCCCCCCTCCTGTGTCCTTCCCAACTGCCCATGGGGCCTCCTCCTTCCCTCCCTCAGCCTGCTCTCAGCTACACGAGTGCCGGCCCTCCAGGGTCCCATGTCTCCCCACCCCAGGATGGTGGTCCCTGCTTCCTGACCTCTAAAAACCCCCTTTTCCCTGGGAAAGTCCCTTAATACTCCCCAGGAGGGAAGGGGTATGCAAGTCCCTCTGGGGCAGGAGAGGGTTAAGGACCTAGCTCTACCGTGGGAGTGTGTCTGCCTCCCCCTGGCCTGCTATTTCTGTGGAAATGTTCCATTTTGCTTTTCTTCCCATGCTGCCCACCCCAGGAGGCCTAGGTGTCTCTGGGCTCCAGGAAAGCAGGTGGCTTCAGTGGGGCGGGGCCTGGGGCCCAGACCCTGGGAGCTGGGCATGTGCCTCCCGTCCTGGCCACGGCAGGTCCCTCCCTGCCCTTCCCCCTCCTCAGCACCAGGAGGGAGGTGGGGGGCAGGGGAGCTGCAGAGGAGGGAGAGCGGGGCTGTCGCCCACCCGCCCGCCTGTGAATGCGTCTTTGTTGCAACTTTGTCTGAGGTCCGCAGCCCCCACTCCTGTCTGTGGACATGAGAGCTGCCCTCACTCTGCATGGAGTGGGGGACCGGGGGTGCAGGAAGGGGGCGGCAGGCAGGACCGTGCGTCAGCACCAGGCCTGGGCTCCCGCCTCTGCCCCCCACCCATGCAGACCCCGGCCCCGCCCAGCTCACACGCACCTCCAGCGAGCAGCCCTCAGGTGGTCAAGAGGGCTGGGAGGCCTGCGTCGTCCCACCCAGCCCCCCAAACCTCAGGCCAGGCTGTTCAAGGAGGGAGGGAGGGAGTGCACGAGGGAGTGAATGAGTGAGTGAGTGAATGAATGACTGAATCAATGAATGACTGAGGGAGTGAATGAGTGAGGGAGTGAATGAGTGAGGGAGCGAATGAGTGAGGGAGTGAATGAATGACTGAGTGAACGAATGAATGACTGAGTGAACGAAAGAGCAGTGGTGATGAAAGTCGGGAAGTGACATCAGGCTCTGGGGCTTCGGTGTGAGCGGAGCCGCTGCCCCCTCCACCTGCCCCGGGATCTCCAGACTGGAGCCCAGGAGCAGGTGGTGGTCAATACTCCAGGGTCCCCGCAGTCCCTGAGAGTCACGCTCCCCCCACCTCCGACCAGGCCCACTGTCGCTGTCCTGGGAGCCCTTCCTGGTCCCCTGCTCAGAGCTGCTGCCCTCCTCTGAGCAGAGCAGCTGCCTTGGGGTCCAACTGGACACATGCTCCCGTGAGAGGGGCCACTTATTCACGCCTGTCTGACGGGCAGGTGGGGTCAGGGCAGTGGACGGACCCGCGCAGGGAGGAAGCCCGCTCACTCAGGCTCCAGGAGGGAGCGCCTCCCGTTGCCTCTTGGTGGCCCTGTCCCCGCGGATGCACCTCTCACCATGTGCTGTGTCAACCCCACTCTGGATCTGTGGAGGCTTCTCGGACAGCAAAACCAAACTGCTGTTTATTTACGTCTTAAACAAACCTGGAAACCTTAAATTCTGTATTTTGTGATCCCGCTTTGCCCACAAGACCTCAGCACCGTCAGGTCAAAGCTGTCCCTTCCTTACAGGTCGTGCAGGGCCCTTGTGTTCCAGAGCCGGGACAAAGGAAGGCCCTCGGCCTGGGCCCTGACGGCAAGTGAGCAGGAGGAAGAGCCCGTGACCCGGGGAACAGAGGGCGGGTCAAGGGCCACGATTCCAGCCCTGGCTCGATGCTCGCAGTAGCGTTTCGCATCGTCCAAGCTGAGAAAAAATTAACGGAAAACGGCCTTGACGCGGAGCAGACATCTTTCCACCTGGGAGGATGGAGAGGCGCACAGACGGCGGCCGTTCCAGCCCCTCCTGAGTGTGGCCTGCGGCCTCCTCACACGTGCTCCCCAGGAGGAGGCCTGCTTCCGACATGGCCACCGAAAGGGCTCTGAGAGCCTAACAGCCCCGGAGAGGGGGTCTTGGGCCCCAGGAAGGTCTGGACCGGAGGCCCTTCTCCGGAGAACCAAGCACCCACCAGCAGCAGAAAAGCAGTGAGATGGTACCCCTCTTGCCCGGTGTAGCCCCTCGCAGCGGTACCGAGGTCTGAGGTCTGAGACAGGTCCTGTCCAGGCACCGCCCAGGGCCAAGTGCCTCGGGGGCAGCCCCGTGAATGTGGCCGGTCCTTGTGAAGGCTAAGGTGTTTGCCTCTCCGGGGGACCTCTCCCCAGCCCAGCACGTGGGAGCAAAGCCGCTTCAATCTCGTGAGATTCTCCCAAAATGTATCACCCAGCGAGGAAGAGAAGCCAGCGACTTTTTGAGGGAAAAAATCCATCTCAGGCACCCACTGCAGGGGCGAGGACGACGCTGCCTGGCGTTGTGTGCCCATCAGCAGGTGGCACCCCTTGCCAGGCACGTGGGAGATAGTGGGTAAACCCGACCCCGGCCACAGCCTGTGACGGAGCCCGAGGTCTGGGGGGACCAGCACACCCTAATCCCAGAGTCGCACGGCGCACCTCCAGCCTGGACGAAACCCAGCCGCCAAGAGAAGCCCTTGGAGGCGCAGGACCAGAGCAGGGATGCAGCTGCGTCCGGCCCAGCCGTCAAGAGGGACCCTGGGTCCAACCTTGCGGGCGCTCAGGACAAGGGCAGTCCAGCCCACCGCCCAGCAGCCCAGTGGGCTTGCAGGCGTCCCTGCCCGCCAGGCCCCAAACCAAACGCCCAGGGTGTACGGCCGTGGTGGGAGGAGCTGCTGGAGGCCTGGGGGCTGCTGCCGCACTCGCTGCTGCCTGAGGTCCCCGTTTCTGTCCATCCCCCGCCGTCCTCCCGGTTGGCTTGCTACTCTAGCATCCTCTGACGACTGTTTAGGGCTTGTTTTAAACCATGAAAAACAGAGCTTGTGATGAACAATAGCTTCTAAAATTATTTCTGTTCCGGCAGTTTGGGGAAGAATCAACGCCTTGGCAGAAGATACAAAGATTCTCATTTTCCCATCTTTGCTTCGAGCCGACGCCAGCCTCAGCTGATCCTGGACAACGGAGACCATCAGACAGCTCCCCAGAGAGGCCCACGGCACTCACGGGGCCGGAGCCGGGGCCAGAGCAGAGTCACCTTCCGGGGCTGAGCCGAGCGCATGCAGGGGCGGTGGGGCAGCGCCCTGACCGGCAGCAAACAGCCGGCCATGGGTGGACACGCCTCCCGACGGCAGGAAAGGGCCTCATCTGTGCCAAAGATGGGCCGACATGTGGGTCAGGCTCTGAAGCTCCTGCCCCCTTCGCCAGCCCTCGGTCCTGCTCAGCCCGGGGCCTGCGAGGGGCCCCTTCCTCCTTCCGCAGATCCTTGAGGTCTGGGGGCTGATTTGGACTTGTAATCTCTTTTGCAGTTAATTTTCCATGAAATTAGCTACACTGCATGCCCTTGAAATGTTCTCTCTGAAGGACTGTTTTCATTCTCCTGAGCTGCTTGTGTCTCCCCTTGTGACTGTCGGAGACGTGGTCACAGATACCTGGAGCAGAGAACAGAGGCCGTGGGGTGCATTTAAACCCAATCTGATGCAGAAGCTGTTTCCGGACAGCCCCTGGCAGGGAGATGCCTCGGGCAGCCCCACGTTTGGGGAAACCGCATGAAAGTAAGTGTGTGAAACCGTTTCTCATATTCACCGTTAGCAAAACCAAAGTGGGAGCTGAGGGCACACGCGAGCTGGTTTTGACAAGACGAACGGCACATGGGCGGTGTCTCCAGCCCCTCGGCTGCAGGAAATCCACACGGAAAATGCGACGGAAACGTCTCCTTGTCAAGACCGTAGGGGCTGCCTGGGATTTCTGTCCAGCCCTGCAGGGTTTGAGCCAATGCAGCAGCCGAGAGCAACCTTCCCCAAGAGGTGCTGGTCTCCCCTGGGGCTGGGCTGGTACAGCCTCTGAAACCAGCCCCGCCCCTGCTGCTTCAGAAGCTTCCTGCCCGGAGTGCGGCCGCGGTGACCTCCAGCCCTGCCCTCACCAGCCACGCTCTCCGCTCTGCAGGCCTGGCTGCCACGTTCCTGTCTCAGAAGCAGAGCCACCTGGCCCGTAAGGCGGGAAGCCTGATGCGTCCCCACCTCACCCCAAACAGCGTCTTCCTCGAGATCTAAGGCCCCTCCTGCACACGCCTGACCCCTACAGGAATGCCCAGCCCTGTCTCTGTCCAAACCACGTTTGCTGCGCTGATGCGAAGGGGGCCAGGGTCCCACGAGTCAGGATGCCAAAGCCGCGGGCACAGCCTTCAGCTCTCAGAGCGTGTCCTCCCACAGCGGAGCCCCCAGGCGTGCGGCTTCTGTGCGGGGCTCCACCTAGCAGCCCCCCCACCGCACGCACCCTCTCCCGAGGATGTGTCTCCACCGGCCCCCGGCGGCCTCAGCAGGATCTCTCTCTTAGTCTCTCTTGTCCCCTGTCCCCACACACCCGGGCCTGGGCCTCCAAGGTGCAGACACCTCCCCACCTGGGCCGGCGGCCAGCTGGGGCTCAGGTCAGAAGGTTCCTGCCCAGCTCTCTTCTCACCTGCCCCGCCTGCTCCAGGATACACCAGCGGCCACTCAGCTTCCTCTTTCTCAAAGAGCCCGAGACCCGAGTCACAATGGTGGAGGAGACGCCCCCCCTTCACCTTTACCTGAGGTGGGGGAGGGCAGAGCCTGCTGCTGCCGGAGGGATGGAGGATTCCAGAATGGAGCCCCCGGGACAGCCAGGAAGGGCTCTGCGTTCCACATGAGTTCCCAGGCAGTCCGGGGGGGAAGTCGGCTGGTGGCCGTGGACGTCTTGGTCAGGCACTCAGCTGCAGACGAGGCCCCGGGAGAATTCGCTCTCCCTGCGCGGAGCTCAGAGGAGCGGCTTGGAGGACACCCAGTGTCCCCCAGGCAGGACGAGGGTCAGCCACCCAGCACTGGGCCCCCCCCAGCTCAGCTGTTACACACAGATGTCAATTCTCCCAGCCTCAGGAAGTGCCTTGTGCCCCAAGCTGCAGCCCCACCCCCCGTGCCGTCAGGAAGGCGCCCCCTTGTGCCACCTGCCCGGGACCCTCTGTGACCTCAGATGCCCCACTGAGCCCCCTCAGGGCCAGGACCCCCCTCAAAGGACACAGTTGCCTAACAGGTGCAGGGGCCAGGCTTCCCCCAACCCAGGACACTGTGACAGGGCAGGGCTCGGGTGCTGCAGGCCTGGCCTGGGGTCTGGCCGTGCTGCGGTGCGAGCCCCGGGGCGGCAGACGGCGAAGTGCTGCCCCCGCTGGTGAAGGTGCGTGAGCTGCCGCGGCCGCCATCAGGTCGGGAACATTCGGAGGTAGCACTCAGCCGCCCGGCCCCCAGCCCAACCCTTACACCTGGAGTCAAGGGCCAGGTCAGGGTGGCCGCAGTGTCATCCACCCTGCTGACAGCAAGGGCCCCAAGGAGATAAAGAGGGGCCGGGACAGTGAGGCGGTTCCCTCCCATGTGTGCACTCGCCCGCCCGCGGGGAGGGGCCGGCATTTCCAACACCTCGGAGGAGACAGACACCCCCCTCCACGTGGGGCTGCCCTTCCCCGCAGTGGGCGCCTAGCCAGCCCCGTGCCAGCTGCGGGCCTGCTCCAGCCTAGCTGACCCCTGCAGCACTGACGGGGGCCCTCGCATGGCCCCCTTAACCGGAAGAGGAGCAGAACCAGGGGCAGGTGGTGAGGCAGCCTCCGTGTCTCCACTTCTGAGGGTCCTGGCGTCTCTGGAGTGGGTCCAGCCTGCAGGGCCCGCTGCCGGGAGGAGGGGCGACGGTGACAGTGCAGCGGCCCCGAGGTGGAGGAACACGGAGGTGTCTGCAATCAAACAACTGGGGGGGCACCGTCGCCCCCCATGCTGGGGCCCACACTGGGGGCCACGCTGGGATCCACGCCGAGGACGTGGCTGCAACACAGTGGGGAGCGGTTGCCAGGCCCCAGGTCACACCCACACGCACACGCACCTGCAAGGGTGCACACGCAGGCACCCACAGAGCTCGGGCTCCCACACTCCCACACATGCAACCACTCATGCAGAGCATGATGACACGTGCACATGTGTGTACACTCACAGATACGCACACGTGCACAGTGAAACCACAGGCACTCATATGTGTGCGCCCAGCACCAAACACTCACAAAGTGCACATGTGTGCGTCCATACATGTGAGCAGGTGCACACACACGTATGCACATGCTTTCGAGCACAGTACACCGGGCAGGTGGTAGCTGGCCGGCGGCCACCTCCTTGGGGGCACAGACCCTTCTCTCCTCTGGCAGAGCCCCTCCTTCTGAAGCTGCGTCCACCCCAGAATCCCTCTGGCCCATCAGATACCCAGGGCAGGGCTGGGGGTGGTCTCTGAGTCACAGGCCCCCAGGAAGGAGGACAGTTAACCCGTTGTCCCCCAGGCTGGCACCTCAGCTGGGTTTAAGGAGCTTAACAAAGCCTTGCAGGACCTAACGGTGCTGCAGCTGTGGCTCCTGGCGGGGAGGGTTCACTGGGAGAGACGGACCTGCACCCCCTCCCTTCTGCATCTCTCTTTCGTTCTCCGCCAGAAGAATTCCTTGAATTGGAAAGGTCACAGGAATATTCTGTGTTACTTGCAGTTACGATATCAGACTAACTGCAGGGGAGGAGGGAAACTTCAAAAAAGGAAGAAGAGGAGGTGAGGCCCCTGTGCCCCCACCTGGAGGACAGGGGGGCCCCTCGGCCCGCTGCAGGGCGGGTCCCTGCTCAGACCAGCAGCCAGACGCTGCTTCTGCCGAGGTCTGAGCCGCGAGGAAAAGACACCCTATTCCCGCCCCCCCTCCTGGGCCCCTGCGTTAAACGAGTGAGTGGACAAGTGTGTAAATGAGTGGGCGAGGGGGTGAGGCTCCTCCTGGGGCCACGCCTGCCTGGTTCCCTTCGGAGCTGCAGGCGATGCAGCACCCCAGGCGCTGGGCTGGGAGTGGCCCGGACACGCCGTCCCTCCAGCTCCACCAAAGACGAATCCCCAGCAGGGCGAGGACCACACAGGTTGCAGAGATGGACACACCACGTGGCCACGTGTGGACGTGCCGCTAGTGGCTGTCCCCCGCCTGCCACTCCCCGCGGGGTTCCAGCCTCCAGACTTTAGGGACGACGTGGAGACCCTGAAGTGAGGGGTGTCTACTTCCAGCCAGGTCCCCGACCCCCACCCACCGAGTGGATGGCCCGCCTCTGCCCTCTGCTGGCCACGCAGGCCCACTGAGCCCCAGGCCGGGGCCAGGAGAGGGAGGAGACCACCGGCGAATTGGGCAGGTGTCAGCTCCAGTCGGCGGCACAGAGCTGGTTGCCATGGCAACGGGAGGGTGGGGGAAAGGCCGCGCGGCCTTCGGGAAAGCAGGGAATGCGCTGTCCTCCTTCTGCTGGAGCCAAATTCCTCACCCCTGCCTCTCCCGCGAAGCCCATGTGACCGCCCAGGCCCAGGGAGGGGGAGGGGCGCAGGGAGAGGCCTGGCCTTGCTTGGGACGCTGTGGGCAGGCAGGACTGTCGCTGGCCACTGCCCTGAACGCCCTGCAGGCCACATCCCCTCCTGATGGACCTGGAAGGCACCTGGGGCTCCCCTGCCAAGTCGGTGGGCCAAAAGCAGAGGTGGGGGGGACCTGACACAGAGGGGTCCCCGAGGCCTCACCCCACCCTGGGCCCCAGCTCTTGCTGAGGCCACTGTGCACACATGGCCCGGGGAGGGTGGCAGCTGCCCTGGCCTGGGCGGGGGTGGGCAGAGGGGCTGTCTGAAGCCGGGACCCCAGGCCCACAGCCGGCAGCCCCATTAGTATGTAGCCCACAGCCCTGGGGCGGCCCCCCACCGCAGGCACTGGGCCAGGCTGCAGCCTCCAGGCCCCCCAGCCATCACACACACCCCGTCACCAGCAGGGGGTGGGCAGCTGAGCTCGGAGCAGAGGGGTGGGAGGGAGGCTCGCGGGGGCCCCCCCGAGGGTCAGCATCCCCCAAACGCTTCTTCAACATGAGACGTCTCCTCGTCCTCCAGTTATGACTTTATGTAGACCAGCGGGAGAGTCACCGGTTCTAAATAAAGTTATTTGTCTGTGTAAATTAATATATCATATTCTCTCCTGAAATAGAGGGAGGAATCATGTTAAAGGCTGACATCGGTATAACGTGCTCATTTGCATATGCAGATACGTGTGATTATTCAATGCACAATTAAAGGCTGTGTGTTAGCAAATGAGACTAATTAGATACATTTATCTATGATAATCAGCTTTTTACAAACAAAATAGATCCCCTTTCATTTCACCGGGAAGGGTCGAGGGAGCTTGCCTGGAGCCTGGTCCGTCCTGGGCCGCAGATCACAGAGCGCAGGTGGAGGGAGGGAGCGTCCTGGAGCCTGTTCTCCCACCAGACCTGCGACCAGCACCAGGAAGTGGAGCTTCCAGGCTTTGCAAAAGCCATGGGGCCCGAGGGCGGGTCTCTGGGCCAGGGAAAGTCCGGGGGAAAGTCTGGAGGGATGCAGAGTCCAGGGCGGGGGTCCTGTCCCTGGAAAGGAAAGGCAGGTGCATCCCCTGGGAGGGGAGGGGAGGGAGGGGAGGGCCTGCAGGCACGCTGGGTGCAGAGAGCGTCACACACCAGCACCATCGCAGGGCGTGAGTGACTGGCTGTGGGCCCGTTCCAGCTGGCCAAGGGGCCACCAGCCTGGACACTCACGGGGTCACCCGCCAGCCTCGGGTGGCAATGGCTCCCTGAGATGGGACACAAAGCCCCGCCCCCCACTCCGTGCCGGTCAGGCCCCAGAGCCACCCTGGGATCTGGCTGAGGCCGCGCTTTCCCAAGACCCCTCCCCGCACTCTCCTCCGGCCACACTGGGCCAGGAAGACCCCACACCCCGCGTCTCCATCGGCCCTCGTTCCAGGCAGAGGGAGCAGCAGACGTCCCACCCCCCACCCTGTGAGCAGGGCCTGCGGGGGGCCCAGCTCTCCGCCCAGGCCCTCAGAGAGCCCCCGGCCCACCTCGCCGTTTACGCACCACGTCTGTCTTCCTACAGCGAGCCTGCTGTGCGCCAGGCCCGTCTGGGGACACTGACGCCATGAGCGCAAAAATGAACAAGACACTGGACAGAGAGCGGCCTTTGGGCCCGCGTCCAGTGCAACCACGACCAGCACGACCATGTCCAGACACAGGTGCTGGGGAGGGTCCAGGGCGCCTGCAGGACTCAGGACACCGAGAGATGGCATCCACACACCACGAACGCAGCGAGCTCTCCCTGCCCCTTCCACACACCTCGTCATAGTCATCCTTTTTCAGGCAATTAAAGCCTTTATTTGGAAAAGGCCTGACACCCAATTTCTTCAGCCGAGTGGCTTTTTAAGCAGTGTGTCCCGGGTGGGGCCTGAGGCCGTGAGGACGTCCTGCCCTGACCGCTGAACCAGGTGGCCGTCCCTCTGCCCCTGGGGCAGACAGAGGCGAAAAAGTCCAGGTGACAGGGTCAGGGAGGGGACACGGGCGGCTGGACAGACAGGCCTTCGGCCTCCTGGAGATCAGAGGGCACCTGAGCCCCAGGGACGGCCCCGCGCAGCCCTGTCTCTCTGCGAACAGCCCAGCCTCAAAGCGGGTGAGGATGCTTTAAATTAGATGCCGCCGCAGCAGGTCCCCCCGGAGTCGATGGCAATGGAATTAAGCAGCCAGTCTAGCATCAAATGTCCTAATTTCCCCAAGCTCGCTCGGGGACATGAGTGTCTCTTCACAGCCATGGCTACCAGCCCCACCTGGCCTGCGCACCCTCCGCGGCTGTGTCAGGGGATACCCACCAGAAACGCTGACTGTTTTCAGAGCCCTAATTAATTAGACCAAGCGTCTGAAAGGCACTCAAAATATCGCCGACAATGTTAAAGGGCAGGACGTGAGAGCAGACGCAGAGCGTCCCCGGCAGCCACCCGTGGAGCCCCCGCGGGGTTGAGGGGCCAGCACCCCCTGCGGGAGACACCCTCCTGGGCCCCCTGACTCCCCCCCGTCTCGGGGTCCAGGGCACGGGAAGAGAGCCCACGCTGACGGATGCACTGCCCGTCCCCGATAAGCCCAGAATAGGGGCCATGGCAACACCCAGTGGGTTGGGATCCCGGGGGACCAGCCTCCGTGGACATCGCAGAGGCCCGCACTCTGGCTTCTGGGTGGGTTTAGCCAATGGGGCCCAAGAGGAGGAGGAAGAAGCGTAGGCGTTTGCCTCCATCCCTCCCCGCTTGTCTGCTGTTGGCTGAGTCTCTCCTGCGGGTCAGGGGCCCCAGAAGCCCATGGCTCCTCCAAGGCTCTGCCCCGCATCCGTGGGCACGGGCAGCCTCACATCCTCCCTGCCCCCGCTCCTGGCCCCCTTTCCGCATGGCCCCCGGCGCTCCGGCCAAGGCCTGTCTCTTGGTGGGATCTGGCTGGCTTGGTCACTTGCTGGTGAGCTCACCCTGTCACAATGTTCTTCGAGCCCCTGTGGTGTGTCGGGGGGTCTTTAGACGCTAGAGACGCAGCAGAGAATCAAGCAGGCTCACAGACGCACCAGGCCTAGAGGAGCTGCTGGAGAGCACGCAGGGGCCAGCCGAGGCGGCCCCGGACGGCGGCCCTCCTGAGCCCTTGCCAGAGCTGGGAGAAGGGAGCCAACCGCATGGCATGCTGGCACATGGCCGGTGCAGAGCCCCACCAGCATCTGCAGAGGCGGGGCTCCGGATCAGTGAGCGTTTGCATCACTGGCCAAGGCGCCCCCCCTAGGGCATGATCGCGGAACCGGGGAACACCCTGAGGCTGTGAGGCCCACACCCGCCGAGGCCACAGGTCTGGAGGGCGGGGTGGGCTTCCTGCAGCCACGAGGTCAGGACCCTGGCCGATGAGCCCTCCAGGCGCTCCAGCTCCCAGGCCCCAGGGTCCCTGTCACCTGCCCGCACATCCCGGGCACAATTTCCCTCTGGGATCATGCCTCGCAATCAGTTGAGTTAATATGTTACCCCTAAATAAGTTAATTATATTATTACTTTCTCATCCTGCAATCACAGATTTTTGTTTTGATGCTAAATTCGGTAAAACTTTAAATTAGGGTAATTAAATAATTAGCTGCAAGATGACAAGCTAGCAAACAACTTCCCCCGCCCTCAGACACGCCCAGCGGCATCAGCTTCGTGGAAGTTGCCTCAGAGAGCGGCGTGTGCAGCACCACAGAGCACCACAGAGCCGGCACTGGGAGGTGACCCCGGCGCCAGGCCGGCCTCCGCCTTCCCGCCGGGTCCCTCGTCCCCGGGCGCCTGTCTCAGCATCAGGGCCTGGCAGCCTCTGCGTGTCTGGGGCGGAAGGAGCAGAGCTTGGTGTGACCCGTGCTTCGAGGTGTCCCCACCCCTGCTGGAAGCACCCCTGCGGGAGGGCCATGGGGCTGCTGGGTTTAAGATGGACACGGGCCTACAGTGCCATCCACGCAGCAAACTGAGCGCTTCTGTCCCTGGGGAGGCTGGGAGCGCAGCAGAACCGAAGAGCAGTGTGGGTCTGAGACCAGGTGAGCCCGAGGCCTGCCGCCTGCCCTGCAGATCGGAGCCGTACTCCTTCCTGCCCTCATCCCAGCCTCCCCGGAAAATGCACCCAGCGGCAGCCGTGCACGGCTCCTTCCTGCCCCTCATCCCAGCCTCCCCGGAAAACGCACCCGCGGCAGCCGTGCGCGGCCGCCGGCTGTGTTCCGGGCGGTGCGGCTATTTGAAGAGGCGTTTGGTTTCTAGGTTAACGCGGCACATTCAGGCCCCAAATGTTCAAGAAAACAGGATCTGCAGAGCGGCCTCGTTTCTGTCCAGGTGAATTCCCCGTCCAGGTGGGACGTCAGCTCTGAGTGTGATACTGCTTCCTTGTGTTTCTAGGAGTCAGACTGCACCGGCTCCCGTGGACTTGGGACACCGTTCTGCGGTGACCGTGCCCCAGGCTTTGGGGAGAAACTGCAGTTTTCCCCGGACTCTCCGGTTGCACAGCCCCTGTTTGTGGGTGGCGGGAGCCCACGGCCCGTCTGCAGCACGGACAGTACACGAGGGAGCTGCCGGCACGCTCGTGAACACCGTGTTTCACACACGTCCCGAGTGAACCGTAACACAGTCCTCCGGGTATGGGGACCCCACCTCTATAACGCCCTGAGCCAGCGGGAGCCGGCACCTGACGTCCAGCAGACACGTCACTCCAGTGGACCTGGCCGCAGCCTGGGGGCCCCACTCGGTGAGCTGTGACTTGCCCAAGACCCTTCTGCCTCTGGAGTGGGGAGGCAGTATCGTTGTTCACTGAATGTGGGTGAAGATGGGCCCCACGGCTGCCCGCCCACAGAGGCCATTAGGATGCGGCAGTACAAGGAGAAAGGGACCCGAGACCAAGGCTGAAGGCCCCCCGGGGCTGGGCACCACTGCTGAACCAGCTCCAGAAGCCGGCTCCCGAGAGACACTGTCCTTCTGCCTGAGACAGAGTCGCAGACCGCGCGCCGCCCTAAGCTTCCATCCCCACTTCCGGGCTGCCCGCCGCAGAGAGGTCGCCTGGGTGAGCCACAGGCGCCCCATGGCCTCAGCAGGTGCCATGAGCGTGAACCCGCGCGCGCTGGCGGACAGTCCTCCCCGGAGCTTGGACGGAGGGGCCGACAGGCACGCCCGCTCCCTTGCTCACGCTCCCACTTCGCGGCCAAACCTCCGGCGGTCTCTTCTGTCCCCCCGGCAGCAAAATTCCCTGTTCATGGACTTTCAGGCAATGAAAACCCTCAAAGAACAAGAGGGGGACTGGGGACAGAGGAGGCCCCTCCCCAGGAATGCTCAGATGATAAAGGGGGACCCAGCCACGTAATCCATCCCAAAAGGAAGCCCCCAAACGCCACTTGCACATGTGCAGCCGCCTGGGTCAGTCGGGGTCCAGCTGGGAGGATGGAGCCCCCCCGGGTGTGTGACTAGGGCACCAGCTTCAGAGGAAGCATGGGAGCATGCTATCGCTTCGAGGTCCCTTTGGAAGCCAGGAACTCGGAGGCACAGACGGGCAGTGGAAGGAAGACAGGACGGGGGTGACGGCAGGAGGGGCGCCCACAGCGAGGGGGCCGGAGGGGCAGGGCCTGGCCGGGGTGCAGAGCCCGTGTGGTCGCTGCCATGCAGACCTTCCACTTGTCCACGAAGCCCCAAGCCTGGGACAGGCCTTGGACCAAGGAGAGGGGCGAGGGGACCCCAGCTCCACAGCCCGCATCGTGCCGCTTTCTGCTGAGGCTCTGGCCGAGAGGAGCCCCTTCCCAGGGGCCAGGGCTGACGTCCCAGCAGGTCTGGGTCCAGTGAGCAGCTTCATGTGGCCACGTGGCTGTGTGTGTGTCCTGCTTGCGGTGGCCCCTGACCCCACGAGCGCCCCTGGAGAGCCCGCGTGTGCGCGCCTGTCCAGCCCTTGCCCGCCCCTCGAGGACCCTGCTCTGGTGGGCGCTGGGCCGTTGGCCTTCTTCCAGCCTCGCTGTGCTTTGTTTCTTTGCTGTCATTTCATTGCTAATCACGGAATTTTACTCTCAAACCAGAAGATGTTCAATTGCGTAAAATCTTGTGCTTTACCCTGACCACATCCCACTCTCCTTGTTTTAGGGTTTCACTTCTGAGTTTGTTTGTGCCTCCTTGAGTTTACTGAGTTCACGCACAGAAATGGGCTCCGTCCCGACAGCGTGCACAGCTGCCTTCTGGGTCTGAAGGGGTGTCACCTAACCCCAAGCCCCCGCGGGGGGACGCGTGGCGGGGATGCAGGAAGGGGCAGATGTGGCCGTAATTAGCTCTGGCTGCAGGACGGCTGGAGCCTGGGACCCGGCTGAGCTGCTGACCAGCCACAGGGCACTGCCGGCCCAGCCCCCCCCACCCCACTCCCACCGGCTGCCCACCCACTGAGAGGTGGGGCTGGGGGAGGAGCATTTCTTTTTGGCCGATGACCAAATTCAAATGTACGATTTAAAACCACGCCTGCGGGGCTTCCCTGGTGGCGCAGTGGCTGGGAGTCCACCTGCCGATGCGGGGGACGCAGGTTCGTGCCCTGGTCCGAGAAGATCCCACATGCCGCGGAGCGGCTGGGCCCGTGAGCCATGGCCGCTGAGCCTGCGCGTCCGGAGCCTGTGCTCCGCAACGGGAGAGGCCACAACAGTGAGAGGCCCGCGTACCGCAAAAAAAAACAAAACAAAAAACCACGCCTGCACTTCCCGCCCCAGTGCCTGTGACAATTGTGCTGAAGTTGTTGAACACCTCATAAATAATAGCGCGACATCTTCCGATTGGGCGTCTGATCACCTAGCTGGCATTTGCAGTCTGAGACCGGGACTGTCCCCACAGCCCCCCCGGGGGCCCAGGAGTCGAGGCCCCCAGTGAGGTCCAGCACAGACGCGGCCCTCCCCCCAGAGCAGAGGGAGGGGGAGCAGTGCCCCCCACTCCAGGGCTTGCTCTCTGCGTCGGTAGCTGGGCGTCCCCAGCTGTGTGCTTCCCACGAGCCTGCGGCCCCCCAGACACCCCCTCCCTCTTCCTGACGCCCGGCCTGCCCGAGTCTGGGGACTGGCAGACGAGAATGATGAGAGAGGGAGGAAGAGCAGGAGGTGTCCCCACCTCCCGGAAAGGGCGGAGGGCGTGACGCACTTGACGGGCACCAGCTCAGGGCCTGCTGTGCCAGGAGAGCCCCGTGGATGCTGATACCGGCTCCCTGGTCACCACCAGCAGAGGCCTGTGGGTGGCGTGGGGTGGGAGGGCGGAAGCCCAAGACACAGGAGGCATGTTTACCTGCCTCACCTGGTAAATCTGCACGGTGCCAGGTGAAGCACAGGCCTGATTCAAAAGGCAAGAAAAGCCGCGAGAGGCATGGAGACACCAAGCCTCCCTCTTGCCTTCTCTGCAGACTTGCATGGGTGACTTTTATTCAGTATTCAGTGTCGTTCTAAGTGAAGAAGAACTGAATGCCGAAGTACTAGCATAGCTGTGCGAGGCTGATCTTGAGTGAAGCGTAAGAGCCACGGAAAAGCACGGTCTTACTTTGAGGCTCATATGCGCGTTTTGTTCTCACAGCCCCAAAAACACCACACGCGCTCGTCTCATTTCACAGCTTGCTACGCGACCTTCCACCAGCGTCGCTCCCTCCCTCACCGGTGGGTCCACAGGGACACAGTGAAGGACTCCGGGTTTCCTGTCTTCTCTACCGATCCTTCTAGACCCTCCTTTTCACCGTAAGTGGCTGCCTAACAGGGAAGTGACAGGAGTAAGAAAGAGGCCACCGGCTCAGGCCACCGTGTCCCGACCACCTTTGCTTCCCTTCTGCGTCTGACGCAAGCTCTGGCTCAGAGGGAAAGCGTGGCCCTCGGGCCGTGGGCGGGCTGCGTGCTCCCTGCGACGGGACCGCTAGCTGCCTCGTCCTTGCCTCCATCTCGCGGGGCCCCACGCCCACGGCCCCCGAGCATCCTGAACCCTCCAGGTGAACGAAGGAACGGCCGAGAAATGACAGGCTCACCCCTTGTCTCGGCCATCATCACTTACGAAGCCCAGGTTCAAAGACAAAATTATTAAGAATCTCAAGATTGCAGCAGAGCGCGGGCCCCAGGGCCCCGTCACTGCCATGTCACAGCCCGCGTGGCGGGCCTGGTCCCCACGAGGGTGGGTGTCACCCACACTGGGAGGGCTGGGGAGCAGGGGACCGGCGGGGCAGGAAGATGAGGCCCCTGGGGCGTGAGAAGCCACGTGGCACACACTCGAACACACGCACACAAACGCACGCGCACTGCCGCACACGCACACACGTGCCCACTGTGCGTACAGGCGCACACAGTGTCTGAAATCCCATCGGCACTTCCTTTCTGTGGGCTTCCCTCCTCGTTCACTCCTGATCCTACGTCCCAAAAGGATGGCGCCGGGCTCCTCCCCGGAGGGTGGAGGAGAGGTGGACCCGGAGATTCGGGTGCTGTGCAGGCCTGACCGGCCCAGAACGCACTAACGGGCAGTTTCCATGGAGAGGGGATTCCTTCCTGGCCCCCCAGCGGCCGTGCGGCAGGCTCCTGGCTCCTTTCCGTGGACGGGGACAGTGCTCCAGGCTCAGGCATGGGGAGCCCCCCCAGGTCCCAGTCTGAACCCCGGAAGCCCCGCCAGCCACCCTGACCACCACGTGTGCCCTGGCCGCTCCATGTGGGTGGCCCCAGGAGCCACCCGGGGGCCTGGGAAGGGCTGCCACACAGTCCCACCTTCCCCAGGACCCCTACGAATTTGGCTGGGGTGGGCTCTCTGAGGGCAGCTCTGGGATCCCCTGGCCACTCTGCTCAGACCAGCTGTCCAGAAGCAAACCCGAACCCCTCAGCAGCCCTTGTCCACCCCTCCGAGGCCTGCATGGGCTCCACGGCCCCCCAGCACCTCTGAGTGGCCCATGTGGGGAGCCCCGAGTGCAGCTGAGAGGGTGGCGGTCCAGGAGAGGTGGCCTCACGTCTGACTGCTGGCCTTCGTCCTGGAGTCTCGGTGACGACCCGTGGAACCTGCACGTGCACCGGGCACCTGCCATGAGCCCCCCACATGGAGGGGTTCATTCTTCAGATCCACCCCAGCCCAGCAAGGGCATCACCTGCCCAGGTGAGGACGGAAGGAAGTGGAGGGACCCAAGCTCGGCTCCTGGCGCTAGAGTGGGGAGACCGTCCGCCCTCCTGACCCTTCTGTCCCGTTCCAGGGTCACCTCGTGCAGGACCTGCCCGGCCTCCCGACCAAACAGGCCCCACCCGCCCATCTCCCGGCTTCTTCCCAGCACGTGCAGCTGGCCATAGGATGCCTGCTGGCCTCTGGGAGCTGTGACCCCCGAGGGACACAGGAGACGGGGTGCAGGGTGGAGGCCGGCTCACTCGGCCAGACAAGCACGTGGCCTTAGTGATCTGACAGGGAGCAGTGGCCCTGCCTGAACCTTCTAGAAGCTTCTTTCTTTAGGTCAGGATCACATGACCAGTCAGTGAGCAGTTTGCAGCCTGAGGCTGGAGGCTGGGCCCAGGCTGAGGAGCCCACACGCCCGACAGGCTCAGGAGGCAGGAGCCACCTGCTCAGAGCACAGCCTGCGGGCGGTCGAGCACTGAACGTTGGCAAAGGTCACGCGGCTTCGGGGCTCCAGCAGACACAGGGTATCGGGGGTCCCAGGTCTAGTCACTGGACGCCAGCTCAGACCTGGCCTCTGGCCCAGCGCCCCCTGCACCTGCTGCAAACAACCCCCAGACCCTGAGAGGCCTGGTTCTCTGTCTCCAGCCCCGACTCTGCCCCTAGCATGACTGTATCTTGGCGGTTTGCGATTTTGCCCTAAAAGGATTAAGAAAACAAGAAAGCAGAAGGCAGGACCCTCCAGCCCCTCTGTGGAGCCTGCGCTTAACTCTGTGGACACCTGCGCTTAACTCTGTGGAGCCTGTGCTTAACTCTGTGGAGCCTGCATTTAACTCTGTGGACGCCTGCGCTTAACTCTGTGGAGCCTGCGCTTAACTCTGTGGAGCCTGTGCTTAACTCTGTGGAGCCTGCGCTTAACTCTGTGGAGCCTGCATTTAACTCTGTGGACGCCTGTGCTTAACTCTGTGGACACCTGTGCTTAACTCTGTGGAGGCTGTGCTTAACTCTGTGGAGCCTGCGCTTAACTCTGTGGAGCCTGCACTCAGTTGAGGATGCGGCTATTTATTTCCTCCCCTCAGTGGTCCAGAACATGAAATAGTTATTTTTCTTGTTGCGCCTCTGCACTCAAACAGCCTCAGACCCACTCCTGCAGAACCAGAGAGAAAACTGTCAGTAACTCAAATGAGGGCGCAGACCACACGGGCTGGAAGCTCCAGTGGAGCCCAGGCTGGGGCTTCCGTGGAGGGACGCGTGCCCCCAGGCAGCTCCTGTCCCCGGCTGGGGGCAGCCCCACACACTGAGCTCGTGGACCTGCCCTTGGTGGTGCCATGTCCAGTGGAGCTCGTGGGGGGACCTAAACGCACCCCGCGGCCCAGCGGTCCGGCCCAGCGGGGAGGTGGGGCGTGCAGGCGCGTCTTTGAGCTTGAACTGCAGAAAAAGATGGGAAAGGCCTGGGGGGTCTGAAGCGTCTGGATCCTCCCCCAGGGAGGGCAGAAGTCATCACAGGCAGAGAAACAGCCCTGTGTCTCCACGGGGCTCTGCTAGCACCTCCCGGCTCATAAGTAGGGCAGCTGCTTCTGTGGAACATGGTTCCCCCACTTATTCTGAGAGTCGAGCTTCTTAAAACAGAAGTCATTTTTGAAAGGAGGGCACCCCAGCTCCCTGGAGCTGCACGCAGGGCAGCTGGGGGAGCACGGCCTGTTAGGGGCAAAGCAGGGGAGGGGATGTCTCCTGGTCTCCCACCCCCCAGGGCAAGGCTGGAAGGAGCCCCCGCAGGCCTGGCCAGCCCTGCCAGGCCCCTGCGTCTGTGGCGCCTACACCTGCGCATTGGGAGGCGTCCGAGGCCCTTGGAAGCGGGGGCGCCCGGAGCAGAAATCCTGGGGGAGGGGCCGTGGGAGATGCAGGGGTGCCTCTCACGTTCCAGAGCGTTTGGAGGGAGGGAGGGGCGAAGTGCCCAACCCCCTCCCCATCAGAGGACTCAGCACAGGAGAGGAGGGAGGAGAAAAACGGGAATCCTACTGTCAGTAACGTCACACCTTAATATTGTGGCACATTAGGGCAATCTGGTGGCTGCGCCCCCGGAAAGTGGTACCTGTGCTGTCACTGGGCACCGCCTGATGCCCCCTACACACCCTGCCGCCGCCAGCACCCCCTGCTGACTGTAAGCCCAATTCAAGGGCATCGAATTAACTCCACCTGTCTCCACTCAGCAGACCAGCCACAGGACACTCTTTGTCTCTCTGTTAAAAGGAGGGGGGGGGGCTTCCCTCGTGGCGCAGTGGTTGAGAGTCCGCCTGCCGATGCAGGGAACATGGGTTCACGCCCCGGTCCGGGAAGATCCCACATGCCGCGGAGCGGCTGGGCCCGTGAGCCATGGCCGCTGAGCCTGCGCATCCAGAGCCTGTGCTCTGCAACAGGAGAGGCCACAACAGTGAGAGGCCCGCGTACCGCAAAAAAAAAAAAGGGGGGGGAGCACCCACCTGCACAAACTCGCGTCAGGAAGTTAGGAAAAGCAGGAGAACTTGACTTCCTTCCCCCCAAAATGACTCTTCTGACTGAAAGGGGAAACAGTGCAATAAATGAGGGTGTCCATTGACATCGCCAAAGAGTGGCCACAGGTAAATTACCAGATTGATAAGGTGCTGAGCCTGGGACTCTGGATGGAGGACAGGTCTGAGCCCAGCTAGGTTTGTGATAAGGAAGACCCTTGTGGTCTATTACAAGTTCATCACTAAAGGGATGTTGCCTATAAGCCTAAATTACACTTAGTGGCCCATCTCTGAGGAACCTGCCTCCCAGGTAATGAGCATTCAGCTAAAATATCTTTGTTTAGCTCCCAGGAAACATCTTGCCCAGGCCCACCTGTGAATGGCTGCAGGAAGGAAGGAATTAACACATCCGCTCCGGAGGCTGACCGGAAGCAGGACATGTCTGACTTTACTCCCTCCCCTTTTAGTGTAGAGGGAGCCTGAATCCTAACTCAGGCGAGAGGGTTCTTTGGGACATGAGTCCACCCTCTTCTCCGTCTGCTGGCTTCGAATCAAGTCACTATTCCTGGTCCCAACAACTAGTCTCTCGATTTATCGGCCTGTCGTGCGGCCAGAAGTAGGACCTTGGACGCAGCAACAATTTCAGTTTACTTTTAGGTGAAAATGTTGAGGCTGCCCACAAGGTAAGTTGTCCAGACACAAGAACCCACATGTTGTGTGATTCCACCTCCATGAAATGTCCAAACCAGGCACAAGTTGTCAGTGGTGGCCAGGGGCGGGGAGGGGCTTCCTTCTGGGTGACGAGGGTGTTCTGGAGTTAGAGGGTGGCGATGATTGCACAGTGTTGTGCATGTGCTAAATGCCGACGAATCGCACACTCTAAAGGATGAGATGTACAGAACGTGCGTCATATTCCAACGCAGCTGCTCCCGAAAAGGAAACCCCAGCCACGTGGTGCAGGCAGGACCGAGGCAAGGGGGCAGCATCCCCGGCTCCCAGCAGGCACCGTCCCGCCAGGGTCGTGAGGTCGGCTGTGCTCCACTTGGGGGGACACTCTGGGGACACAGGCTGTGTGGGGGGCTGACTCTTTCCTGTTGTGCCTTAAATAGATTCCACTGACATCACCGCTCGGGAGGCAGCTGCAGGCGGAAACTCCTGGACAAATTCTAACCAGGCCTCCTGAGCTCCCTTTCGGATGAGCCTCCACCCTGGCTTCTGGGTCCCCCTCATAGAGTCCGGTTCTGGCGAGACCCCTGCTAAGTCCGCTTAACCAGAACCCCCAACCCGGCCTCAGGGGCAAGGGACCCGGGCAGTCACTCCAAGTCCCGAGCTCAGACATATTAATGATTAAGGCTCTGTAGCTGCCATCTGGGACTCAACTTTTGAACAAGGGGCCCTGCGTTGTCATTTTGTGCTGGAGTGCATACATTCTGGGCTGGTCCTGCATCCCCCGTTGGGGGAGATAAAGGCTGACCACATTCCCGGCTTCCTGGTGTGTCTGGAGTGAAGGCCAGTGGATCCTCGCCCTGCCAGCCCCCAGAAAGCCACAGCCGCCAGGAGGGACAGCTCTGGGGATGGGGCAGGTCAAGGCCGGCTAATCCCCAGGGGTAGGACCCCAGGGGTCCCGGGCTCTGCCATCCACTGCTCTCAGCATCTGAGCCCCAATGACCAGCAAGGGGCCAGCGCACGCGGAAGGCGGGACGGAGGGGGCTGGCACATGTGGAGTGAGTGAACGAGGCGGGGGCTCGGGTGAATTCGAGAAAAGAAACCACAGGGACAGGGGCTTCCCTGGAGGTCCAGGGGCTAAGACTCCGCACTCCCAATTCCGGGGACCCGGGTTTGATCCCTGGTCAGGGAACTAGATCCCACATGCTTCAACTAAGAAGTCCGCGTGCCGCAGCTAAGGATCCTGCGTGCTGCAACTAAGACTCGGCACAGCCAAAATAAATAAATAAATAAATATTAAAAAAAAAAAAAAAAAAAGAAAGAAACCACAGAGACAGCCAGGGAGGGAGACGGCAGGAGGGTAAACTGTCCGTGCCCCACGTGGTTCTGGCCTCCCTGTTACGAGCTGAATCGTGTCCCCCCAGATTCGTCTGCTGAAGCCCCAACCACCAGGACCTCGGAATAGGACCTTATTTGGAAATAACCCAGAGGCCACTGCAGATGTAAATAGTTCAGGTGAGGTCCTTAGGGTGGCCCTGATCCGACCTGGCTGGTGTCCTTAGAAGAAGGGGACATTGGGACACAGCCACGATCATGGGGGGACAGACGCAGGGATGGGGTGAGGTGTCCACAAGCCCAGGGCACCGAGGAAGGCCGGCACCACCAGAGGCTGGGAGAGCCGGGACAGACGGTCCCCCAGACCCTCAGACCCAGAAGGACCAGCTTTGCCACACCTTGACCTCCGATGTTGGCCTCCAGAACCAGGAGAGAATGGATTTCTGCCGTGTGAGCCCCGCCACCGTGTGTGCGCTCTGACAGCGGCCCTGGCTGGTCCTGGGGGAGGCGGACACGCGTGCGCTCTGTGACAGCGGCCCCGTCTGGTCCTGGGGGAGGCGGACGCGCCCGAAGAGGCCGGAACTCCCTGCGCTGATGGTCACCGCCTCGCCGCGTGCAGCCCTCCCCCCACCCCCGTGCGGATGGAGGGCCTCCTCTCGCGGCTCCCGAGGGTCCAGTGCCCAGCAGACCAGGCCTTCGTGGCTCCCTGGGTCTCCCTCCTGGTGTCACTCAGAAGCTGCTGGGATGGCGGCGGCCGGGCCGCCCACCCAGTTCCTCCAGCTCCCCGGGACCCCCGGCCGGCCCCACCCTCTCAAGGCCCACGGGGCCAGTATGTCGCTTCCCGAGCCATGGAGCCCCACGGTGAGCGTGTGTGCACACGGCAGAGAACAGCAGGGATGGACACAGAAACGGCAGCTTCCGAAGAGGCCTGAATCCCAGCCACAAGCATCTATCGGCTCAGAGGAGCGAGCTCGGCACCTCGGTCAGCTAAGCGCCCGCTGTTCCGAGCTTTCATCCTCACGGAGCCCTGGTCGTGGCGGTGGATGTGAGATCGCGCCCGCCTCGCGTGTGGACACGGCAGGGCCGCCCCCAGGCCCCCAGCCTCTGACCAGCCTGGGGAGCGTCTCGGCACTGGGAGGAATCTGGTTTCTCAGACATGAGAGCCTGGGGCTCTCAGGAATTCCGTGTTTTCCCCAATGTTGACCGTTTTCATCATCAAAATAGTTCAGTTGTTTACTCGGGTCCTTTCTTCCTCCACTTTCCTCCTCACTTTGTGCTGCGCTCAGCCCTCGATGGGAAAGAAAACTTTGGAGTACGTGAAATATGATGGGCTCAATGCCACCCTCCACCCCATCACCCCCTCCCATCAGCAATCCGACTGGAGAAATCATAGCAGGACCCCCTCCAGGGGCTCCTCTGGCTTCAGAGAAACTGCTGGAAATGAAGGGGCCCCGAGAGAAAGTGGACGGAGTCGCTGACGCGTCAGCACGACCTCTGCTCACGGCAGGGCCTGGCTCCAGTGACACCGACCCCACACCGCCGCTGGCGCTCCAACAGCCTGGGTCCCAGGGTGCATTCCCAGGGACCAGCGACCCCACAGCGATGGACCCAAAGCCATTTCTATCTCGTCAGGAGATGCTGTGTGTGGGTGCGCGCGCGTGCGCACGTGTATGTAGGGTGGCGGCATTTTTTGCTAATTAACATTTTTATGCTGAAATCTCTAATTTTCACATTGTTCTAGAATCTACTTTGTGTGGAAAATGTGAAATAATTCTGAGCTCCCACCCTGTTTTTAAAAGTCGCTCACATTTGACTAATTTCAAAACCTGGGGCCAGGTCAGCTGCAACTGTCGCCCATCCCCACCAGGTGGCGCCACCATGATGAGCTGCTTACTCGGGCCACAAACGTGGATGCCGGTAGTGGGGCTGGTCCCAGCCGGGCCAGGGGGCATCTGGCCACATCTCCTTCGGGTCGGCACCCACGGCTGCGGGCACTCTGCTGTTGACACGCGTTGGAAGGTTCCGGTCGCCTCCGGGGCACACAGCCCTCGTTCCCTCCCTGCCGCCCATTCCCCTTAATTAAGCAGAACGTGGGGCGACACTGTCCCTTTCACTAGGATGCACCCGGGAAGGCGCAGGCACAACGGAGAAGTCCCAAGTGCCAGCTGGGCTGGGGCAAAAGGGATGGCGCTGAGTCCGATGCTGAGCAGACCCAAGTCCAAGCCCTCCTGACGAAGGCAGGAGGCTGGGGAGACTGTGCCTCTCTGGGAACCAGAAGTGACGGGCAGGCAGGGCCCTGTGCAAGCCGAGGGGTAAGACCAAGGGGCTGGGTCTGCCCAGCTCTGGCCCCCAGGGAGAGTGATGGGGGAGAGGGCTGGCAGCTCACAGCACCAGCGTGGGCCAGTTCCCAGCAGGACAGCAGCCCTCTGCTCAAACAGGACACCACCCAACGCAACCTCCTCCAGGAAGCCTTCCTGGAACCAGCCCAGCTACGTGACTCCCCATCTTCCCACTCCCCTCCCCTGGGCCTGGGTCCTGCCGCTTTCCAGACTAGCTTGGGGGGTCTGCAGGGTTTGACGGAGGGAGAGGGGGAACCCACAGGAGACGATTGGTCTAGGTTGGGGGCGGCTCTAGGGACTGGGCTGCCTGGGCAGAGGCCAGGTGCTGGCACTCGCTGGACTAGACGGAGCTTGGTCTCATGTGGGAGGTGGAGGGGCGGGTTCTGATGGCTGGGTGCCCATCCCTGGAGATGGGGAGGGTCAGCCACCCAAACCGCAAGGACCAAGAGTAGAGAATGAGACTCTGGGTAGAATGTTCAGGCCGAGCGAGCGGCTGCTAGAAGGGAAACGAAGCGCCTGCTTCCCCTGGGGCTGCTGAGCTGACGCTAGCCTGCAGCTCCTGACACTCCGGGGGGCCCACCTGCCCGAGAGCAAAGTCAGCACAGAACCAGTCGAGCTGAGAGACGGGGACGAGTCCCGTGCCGTCATCCGGGCACCTAGACCCAGCTGTGCCTGAAGCCATCCTCGGTTCACAGAGCTGAAAACTCCAGAGGCCCCTGTCTTCTTAAACCACTTGCAATTAGTGAGGACTCCTTCCATCAAAAGTGACTGGATTCCAGCAGGTGGTGACTTAAAGAGAAGTCAGACGGTCACAGAGTCAGTACCAGGAAGCTAAGGTGTCGGCTGAGCCAGTGCCCTACACACAGATCTCTGGACCCCAGCGCCCCGTGCTGCTCACGCTCTGTTGCTTGGACGCCCCCTTCCCACCCCCCACGGAAACTGAGGAGGGGCGGTGGGTCATGTCAGAGGCTGTGCCTCGTGTCTGTGGGTCTGGAAGGAGGAGAAGGCCCCACTCCCACCTGCCTCGCCGTGATAAATGACAAACACCCACTTAAGGAAGCAGGGGGCTGGGCCATACGGGCTCCCTGCCCCCTGTCACGGGTGATCCCCCTCCTGACCCCAAGACTCCAGCCAACAAGCTTGCTCCAACAAACACCATTCATTTGCTTTTTTTTTTTTGCGGTACGCGGGCCTCTCACTGTTGTGGCCTCTCCCGTTGCGGAGCACAGGCTCCGGACGCGCAGGCTCAGTGGCCATGGCTCACGGGCCCAGCCGCTCTGCGGCATGTGGGATCTTCCTGGACCGGGGCACGAACCCGTGTCCCCTGCATTGGCAGACGGACTCTCAACCCCTGCGCCACCAGGGAAGCCCCATTTGCTTTTAATTGTGCCATAAGTAATTGTTTAGGGGGCTGAAGATCTCCTTTTTAAATTTTCTATGTATTAATATTTAACCTTAACGAAGTACAGAATCGTTTGTGCAATAACGTGGGAGCCATGGAAGGAGGAATCAGCCACTGACACGTCACCAGGGTCCCCGGGCTGCTGCGGCGTCACGCCTCCACACGCACCGCAGGCCCCCGGGTGCTGCGGCCAGAAGGGCTGCCGGGGAGCAATGCAGCCAGGGCAGCTCCGGGTTCAGGCCAGAGCCCAGGCCAGGGCCCTGGGCCGTGTGTGATGTGTGGAAGGGGACATTCGGGGGAGACCGGCTCCTCTCCTCCTGCCTTCAGAGGGTCCAGGCATGCAGGTCTCCACATCCTCGCAGACCCCTCGTCCATCCAGGCTGCCCTCACACCTGCTGGAGGCCCTGACGCAGACAGCTGCGGCCACGTCCATCCAGAACTCGCCCACGTGAGACACAGGACATGGAGATGGGGGGAGGGGGCAGAGCCAGGTGGGCCTCAAGTCCCCCAGGTGAGAGTGCAGCACCCCTGCCCAGGACCCTGCACCCTCCCAGCCGGGGTTTCAAGCCCAGGGCGCCCCTGATCCCGCTCTGTAGCCAGAGAGAGGCCAGTACAAGCTCGGGCTCTGCCCCTGAGGGCCGTGTGACCCGGGCCACGCCGACCCTGCTGTAGAGCAGGAGGAAAGAGGTCGCTGGCGCCTGGCAAGGAGCACAGTGTCGGCAGAATCTGCCCCTCCGCTGTTCAATAAACATCAAAGCCTCAGAAGCCCTGGGTTCCAGGTGACGGGGAGAAGACCCCTGAGAACCCAAGGTCAATCCAGAGATGAGAAATACAGCCGACGCACAGAAACAGAATGGACACGGGGAGAAGAAGACCTCTGAGAACCCAAGGTCAATCCAGAGATGAGAAATACAGCCGACGCACAGAGACGGAATGGACACGGGGAGAAGAAGACCTCTGAGAACCCAAAGTCAATCCAGAGATGAGAAATACAGCTGACGCAAAGAGACAGGATGGACACGGGGAGAAGAAGACCTCTGAGAACCCAAGGTCAATCCAGAGATGAGAAATACAACTGAGGCACAGAAACAGAATGGACAGAATTAACAGATGAGACTTTGCAAGAAAACAAGTCAATTTGAAGACAGCAATATTAATACCCAAAAGGAAGCCCGCAGAAGAAAAAAATATCAAAAAAAAAAAAAGAGCAGAATGTCAGCGGCATGGGGGCAATATTAGGGTGGGTGGTGGAGGGACAGAAAAGTGGACCCTAAAGTGTGATGGTCAATTTTCCAAATCTGTTGGAAATCCAGAGATTGAAGAAGCTTGCCCCAAGCCGAATAAACGTAAGAAACCACCACAAGCCTAACAAAACCGTCAAACACCAGTGAGGAAGGAAACTCTTAAGCCATCAAAGAAAACAGACAAATGACATAGAGCGGACAGGCGTCTGAGTTAGAGCAGGATTCCCGGGGAACCACACAGGTTAGAAGACTCGGAGGTGACGTACTGCAAGTGCTGACAGAAGGAGGAAATCGATCCAGCTAACCGCTCCGTCCAGTGAAAACATCCTCGCGACGAAGTTCCTCTAAACCGACGCACAAAAGGTCAGCCCCAGGGCACACACAGGACACAGTAAAGTTCTTCAGGCAGAAGGAGGGTGACGTCGGATGGGTCTACACAAAAGAAAGGGGGCCAGATGTGGGAAAGACGTGGATCAATAGAAAAACTGTTACAATCATTTTTGATTTTTCAAAGGTGATGGACGGTTGAAGGCAAAAATATTAATCACGCGCTGTGGGGATTATAACCTCTGTAGACGGGTAAAATGCACGACAGGCGTAGCACAAAGGCTGAGGGTGGTAAACGTGTACAGTCGTGCATACATGACGGGCACACGGCTGGGCAAAGACCGCGGGGCCGTTTGGAGACTTGCGTCCTACACCTGCCGGGTGTGAAGGATCAACCCCTGAGGATGTGAAACGCAGAGGAGAATCTCAGAAGCCAACAGTAAAGGTAGAAAGGGAATCACCTGAGAACTCAATCCAAAGTGACGCAGGAAAAGAGGGGAAAAGAAACAAGAAGAGACGGGACAGACAGCCAGCAAAACTCGTAGGAGAGGCGGATTTTCAAAAGCGAAAAGCATTGAAGAGAAAAAGACGTAAATAAACACAGAGACCCCGAAAGCGCCTCAGTACATGGAAAACAGGCCATTCAACACCGTCGAGACAAACTGCCCTGGGCTTCATCAGGTGAAGCCCTGCCCGCAGAGGACCCCGGGGGACACCCGCCAAACTCCACAGACGATGGGGCTCACGGGCCAGAGCTGGATGGACACACGGACAGACAGACTTTCCTCAGCACCGCCGACCGGCAACGGCCCACGTCCAGGCATCCACACGGGGTCTAATGCGAATATGGCAGACAGGACACAGCCCGCGGCCACGAGTCACCCACGCAGCTGTGGGCAGGGAGCTCAGACCGATGGAGACGCAGGACTGCGTGTCTGGGGGGGGGCGTCCGATGCCAGGACAGCGCCCAGGGCACACACGCCCCAGGACGTCATGACCACTAGCCCAGTGTCGGGTCCCCGCACCTGGACACGCACCACGCGTCAGGGCTCAGAAGTGGTGCGTCCAGGCTGAGGGGCCGAGGAGAGGGGGACCCCCAGGGTGGGAGACCGACCTCCACAGTCTCTCCAGGCGACCTCTCGGCCTCACTACCCCACTTTGCGGAAGGGGAAATGGCTGGCCTCCCACTCAGGAGGCCCGTGGAAGAGCAGGGCCTGCTGGACGGCCAGCTCCACACGGCGGTCATCCCAGCGGGGCTGACCTGCCGGAGTGCGCGGGGCGGGTGGCGCACATGGGACCCTCCCCAGACTCACCTAAGCCCACAGCGCCCGAGAGGCAGGTGCCACAGCTGGGCCTCGGTTTACCCATTTTACAGGTGAGGACAGAGTTGGGGGTCCAGGGTGGGCTGCCAGCAGCCTGGCTCCGGGACCTGGGCCCTGAGCACCGTCCATCTGTGCCTGACGCTGACTCCAGCCCCTCCTTGGGGCTGGACCCACCTCCCTTCCGGCACCAGGCAGGCATCGCACAAACGCCCGCCCCCAGCCCGCTCCACTGCCCTCCCAGCTCAGTGGTGCCCAGACCTGCTGCTGGTGCCCGCAGCACCCTCTCCAGAACTCACCCTGACCCGAGGCTGCTGCCTCCAGAGCAGGACGGTGGGGCTGGGGGTCAGAGGTGGGGACAGCAGGCACCCGTCCCCCCCTTCTGAGCCACTGTGCAGAGCCCAGCACTGGCCGCCCTCCTGGCTACACCCCCATTACTCCAGAGGGTCCAGGGCCTGAGGTCTGGCCCAAGGGCACCCAAGGCCACACTCGGACACCAGCATCCTGCTGCCCCCAAACCTCCCCCGGACTCGGCCACACAAACCCAGGGCCTTGCTGCCCCCTGGAGGCCAGGAGGCAGATGGCCCCTAAGGGGCGGCCCTCCTCCGCCCTCCCCAAGTCAGAGGAGCTGGGTGGGGGCAGGGGTCTTGCCCTGGGCACCCAAGCTGTCCCCTAGCCGGCACCACGAGACCTCCCCTGGGCAGCCCCCCTGCCCACGCAGAGCCCGCCACTCACACCCACACCTATTAAGTGCTCAGCAGGGGCTCAGGGCCCCTCGGGGACCTCAGGGAGGCCTGGGCGGGTGGGCGAGGCCCAGCACAGCTAAGCTGGCGCACAGGGGCGCGGGGAGGGACACGGGCCTGCGGGAGGCCTCTGCATTTTGTTTATTTCCCATCAGGAGTCCTGGCCTGTGACTTTCTTCTCTCCTGTCCTTGTCTGGCTTTGGTACCAGGGCAATGCTGGCCTCGTAAAGTGAGTTTGGAAGTGTTCCTTCCTCTTCAAGTTTTTGTAAGATTTTGAGAAGTCGTGTTAATTCCTCTTTAAATGTTTGGTAAAATTCACCCGAGAAACCATGGGCCTGGGCTCTTCCGTGTCGGGAGGGTTTTAATTACTGATTCAATCTCCTTACTGGTGACTGGTTTGCTCAGAGTTTCTGTTTGTTCATAATTCAGTGCCGGCAGGTTGTGTGTCTCTCGGAACTTATCCATTTCTTCAGATTTGTGCAACACACGGTGTCTTGTCCACAGCAGCCCCTCCCGGTCCTCCGTGCTCCTGTGGCACCAGCTAGAAAGCACGCAGATGTTTATAGCAACTTCACTCACAAGTGCCAACCGCTAACAGAAGAAACAGACGATATTTGTAAGTATGTGGACATTGTTAACAGTGCACTCAATACATCTGATCACATTAATTTGTTTAATATTTATTTATTTTGGCTGTGCCGCATCTTAGTTGAGGCACGCGGGATCTTCATTGTGGCACGGGGGATTTTTTAGTTGCGGCATATGGGATCTAGTTCCCCAACCAGGGACCGAACCCAGGCCCCCTGCATTGGGAGCGCGGCGTCTTAACCACTGTGCCACCAGGGAAACCCCAAGCAAATTAATTTATAAAGAACACCACACTCCCCAAAAAAGTTTACAAAAATTGAGCAGATAAGTCACAGAGGCTTGGGGTGAGGGAGAAACAGGTGGGGAACAGGAGATTTTTAGGGCCATGAAACTATTCTGTATGGTGGACACATGTCATTATACCTTTGTAAAAACCTGTAGAGTACAACACAAAGGGTGAACCGTAACGTAGACTATGGATTTTAGGTAATAATGATGTATCTGTTGGTTCATCAGTTGTAACAAACGTAGCAACCAGTGCAAGATGTTAATAATAAGGGACACTGAGGGTGGGGTGGGGGAAGAGGTGTGTGGGAACTGTGTACTTTCCCATCCATTCTTCTGTAAACTTTAAAACTACTCTTTAGGGACTTCCCTGGGGGTCCAGTGGGTAAGACTCTGAGCTCCCAATGCAGAGGGCCCGGGTTCGATCCCTGGTCGGGGAACTAGATCCCACATGCATGCCGCAACTAAGAGTCCACATGCCACAACTAAGACCCGGTGCAGCCTAAATAAATAAATAAATCTACTCTTTTAAAAAAAGTGTATAAAAATCTTTGATTGACCATACGCTGACTCTAAACCAAGTTTGAACAAAGAAAATAAGTAACCGTATTAATGTCTTTGGGGAACAAATTTTTCAGATGAATCTTAACGTGCCCAGTAGAAGGGCTTTATGGGTGGTGTCAGTTTTTCCTCGCCATCTGTCAATTTTTGTCTGATATATTCAATAGCACAGTAAAAGACTTTATCACGGCTCTTTCAGCATCTATCAGACAAATACACACACACACAC
Organism: Grampus griseus; assembly: GCF_964374135.1. Lineage (NCBI taxonomy): Eukaryota > Metazoa > Chordata > Mammalia > Artiodactyla > Delphinidae > Grampus > Grampus griseus. Next base: position 87,846,688 of record NC_139008.1, on the reverse strand, counting down.
AAAGAATTTGAACAACACAGTATGCTTGATTGAATATATATATATAAAATTTCAACTATGCCCAATGAAATTCCCATCCCCTATTATATATGAGCCATGTTCACTGACCACGATGAGATAAGATTAGAAATCAACAAGAAAGCAAAATCAAAAAGTATTTATACATCTGGATATCTCACCCGAGATTTACTTACAAAACGTAGACTAGCTTTCCTGTGAGAAAATCTTCTAACAGACGCTGCTTCAGAGGAATTCAAAGGCTCCGGGTCTGAACCTGGAGAAGCAGGCGGTGTTCATGAGCCTGGACTGAATGTCACGAGGCTTTTGGCCAAGCTTGTTGCTCCTAATAAACCATGGTGGAGGCGTATCTTGTCCAGCTTGGGGAGGGCGTCAGGAGGGCTTCCGGGAAGAGAGGTGCGTTCAGCCCTGTGGAATGGGCAGGGGTGTTCCAGGTGGGCAGATGGCCAAAGTCAAAGTACAGAAACCAGAAACATCCCACATCACTGGCGCCAGCGTAGCCCACCTGGCTGGTGCCGGGGGCAACACGGGATGTGGCTCACGCGTGGGGATGGGCAGGACCTGGAATGCCCCAAGGAGCAGGGCTCTATCCTGCCGGTGACTGGGAGCTACCAGGCATCTTAAGTGGAAGGAGATCAGGTCAGCCGGGAATCTATGTACTGATGGAGAAAAGGGGGCAGAGAACACGCAAGGAAGGTCAGAGCTGAAGCCACCTGCGTCAGAACCCCGGGGGCCCCCTGCTTCCTCCCCGAGTTTTCGCGCGGACTCAGTAGCTCTCTTTTTATTACTCCAGGTCAACGTTGTGCCACTAACCAAGGCGTCTGTTTGGGGAGATAAATTCAGGCTGACGCGTTCTGGGCATCCCCCCTGCACGCCCGGCAGGGCCACCTCTGAGGCGATCTGAAGATCCAGTTGGTGGGACGTGATCTGAGTCTTGAGCAACTCCCGGGAGACGGTCAGTACCAGGAGACTGTCTCCTCTATACCCCACCCAGAGGCCACAAGCCCGCAGCTCATATGGCGTTAAAACCTCCTCTCCTGCAATGTGGATGGACCTGGAAACATGCTCAGTGAGAGAAGCCAGTCACAAGAGGCCACATAGCGTATGAGTCCATTTACACGAAACGTCCAGAGCAGGCAAATCCATAGAGACAGGAAGCACACTGCTGGTTGCCATGGGCTTCATTTGCAAAGGAAGGAACGGGAGTGACAGGTGATGGATACGAGTCTTTTGGGGATGACGAACGTGCCCTGGAATAGACTGTCATGATGGACACTGTGAATGACGCTGTGAATAAACTAAAAACCTTGAATCTTAAACTTGAAGTGGGGGGAAATGTACAGTACGCAAATTATATCTCAGTAAAGCTGGGTTCTTTAAAAAAATTTCTTTTCATCACCCTGGACTAACCTGGCACGGTGTCCGCTAGTGGGGTGGGGGGGAATAAGGGAGGGGGGAGGGAGGGCTTTGTAAACTGTCAAGTCCTGTCAAAATGCAGGAGGTGGTGGTTTTGTGGGGTTTCTAAAAACAACTTGAACAAAAACAGGTTCTTGTAAGTGGATTGGGGGCCATCTTTACCTTCCCCCCAGGGGGACATGGAGACTGCAGACGGTCAGAGGCCAGAGCTGCCAACCAGAGGTTCTGAGGCGCAGCTCGGGGGACTTAAAGGACAATTACCAAGTGCTACCCAGAGGCACTTGGTGAGAGGTACACGGAGACACAAGCCCCTAAAATGAGCCTCGGGACTGGCGCTCCATCACCAGAGACCCATGGAAACAATGGGGGCAGGGGCGGAGTCTCAGCTGAGACGCAGGACCAAGGCTGCCCCAAAGGAGCCTCCGTTGAGCCTCTTCCCTGCCTGGTGAGGCCCGAGGCTGTCTTGGCTGCCCCAACCTGCTGCCCTCGGCCTCCCCCCGGAGACCTCCCCCCGGAGGAACGTCCACACCAAACAGCAAAGGGCCACGACCGCGTTTAGCCTTCTGCGCTTAGGAAATAGCGCAGAAAAAAAATCACAACCCAAAAGCAAGTGTGGGGCTGCAAAACAAAACCAATAAAAACATGAAGAGGTTTGAAATCAATATTCCTTGGGTGTCTTCCAGCCCAGGAATGGCCACGGGGCTTCTTAACGTTAAAGCAAGCTGCGTGTCAGTGACGACTGCAATGAAACTGTTGAAACATCAGAAATTATACAAGGAATGAGGAATACCCTCTGAACAGGTGGCGGGAAGTTGAGCGGGGTTCTCATGCCCAGGTGTGGAAAGCGGCATCTTCCACCCCAAGGCTGGCGTGGCCCCCAAAGAGGCCAGTGGGTCTGCGTCCAGCAGCCATGCTTGGGTGCCTTGTCTTTTACCTGATTCTGGTGAAGCGCTGGCCTCTGGAGCCCCCGCCTCCGAATTCAGGGAGGGGGGCTTCTCGCTGTGCCCCGCTCTCCCCGTTGTGGACAGGAGGTGAGGCTTGTGTGGACAGGGTCCGGGAGGGCCTGAGAACGAGTATTAACCAGCAGGGCCAGCGGGTGGAGCGCAATCTCCCAGGTGGCCAGCAGGGGGCAGCGTCTGACCAAAAACCATGCCTCTCCCGGCGCTTTCAAGATTTGCGGCCGAGCATCGCCCGGATTGGGCCCTCCGGGGAGGCTGCTTGAGGGTCTGGGACCCCAGAGGAAGGCCCGCGCCCCCCACCCCGCCTCCAGCCCTTCTCTGAGCTGCTGAAGTTCAGAAACTGGCCCAGAGCCCTCGCTTCCCGGACTGGAGTGTCGACATCCCAAAGGCCAGGCTGGACCCCAGACTGACACTGTCGGACCCCTCTGGCCCGGGCCCAACGTCGGATTTAATTTAATCTCCCAGCGATGCTGACCTGCAGCCACAGCAGGGGCTCTACTCCAGCCCCTCTTCTGAAAGCCAATATCCTGGGTGCCTGTGGCTTCAATTACTGAATGCTCTGACGACGTTTCCATGTCCCCGTGAGGGCCTGCCAGACACCCCTTGGGTGGTTCAAACGCCCTCACACTCAATCTGTCCACAGCACACCCGCCCCCTCAACCCTCCCGCCCTCCAGCCCTGAGTCCCAGAGGTAGGAGGTCATTGGCCCCCATCAGGCCACACCGCTCGTGTCGGCCGCGGGGGTAACAGTGGAGCTGGCCCACCTCTCTCCACGTCCCCTGTCACCTCTGGCAGCTCTGCCAGGCCTGGAGGGACAGCCAGGAGGAAGTGCCCCAAACCCCCTGACCACAGCGGGAGCAGTGATCTGCAGAAAACGCTTCCTTGAGCTCCTACGGTGGCGGCCTCAGCCCTCCCAGCAAAGACCGAACTCCCCACCAGACTGGCCGCCCCTTGGTCTCTGGGCCCCACCCTGGCCCCCTGCTGCCCCCTCCAATGTGCCACGCCCCTTCCAACAGCCTGTAAGCCCCCTGCCCCCCAGGGTGCTCCCCCACCCCAGGTGCTTGGCCTGACACCCACTCACCCTTCAGACCATGGCCCAAACACCATGGCGGCCTGTCCATGCTGAGCTGTCCCCACCGCCCTGCCCGTGCCTGACCTCAGCCCAGGAGGCAGTGCAGGGGCTCCTTGGAGAGCCCCCCCCTACCCTTCTTGTCCCTGAGCCCACCTTCAGCCCCAGACGGGACAGGCCCCCCTCCCCTCATCCATCCGCAGGGCCCAGAGCACAGCGACTCTGGTGTTTCCCGCGACTGATGACCCACGTGTTTGTGCCTGTCTCCTCCCACCCAGCATGGAAGCCCTTGAGAGCCAGGATCCCCACCACTGCTGGATTTCCAGAACCTTCCAGAGCGCACACAGCTCTCAGCCATTCGCTGCACAAGAGCACCTGCACCTGCTCGCGTTCCCCGAGCACTCGACAACACCGAGATCATCTCTGTTACTCCTCTCCCTGGGAAACCTGGAGAACAGAGAGGTTAAGCTACTCTGTCAAGGTCACACAGCAGGGCCTGGTGAGTGGTTCCCAGGCAGTACTGAGCTGGAGGCCAGGGGGACACCATCTCTTGACTGAGTGGGAAGCAACCACCACCCGCCAACTCCACAAGACCTCCAGGCACCTTCCCACCTGGAGAAAGTCTGGGGTCCTTCATCTCTCATTGGAAAGATTGAAAAGGTGAGCCCCGCGGCTGGCAGGATTCCCCCAGATGGGGCTCAATCCGCGAGGAGGAGGCACCTCTGGAAACTCCGCCGAAGCCCTGCAGCCAGTGTGCGCTCCCTGCACTTAGAATGTGGAGAAAGGTCAGGTGGCGCTGCGCTGGCCGTGCACAAAACCGGGACCCAGGTTTGAAAAAGGAACCAGGCTGCTCTCAGCTTCCTACCCTCCTGGGGTTTTTCAACCTGTATTAGAAACTCCATCATTACCCCACCCCTCCCAAACCTTCCGACAGGTCTGGCCTGAATCCTTGCCCCCAACCTCCCAGCCACGGGGACTCTCCTGGCTGGCAGCCCCAGCTCGGCCAGCGCGTCACCCTGAGGCGAGCTGCGCCCAAGGACCAGCCCCCACACCCTCCCCGGCCCAGGCTGGCGGGGAAATTGCGGAACCGGGCATCGTGCATCCCGGGGCCCCGCAGGTGCTCAGGCGACACCCCTGGTCTGACGTCCCCCTGGGGGCACCACAGCCGTCCCTGGAGGGGTTTCTTGGATGAGACTCAGGCCAGGACAGAGGACCCGCCCCCGCCCCAGCCTCTCGCCGGCGCAGCCCCCATCTGCTTTCTCCAGCAGAGCTGCCATGCTCCCCAACTTCATGGTGGAGCCCTCGCCCCCGCCCCCAAATAGAAAACTGAGAAAATTCCTCCTCTATGGTAGGGCAAACCATGGAAAAAACCTTTCACTGGAAATAGCAGAGAATTGAAACAAGGTTTTGCCTAAACAAGAGGTTTTTGTCCTTAAGTCTCCGATCCCCGCCTCAAATCACTAAGACTTCAGGGAGCGTGGAAACATCTCCAGGACGCACTTGTCCCCGGAAACGGCGCGGCGGGGTCTGGACACCCACGAGAGGGCCAGCTGTGGGGAGGGCCCAGCCCAGCCGAGCCTCGGGGCGTTCGGAGCGCGCCCTTTTCCCCGCGGGTTACCCAGCTGTGAGGCCGCTCCTGGAGGGCGCCCACCGAGCGCCCCGGGCGTGCGCTCCGCACCTCCTCCGGCCTCGGCGGGTCAGGCGTCCGCGGTGGGCTGCGCGCTCCCTGCTCCGATACCTGCCTGCGCGGCGCCGGAGGTGGCTCCTGCAAATGGTACCGAAGACGAGGACAAGGCGGCCTGAGGCGGGTGCCCACGAGCGACGGGGGCGCACAGTGACGGCAACCCCCGGGGGTGGCAGGAGGCAGAAGCTCGAGACGCCGGGAAGCAGGAACAGCTCTCCCGGGTCCCGCGGCTTCCACAGCCGTCTCCAACCAGACCTCCAGCTCCTTCCATCCCGGCGGCGCCCCACCCCTGACCATCGGTCTGCGCCGCCGGTGGAGCTGGGCTCCGGGAAGAGGCGGTCACCAAGTTCCCTCTGATTGGACGGCCGCGAAGTCCCAGAGGGCGCCTCCGCACCTTAAAGCAGGAACGGGCGAGGAGAAGGTAGAGCCCTCCGCAGCCCAGCCCTGCGCGCGGCAGCGAGAGGTGGGGAGGAGGGGGTCGGGGGGAGAGGACAGAGACGAGAGAGGGGGAGGCGACCAGGAGGCGGGGCTGGGGCGGGACCCAGAGGCCCCGGCGCGGGGAGGCCCCGGGACCGACCGACCGACCGACTGCCGGACGGAAGCGCCAGCCGGGAGCGGTACCCAGGCTGCGGCAGCGGCCAACGCGCGCGCGGACCCCGGGGCGGCTCGGGCCGGGCCGCATGAGCGCCTGCCTGCCCGGCGAGCCCTCGGGCCCCGGAGGCGCGGCCATGGCCGAACTCAAGTCGCTGTCGGGGGACGCGTACCTGGCGCTGAGCCACGGCTACGCGGCGGCGGCTGTGGGCCTCGCCTACGGGGCGGCCCGGGGGCCCGAGGCGGCCCGCGGCTACGGCGCGCCGGGCCCGGGCGGCGACCTCCCCGTGGCGTCCGCTCCCCGAGCTCCGGCCGCGGCGGCCGAGAGCAGCGGCGAGCAGAGCGGCGACGAGGATGACGCCTTCGAGCAGCGGCGGCGACGGCGCGGGCCCGGGGGCGCGGCGGACGGGCGGCGGCGGCCCCGGGAGCAGCGCTCGCTGCGGCTGAGCATCAATGCGCGGGAGCGGCGGCGCATGCACGACCTCAACGACGCGCTGGACGGGCTGCGCGCCGTCATCCCCTACGCGCACAGCCCGTCGGTGCGCAAGCTCTCCAAGATCGCCACGCTGCTGCTCGCCAAGAACTACATCCTCATGCAGGCACAGGCCCTGGATGAGATGCGGCGCCTCGTGGCCTACCTCAACCAGGGCCAGGGCTTGGCCGCTCCGGTGGCCGCCGCGCCCCTGACGCCCTTTGGCCAGGCTGCCGTGTACCCCTTCTCCGCCGGCGCCGCGCTGCCCTGCCCAGACAAGTGCGCCGCCTTCTCCGGGACGCCCTCGGCGCTTTGCAAACACTGTAACGGGAAGCCGTAAGGGCCCCGGGCCGCCCCTTCCTTCCGAACGCGTCCTTCATTTCACCTTGACCCTATGACTGTGTCACCCTGCCCCCACCGGACCCCGCCCACGGGGAGAAGGCGGCCAGGCCTCGCTTCCAGCCCTTGCGTGCTGAACATTTGGGCCCGCGGGAAGCGCAAAGCCCATCCGGGCGCGGGATTGAACCGGACAGCGGGGCGCTGGAATCCATGCCCTGGAGCCCGCAGCGCCCAACGGGCACCCTCCCGACGCCCCAGCCCTCGACCCTGGGGACGGGACGGGGGTGACCAAACGTGCTTTTCCGGGCGCCGCCGCTCAGCCTCAAAAAGAAAACCAGGATGGTCGCGATCCCCGGGCAGGTGGTCCTCCCCTGAGCCACCCGGGGGTTGGCGGAGCGCGGGACACAGCGTAGCCCACCTTGGCGGGTCGTGGCCCTCGCTTTGGAGCGCGTCTTTGGCCCCCGTCGGCCGCTCTCGCCAAACCTCCGGGCCGCGCTTCGGGTGGGCGTGTCCCCGAGGACGCACCGCGCCCGGCACCTTCCCCCTCTGCCTGCTCCAGGACCCCCGCGCCGAAGCAGCGGAGCTGCGGATAAACCCCGCCCCGGCCCCGGCTCCGCAGTTGTCGTTTTCAAAGAAGCCGGGCCGCAGCCGCAAGAAGACCCTGGCCAGGAGCTTTGCGGCTCCCAAGTCTGTTGTGTTTGTTTTCTTGCTTGCCTAGGGGTGAGCGGACGCTAACGCCGGCTGCAGAATTCGTTCCCTAAACAGCCCCTGGGCTCCCCAGCCACCAATGCCCCCGCCGGATCGTCCACACCCTGGCGCGGCCCGGGTGGAGCTGGATGGAGACCTCGGCGCGCCCTCTGCTTAAAGGCGGCTGCATGGAGGAGGAGTCCTGGGGTGTCAGGGAAGGGCCTGGTCTAGCCCTGGCGACCGGCCAAGCCCCCAGCCCACCAACCCCGCACATTTCCGGGAGAGGAGACAGGGCCACGGTGAGTACCCTGGTGGGGGCCGCGCCCTGGCCGGTGCGAACCGCAATGGGGTCTCTTTTAAAGTCGGTGTGAGGACGGGGTCTGTGTTTTTTAAAGTCGGTGCTCAACTCAGAACTCTGCCACCAGCCGGGGTACCCCTCGCACCCCCGGCCCGCCCCCACCCCCAGCACAGCCGGCGGCCGCCCTGGGGGACCGAGCTGTCCGCGCCAGTTTGCGCCGGAGCGGCTCTGCTACGATATCCGGCTTTATTAACCCAATTTCTTCGGCTGTCGCTAATGCTATGCTAATAGGGAGAGAGGACCAAGGCCCTGCAAAGCAGCCTGTCTACAGCAGTTAACTTTAATTAATACGTTTCAAAAGACCCTTTTGTATTTGCAAGATGAAGTGTGTGATTAAGTCTTATTCATAAAGACATATGCTTAATACTGGTTTTTGCTAATTTCCGTATTTATTTCTTATTGTCTTTTTTCCCCGTAACGGACTAGTTTATCAGTTTTGCACATTCAAAAAGCTGAGTGTTGGAAACTGTTTCAAATTTCTTTTAGATAACTGCATACCCAAGTGTCACCAACTTCTAGGGTCATTTCAAAGTGACCCTAAATCAACTTTATAAATTACTTATAATCTGAAACAGAGTTGCTTATTCTGGTTAAAGTACATCATTTATATTCAGAATAAAGTATTTGATTTCAACTAATTTTTTGAATAATATATTAAATTTTAATATCAATTTAAATCGTGTTCATTTGTGACTGAACTCATAATTTCAGTGTTCAGGGAGTTGTGTCAGTTTGGGCCACATGCTTCTAAATCACAGAGTCCAAAGAGTCTCTAAGACACAGACAGCTTATCTGTAAGCAGCCGCTCGGCAAATGTATGAAATAAGGAGAAAACGGTGAAGGAAAAAAATCTCTCTGCCTCCTCTAGGTGACAAACAAGAATTTTAAAAAAGCCATTGAAGTAATCAGAAGTTCTTCCAATAACTTCGTTTAAGTAAAAGTTAAATTAAATTTAAACTTTTCTTTTTTTTCTTTGCAAAGCTGTTTCTCAACTGTTCTCCAAAAATGTCAGCGTGCGGCTCCCTGGGGTTGTGCGGAGATTTTCAAAGTGAAGTTTGCTGGGTTTCTTGACAGCAGCTGCTAATTAAGCAACCTGGAGCATCAAAATAAATGGCGTCCGGCCTCTCCCAAGTCTGCACAGCGAACTCACCTGGAGCATCAAAATAAATGGCGTCCGGCCTCTCCCAAGTCTGCACAGCGAACTCACCTGGAGCATCAAAATAAATGGCGTCCGGCCTCTCCCAAGTCTGCACAGCGAACTCACCTGGAGCATCAAAATAAATGGCGTCCGGCCTCTCCCAAGTCTGCACAGCAAACTCACCTGGAGCATCAAAATAAATGGCGTCCGGCCTCTCCCAAGTCTGCACAGCAAACTCACCTGGAGCCTCAAAATAAATGGCGTTCGGCCTCTCCCAAGTCTGCACAGCAAACTCACCTGGAGCCTCAAAATAAATGGCGTTCGGCCTCTCCCAAGTCTGCACAGCAAACTCACCTGGAGCATCAAAATAAATGGCGTTCGGCCTCTCCCAAGTCTGCACAGCAAACTCACCTGGAGCATCAAAATAAATGGCGTCCGGCCTCTCCCAAGTCTGCACGGCAAACTCCTCATTCTAAGACAACCTAGACATTGGAAGAACATTCCCAGCACGAAAGGTCTGACTGCCCCCTCCCCACCGCCCCAAGTATAACCAACCAGGGGTGCCTATTGGCGCTGCCTGTCTCTGTTGCCAGAGACTCTCTGGAAACTTCTGATGGGGGTTCTGGTGTTTTCCCTGAAAGCTTGCTCTCCTACAGGGGTGGCACGAATTGCTGTGAATGAACTTGAAAAAATTCATCACCCCACACCTAACCCAGAGCTCGCCCCCCTCCAGCACTGGGGGAGGAATTAAGTACGAAAGAGCTTTGCTAGTAGCTAGGATTTGACACAGCTTGTTCTCAGAGGAACAAGATATTAACGAGAGCCCTTTAAACCAGGGTTGCCGCAACAAGGAGAGTGCCGGCCACGTGTGGAATCTTACAATTTCTGGTGGCCACGTTAAGAAAAGGAAAGAGAAGTAGATGAAATTAGTTTTTTGGTTTTTTTTTTTTTGCGGTACGCGGGCCTCTCACTGCTGTGGCCTCTCCCATTGCGGAGCACAAGCTCCGGACGCGCAGGCTCAGCAGCCATGGCTCACGGGCCCAGCCGCTCTGCAGCATGTGGGATCCTCCCGGACCGGGGCACGAACCCGTGTCCCCTGCATCGGCAGGCAGACTCCCAACCACTGCGCCACCAGGGAAGCCTCAGATGAAATTAGTTTTAATGACTTTTATTTGTTCCAACATAGGCCAACTATTATCATTTCAACATGCAATCAGTATTTTTTAATTATTAGGAGATCTTTCACGTTCTCTTTTTGGACCGAGCCTTCAGAATCCGATGTCTCACACTCAGAACCCGTCTCGATTCAGAACAGCCCACTTCAAGTGCTCAGCGGCCACGTGTGGCTTGTGGCCGCCCCAGTGGAGGCAGCAGCTCTAGACGGTAAAAACGCAAACCATTCAAAGTGCATTCGAATAACGAGCAGGAAACCTCCGCAAAGTCGGGGAATACATTGCAGCGCAAGACACACAGGGAAGGCTTTGTCCTAGTCACTCAGTCCTGGGTCACCAGATCTCGCTGGGGCTGGGGCAGGCAGCAAGAACCACCGTGACTTCTCTACCAAGAGTGGAAGCCGTGTGTCTACTAGTCGCTGGTCCCAGTGCACCAGCCTTGCACGAGCCAGCCACACCCACACCTAGGGAGCCAGTGGAGTGACTGTGGGGTCCTCCCCGCTCTGGCCAAGGGATTGCCTTGAGCCAACAGAGCCTCTTCCTCTGTTGACCCCACAAATGAAGGGGTCGGCGCACTGGCTGCTGCTTGAGTGACTCTCAGACCAAGACTCCTTCACGCTCAGGTTATGAGCCCGTGAAGCCTGGCTCCTGGGGGCTTGGGGCAGCCTTCTCAAGCCCAGTGGCTCCGTAGGGGTCCCTGGCCGGGGTCAGAGGAGGCAAGTTGCCCCGCCAGGGTTCTGCACCCCATCTTCATTCACTAACCCACGTGACCGGCGTGGCCCCAGCGCTTTCGGTTCAGATGGTGCCCAAAGATCTTTGTTTTCCCCGGTAGGAAATTCACGCACCTAAAGCAGCATCCCTGGTTTCCAGTAATGGCACCCAGACTCTGGGGGCAGAACTCTACCCAAACCTGGCTCTGCCCCCAAGGACTGGGGGTATGGACCACGCAAAGGGCACCCAGCCCACGCGAGTTCATACACAGGCCCGCAAGTACCAGGTACGTGGCTTCCACCGTTTCATTTTGTTGATTTCATCCCAAAGGTGGGATTTCCTTTTCACTTCTTCACAGAAGACTCCTTGGGGAGCCGTGCTTCCCCTTAGGAGTAATCCGACCCTAGCTTTGCCAGATATGCCCGTCTTATTTCCTCGCAGGTTGGGAACGTTCACAGAAGGGGTTCTGCCTCATAAAGGACAGATACTGCTTTCCTGAAATGATGCGGGAAATGCACCGACCATCGCTCCGACCGGCACGGCCAGCCTGGCCTCTCCCTTGGCATCTGCGAGGGCGCCCACTGCAGTCTCGGCGCAGAGGCCCCTGGGCCCTGGTTAATCCAGCAGAGAGTGATTACAGCAATGTTATCATGTGAATTTGCTTGTGATATGTTTTTAGTCTTTAATCGCTTTTGGTATCCCATTTGAAGGGATGGAAATAGAGGGATTTATGATGTATTAAATCATTTCTCCAACAATTACCTCTTTGGGCTCGTAACTCTAGATGTTTCAGCTCCCCAACTAAAGCCCGTTTCATAAAATTAGAAAGTTAATACACGTTTGCACATTTAACCCCAAAGGAGCAAAACCCACGTTACCATAAATGCAGAAAGGCTGAAAGAATTAGCAAAGTTACCTTTGACCCAGTGTTTTCCCTGTTTTAAAAAGTGACTTGTGCTGTTTTCTTTCCGGTCTGAAGTGCCCGAGGCCTGTGCGTTCGTATCATGGTATAAAAGCTGATTTTCAGGTGTGGCTCTCTGAGTGGGAAGACGGCCAGAATTATTCTGGAGGTTAACATGAGGCGGGTCACACTTGTAAGATGCACGCGTGCGAGGGGGTCTCTGAATAAACCCTTTCTGCTCTGTGGTCGGCTCTGTAGAACTGACCAGCTGGTGCCTGGTGGGGATACAAAGGGAAGCTGCTTCGTGGCCCCAGGGCCTCAGCCTGTGTTTCCCCGAGGCACAGCCCTCAGAACGCAGTGCGGAGCCACGCGTGGGCCTCTGTCCCCCACGACACACAAGGCCTCCTGGGGTGGCAGCCCCACCCGGTGGCAGCCGGCCTGCGCGTACGGTGCTGCCACCGGGGACGGGAGCGCGGTCCTAGCTCAGGGCCTTCACGGAGCAGCTCGCCAGTGCGCTGGAAGTGGCCCAGCCTTCCCAGCGGCCTGGTTCCGCCTCCAAGCCCCGTTTTGTCTAAAGCAATGAGCCCACAGTCAGTTGCTCTCCTGGGGGCCCTGATTCGGCCTGACGGGAGCCCAGTCCCCCCAGTTCCCGAGGACGGCTCATGGTGCCCTAATGAGGCCAGGCCAGCCTGGGAAACTGGCTTCAAATCCCGAGACACATTCAGGACCCGCAAGGCTCTCTGATATCCACAAGGCATCTGCCAGGATGCGTTTCTGTCGCCTTCGTCACCCTGCAGCCCGCTGGCCTGCGGCACCGGAGCTGTGTCCCGGCCCTCCCCGTGTGTCCCTGCATTTGACTGCAGACGGCACCCAAGTTACAAGATCCCTGGGAACAAGCGGCCGGTCTGTGCACCTCGTGCATACAACCAGAGCCAGCGGACACCTGGGGACGCGAGTCAGGGTCGGGCTCAGCCCACACCTGCCTGGGGGTCCGGAGAGCGGCTCATGTGACCCAGCCCCGCATGGCCACTGAGCAGGCAGGAGCCAGGTCCCCTCTGCCAAAGTAACTCCCAGTCCTGGGACGGTTTGTACAGAGCAGCCTGGACGCCGTCCACTGACCACAAGCTGGTCTCTCAGGAGCGGACGCATCTACACGGTTTAGTAATAGAGATGCAGAAACCCCACTGTCTGTGAGCCGCTCTCTGGCCTGTGGCGCCCAGATTGTGGGTGGGAGGGGCCGTGTCTCAAGCCTCTGGGTGTTAAGACCCTTCCTCCTTCCAGCACATCCCTGACCAGCACAACTGCTGGTGTCCTTGCGGCCCTCAAACAGCTGAGGGTTCCAGGAGGGCATCACAGACACATGGGAAGGTGTTTATTTTCTGTTCAGGGGTCTGGGTTTCCAAATAAACGTAAAGCCTTTTACCTGAGGCCAGGATGTGAAAACAACTGCTCTTCTCACACCCCTGAATCTTTCCTCTGGGCTGTGGGGTCAGCAGTGGTGTTCCAGAGCTTTCCATTAGCTCCTCCCCCATGTCGGGGACCTGAGGCTGCCCGATGGGATGAGAAGCACCGTCCCAGAACGTCCGAGGGCTGCTTCCAGGCCCCCAGCACACATCTCCTGGCTCGTTCTCTCTCTCTCTCTCTCTCCTGTAGCTACACTTGGGAAAAAAGAAGGGTCTATAACCCTTTCCCTCCCTCTGGGTAGGCCTATTGCCCTAACACGCATGCTTCTTAAAATATCACAGGTGTGGGGTCTCATGACCCTGGTCACTGCCCCAGTGCAGTGCTGGTTGCTTCTGGTTTGGGAAGGGGTGCCTGATCCAGGAGAACCGCTGACCGGCTGCCTTCGGCCTTCAGCCCGGCCTGCAGCCAGGCGGACACGGGCCGGGGCAACCATCCTCTCTGCGTAAGCATCACTCACACGCGGGCGTGCGCGTGGCTGAGCACGTGTGTGTCCGTGCCTGAATATACGTGCAAGTCACGCTGTAAACTGTTTCACCCCCTGCCGAGGCCAGCTCGTGCCCACGGGGGCCGGAAGAGGAGCTCGTTGCTGCCCCGCTGTCCCGGAAGGTGGGTGAGATGCCCCCTTGCGGGCAGCGGACAGGACCCGAGAGAGGAGGTTTCCACCTGGTCTCAGGGAATGTCCTCACAGTGAGGGAGCCTGGATGGCCGTGTGGCCACAGTCAGGAGTGACCGCAGAGACGGGTCGTGGAGAGCTATACGGGGGTGCGAGTGCCGTTCCCTGAGTTGCGGTCAGTTCCCTGGTCACCCAGCCTGGCCCCAGCGCCGGACCCTCCCCACCTAACCCACAGCCCGTCCTGATTTCAACAGAGGTAGAGGGGAGCCCTCCCTGCAGGACAGAGGTCTCTGGGCGTCAGGGGAAGGAGGAGGCCATGGCTGCTAACTGAGCTGTAGGAACAGGGGCCGTTCAGCGCCTCCTAACGAGCATGTTGTGGGCGATTCCGCCCTCATCTTCTGCTTAATAAGGCTGGTTAAACAGTGATTTTGCGGGGCCTTGCATCCCCTAAACCTGTTCATTCTCATGGCGCACTCCCTCTGCACTGCAGGAGGTGATGGTTAATTAATACCGTGCCGGGAAGTGGCTGTGCTGACAGATGAGGGTCACCGGCGAACTTTCAAGGATGCTGACTTCATTAAGCAGCCTCATTACAGCCCACAGAACCGCTCAAGACGTCGTTTGAAAGGAGGTGCTCTGCGTTCAACTGCCCCTCGCCGCCCTCCCTGTAGGGGAACGAACAATGTTTCCAGAATAATGACAAGTGAACAAACAAGGTCAGGGGACCCCGCACGCAGCTCCGGCAGGCATTCTGCCCAGTGTCCTGGGCCAGGACCGCAGAGCCCCGGATCCGCTCCCTCCCCGTCCGGGGACCCTGGTGAGGCAGCCGCGGGCTCTGAGCTGTCGGGAGGACTGAGGGGGGTCCTGACATGCGGCTTTGGCCCCAACCCCCTCGGTGCTTCATCAGCGCCAGCTGTGCTCCAGGCCAGGTGAGGTAACGGCCCCGCGTCTGCGACCACAAACTCGGTGTGGCCCTTTGCTGAAGACCACGACCCCCCTCGGGCCACCAGCAGACCCGCAGTGCAGGAGGTGCAGGGCAGCCACTCCAGAGGGACCGTCCGTTCATTCTTCACAGAGCTGCTCTTTCCTCTTCTTATTGTGGTGAGACATACTTAACATAAAACTTACCGTTTAACCGTTTGAAGTGTACCTTCCGCGGCATTAAGTTCATTCACAAGGTCATGCAACCAACCCCACCATCTATTTCCAGAACTTCGTTATCACCTACAATTGGATTTTTTCAGGTCAGGCTTATTGACGCGTAACTGACACCCAGTAAAATGCACCCCCCCCTTAGATGTAGTTCCTTGAATCTTGGTAAACGCACACGGCCGTGAGCCACCCCTGGGCGGGGTGTGGGATCTTGCCCGCACCCAGAAAGACCTCCTGTGCTCTCCTGACTCCAAAACTGCCGGTCTGCTTTCTGGCCCCATAGTGTTGCTTTTTCGGGAATGTCTTCTAAACGGACGCTTACAGTGTGAAATTTGGGGGTCTGGCCTCTTCACTCGGCCTAGTGTGTCCGAGCCTGGCCGAGGTTACCATCCGTGAAGTGGGGTGGTGATCTCAGTGGCACAGGAGACTTGGGGGAGCTGGATGACCTAACCCTTAGCCCCTCCTAACCCTTAGCCCCTCGCCTGCCCCACGGGCCGTGCGCTGCCGTCACCACGATCCTACTGCACCCACCGTGGGTGCCAGGCTTTGAAAGTCACGGGCCAGCTTGGTTTCTGCAGAAGCAGCCCTGCGTGAGCCGCTGTGACATCAGAGGCTTCGGGGGGGGAAGTGAGCAGGCCCACCTCGCTCCTTAAGGGACGGTTTCCAAAGATGGCTCCTGCCGGCCGTCCAGGGCGGGCCCAGAACGAGGCCCAGGTCCACAGCCCCGTCGATGCCGACTGCCCGTCTGTCTCCTGAATGTCTTCCTCTTTCCCAAAACACGTCCTCTCAAGGAACACCTGGGCGTGGTTTCCCCGACAGGGTGAGGGGTGGTGAGGGTTTGGGAAGGAGTCGCTGAAGTGGTCCAGGCTCGGGAAAGGCGAGGGAGGGTGACCGCGCCCGGCCCCCTGAGCTGGCCCGACGGCCACGCGCGTCCTCGTGAGGGGCCGGAACAGCACGGGCCTGCGGTGGACGCCCTAAGCACTGATTAAATGAGGATGACAGCAGTGGTCACGGAGGGGCCCCGGGAGGGCCAGGAGGCAGATGCCCCGTGATATCACTTTTCTGTGAGCTCAGCGCCCCGGGCTGCCACTAAGCTGCTTGTCAGTTAGCGTTAACCTGGAGACACCCAGCCCCTTACTGGGAACCACAGAACAGAAGCCAGAAACCACGGACTCTCGTAAGGAAACGGAAACGCTGACACGTGTGCGCAGGGCCTCGGCCGGGGAGATGCGAGCAGGTCGTAGCTGGGAGGTAAACCAGGGCCCGAGGGGCCACGCCTCACAGCCACCGTCTGAGGATTTTCTGCTCGCATCTGGTGTCAGCGTTTTTCTCCTGCTGCACTTTTTTGATAGAAAAATATGGAGAAGAGGCTCTAAGAAGCAAAGTGCCTGGAACGGGCTGTCGTCCGGGTAAATGCTGGTGCCGTTTACATGGGCTGCGGCCACGTGTGACCTGAGTGCCCCCGATATGCCGCCTGTCTTGTCCCGGTGGGGCCTGCGGGTGCCCAGGGCACAGACGTCAGCGGGAAGCTGTCTTCACAAACGGGAGGCGTGCCTAATCCTCCGTGTGGCAGCTCAGTTATCTGTCCGGTGGCGAGGGGACGTTATGGGTGAGGCTGTGATTAAATTTCCTCATGTAACGACCCTAAGTAAATCTTTGCAATTTTCATTTTGCGGAGATTTAATATAGATCGGGGCTCTGTTGTTGGCTCCCATTTTAATCCCAAATCACTCATTAGATGAAGGCCAGCAGACGCCAGTGGGCGAGGCCTGTGGGCTGAGCCGCAGACTGGACCCACAGGAGCGCGTCCAGATGGACGGCTGCTGCCCTCGTTCCGTGATGGGTGCTAATCTCAAACCGACCTGCTTCCTCCCCATTACGCATATTAAATGCAGCCAAAATTCTGGGGGTGGCGCGGTCCACGCCGCTCTCCCCAGATGCCTCTGGTCCCGACCCCGCCTGCCTGCTCCACACGGAAGCAAACCCGCCTGGGAGCCGGGGCCGGGCGGTGCCCACTGACAGATCCACCTGGCCGGACACCCCAGCTGGGTTGCCAGGTAAACACAGGAGTCATTTTGAGTGAGACTCTGCCTGAAATAATTGCGTGGGACATACACTGAAAACGCGTTTCTTGATTATCTGATGTTCAGATTTCAGTGGGTGTCCTGTATTGGGATTTGTTGCCCTGGCCACTGTCCTTGGCCCCTGCACACTTAGCCCTGAGCCTCCCTGAAGCCCACTGACCAGGGCCACTCACGTGGCCGCAGACCCCACCCTGGCAGCCCTGCCTCCAAAGACTCAGTGGGTTTCCTGGGGGCCAGATGAGCTACAGAATAGCAGTCCCAGCGTAAAAGGAAAATGTGGGAGCCTAGTCCCCAAATGATTCAGAATTACAGGATGGCGACAGCCTTCTGAGGGCCGGGCTCTAGGCACACTGTTCAGGCCACCAACCGCAAAGCCGGTCCTGCTGGGGGAGGAGGGTCGCAGAGCCCACCCAGGCTGCACGCCCAGCCCGACCAGGACGCCCCCTTCCGACCACCCTCCTCTTCATCCCACATGGCCCCTTTCATTCCGGGACCCAAGAGACACCCCCCGCACGGGCACGCACTTGCACACACACCTCCACATGCATGCAGTACCACATATTCAGATATGTGCTCACATCTGCACGCACACGGAAATATGCACACTTTTGCACACACCCACACACATGCTCACATGCGTGCACATGCCTGCACACACGTGTACTTCCTTTGGACACTTTGCTCATTTGGGAACATGGTGACAGGTCTGGCTTAACTGTGTCGCCCTCTCTGTGGAAAGGCAATCTGGCCTTGTGGAAAAGGCGCAGGCCTTGGGCCAGCAGTTCTGCTGTGGGAACGCGTCCCTCAGCACAGTCGGGGCCCTGGAGAAAGACACCTCCAAGGCCTCCTGCCAGCGACAGGGCCAGGAAGCCGCTTGGCCGCACCTATGGGGCAGAACCAGGGTGATCACACTCACGGATACGGGCCGTTTCCACGACTGACCACGTGAAAAAGCAACAAGAAGCACTGTTTACAACAGGCTTCAGGGGGGGATATTTACACAGATGTAAAGCCTCTCCGGAAGGACGAGACCCTGCCCTGAGGGGCTCCTGAGGAGGGCGCTCAGGGCCCGGCAGGCAGGTCAAAGGCGGAGTGGCTCCCGGTGGGCACTGCTATACTCCGAGCCCTCTTCCCACCGCCGGGAATGTCTTCTTTAATTAAAACCAGAAAGCAGCAGTCATGGGCTGAGTGGTGGCCCCCAAATATGTCCACATCCGAATCCGTGGACCCTGCAAATACTACCTTACATGGCTGATGACAAACTGAAACTATAAAGGAGTGACCACAGTTCAGGTGAACAAAAGTCGAGTCAAGCGGCCATCGACGATCCGATGTCAAGATGCGGCCCTGCCCCACCGGGAACTTGAACTTTCTCTGAACTGTACCAGGTCCGAGGACACCACCTGCCTGCTGCAACCTTGTGGCCTCAAGGTCTCCCCTGGTGACTATGCAGCCATTTCGGACCCCAACCAGCAGCCTCACTTCTCACCAGCTCCAATTATAATTCTTTTTTTAAAAAATTAATTTATTTATTGTTGGACGCCTTGGGTCTTTGTTGCTGCGCGAGCTTTCTCTAGTTGCGCTGAGCAGGGGCTACTCTTCGTTGCGGCGCGCGGGCTTCTCATTGCGGTGGCTTCTCTTGCTGCAGAGCACGGGCTCTAGGCACGCGGGCTTCAGTAGTCGTGGCTCGTGGGCTCAGTAGGGAGCCTCTGGAGAGAGCACCTGCCTGCCTGCATTCTGACCTTGGACCTCTGGCCCCCAGACCAGGAGAGACTGCTCTTCTGCTGTTCAAACGCCAGTCTGTGTACTCCGCTATGGCAACCACAGAAGCCACTGCAGAGCCCACCCTGGAGGTTACAAGGGCGCCCACCGCCCCTCGTGGCGCAGCCGACTCCTCCGTGGCTCGGCCAGGCTCCTCCGTGGCTTTATTCTCCCAGGGGAACAGGAAGGCAGGGAAGAGCCAGTGGCAGCTGCTCCAGGCCCCCGGCCGATGGCGCACACCACCCCCTGGGTGCACACAGCACCACCGTCCCGTCTGCAGGTCAGCCCGCAGGCCCCCAGAAACAGTGCAGGGCCGCGTAGATGGACCCACGGCCTCTGCACCACCAGGAGCCACGTCGTGGAGTTGTGGGAGGGTCACGCGGACTCAGGCCCTGACAGTCATGTGATGGGCGTGCCTGCTGGATGCTCTGGCAACCCCCAGGCATCAGCCGTCCTAGGAAAACCTTCTTCATGTGTCACAGGTGGGAGGTGACGGAGCAGGTGAAGGGCCGTCTCGGGTCACGGCAGCTGCTGGGTCCCTCTGAGTCCTTTCCTTCCTTCCTTCAACAAGCACTGCCCAGTCGATGGAGGTGGATGACTTCCCTCAGGAAGGGACTCCGCAGGGTCCCAAGCCCCCCGAAGGGCTGGTGAAGCAGAACCAGCCTTGGCCTCTGACCCCGAGGGGTAGATCGCGACCCACCCAACGGGGTCCAGCTCGTGGTGGGAGGTGCTTTACCATGAGCAGAGCCGGTGGGGACGTGGGGAGAGGGGAGGAGACCCTAGGGCAGAGACCAGGGGCCAAGGGGTCCCCAACCCAAGTGCTGGTCACTCCACAGCAACCTTAACATTTTCTTCCCACCTGGAGACCTGACTGCGTCCTTACCGGGTGTGTCAGGTAGCTGTTGCTGCATTACAAATAAGCCCCAAACTTCGCAGCCTGAAACAATAACACTCATTCGTCATCTCTCCGTTTCTGCGGATCAAGATTCAGGAGTGGCTCCCTCAAGGTGTCTGGTGAGATGCAGCCTGGGTGTCAGCGGAGGCTCTGGTCATCTGGAGGCTGGACGGGGGCTGGACGGTCCCCTTCCAGGTTGGCTAGATCACACAGCCCTGGGCTGGAAGCCCCAGTTTCTGGCCCCGTGGACTGTCCTCACGACGGGGCAGCTGGTCCCCGGGGCCAACAGTGATGGATGATCTCGTCTCAGAAATCATAGACCATCCCTCCCACCACTTTTTATTCGTTAGAAGCACATCATTGGGTCCAGGCCACACTCAAGAAGAGGGAATTAAACCTTTTCCTGAGGCGAGGATTGTCAAAGAGTTCAGAGATGTATTTTAAAGCTACAACGTTAGCATAGTTCCCTTGAAGGGACTGAAAGAAAATCCCCCATAGATACCCCATCCTACATGTAAAAATGTTCCCACAAACAATCACAGGGTCTGAATTCAACCTTTAGATGCTCATTTCTTTGACTTAAGCATAAGTCAAAGTCCAAGTGTCCAAGTTCTATAGTTGGACGTGACTGTCTCAACCAGGGGTCCCATGTGAGGAACCTCCTCGTCAATCCTTTCCAAGGGCAGACTGCTATTGTCTCTCTGGGGATCTCTGCTGACTGTCTTCTGGGCCACATCTGTCCCCTGGGCCCCACCTTCAGTGCCTGGGTCGTGCTCGGAAGTAGGAGGCATTTGATAGGCAGATGTGACCTGTCACCCTGGACCAGAAGAGGGTCCCCAGCCACCTCCAGTGAGTCGCCCAGCCCCCGACGTCCAGCCCGAGCACTCAGGAGGCGCAGCGTCCGATACACTGGCTCCATCAATCCCCTGGTATCATCCTTTATGGGCAGCAATAAGTGCTGCACTTATTACTGGAATGGGTTTAACTGCGGTAATGATTTTATATCACAGGAGTGGCCATTCCGGGTCTGATATAAAAACCACAATAATAAAACTTCCTCTGTGGCATTTTCGTTGTTCTGAAATGCAGTCTGTGCTAGAAGATTCCGGAGGGGGTGCTCTGCTGGGACATGGAAGGGGTCCTGGGACTGGAACAGCCCGCAGGCCCTGTCCCACTGCGGACGCTCTGATCTGGCTGGAAAGGGGGAGGCTGTGAACAGCGGGTGAGGCGTCCCTGACCAGGTAGGGCCTAAGGCCTGGACCAGCCGCTGGCCGCCGAGAGCCTCAGCGTCCCGGGTTGTGAAATGGGGGTTAAGATTCTGCCGGGCCGGGAGGTGCACCTTAGCCCTGCCGCCCGCGGGACCAGCAAACACCCAGTGGGCTCCGCCCTCTTACTAATGGCCCGCCTGGGTCCCCTGGCATCACATGAAGGGCCGATCAGGGTCCCAGAAACCAACTTGTGCATGACTTTCCCAGCGATAACGCTGTTCTCCAGGACATGACCCTTTTTCTTCCCCACGTGGATCAGCTCCTGGGATTCATTCGGACCCTCACTAGGTCTCCAGACACCAGGGCTAACTGGGGTCCGTGCAGCCACGGGGAGGCCCACGGGGGTGCGGTACTTCTCGGATGCTGGGACCCAGGACGCAGTGGCCTGAACCAGCACCCCTCCCCCTGGTCTCTGCAGGGATCCCTCCTGAGCTCAAGGTGATGGGGACACCGAAGATCAACACCACTGTCACCAGCATGGTCAGAACCAGCAACTCCGGGGTGCAAACGAGACCAGGACCAGCGCATCTGGAAGACCGGCTCGTGTACCCCTCCCCCCATGGGCGAGGCCAGCTGTCCCAACTATCCCGGACCCCGTGGTCGGTTCTTCCTGAGCTACGTGCACAACGTTTGGAGAGCAGTGTTGGAACTCAACCCCAGGATTTAGAACCAACAATTGAGTTCAGGCTTCCTGCTGATTCGGGTAGTTTTCAGCATATACCCCTCCCCCCAGGGCCCCCTTTCTCCTTCTCTTCCTCTCAGTCTGGGGAGAGGTCTGCCTTCACGGGAGCCCTGGGCTGACCTCTCCCTCTGTCCAGGCGAGGACAGTGGCCTCCGTGGGTCCCTCTGCCTCTCGAGTGCTTCTGCAGACTCTGGAGGACTCTTTGCAGCCAAAGCAAAAGGAGCCGCCACGGCGAGAGGCACCTGCCCCACAGCAGCCCGACCATGAATACTGACAGCCCTTCCTTTGTGACATGAGTCCCGCCCGGGCCTGCTGCAGAGCAGAGTGGCGGCCGCTCTGAGATCCATGCAGCTTTGTTGAGCGTCAGGACGCATGGCGTGACAGATGGACGCTCGCCTTCAAACCCCCTGCCCGAGCCCGGCGCCGAGGGCCGGGACGCTTCTAGTATCACACGTTTGCCTCGGGGCTTGTTTTAAATCCCGCTTACCAGGGGCGCTGGCTTTTCATCAGTCAGATGCCTTCAGCGCTTTGTCAACTTGGACATCTGGCCGCACAGTTTAAAAATTTTTTATTTGCTAAAATATTTAAGAGTGTGGCATGGGTGTCGCTGGGGACTTGAGCTGCCAGGCATATGTGGATGCCAGCCACTCCAGCAGAGAACCACTGAGCCCCTAGGCCGTGGCCCTGGCAGCGGCGATAGCAGGCCCCGTCCCGGTGGGCGCGGCTCCTCTGGCTGAAAAGTTAGTATTCACTCCATTCGGGCTGGGAACGCTCTGTCCCCCTCGAAACCGGGAGCAACTGAAGGCCGAGGGAGGGGTCTGTGGACTCCCAGGACAGTCACAGTTGAAAACAGGATGCAAGTCCTTGGACACACGCGTCCACGCAGACCCTCGACACACTCCTTGCGCCGTTCAATACCAAAGAGGAGCCCAAACCGGGGACCGACCAAATGTGCGCCAGCTGTGACCAGCAGAAGGCGCCCGTCCAGATGTGGGTGTTGCTCAGCTTCACACTGCACGTGGATGAGCCTTGAGGGCATTCGATCAGTGAGAGAGGCCAGACACTAAAGACCGCACCGTGTGTCATTCCACTTGCAAGATGCCCAGAACAGGCAGATCCAGGGGGACAGAAAGCAGCTTCGTGGCTGCCGAGAGCTGGGGGTCAGGGGGGTCGGGGTGACCGCTAAGGGGCACAAGGTGCCCTCTTCAGGTGAAGAAAAGGTTCTGGAAGTTGACAGGGGTGTTGATTGCATGCTGGTATTGATTGGAACGGCCCTAACCCTGATTGATTACCAAAGGTTGTTAATGATCAAGGGTCCCTGGGCGCTGGGCACAGCTGTCTGCTGAGGACACAGCAGTGAGCAAGGACGCTGGCCTCGACTCCAGCAGAGCGCACAGTCGAGAGCAGGCACAGACAGTCACCAGGTAAGTTAGCCTGAACGAAGGAAGGCTTCCCGGAAGAGGTGACCTCGGACGGAGCTTGGGAGAATGGCGGTGGGGGATCCAGGCAGAGGAAGAGCAGGTGCAAAGGCCCCGAGGCAGCGGCATAGCCCTAAGGGATGAAGGAAGGATGACCTGGTGGAGAGGGAAGAGGTTGGGGAGGTGATGCCAGGTGCTCGGCTGAGCAGAGGTCAGGGGTGCAGGACCAGAGTGGGGAGGGTCCCCAGAGCAGTGATCACCCCTGTAGAAAGAAGGTGGGTTCCAAGTGGGTTCCAGGAAATTTCCTCCCATGATGGCCTTGTTTTAGCCGTGGTCCCTCACCCTCTCCAGAGAGTGACCCCAGGGTCACTGGCAGAGGCCATGCAGCTTCCGGGCAGGGCCTCAGCCCAGGTCTGGGTCCAGAGCTCCCGTCCAGCCTGCCAGCTCCAGTGAGGACCCTGGGATCGAAGACTCCTGAGAAGTCCCGAGAGGCTGGCCAGGGCTGTGGGGCTACAGCCTGGCCCCGGCAGCCGAGGGCCCCCAGTGTTGGGCAGGGGGCTTTGTGCCAGGTGAGGGCGCATCTCCATCCCGCACCCTCTCCTGGGCCACCTTAAGGGGCCACCACCGAGTTTCACACACATGCCCCCTTCCGGAAGCAATAAGAACCCCCTGCGTGTCCAGTGAGGCGTCTGTTGCTTGGACAAGAGCAGATTGTCCTGCCCACCTGGCGCCTTCCGGAGAGTCCTGAGGGTCAATTCCAGGATGAAGGGGCCACGAGATGGATCTATCTTCGCGTGTTAAGGAGGCATTACCCGGGAGCCCCGGGAGGACAGGAGTTACAGCCCGCAGGTATGGTCCTGGGGGTGGCGGCCTCGGGCTACAGGGGCTGCGTGGGGCAGGCAGGGGAGGCCCTCACTTGTTTTCTGGCCTAAACGTAAGACTTTCTCCAGGCTTATCCCACTGCCCTCAGACTTGGGACCAGGGGAAAGGATGCTTGGTACCAGGACTGGACCTCAGATTAGAGCTGGAGGGGCTGTTCCTGACCACGCCCCCTTGGGGAGGCACCAACTCCTGGGCCCTGGCTGGGTCCAGCCTCCAGCAGAGAAGGGCACCCAGCTCCGGGGCTGCACACAGCCTGGGGACCTCATCCCCAAACGCCCACCCCAGGACCAGGCCGACGGGAGACGTCAAGAGAGACAGAGCGTGGAAGGACAGATCCTGGACGCCGGAGGGAAACTGAGCCCCCTAGGGTCCGGAGCGTCCACCTGGCCACGACAAGGACGCTCCTGGGGGGAGACAGAGGGGAGGAGAGGCTGGAGGAGAGGGCACCGTAGGGCACAACCTGGGGAGACGATCCAAGTGGCTGCGGGTCCCACGTCCCGTCCCCAGAGAGGCGGGCGGTCAGCGAGCAGGGCTCCTGCACCCAGATCCCGCCCGCCTTGGATGGGCCCAACCTGCTCTCACCAGCCCCGCTGCCTCTTCTCCCGGCCCATCACTTCTCACGACCCCCGGGGCTCCCCGCTGTCCCCCACCCTGTGTGCAGTCATGGCACTGGCCCACCCCAGGACCCCTGCCTCCACTCAGCCTGCCTGCTCCCCCCAGCCTCTTGCCTGCATCACCCATCTGCAGGCTCTGGGCGGGAGAGGACAGAGACAGCCCCCCAAAGAGACCCCACGACACGTTGGCCAGCGCACCTCTGCACCCCTGGATCCATCCCCAAGCCTCGTGCCAGGACTTTCCGGGCAGCAGAGGAGACCCCGGAGGCTCCCACGCTGCCGACTCAGCCCGACAACCTCTCCAAACAGCGGCTCCCTGAGCCGGCGCGGCAAGGCCTTTACCTGCCCCTCCGTGCCCACTGGGCCTCGCACGCCTGTGCCCGGAGCCCCGGGGGCCCTTCACCCATCTCGCCCACCACATCCCAGCCGGACGCCACCTCGGGGAAGCTGCCCAGAACCCCCTCGGCCTGCTTGCTGAGCTGGGTTGGTGCCAAGCCAGCATCTTGAACAGGGCCTGGGGCGGGGAGCCCAGCAAAGACCCCGAGAGGGGTTCACAGGGCGATCACCTCGACTCCCAGAGGGGACAACAGCAGGTGTGACGTAGCAGCAGGGGTGAACCGGCCGGGCCTGGGAGAGATGTCAGAGGCCGGGAGGTGGGTTGAAGGAGACGGGGAGAGCAGGCATCGCTTGGCAGCCCGCGTGCCCACATGACCCCCAGCCGAGACGCTGTGTCCTCGCCACTTCTTCTAAGGGGACACTGTCCTCCTCTCAAGGAGACAGGCTCTTTCCTCCTCCTCAGGATGACCTCTCATGTCCCACAGAGGCCCACAATCGACAGGAAATGGTCTGCCCCTCCCGCTCTCCGATGGCCTCGTGTCTCAGGCTGACCCAGGTCACCTGCGTGCCCTGACGATCCCCCTGCTTCTGCCCTGTGCCCGGTCCCTGGGGAACCCTGGTGGGTCTGGGGCCTGCAGCCCCCTCCGCCAGCAGCACCAGGACACAAGCCAGCAGGTTTGGATTCTGTTGTTTCTCTTACCTTTAGATGTTCAACAGCATGAATATTCTTACTTTTTATTTAAAGCTAATTTGGAGCTCTCGCTCTCCAAGCGGCTTCTAATCACCAGAAGGCGCCTGCAGTGAGGGCTGACTGACAGGCGGCGGGGCCGCTTCTGAGAGCAAGCTGGCCACTGGCGGCGCCTCGCACAAAGGGAAGCGCCGAGCGCTCGCTATTCATGAGCTATTAGGGCAGCGCAATCAGCATCTGCGCCCCACATGGGCGAAAACACCTGGCAGACATCAGGAGGCCGCAACACGCACACGCTTCACAGTCACTTTGTTTAAAAAGTCATTAAAATTGAATGTCAGCTAAAACCTAGGAAAACATTTATTCTCCGAAGCCCTTTGAATCTTGCTGGTGAGCAGGAGACAGGACTGTTTCTGCCGGGACGAAGACACGAGTTTGTAAACAGGCAGGCGAGTCCCCGGAGCGGCCACAGTGACAGAACGGGACACGGGCGAGGAGAGGCGTCCGTCAGGGCCCCGGACGGAGTGTGGGACCTGGGACGCCCGCTGACCCCGCCCGCCCCACGCTGACCGGGGCCGAGGTCGGCCCTCCGCCCACAAGGAGGCAGCTGCCGGCCCCCCTTCTTCTTCCCCCAGTGCCGCCCATTAGGGCCAGTTCTGGAGACGCGTCCGCGTGGGGACTCACGGGCGCAGGCCCAGGATGGGGTCCGAGCAGCAGGCGGGGCCGGGGGTGCTAACTCAGGAGCCAGAGCAGGGCCGGGCTGGCTCCGAGGGGTCTCCTGCTGTAGGGTTGAGACCCCTGGCCGCCCCTGCCCATGTCCCGCTGCTTCCCAACAGAGGGTCCCAGGGACAGAAACTGGCCCGAGGCCGCCTGCTGCCACAGTCTCCACTCAACATGGAGGACTGTTGAGGATGCGGAGGGCTTTGCCTCCGGCGGCGCGGCAGGAAGCCCAGAGTCACCCCAGCCCCGCCGGACGCGGGGAAGGGAGGACAGGCTTGCAGCAGCCGCGCCCTTGGCCGGGGCTTCAGACTCAGGCTGGGCACAGGCGGGGAGGAGGGATCGACCGGCAGTGGGGACCTTGGCTCAGCTGTTTTGGCCCAAGAATGTTGGTCTTGCCCAGATTTTGCCCGGTTTTGCCCAGTCTTTGCCCGGGGCCTGCGAGGTGCTCAAAGTCGTGTTTTGTGTTGAGCAACGGTCATTGGAAGGAAAAGGTCTGTTTGGCAGAAGTTAAGGCTTCAGACATGCCCAGGACAAGAGGGTGAGGTGGCCACAGGCCCCAGAGTGACCGGACCTCATGATTGGCAGATTTTGACGTAGACCAAGTAGCTGAGCCTTGTCTGTTTTTCACATAAAAGAATTAACCCTAGGAATTCCCTGGGGGTCCAGCGGTCAAGACTCCACACTTCCACCGCAGGGGGCAAAAGTTCAGTGCCTAGTCAGGGAATTAGGATCCTGCAAGCCGCGCAGCGTGGCCAAAAACAAAAGAAAAACAGAAAGAAAAAAAAAGAATTAACCCTGGTGAAAATCATTTCAGAAAAGGAAACGTGGAAACAGAAATGATGGAAGTAGTGAGCGGCCCCATGGACGGATGACTGAGGAACCCAGCCAAGCTCCCCGTCGGGAGACAGTGGTGGAGACAGGGCTGCAGGCCTGGGACCCTCCCCACCTGGCTCCTTTGGGCCCGTCCCTGTGCAGGTCATCCACTTGGGGCAAGTGCCGGAGGGGAGGAGGCCGACTCATTGGCCTGGGGAGAAAAGTCCGGGAACCCGTGCCGCTGAGGGTCCTCGGGGACGCACGGGCCGGGACCACAAGGTGCTGCAGTGCCGCGAGCGGATCCCACACCTGAAGCCCCAGCCCGGCCAAGCTCGTCCCGCAGCCGAGGGGGGAAGGGCGACCCATGCCCAGCTCGAGGGTCCCTCACATAAGCGCCCGGGCGCCTGGGGGCTTGCCCCACCTCCTCTGGGAGCAGGACCCAGCTGCACTGTCACCAACTCACCTCCGTTCCCTGGGCGTTGGGAGCGGTTCATCCCTGGGAGCTGCGTCTCCTAACGCAGCTCTGGCATTTCTTCCTTGTTTAGCGTATGGAGAGCCCCAGACATGGCAGACGTAGGTCCCTCCCAAGCTCGGAGGGGCTCTGGGAGCCCCCAGCTTGCGGTGCGGGGCCTGCCTCAGGTCGGGCCCCCTGCAGGCGAGGCCGAGCTGGAGACTGGCTGCAGGAGGTCATGGGGGTGGTCTTGACACCAGCCGGGGGGGAGCAGGGGCGGAGTTGGGGTGCAGTGCACCACAACAGAAGCCTCCACCCCCCCATGGAGAACTCTGGAGCCTGATGCCCTTTAGGGTTGTCCCCACTGAGGCCTAGAGCAGGGCCTTAATCCCCTGCAAGATGGCGAGTCACACTGGGGGTCAACCCCGGGAAAGAGACTCAACTGTGCGCTGTCGGCAGCCCCCTCCGCACCCTTACCGGGGGTCCGGGCGGCCCGTAGCACCCACTAGGTCTCCACAGCAGCCCCTTCTGGCTCCTACGGCCCTCGGTTCAGGGTAGGTGGAAACGGGGGAGCCACACTGTTATGAGCTGTATGATGTCCCCCCAAATTCATATGTTGAAGTCCCAACCCCCAGGAACTCAGAATGTGACTGTATTTGGAAATAGGGCCTTTACAGGAGTGATAAAGTTAAACTGAGGCCCTTAGGGTGGCCCTGGACCAGTCTGACCGTGTCCTGATAAGAAGAGGAGATCAGGGCACAGACGCACACAGAAAGACGACCACGTGAGGACGCAGGGAGAAGACGGCCGTCTACATGTCCAGGACAGAGGCCTCAGGAGGAGCCCTGCCCACACCTCGACCTCAGACTTCCAGCCTCCAGGACTGTGAGAGGATCTGTGTCTGTTGTTCAAACCCCCCTCCTGAGCGCTTGGTCCTGGTAGCCCTAGGACAACCCCACCGGACCCATCCTGAAAGTGCTGGCTGCTCTGTGCGGAGGTGCCAGGTTCTGTTAGTAAAAATGCGTCAACGGGCGCGCGTGAGAGTAGAAGGCAGGAGGAGAAGGGGCCAAATGGTGCAAAATGTCCCATCGGGTGTGGCAGGGAGGGGGCGGTGCAGGCAGCAAGCGGGTCTCCACGGTCCCACCCCCTGCCAGGCCTCCCCTCCCCCAGGTCTCCCTCCAACCCCAGCCTGAGTGCCGGCTGAAGGTTCTCCCAGCCAGAGGCGGGAGGGAGAGCAGGAACCACGCGCAGGCGTGCAGGATGGTGGTGGAAGCTGACGCATTAGCTGACGCATCAGCTGGACAGGCTGTATCTCACGTCGCGGTCCCCGCACGCTCAGTGCTGTCTCCCAAGGTCTGTCCTTGGCTCTGATGCTCTTCCGGCTCTTCCCTAAAGCAGCTCCTAGGTCCGCTGCCCGCCTGGCCAAAGGCAGGACACGCTTTTGGGAGGGGGCCAAATTCTCTCCCAACTACTGGACAGCCACAGAGTGGCCGGTGACCCTCCGAAGGGGGCACTGACTGGAGCCAGGTCCCCACTGCCTGGCCAAGCGGGACTGTCCCTAGGGCTGTGCTCGCCAAGCAACAGCCCCCCCTCCCGCCGCCTCCCCCAGACCCAGCTCAAACACACCTGCTCCTGCAGCCCCCTGGACGGCCCCTCTCCTGAAGCCTCCCGTCCGTCCTGTGGGATCTTCTCTCCAGCTCTTACCTGGTTGCTATTCTGCTCAGTTAATCATCCCAAGATCTGGGTGCTTTTCTGTCCATCATCGTGTGCTCTCTGCC
Organism: Grampus griseus; assembly: GCF_964374135.1. Taxonomy (NCBI): domain Eukaryota; kingdom Metazoa; phylum Chordata; class Mammalia; order Artiodactyla; family Delphinidae; genus Grampus; species Grampus griseus. The sequence continues at coordinate 87,817,554 of NC_139008.1, read as the reverse complement.
TGCGTCTGTGCCGGGCATCTGGCAGGGGTGGGTTCCTCCAGGCGTTCCGATCGGGCTTCCTCACAGCATGGCGGCCCCAGGAGGGCAGGGCATAGGCTCACCAGCTCCAGTGTCCCATTCTGGTCTCACAGGCCCACCCAGATCCCAGGGGGACACAGGCCCCATCTTTCCAGAGAAGGAGTCTGGGGGCCAGGTTTTGAAACAGCCGCAGCATCCTATGCTAGATTGGCTTCTGGGGCTGAGTGGGGTCCTCCCCGCTACCTGCCTCCCCCAGCCCCTGATATGGGCACCAGAAGTGCCCGATCAATGCCGAGACCACAGGCCCAGGATTTCTGCCACCCAGTGTGGGACGCAGGAGTCCCGGGTCCTGCTGGCGGGCACCCCTGGCAGGCGGACAGTGTGTGCCATGCACCCCCAGGCCAGGCCTCCTGTGCCCTGTGCAGGCTGCACCCTCGCCAAGGAGCACACAGGCGGGGGGCACAGAGGAGCCCCTGCCTAGCAGGGACCCCCGCGTCAGTACCATGCGCGTGTGTGCCTGAGTGTGCTCACGCGTGTGCCTGTGTACACGTGTGCATGTTCATGAGGGTTGCACACGTGTACTAGATGGAGTGGGGAGGGGGTCCAGGCGGAGACAGAGGCCCGGCCAAAGTCTCCAGGTGGGAGAATACGGGCAGGCGCATCTAGCGACCGCGAGAGCCTGGGAGCCAGGGCTGGGGGGGGGGGGGCGCGGAGCCCTGTGGCTCAGAGGCTGAAGCAGGAGCCTCTCAGAGTAAGGCCCAGAGAGGCTGGAGGGACAGCTGGACTTCGTCGTCCGGGACCTTAGGAGAGTCGTGTCAACAGATGGCCAGGGTGAGGGGCCCGCGACCCCTCTGGGGAGAGAGAGGCAGAGACAGACAAAGACAATGAAGAGAGACAGAGATAAAGAGGCAGAGACGGAGACAGAAAGACAGAAACGGAGATAGAGACAGAGACAATGAAGAGAGACAGAGATAGAGAGAGACAGAGACAGAGGGAGACAGAGATAGAGACAGAGACAATGAAGAGAGACAGAGATAGAGACAGAGACAGAGGGAGACAGAGACAGAGAGCATGAGCTGGAAAGAGACGTGGAGCTGACACAGCTGTTGCTTCACATCCAGCAGGAGGCAGGAGTGGCAGGGAGGGCACCCTGCAGTGCCCATGAGGAGCAGCGCGGCTTCGGGTGGGCTCGGGGGCCTGCCCACTGGGCTCAGCGTGTCCACGTGAGAGGAGGGGACCACCACGCACTCAGGGCGCTAGGCGCATCCTTCCCCACCGTGCGGGTGCTCTCGACGAGCACTGTCCCTGGACTTCTTGCTGTCCATCAGGACAGAGCAGAGACGCGAGCCCAGTGGGGGGCGGGCGGGCGCAGCTGGCCCGGGGGTCTTCCGTCCGGCCTCAGGGCACTGCTCTCAGCCCCTCCTCGCAGGACGCTGCCAGCAGGGTGGCGCAGGCATCACCCTCTGGGTCCTCCCTCCCACCCCACTGCTCCCCTGCACCGGCCTGTGACCCCAGGAGAACCCATAGGGCCACGTCCTCCAGGTGCAGGGAGGAGAAGCCAGAGCCCACGCGCCCGAGGAGCGAGGGGCGGCCAGGCACACAGTCCCTGCACCTGCACCAGCCTCCCCGCCAGCTTCCTTGAAAGCTGGGGGCCTCTTTTGTATTCCAAAGTTCAAAGGGCCAAGCTTGCCTGTAATTAAAATGCCCCGTCCTTTAATTACAGGTCCCATAACACATGAAGGGCATCTACTGAAATACGACGTGTTACACAGTCATTTCTCTGCTGTTAATTACTAATTAATGAAGCTATTTCAATTAATAGCTTCCCTACCTCGCTCCCCCTTTGACAGGCGCCGTGCTGGGGCGCGTCCCGCAATCAGATGAGGCTTCCAGCCACCTCGCTGAATATTCATGCCACGGCTTCAACGGTGTTCAATTAAACATGATAAAGCAAGTGCCCATCAAAAGTGTGTTCCTACGCGCAGCCCTGCTCCTTCTGCAGGAACCAGCGGACGGAACAAACGGCAGGCTCCACCGAACACTGGAGAGAACACGGCCCGCGGCCTCGGGGGCGCCCCAAACGCCCAGGATGGCCCCTGCACATCCCGCCCAGGAAAGGCGAGCAGGGGTCCCCCAGGGGCAAGGGGGCACCCCCAGGGCCTTGTCCTACAGCTGAAGGACAAAGCCAGAAGTGGGGGTGGCGGGAGCCCAGAGAGGTGAGGCTAATTAACATGCTAATTACAGATATTAACTGGCCATTAAAGATCCTGTTTTAAAGAAATGACAGAAGAGTGTCACTTATGGTGACCAGGAGGGGACACCCCTCCTGAGAGCGGGAGATGGGGGAGGGAGCCCGGCGAGGCCTGTGTGGGGCTGGTGGGGTCTGGGGACAGGACATCGGGGGGAGCCTGGACTGGCACATCCTGGGCCCCAGAGGGACCCCAGCCCGTCCTGACGCCAAACTCCTGCAGTCCCAGGTCGGGGGACAGCCCTGCCCCTGAGGACACCTGTGCCCTGGGGAGAGGACCGGGGGACGGCCCCCCCAGGACCTCCAACCCCGAAGTCCTGCTGCTGTCTGTCTTCTTGTTAGAAGAGGACACAGACCTTCCCTGGTGACGCAGTGGTTGGGAATCCGCCTGCCAATGCAGGGGACACGGGTTCGAGCCGTGCTCCGGGAAGATCCCACATGCCGCGGAGCAACTAAGCCCGTGCGCCACAACTACTGAGCCTGTGCGCCTAGATCCCGTGCTCCGCAACAAGAGAAGCCACCGCGGGCTTCCCTGGTGGCGCAGTGATTAAGGATCTGCCTGCCAACGCAGGAGACATGGGTTTGAGGCCTGGTCCAGGAAGATCCCACATGCCCCAGAGCAATTAAGCCCGTGCGCCACAATTACTGAGGCTGCGCTCTAGAGCCCGCAAGCCACACTCCAGAAGCCCGGGAGCCTAGAGCCCATGCTCTGCAACAAGAGAAGACACCACGATGAGAAACCCACGCACTGCAACGAAGAGTAGCCCCCACTCACCACAACTAGAGAAAGCTCGCACGCAGCAACGAAGGAACCAACGCAGCCAAAAATAAATAAATTAAATAAATAGTTTTTTAAAAAAAGAGAGAGAAGCCACTGCAATGAGAAGCCCGGGCACCGCAACGAAGAGCAGCCCCCGCTCGGCACAACTAGAGAAAAGCCCGTGCGCAGCAACAAAGACCCAACGCAGCCAAAAATAAATAAATAAATTTATAAAAAGAAAGAAGAAGTGGACGCCGTAACCCCGTGTGTGCAGGCCCAGCAGCCAGCGGGAGGGACCCACAGTGGGGACCCAGACTGGGGGAGGGGTGGTGGGAGAGGGTCCCCGCTCCCATACGCGCACCCCCAGGTCCTGCCGCTCCTCGGGCCCCCTCCCGCCTCGGGGTCCAGCCTCGAGCCTCCCTGCGCCTGGAATGTCCTTCCAACCCGTCCCTTCCTACAGAGCTGAGGGGCAAGAGCACCGGCCTGCACGGCACAGGGTGGCCAGCTGGACCCCTCGGCTCCCACCTGGCGCCCTAGGGAAGCGTCAGGTCGGCTGCTCTGGGGCCGGGAAAAGCCCTGTCAGACGGCGCCCTCTGTCAGCCAGCTGCAGGAGGACAGCAGCCTGGCTCTCCCGAGGCGCCTCCTGGCTGTGGGCCGGGCAGGCAAGGCGTACACACACGCGTGCACAAATGCACACACACACATGCACTATTGCACACATGCCCTGCACAAGTGCACACTCACGGTCCCGGGCGGCCAGAGCCCCTCCTCTCCGGAGGGAAGTGTCTGGGGTTTGGTGGCCCTACAGACTCCGCACCGGCTCTCCCCCTACTGCACTCAGGGTTGGTGTCGGCCCTGGGATCCTGCCAGGGCCAGCCGGGCTGGGGACGTGTCTGAGCCTGGCTGCACCAGATAACACAGCGGGGCCCGGCCATCCTCCCGCCCATCTGTGCTAACGCTGCCCTCCCCGCCAACAACCATTTCACCTGGAATCCTCGGAGCCCGACCCAGGGCCCAACACTGGCATTGGGAAGGGTTGAGGGGCCGCACCCAGCTCCAAGGTGACACTGAGCACGAGGGACGGCAGTGACGGGAGGAGGCTGGGCCCAGCTACTGCACAGCAGGCCCAGGGCCCCCACATCCTGGCTTCTCCCTCCCCTATTCTGCCAGGTGCTAACAGAAGCGTGACCAGACTCGGATTCCAGGAGGCCGGGGATCCCAGTTTACACGTATGCCCTAGGACCCCCTGCTGAGCAGGACCCACCAGCACCTTCTGGGTCCCGCATCCCTTCAGGGCTCGAGCACTGAGACCCCAGACGGCTATGTTCCCACGGGAAGGGCCGTCTCTCTCACGCTCTCCAAGAGTTTACAGTTTGCTGTGGGTTAGAAAGAAAGGTGTTACTCTCACATCCATGCTCACAGCAGCGAATTCACGGCGGCCGAGAGGTGGAAGCAGCCCAGTGTCCACCGATGGATGAAGAGCTGAACAACACGTGGTCCCGCCATGCAATGAAGTATTCCACGGACTTACAAAGGAAGGAAAGCCCAGCACGCGCTGCAGCACGGACGAGCCCTGAGGACACCATGCTTAGCGAGATGAGTCAGCCACAAAAGGACAAACGCCGTAGGGTACGTTTCCATTGAGGTCCCTAGAGGGCCAAGTTCATAGAGACGGAAAGCAGATGGTGCGCGCCAGGATCTGGGGGAGGGGGAGGGGAGAGCTCCAGTTTGGGAGGAGAAAGTCACGACGATGATGGCGGTGACGGTTGCCCAACAAGAAGGCAGAGCATCCCTGCGCTGCAGGCACGAGGACACACCTGCGTCCTGTGTCCTGTGTCCTGTGTCCTGTGTCCTGAGGAAACCACCCCGCCCCGGGGAGTTTCCCGGGCAGGGCTCCCAGCTCGGGAGAGCACAGCCTAGAAACCCACCCGCGGTTTCTCATGAAAACCCCCAGCCGAGCAGACAGCGCGGCCTTTATGGCAAATTAACATTCTGGCTGCATCTCCGTGAACAGTCAGGCCAAACCTACAGGGGCCAGACTCACTCTGTAATCGCGAATCTTTCTTTCAGAGTCTTTCTGATCACAAGTGGGGGGGCTGCGGGAGGAAATCTTTGCTTACATGGAAAATTAGGAGTTGTCTGATTCTAGAATCTACACAGCTGACAGCTACACCAAGCAGCTCCGACACAGACGCACAGGCGGGGTCTGTCCAGAGCGGGAGCTAGGAAACCCCACCTCGGCTGTATTTGCACGTGTGTGTCAGCATCCTGGAGGATCAGTATGTCTGTTCTTGGCATTTTCCTTCGACTGTTTGAAACACGTTGCTGGTTTCCTCGAACTAGTGAAATAAATCTTTAACACTCGTTTATTCTTTTCATAAGAAGGGCCTTAAATAACATTATGGTTTTCTTTTTAAATAGTTTAATAGTCATCATTTAAATAAGGCTTTGGTGTGCTTTTCCATTCTCATAGTTTCTTTTCTCTGCATATACATCTTGCAAAATCTATTATTAATCCGCGAGACGACCGGTCCCTCTATTGTAAATAAGGAGGGAGAAAGAGAATGCGGACCGGTGGGTTCACTGGTTCCGGGGCGTGTCCTGGCCAGGAGCGGGTGCCCACGCGCCCTCCCCAGGCACCAGGGGAGCAGGACGCATCGCCAGTGCCTGGGAATCCACGGGAGGGGACGCCGGGGGCAGGGTCCCCAACGATGCACAAGGGCCTCGAGCCCCCACTTCTGCCCACCCATCGAACTGGGGGGCCTCAGCTTGGGTGCCTAGAGAAGCGGAAACACCACAGCCCTCCCTGGCCTTCTTCTAGAGCTGTGGTCCTCAGCCAGGGGGCAGGTCTCCCGGGGACACTTGGTGATGTCAGGAGACAGGGTTGGCTGTCATGAGTAGGGGGGTCATCTAGTGGGTGAGGGCCAGGGACGCTGCTAAACGCCCCGCAGTGCACAGGACGGCCCACCACAGAGATCCGACCCCAAGAGCAGAGAAACAGAGCCAGGCAGGTCTGGGGAGAGACTCCCGTGGGGCGCCCTGCCCTGCAGTGACACGGCCCCGGGCGGGCTGACCACGTGGGGCTTGGTCTACGAGGAACAGGCCGTGTCTGTGACGAAGCTGCTGCTACTGAAGATGCTAATCCACCCACCGTGAGGTCCCACCAGCCCGGAAGGAGGCTGCTACCCCCAAGGGCGGGGGAACCGGACCGCACTCTCCTGCGGGGCTGAGGCTCCCCCGCCTCTGCTCACCCTGCGGGCCAGGAGCAAGGGGCCTCTAAGCTGAACGCTGTCCCCGAGGCTGACGGCGCTGGGTCCTCGGGGACAGGGGGTCGGTCGGCTAGAGGTCCTCATGGGCGGGGCTCAGGTCCACCCGCTGGGCCTTCCCGAACACCAGGAAGGTGCATAGCCCGAGGCTGCTGACTGCCGCCACCAGGTCGAACACGGACGTCCAGGAGCCCGTGGTCTCGATGAGGTAGCCACCCAGGCACACGCCCACGACTCCTGCACCCTCGAGAGGGGACAAGCAGACGGGGTGATGGGCCATCCCGCCCCTTTGAGGACAGCTTTGAGGGGAGCTGAGGGCGGGGGGCCTGAGGGCATGAGCCCCGTCACCGTCACCCAGGCACTTGGCCTCTGGGGACCCTGGACCTCGGGGATTCACTCACATCTGCGGGTCACGTGGTTGGGGACGGTTACATGCCATTGGAAGCATGAGCACCGTGGTAGACGGCTCTGTGCTCTCCCCCGGCCAGCTCTGGGGTCTGGGCTCCCCCCCCCCGCCACTGCTCTGACACTGTGGGGACCCCCCAAGGGGTGCCACACCCCACCCTGAGGACCGAAGCAGCGGAGCAGGTGGGAGGACACAGGCGTGGGGCGGCGCCCCGGGGAACTCTGGGTTTGAAACCCGCAGGCAGGGGACCCCAGCCCACTTCTCACCTGCCAAAGCCCCAGCTGTGTTGGCCACACCTGAAACAGGACAGAGAGAACGAGGACCAGTCAGCGGAGGCCCACTGTGACCCTCCCACGGCGCACCCACCTGGGGGCCCTGGGAGCGGGGAGGGGGTGAGCAGGGGGGCGCAGCCACTTCCTGTCCAACGAGGGGCCAAGGTCCTCACCAAAAAGAAAGCCGGCACAGGACGGGGCCAGGTCCTGGATATTAACGGAAATGCCGCTGCGGGAAGAGGAAAGGACGCGGGTGAGTGACCACAGGGCGGCCGCCACCCGCCACCCGCCAAGCCGGCGGTCGGTCCTCCGATCACCTGGATTCCGGAGGCTGGCCACGCCAGGAGCTCAGCTCCAGCTCAGCGGTTACGCATGGGACCCACTCCCAGGATGAAACAAGACAGGGAGGTGAGTTTGCCTGGACTCACACTCATTTGCCACCCGATAATCTGGAAAACGACATCAAGGTGCCGATTCCCAAGACAAGTCAGTGCAGTTTTTCTGACTAAACACTGAGCTGCTGCGCAGGCCGGGAGGCCCGCAGAACAACACGTGGGATCCGATGGGCTCGCTCCCCACCTTTGGTTCAAAAGATGCTGCTTGGGGACCCTCATCTGCTCTGCCAGCCCCTCCCCAAGCACCCGTTTTGTTTTCCCAAAAGGCCCAGGTCCTCACCGGCTTGATACCCTGACTGCCCTTCGCCTCGCGGCTCACTTGTGGGGACCTGCCATGCGCCCGCCCTCCATGTGCGCCCCGAGCCAGGGGCCCCGGACCCGGGAGCCCAAAGGCAGCGTGGGTGGCTCTGGTGGACGAGGAACCTGGCCCTTACCTGTGGTTGAAGGTCTGGAGGCCGATGGAGGCTGATGCAAAGACCACAGACTTACAAAAGCTCGAGGTGTGGCCCAAACACAGGGCAAAAACGCTGGACAGGCCGAGGCCCATCGCCTGCGGGAGAGACGAGTGGGGACGGGGTGGGAGTCTCGCCCCTTCCTGGGCTGCCTGAGCCACACTGAACGAGGGTCGGTGGGCACCCCTCCCGGGCTGGGGCCTGCCTGGTGGCCACTGGGACGAGGCTGCACGAATGATCTGGACCTGCTGGTCGTAGCCCATTCGACGTGAGCCGACCCAGGCCCCCAAACGGGCACCAGGACTCAGGGAAGGGCCTCAGGTCAGCCAAGCCAGTCCCAAGCACTGCCCCACAGTGCCCTCCAGCCACTGTGCCACACCAGTCCCCTTCTAGGTCAGGGGCCCCAGGAACAAAACAGGGATGTCCGGAGGGAGAGAGCCGTCCCACGACCCTCCTACCTGCATGAACTTCCGCACAGTGATGGTCCTGTAACCTAGACGGGGAGACCAGGAGACATCCTGTCGGCCCATCTGTGCTGTCCCACCCCAGACGGCACCCAGAGTGGGTCCCACCCTCACGGCTGCGCGGAGGGAGCGGGGAGAGGAGGGCCGGGCTGGGCTGGCGGTGGGGCAGCCCCTGCATCGCCGTGAGCCGCGCGCACACGTGTATGAGCCTGTGCACTTAGAGGGTTCCCAAGGCCGAGGCCTGGCAGACGCACCTGAGGAAGGCCACTCTATGGTTACAAAGTGCTTGCTTTGTGTTTCTACCAATTTTCTAATTTTTCCACAATGAGTGGGTGGTTCTTCTGTAACTAGGACAAGACTGACATTTAAGGACGTGCAGTGCAGGGTCGTGGGGAGCTTGCGTGTCTGCGGGACAGTCATCCTCGGGCCGTGTGCACTCGGGTCTCAGGCCTGAGACCTCTGACCTCACCAGGTGCCCTTTCCTCCTCTGAAGAGGCCGGGGGCTGTGTCCAGCCCCCAGGTGGAGGAATTCCACCGTCGCAGTGTGACTGTGTCCCAATGTCCCCACCTGGGGAAACAGGCTGGGGGGTGAGAAGCTGGAGGCAGTCATCAGCAGAGTCGGGCCGGGAGCCGGGCTCCACGGGCCCACCTGGCTGGCTCTAAGGGCCAGGGGTCCCACTCTCACGGCCTGGTCCTCGGGGGCGTGGCCTCTTCCCATCGCTACAGGAGCACCCCAGGTGGGGTGCCTCTCTGCCCCCCAGAGTGAGGCAAAGCCCAGGCATGGCTCCCTGCCCGGCCCCTCCCCCAGGGCTCACCCTGATTGATGAGACGGTCTGAGAGAAGCCCGCTGAACAGACTGGCAGGAATGGCCACTAGCCAGGGCACCACGTTGAAGACCCAGCCCTGCAGGGAAGGAGGGTGCAGGGGCCTCAGAGGCCACCAGGGCAGGTGCGCGACCACGGGGAAAGGATGAACAGCCCAGGCGGTCATCCACGCCCACCACTGCCCACCAGGCTCTCTGCCCACAGGCTGGGCCTCCGAGATCCTAAGTCATCCCCGACCTTGACTGAGCGCTGGGCCCCCAAGTGCTATCACCCCTGCAGGGAGAGCCTCCCTCACGGCCCCCCACACCCCGCGGGGCAGAGCTGGGGGGCCGCACCCTGCCCAGAGTGTGCAGCCAGGGGGCCCCGGTCACCAGAATTGGGAGGGTAGCCGGGCGGCTGGGGTGCAGTCAGCCAGGCTGACCAGCAGCTGACATCTGTGCCCACATCACAGCCCCTGCGTGCCCCCCCACCCCCCGGGAAGGACTGTCCGCAGACGGGCAGGCAGCCGGGGCAGCAGCTGGGCCTCTCCTGTGTGCACCCAGGTGCAGCCGCTGAGCCAGGAGGCAGCAGAGCCGCCAGAGCTCGGCGGAAGGAACCCAGGGCCCCTCTGCGTGTGCTTCGCGGCGCCCCCCAACCCTGTGAGCTGCTGGGCGGCCAACCCACCTTGGAGCTGGGGAAGGTCTCCTTAAAGAAGGTCGGCAGCCAGGAGAGGAGGATGAAGAAGGAGCAGGCCGCCGAGAGCTGGGAGATGATGGCCGCCCTGGGGGGGGGGGGGGCCAGGCTCAGGGTCCACACCCCAGCCCCCTCCCCACACCCAGGGCAGCCAGGGGCCTGAGGGCGCGGAGCCCAGAGTGGAGCCGCCCCAGCGTGGGCCGCTCGCCCTGTGGCCGAGGTCCCCAGGGCCCCAAACCCCATCCCCGCAGCAGCCCGGCTCACCAGACAGAAGGCTTTCGGAAGAGCTGTCTCCAGGGCACCTTGGTGTGTCTGGACACCGGCAGGCCCTGCGCCAGGACGCCCAAGGCCAGGATGAGATCTGAAGGGCAAGGCATCTCCACGTGAAAGCCATTCAAAGAGGGTGGACGGCTCTGCCCCCACAGGCCAGAAGCTGGGGGCGGCTCGTGGGTCCCCGGCTGTGCCTGGGGGCCAACCTGTCCTCTCCGCCAGAGCCTGGGCTCGGCAGCATCTGCCCTCGAGGGTGGACAGTAGTGTTGCCATCTGTCCCCTGAGTCCTCAAACGCTCCAGGCCCCACTCCTGTCACCGGGAGCCACCTCTACCCCTGCAATCTGCCTCTGCCGGCTGCGCAGCCCCCTGCACGTGTGCGTTCACCCGGCGACTCTCACACCAGACTTGACCGTAGCCGGCTGAGACTCAGGGAGTGGGCGTCTTCTGTGAGGCTCTACCTAGGGGATCCTGGGGCCCCCGAGCTGGCCTGCTCTTGGGGGTTCGGTGGCCGCTCGCTGGAGGGGACAAGGCACCAGGGCCCCCGCCCTTCCCGGGCAGCAGCACGTACCTTTCTCACCCAGCAGACACCTGTACACGTAACACACCCACAGCAGGGTGAGCCCACCCGAGAAATAGAAGACGCTCGGCCAGCCGTACCAGTCCAGGAGCAGGGAGCCTACGGCCCCCGTCACCAGTGTCCTGGAACGACAGAGAGGGGCGTGGCTGGGACCCTCGCTTCACTGGGGTGCGGAGACATCTCCGAGATCCCTACCCCAGGTGACCTGAGTCCCTAGAAAAGAGCATTTCTATCCCCTGTGAGGCAACTGCCCGGAAGGCTGGTCCCCAGGCAGCTTGCTAGGGATGTGATAAATGGAATGTTTATAAATGGAATATTTCCTGCCATATCAACAAACAAAGGATGTCACATTCATCAAGGATTGCAGCCCTCCAACGTGAGCCAGTGAGCCCTGAGGAAACTCAGGGCTGAAAAGAATACCTGCTATCCTGCAGCCGTCTGACTGCAGCCACTCCCTGCGGTGAGCCCTGCGGAAACTCAGGATGTGAAAATACAGGACACTGGCCCCAGAGAGCTGAGGTGCACATCAAAGGAATGATTTCAGTGAGCCCAGACTCTTGCATCTTCCCAGATACAGAAAAGCACTAAATTCCTAAACTTGACAGATCGGGTTTTCTTTAATTAACAATAATTTTTGACCATTACCAGCCCTTTTGTTGCAAAACTCCTCTATATCCTGGCTCCTCCCCTCACCTCCTGGGAGCAGTTTCTCTGAAATGCTGTCTCCCGGGCTGCAGCCCTCATTTTGCCCCAAATCAAACTTAACCTCATGTTGTGCATTTTTTTAAGACAGATGCAAGCTTTCCGGGGACTCCCGGTGCCACGGGGGCCAGCGTGGACGTGGCAGCCGTGATGTGGCACACGGGTCCTGTGTTGCCCTAGTATCTCCTTACTAGGCCTCCCAGTTGGCCTACAGTTGTGTGTGGATCCTTTTAAAATGAAAAGGGCAACGAGAAGACAGCGGTGACAAGAACACGCTGAAACATAAAACCTCCTTGCTGTTTTCAGCTGCTCATATCAGAGAGGATGAAATTTCAAAAAGATTTCAAAATGCAAAAACAACCACCCAACCCAGCTGCCTCCCCAGGTCCTGCCAATGCTATTGTCCCAAATATGCCCTCGAGGCCCACCCCTCCCCCAGGCTGGCCTGCCTGTTCGGAGGCTACCCCTCAGCTGCCCCCCACCTGCTGAGGCTTGGCCAGGAGATAAAGGAGAAAGGCTTTCCCCCAAGGCCAGTGGAGGGATGCCTTCCGCTCTGAGCCTCCATTTCCCCATCTGCGGGGAGGGGGTGGGCACGGTCTCTCCCTGTACCTCCCCTGCACCCCACTCCCTCCCCGGAAGGCCCAGGTCGCCCAGTGAGACGAGATTTCAGATAAACAATGAAACTCTCCTGTCCGTGTATTGCTTCTCTGAAATTCACATGTCACTGGGCCCCCTGGGTTTCTATCTGGGCCGCTCCCAGCCCCGCAGCAGGTACCCCTCACCCCTCTGCATTCTGCCTGGACCTCGGCAGCAGTAACGTGAGGGCCCTGAGCCCGGGGGTCGTGAAGCCCCAACAGGACAGCAAGACGTCCTTCCAGCCCCAGTGCAGTCACCCCAAGGAGGGTCTGGCGCTCTGGGGGGTGCAGTGGGGAGGGGCACAGGTCTGGACCTTACAGGTCTGGACCTTTCATGTCTGGACCATGACGGGTACCCTCTGGGGCGAACGCAGGCCACCTCCCCCATCGGGACGGGCACCCCATCCAGTTCTGTCAGCACAGATGGAAGGGAACGTAACACCCCAGCCCATGTGCCGGAGCCCCAGAGCTCTGGTCACGTGCCGCTGGCCCGAGAGGGACAGAGCATGCATGGAGATGGGGGTGGCAAGCGCCTCCCAGAGCACAGAGTCACCAGACCTGCGTCACCCTGTCCCAGACGTGCACGTGGCCCGTCCCCACCAGACGCACCGAGGCGCTCTGCCAGGTGCACGCCCTTCGCCTCCCCACACCGACCCCCCCCCCGCTCGGCCCCCCCCAGGCCGGGACTTACCCAAACTGGGAGCCGGCCCCCACGGTGCTGTAGGTGAAGGCTCGCTCACTCTCCCGCACCTTCTGGGACAGCAGGCTGGTCAGCGCAGGGAAGTAAACCCCTGGGGCGGCAGAGAAGGCAGAGGCCCGCGCAGAGCTGTGTCCCGAGCTGGCCCGCGGGCCCTGCCGGGGTGGCCGGCAGAGGGGTGAGACGGGGCTGGAAGCTCCGCGGGGCCCTCGGTGATTATTCAAGTCCGGGTCTCCTTCCTCCCGCTGTCACCCCCAGGGATCAGCAGGGCTGGGCTTTTCCCAACACTCAGCTAAAGAGACAGCTTGGGGAGCGGGGGGTTCGCTCAAGGTCCTGCCACCAGGACGGCTGCAGGGGGGCTTCTGGGCCCAAGCTGGCGCTCCTCCACTGTCACGCCAGCTCCCAGAGCCACACGGCTCCAGAGTCCTGGCACCAACATGCAGAAGCACACACACAGGTGACAAGTGACAAGTGCACACGCACACACACTGACACACACGGTGCGTGTACGTCGGTGAGACCTGAACAGCCCCGTGGAACTGCACTGCCAGGTCCTGGATGTGATGCTGCCCTGTAGATACGTGAGATGCCACCACAGGGAGGTGGGGGAGGGAGCTCGGGACCTCCCTGTACCTTTCACTGCAACTTCCTGTAAAGCTATAATTATTTTAAAATCTAGTTAAAAAAAAAAACACGGCATTGGCGAAAGCAGCTCTTGCCCGTTACACTGCGCTTTTCTCCAAAAGCACCTGGGGAAGCTCAGAGGCCAGGGCACATAGGGACAGGACTTGGTCCCTGCCTTCCCTTTGGGGCCCCAGGCCCCTGCTCACACCATGTGGGGAGCACGTGGGGTGAATTCAAAGGAGCGCAGGTGCTGGACTGCCTGGACCACCAGGACCACATGTGGGCCGGCCCGGTGGGGCTGATCAGGAAACAGGCAGAGGCCCATTCCAGGATATACATCTGGGGTCTTGGGGGTACGGGCTAGAGGCCCACGCCCCACCAGAACTCTGGGAAGTGGGGAGGTGTGGTGAGGAAGGGGTCACGTCCAGCGGACGGATGCTGTCAGATGCCATGCTGGTGGAGGGCAGGAGCTCAGAAGGCCGTCCCACTCCCTGGAGGGTGGGTGTGCGCCCCTGCCACCAGCTCCCCCAGGCCACTGGGGATCTTTGAGGGGGGCTCTCTCCAGAAGTATAATATCCCCAAAGAACGAGAGCGGGGGGCTTGGGAAAGCTGGCATCCCCTCAGCCTGCTGGCCCGGCCAGCGCGGGTGTGGCCTCCGACTGGCAGGACACAGAAACTGGGCACGTGCCCACCATGCGGCTGGTGGAGGCGACGGTGCCACGTGGCAACCTGGCTGACACCGGATCCCTGGAGCGGAAGTTTTGGCAGAGGAGGACACGTGACATTAAAACGTGCCAGCCAGACTGTGAAGTGACTCTAGACACGGAAAGTGCCTTGGGCGCCACGGCCTCGAAGCACAAACAACGCCCGGTGCAGGGAAGCGAAGCCAAGAGCCGGCAGCCCGCCAGCGGGGACGGCCCGAGCTGTCCGCCTGCCAGGGAGGAGAGCCCATGACCTCAGCAGCAGCAGCGCTGCAGCACTGACGCACCCGCTCTGAAGTGAGGCACACCACATGCAGGGGCACACACGAGGACACACGTGCACGCCCATGAGCACCCACCTGAACACGCGCCCGTGCACACAGGTATGCATACACATACATACGCGGGCACACACACCCGTGCACACACTCCCCTTGCTCTGCGGCGCGTGGGCCCGAGGTCCAGCCCCCCGCAGCCCCCCTACCTTGGAGCAAGCCCGTGAGGATGCGAGAGAAGGTCATGAAGGCCAGGTGGGCGCTGCTGAGGCGGGAGAGCAGCGGCGTGGCGGCGGTGATGAAGCCCCAGGCGGAAGCCGACAGCAGGATGACCTTCTCACCCCCGATCCTGCACGGGGGACGAGAGGGCAGTGACGGGAGCTGTGCGGCTGGGCTGCAGGCCGGACCAGGAGACCCTACCGTGGAGGAACCCGGGGAGGGGGCCGGCACCGCCCGTCACTTGGAGCTGCCCTCTGGGGTGGGCGCTGCAGCCACATCCCCTCTGCAGAGGAGGCCGAGGCTGAGCGCGCAGGGTACAGCCGGGTCCCTCTGTCCCCATGGGCCCCAGAGCTGCCTCCTCGGATGCCGGCTGCTCCTCAGGGAACCAAGCACCCGAGACACGCTGAGCGCCGGCCCCAGCCCACCCCTGCGCAGCCCTCGGGTCTCCCAGCCCCTGTCCTGCTGTGGGCGGGGCCTCCCCCCATTCCCTTCCTAGGAGCCACCTCCCAAGCCCTGCAGCGCGGGAGGGATTACCGGTCCCCCAGGTGGCCGCCCACCACCTGAGTCAGGCAGTAGCCCCAGAAGAAGCTGCTGAGCACAACACCGGCCTCCTTCTTATTCCAGCCGAAGTCCTGGCTCATGGCGGCGGCACAGACGGGCATGCTGACGCGGGCGCAGTATAGCAGGCATGTCCCCAGAAGCAGCGTCCCTGTCCACACCTGGCACTCGGGTCTGGGGAGAGAAGGGCCCGGTCAGGCCCAGGAGAGGCTGTTGGATGGGGCCCCTCGGCCACCTCTCAAATGTCCACCTGCTCACGTCTGGTGACTCCTGGGAGAAACGGGCAGACACAAGAAATGATGCACGGGGTCCCTCAAGCAGCAGGGGTGGGAGCGGCCGGATGGCTGTCGCAGGGCAGAGGCTGAATAGCTGCAGCTGGGGAGGTGCTGCTCTCCAGGTCCCGGGCTCTCGGTTTCCATGGACCAAGGGCCCAGGAAGGCAGCAAGCTGACAGCTGGTAGCCGGCCAAGGGGGCGACGGGCTGGGGAAGAGGACCCCAGCCACAGCAGAGAGGAGGGTACCACAGCACCATGGGCCCCCGCAGGGTCCCCAGGAAAGCTGGGTCTGCCCAGCAGACCACCTTGGGGCAGACAGGCCCTGGGAGGAGCCTGGGCAGCAGTGAGGCAGCCCTGGCCGCCTGGGAAGGTTGCCAGACCAAGTCTATACAAGTCCCCAAAGCTCCTGGCCAGCACCGTCGACTGTCAGTCACCAAACCAGGAAGTCAGAAACTGCCAGAGTGCAGAGCCCGGAGGAGCCCAGGAGACGCAGGTGCCTGTGGGACCCTGGGCGGGGCCCTGGGACCCCGGGGGAGAGTGCAGAGCCTGGAGGAGCCCAGGAGACGCAGGTGCCTGTGGGACCCTGGGCGGGGCCCTGGGACCCCGGGGGAGAGTGCAGAGCCCGGAGGAGCCCAGGAGACGCAGGTGCCGTGGGACCCTGGGCGGGGCCCTGGGACCTCGGGGGAGAGTGCAGAGCCTGAGCACAGCGTGGGCTTTGGCAGCAGGACTGCCCACGGCAGTCCACTGATGGGGACCAATGGACACTGACCTAGGACGTGAGTGGGGGACACGTGTGGAGCGCATGGCAGTCTGTACTGCCTTTGCAGTAGCTCTGTACATCTAGAACTGCCCTAAGAGACAAAGTTTGGGGAGGGGGGATTGGTATTTTTTTAACGAAAAAGAGAGAGGAGACTCAGTGCCCTTTGTGCAGGTGGAGGGGGGCTCAGTGGGGGACGGCCTGGGGGAGGAGCACCACTAGTGACTTGCAATGTCTTTGCACAGGGCGGGGACGTCCCCTGAGGGTGGGGGCCACAACTGGGGGGGGGGGTCGGGAGAGTGGACAGGCCTTGAAGCAGTCTCAGTGGGGCCTTGGGGGTCCTGCCTGCACCTGGACTCACCTGCCCAACTGGGGCAAGGGTTCTCCCCAGGGTGGGGGGTGGTGGTGGTGCGAGACGCACAAAGGGAATAGGTTCAGGCTGTGGGGAAGGCACGGGGCCGGGGCTCCAAGCCCAGGGCCCCCGAGGCCTGCCCAAAGCAGCCCGAGGCATTAGTGCTGTAGACCTTGGGGAGGCCACTGGACAGGTGTCCAGGAGGGTGAGGCCGGCAGGAGCCGCACGGGCAGTTCTCAGAACAGAGGGAAGGACGCCTCTCACCTGGCGGATGACCCAGGACACTGGAGTCTCACCCTCGCTCCCCAAACCCCCTTGGACCCCTGTCTGGACCTGGCGGGGGCTACCCCCACTGGCCGGGCACGTGAAAAGAACAGCCAGTGGGGCCCAGGGTAGTGGAAGCTTGGACTCCATCTGCGGACACGGGCAGGTCCCCTGCCTGTGGGCCCCACCCAGGCTCAGGCTGTGAGCCGACTCCGGGGGGACAGTCCAGGGTGAGGCCAGGACCACCCCTGGGAGGGCCGGAGCCCTCGCCTGCACGCCTCCCGGGGGTGAGAGACCTCGGAGGCCCTGAGGGTCTTGCCCGCTGGCAGGCAGCACCCGCACCAAGAACTGATAAGTGCGTGCGGACGGCTGTGTCCGTTATCTCCGGGGCAGGACCGCTGGGCCAGCAGCGAGGTGGGGCTGCCCCCCACCCCCTCTGGCCCGCACCCTCCTCCTGGCAGGGTGGACTCCGCACCCCTGGCGCTGGGGGAAAGTTTCGGGGAGGGAAGAAGCTGCTGTCCTGGACCTGGTCACAGACAGGGCGGGGGGTGGGGGGTGGCACGTGGGGCCCGTCGCCCGGCCTCCCGAGCTTCAGTTTCCTCGGTGAAGATGGGCTCATGTCCCTGACACCCAGCTCCTTCTCGGGTCAGTGAGCAGCAAGGTGACCCACCAGTTCCTGGAGCCCCAACAAGGAGCTGTCGACCAGCCAGCGGGCTGGGAGAGGCCTGGCACCAGCACGGCCCTCCTCCACAGGCGCCTCCCCCGGCTCCGCTCCCCCTGGCACATCAGTGTACTTTTCCACAGTCCAGGGAGCGAGTCGGGGAGCCTTCCCCGTGTCTCAGGCCTGCAGAGGCCTCCCCGGCCCCGCTGCTGCCCTCACAGCTGAGGAGCTGTTGCCCCAGGAGGCTGCAGCGTCTGGCAATCCCACTGGCGGAGACAGCTGCTTCCAGGCTCGAGCCCCTCCCTCGGGGGGGTTTGGGGTGAAGGAGCCCGGCCTGCTGTCCCCAGACAGAGCCGTGTTTGTGGGCGGCGCCCGGTTTGGAGTTTGGGAATTACAGTCCAAAGTGTTCTGCAGCCCTCAGTGATGTGTGTGGTCTGATGTAGTGACCAACTCTCCCGGAGGAGAGACTTGGGTGCCGCTCTGGGCCCTGGCCTGACTCGGGGAAACCTGCCCTTCCCTGTGCCTCAATTTCCCCGTGTGCACTGGACCACGGATTTCAAACTGGGTCTCTGGGTGCCCGGAGGGGTGCCATGGGTGGGGCTCCCAGGCAGCACTCTTGGACGAGTTGCTTTTTATATTAGAACCTCCTATAGGAGTCCAATGGGAAATAGGGTCCCGTGCTGGAAAGCCTGCCGTTCTGCAGTTCCAGGAGCCGGCCGCTGGACCGTGCCTCGGCAGGGGCTGGGGGGCTGCTCCCTTCGGAAACTGCCCGGTGACCCTCAGTGACGAGGGAGGGGCCGTCACGCCCCCACCCTCCTTCCTGGTTCGTAAAGTGTGCCTGGAATGACTCAGAAGCCAAGATGCTGAGGATGACAGTAGCACAGCGCATGCGGCAGGTCTCGGTGGCCTCCCCCCTGGAGAGGCTAAGGCGGCGGGAGGGGGCGGAACCCCACGGGGCAGGTCGCAGACTCACCTGGGGCCTGGTGGTCCCAGACGCTAGTTTCCTTTACAGAACCAAAGACTGTGAGGGGCGGGGCAGGGGCGGGGCTGGGGTTCTGCCAGGCCAGCGAGTCCCCAGGAGGCACCCGCTCAATGTCTGAGTTTGTGACATGCAACCCCTGGGGGCTCAGGGCCTGTCTCCTCCGCGGCTCCAACCGTGGGAATGACACCCCCAGTCCACCCTCTTGCCCCCTGTTTCCCAGCCCCGCACTTCAGGCCTTCGGGGACACTGCTCCCTCTGAGCAAACATCCCACCAGGCCTACTGGGAGGCACGGTCCAAACTGCCCACCAAAACCAGCCCAGCCGGCCACCCGGGCCCACCAGGACGGAGCCAGCAGAGGACTCATGAGCCCAGCCCTGCCGTGGCCTCCGACGCCCGTCCAGGGCCACCTGCACGGCCCTGCGGGCGAGCCCTCGGCAAGCACACACGCACGGGTTGGTGCACAAGGGGAGTGGCAGGGGCTGGGGAGCAAGGCTTTTAACTTCCCACGAACAGCCACAGCCCGAAGTTGCCTTTAAAAGGAAGTTTTATTCCTTTATGTGGTCAGAGCAGCGGAGGGTCACCTGCGCGCAGATGGGACCGCGTCCCCGGCACCTGCCCCTCCCTCGGATGCACTGTGCCGGCACCCCGGGAGCCTGGCTCTGTTTGCTCTCTGGGTGGGAAGTCCAGTTAGAAACAGGGGAAAGCCAGATGAGACTGACCTGCTCTGGAAGGCTGGCAGGGTACCGAGAATACGGTGCTGCCCCCCCGCCTCCTTGTGGCCCCGGGAGGTCAAGAAGGGCCCGTCAGCTTTCAGGCAACCAGCCCACTCTGAGTTTAAGGCGCTGGCATGGGACGCCCTCTGGAGCTGGGGGGCCAGGTGCTGTGTGCTTCCTCCCTGGGCCCCGGAGGCCCCCGCAGCCCTGGCCCTGAGTTGGCGGGCAGCGCCACTGGGTGGGCAAAGGGACGTCCTCCACAGCTGCTGGGGACACAGAACAGGCCAGCTGGAGGTCTGGCTGGAGGGGTTGACCCAGACACGGCCAGCTGCCAGAGGCCCGATTAGGACGCCAGACGCAGAATCCTGGCCCTGCGGACGGGCTTGCTAGGAACACGGAAGGTCATGGCAAAATCAGCCACAAAAGGCCTGAAGACCTGCCTCTAGCCCACTCTGTCCACTCCCGAGCCTTGGGTCTGAGCCCCCAGCTCTTCAGGGTGCTTCCGTGAACCTTCTAGAACCTTCTGCATCCTGCAAATGGCCCCTGTGCATGAGAAGCACCCACGGCTGAGCAAACACAAGGTCACGTGGACCCTCGATTCAGAAAAGGGAAATGAGTCGGCGCTGGGGGCAGAGGGCAAGCAGGGGCAGAAGGCAACCGCCGGAGCGCGCGGGCCCAAGGCTGCCGGCGCCCGGCTGGGACGTCCCTGGGGAGCGGCCCTGCCTCGGGGGTCATCCACATGGCGGCAGCCGCCCACGGTCGCCCTTGTCACGATTCTCATCACCTTTAGCCACTCGGGGGTGCGAACCACCTTTTCCCGCTGAGCCCCACTCCACCCAGGACCCCCGCTACCCCACCTGCAGGTGCTCCTTTCTAAACTGGGCGGGGAGGGAGGCGGTGAAGGCAAAGCCGGCCAGGTCTAGATCCGTTAAAGCGTAACCGAGGGGGAGGTTTCAAAACATTCTTCAGAGGTCCCGGCCCTCTGCCCAGCTGGCTGCGGAGCTGCCTGCCACCTGGGTCGGCGGGGCCTCGCCTCGACAAGGGCGGGGAGAGAGCGAGGGAGCAGAGGCGGCCGCAGGGCGCTCCCCAGCCGGGCACACCCCGCATGCCTGCCGCCCTCCTGGGCACCTGGCAAGGAGACCCCGTGCTGCAATTTGGGCTTTGGGGCTCCCGCCCTCACCAGGCCCTGTCCCAAGGGAGCCTTCTGGCTTCTGAGGCCTTCCTGTGATCAGCTGTGGGAGGCGGGTCCCGCAGGCAGCAGGGCAGGCCCGGGGGACTCAGAGCTGGAGGTGGACGGGCCTGGAAGCGCAGGGCCTGACTCTGGGCCTGGGTTCCACTGGAGGACCTGAGGGAGCTCTGAGCGGCGGGCGGCCTGGGGGCTGCTCTGAGGGCTCGCCTCTCGGTCCTGGTCGCCCTGTGAGTCATGCTGGTGAGCAGATCCCTGTCCCAGGGCCTTCTGCACCCGGCAGCAGAAGAGGGCGGCCTGCCTGGGCTCTTCCTCCCTCACAACCGACACCCCCGTGGGGACCCTGTTGGCGTCACGTCTCTGGCACACGACGACAGCAGGGCTCAGCCAACTGCTGCAGGTGCCGGTGTGGTCCCCCCAACGCCCCCCAGCCCACTGCCTGCCTGCGCAGGTGGCACTCAGTGGGTGGTCACAGGTGCGGTCCTGGGGGTGGGGAGGCCGTGCCTGGGAGCCACCCTGCCCAGCCAGGCAGGCCTCCCGGGACAAGACACTGCGCACACCACCCCCAGGACCGGGGCGGCCTGGAGAGAGTGCAGGGGGCTCTGGGTGGGTGGGGGGTGGCACTGGCCCTGGATGGGAGGCGTGGAGGTGCAAGGCCCCCCAGGCAGAGCAAAGGTGCGGGGCGGCAGGGAGCCATCTCTGCCCAGGGCGCCCGCTCCCTCCCCTGACCGCCGCCCCGCCCCCACCCCCCGCCGCGAGGCCCCACCTGGACCACTGGGCGTCCTCGGCCGCTTCCCTGCGGGCCTCATCCGGGAGCGGCTGCATCGGGCGCGGACGGCGTGGGCACAGGGTGTCCGGGTCCGTTCCCGCCCAGCCGACCCACCGGGCAGCGCCGCCCAAGTCCACGTGTCAGTCCCAGCTGCGCTTCCGACCGGCGTACTCCCAGGACGTGTCGCCCCCGGACGGCCACCGCGGCGGGCGGGGCGGGGCGCGCAACTTGGGTCTCCGCCCTGCTCACTCCGTCGGAAAGGCCAGACCTGGCGCTCCCGCGGGCGGGCGGGTCAGACCCTCGCGCGCCGGGGCCTCCTCGCTGCCGGTCGCGGAAGTTCGGGATGGCGCGGGCACTTCCCCTCCAGGCGGCAGGAAGGATGGGGCTTTGGAGGGGCTGAGCCGGCGTGATCCCGGCCGGACACATTGCTGGCAGGGCAGCCTCCGCGCACACACACAAATGGAGGTGTGGTGGGGTGGTCCTCACCTCGCAGGGCTGCCTACGCATCCGTTGACGGCTCGGGGTAGTCTCACCTGTGCAAGGACAGCAAGACTCAAGGGGAACCAATTTTTAAAATGGATCTTTGAAGGTGGGCTCCAGCCCTGTGACCCTGGACCAGCCTGGGAGCCCTGGGCAGCCCAGCGCTTGCGGGGGGTGGGGGTGGGGTGGGGGTGGGGGTGGGGGCTGAGTGTTCTGAGTACGGACACGTGCCGGGCCCCACGCTGAGCCCTGTGGATCCTCAGTCTCAGGGCTCCACCTGACCTCAGAAGGCTTCACACCCACGTGCTGCGCACAGCCAGCGCTGTGACGGTGGGGACACATTGGAAGCAGGTGGATTTCTGGGCGATTCTGCTTCCGCCAGCTGCCCCCTCTTCACCCTGCAATGCCCCCTCCACCTGCTACCCCCTCAATCCATCCTCCACACGGCAGCCTGGCGAACGTGGCCACATCCCACCCTGCTCCATGTGTGCTTGCTGCACAAACTGCTGTTCTTCCATCCACGCGACGCTCAACGGGGCAGAAGGATGGGGCTGGAGAGAGGTGTGTGCCCCCAGAGAGCCTGTGACTCGGAAAAGTGTTCAGCTCAGCTACGACAGTACCCCACCCTGCTCCTGGCAGCTCACCCTCACCCACTGCCTGGGGCTCTTTGATGATGATTTTACGTACAGACCTAGAGCCACACTGTGGGGGGCATTTGTCATTTGCCCAAAGTCCCTCTCCTTCTGGAGCTGATGTTCCAGGCGTGTAGACGAAACACAAAAGGAGACCAAGTGGGGCAGGGAGGGGTGGCTGCTGCCGTGGGACGGGCTGAGAGGTGCTCCAGGAAGACAACGCGTCAAGCCTGAGAGCAGGGAAGGAGGAGGCCGAGCGGGCGGGGCGGGCGGAGGCCAGGGCCACTCCAGGACCGCAGGGAGCCCAGCCGGGCTGAGGAGGGGGAGACAGGAGGTGGGGACACAGTGCTGGTGAGGTCATTACTTGAACCTCACAAACACTGCTGTTCAACACTTCTGTTTTACGCTCAGGATACAACAGAACACCCGGAGATTAAGGACTCATCAGTCCCACGAGTCTGTGGCCAAGCAGGGGCCAGTGCCCCGTCCCCTCACCCTGGCCAGGGTGGTCGACGGCCTTCCAGGCTTCCGGCTGACCGCCCACCACCTCCCTTCCCGCCCTTCCAGCCCCGGCGTGGCATCCTCCGTGACGGCTGGGCTGGCTTCACTTGCAGAAGCCAGATGGTAAAATTAGTGTGACTGTAAGACACCACGACCCGTGGGAGAGAAAACCTCATGTGACAGGGCCCGCGGCTGAGTCTGCGGAGAGCGGGAGCCACGACCGGAGGAGGAGACGTCCCTCCGTCCTCTCCGGTGACTAAGCTTACGTGCAGCCCAAACACGCAGAGTGCCTTGGGGTCCCAGCGGCCAGGCGCATCCCACCCCCAGCTCCAGAGGCGCGTCGGGGTCTCAGCCTCGTGCCGCAGTGAGCCTGCTGCTCCACGGGCATCTGACATGGAGAGAACGCAGCCGCTCAGAAGCTTCACGTGGGCAAAATCTGCTCACCTCCAGTCGCTGCTCCACTGGTCAGAGCTGGGGGTAAACGAGCCCGGGAGACTTCCTTCTGTGCCACGGTCGGATGTGACCGTGAACCTGGCCTTCCAGCTGGGAGGCTTCCAAACCGCAGACAACCCGGGCCCCGTGTTCCTATCTAACTCCACCCCCCAATCCCCACAACGGGAAACACCTCCATGCTGTCAGCGCAGGGTTATCGTGATCAGTGGCCCCAGACCACCCCTCCCCTCCTCCCCCCTCCCACAGCTGGGGCTGGGCCAGTCTGCTCACCACGGAGCCGTGGCCGGCATCCTGCAAAGACGAAGCCACTCAGCACACTCCACCCGCCCCAGCGACTCGTGCCAAAGGCCCACTCGAACCCCGTGCCCGACATCTACGTAAGTAAACCACCACAAGGAAGGGAGAGCCTTGACGGCATCTCAGCGTTGAGGCACAGCCTCCAGGGTGGGCAGGCCCCGTGCCAGGACCAGCCCCTACCGAGCACCCTGCGGGAGGTGAGCACAAAACCAAGGGCTTGGGGGCATCGGCAAGGGCCACCTGGCTGCGCCTGTGAGGTGGGAGAGGTCCCTGCCGTGGGTCAGCGATGGGGGAGGCCCCTCCTTTCCTGTCCCCATCACCACCAGCGCCGGCACCGCTGTGCATTGCCCGGCACGGGGCTGCACTCTGCACCCCGCCCATCGCCCTCCAGCTGCGTCCAGGGTCCCGCACTGGCCTTCCACAGAGGGTGCTCGGGAACCCGCCCCACTGGACGCCAGCACGGGCACCACGGCGGCGGCCCCGGGCTTGTTGGAGCAGCCCTTCTTCTTTGAAGGTTTGGAAATTTCATATGTCACAAAAAAATTACTTAGAATGTTCCAATTCAGCTGAAAGTCATACGGTGGGCATGGAGCCCGACTAGCTCCATCTCCTTCACAAAACTGAAACGAGGTGCCAGTGCAGAAGAGCAGACGGCAGGCTTCAGGGTGGGGATGCAGCCACAGCAAAGCACGGACGCACGGCAACCAAAGTTCCGCCACGCTTCCAGGTCTACGTACAAACGTGTTAGTGTGGCACGGAACTCTGTTCTTATTAGAATGTTGTCGGTGGGGGGTGCGGTGGGGAAGAGCTTTCAGACGAACACTCTGAGAAAAATGTGCAAACTTTTACTATGAAATTAAGAACAGGCAGCAAAGGCAACCTATTCTGCGTTTTTCAGAAGATGTTGTGAGGGCTGCACGCATGCGCCCCAGGAATCGCCTGGAACGACAGAATCAGAGGGGCACCAAGTGCTAGCGGGTGACTGTTTTACACAGGCTCTCACACGACTGCTGCCAACAGTACAACTGACTGTAAACCCGAAAGAGCAGGTACTATTTCTGAAATGGAAACACACCCATCGTCAGAACAACACGCTTGGTGTCCAGGGGCTGGGGACGGGCAGCCCAGCCTGCAGTCACCGCACCTGATGCCTTTAATCAGGTCTTCTGTTCAGACCGAGACTTGGCAACAGTCACCCAGAGAGGAGTCCTGCCCCGTTATCCGGAGGACGGCAGTGTCTTTTTTTTTTTTTTTTGCGGTACGCGGGCCTCTCACTGTTGTGGCCTCTCCCGTTGCGGAGCACAGGCTCCGGACGCGCAGGCTCAGCGGCCATGGCTCACAGGCCCAGCCGCTCCGCGGCATGTGGGATCTTCCCGGACCGGGGCACGAACCCGTGTCCCCTGCATCGGCAGGCGGACTCTCAACCACTGCGCCACCAGGGAAGCCCCGGCAGTGTCTTTTAACACAGAATGTGTACGATTCTCTCCGAAACTCCTGGTTCTGCCACGGTCCCCTAAACTAACAGCAGAGAGAAGTGGGAAAGTAGACGTCACACTGCGTGAGAAAAGCTGCCCCTCCACACGTTTCCTCTGCATGTCTGTCTTCAGAGGGCATCCTGGCTGGACGGCAGAGCCAGCCCTGCGACCCCCAGGCTTGCTCCTGGCATCTCAGTCCACGCCAGGACCAGTCCCAACCAACAGCTGCCTTTTCTAGAAACTGGAAAACTTAATTCAAATGGCAAAATACGTTAGCTCTCATTTGCTTTGCGATAATCCCTGTGCTTCGGAAGAATCCCGACTAGGGGTCATTGCTCACGTGACTTCACAACACCAGGAACACAGAGCACCAGAATATTCGCACATTTTATTCATTTCAAGGCACTTTCCACCAGAAAGTGTGAAAGAAGAAAGAAACTACCCTGGTAGAACATTACATTTTGACAAACACAACAGCGAGATCCAAATGAGACGAAGCAGAGTCAGCACACTTGACGCTCGTTATCTTGAAATGGCTTAAGGTCGCCTGCTCGCTGCAAAAAGAGAGGCTGCAAAAAAGAGGAAACAGAGGCGTCTGCAAAGCCACCCCCTTGAAGATTTCCAGCCCATGGGGAAGGAACTAGACCCCTTAAACAAAGGTAAAGAGCTGAAGAGTAACATCTGAATTCTCCGAGTCTGGCCAGCACCCAGCTCACACGGGTTTTAGCACTGGCCGATCAAGTCACTCACTGGTGAACTGGGGAATAAAATAGCAACACTTCTCATAAGCATTTAACATTTCATGCACGTGACAAACCCCATTCAAGTCCTGACAGTTTATGGATGATTCTTGCCCATTACTGTACATCTCAAACCCTCTCCTTTGAAAAATATTTCAAATCGATTATATATTAATTATGCACATAAACAATCTTATATACACTAATAATAAAGGATGCTTTTGAAAAAATGTAGTTTTATGTCTACTGCCCTAATATTTTTCTTCCAGCTTCTGCTGTATTAAGTCTTAATTACCTGAAGATTAAAACCCCCTTTCTCCCTAACTTATTTTTATCCTCAAACCTCAGAGGAAATGATCCTACAGAAAGGTCACACCTGAGGCTGACGACCGAGAGAGGTGAAACTCATCACTTCTGGGGGTAAGGAAAGGACACCCCACCCCCCCAACCCTCACAAGGTCCAAAGGGCAGCATGAAGGGCCAGTCTAGGGCCTGAGTGGTCTATTTGCCTTTGCGCCCGTGACTGAATTACACAACCACCTGGGGAAGGAAAATCCTGCCTGAAGCTGTACCCACTGAAGACCAGTGACCCCGCAGACTCAAGTGCAGGTCGAAAGCGAGTGGTAAGTGGAGGGAAGAGCTGGTGCCACAGATGCTTCAGGACAAACACTCGGGGGGTCGGAGGCAGAGCCCCGATCTCCCCGAGGACCTGCTTCACTATGCATCCAGGCCCACGGGCTCCCCAGATTCGGCTGCTGATGGCATTTCTCTCCGTCGAGCCCGGAGGCCAGCACAGCCCACCCTGCACAAGGGCTCAGACGAGGGAGAACTGAGTCTCAGCCACGTGGGCGCTCCCACCAGAGGGTGCACAGGAGCCCCCAGCCCCAAGAGCTCCGCGTGCTGGGGCCCCGTCCACCTCCACCTCCACCACCTCGCCCAGGGGCCGGCAGCTCTGCAACAATCCACAGAACCCCTTCCAGCACCGGCGCCCCAGGCCACCTGCCACAAAGCCCAACACCCGAGCCTGCATCTGGGTATCACCGACCGCACTGGGTGCCGGGCAGGGGACAGATATGAGGGCACAGAAGCAGGACAGGCACAGCGCTGGCTGACAGCGTGAGGGATGCTGAAGTACGGCACACGCCGCGGCGCAGTCACCCGTCTCTCCAGCTGCAGATACTAGACGGTGTCACTGCCGTCACGTGGGGAAGCCAGCCCCAGAAGCAAAAGGTGTGCTGGAGGTGACGAAAACTTTTGAGAGACCATTTTGGTCATTCTTGAAATTAAAGAGAAACCTTTATTTTTAACATAACTGCCCAGGAGAGATGGTTCATTGATCCACTAGGAAAGAGTCTCTCACCACGTACAGCACCAAAATATATATTTAAAAATTTAAAAAACACACAGCCCGCCCCTCATATACACACGCACGCACGCACTTATCTTGCCCAAAGCCACACAACCCCGACCAAAAGGGAAAAAAATCAAACTCAGGACCCGCACACGAAAGAAGTCTTTGAATTGGGATTTACAAATTTATATAGTCTTTCCTATGAAAAAACAAAAACAAACCAAAAACCAAGGGGGGAAGGAAATACTTCTACACGAAGGCCAGCCGAGATGTGGGAAGATGAGGATGCGCTGTCTGTCCAGACACAAACAGAGAGCAAGACGGCCATCAGTGCTGCCCCGGTGCTCCGGGCGGCGGCCGCGGGGTGGACCAGTGTCCCTAAGATGCGGCGCCTTGGGAGCCGAGACGCCCAGAGCACGGAGGTCAGGCCATGCTGTGGTCCTCACCAGCCTTCCGGAGGAGACGGTGTCTTTCACCGCACGTTCTCCAGCACTTAAAAGGGCTACTTTTCCCTTCTGAAAAGATTCTGGGTCAAAAAAAAAAAAGTAAAAGGGGGGAGGAAAGAGTTCTCTGCTGCCGTAAAAATCTTCAGTCCCAGACGGTGCTCTGCCGGCCCGGCGGTGAAATGGGGCCCCTGCCCAGACTCTACTTGGGCTCCTCGATCACGCCTTTGCTGAGGTCTGTCATTTTGGGATATTTGACTTTCTTCTGGTCCAGCTCATTCTGAGCCCAAAGGAGTAGTTTCAGTAACTTTGCCAGCTTGGGTGTTGACTCACGATTTTCATAATCCAGGACAGCTTGGTTCACTTCACTCCACACCTAGAAAATAAAGGCAGCCAATAAACACCACCACACATGCAGAGCGCCCGCAAAAGGGGTCCATCACAAGATGCATTTCGTGCGTCCTAGAAACCAATTTTATGTGAGAAGCTGGTTACTTATTTAACAAACATAAAGCCTGTGACCGTCAGGCACTCCAGAGGATGTAAAGCACACTACTTGTCCAGAGGAGCTCGCAGTGTGGTCAGCAGATATCACATCCGGCCTGGACGGCAGTGACATGCCAGAAGCTGGGCACGAGGGGCCTGGCAGAGAGGGCAGACCAGGGTAGGGGTGGGACCGGTTCCAGCCTAACGAGCCCCAGGACGACACCTGAGGTGGACCCCAAGGACACCCTCGTTCCAGGGGAGCGGAGGGTGGCGGGGAAGCCACCATGCCGGCGGGGACACAGAGGCTGCGACAGGGCGCGCAAAAGTGCCCAAATCAAGTGTGGGCTTTTAATCAAAAGGTACTTGAAACCCCTCTCCTACGAGTCTCCAGCTATACAGGAAGAAGGCTCAGATAAACAAGAAAAATGGGCGAAGAGGCTTGCCTGCTTTGTAACAGCTGCGATGCCCTGGGCTCCCGGTGTGACACAGTGGAAGTGTCAGCTAGGGAACAGCCGAGGCCCTCCCAGCAGCGTCCCGGCCAGAAACGCCGTCCCGTTCGACACCACCCACCCACCGCCCCGTTTCTTTGGAAATCCTGTGAACGTCTGTGGAGGATGCAGACGGAAGCCCCCTACCCGCCTGGCGCCCACCTTCTGCCTCTGCATCATGTTGAGCAGGTCTCCGAAGGGCGAGTCCTCGGGGTTGTCGAAGGCCAACAGGGCCAGCGTGCGTTCCATCTCGGTCAGGCACTCCCGGCTCTCCTCGCCCTGCTCGGCCAGCTGGGTCTGTGCGAACTCCAGCGCCGCCTCCGTCTCCCGCTGGCGGATCAGCTCGATCAGGTGCTGTTGCTGGTCGGGGCCCAGGCAGACGGGGTGAGCGCCAGGCGCCTGGCCACTCGGCCAGTGACACCCCCGCGGTCGCGCCTGCTTCTCATGGAAAGGGCCTCTCAAAGGACAGAGTTGTCTAGCAACTCCGAGTTATTACATTTGCATTTTTAAAGCAAGAAACAGCTTCTGAGATACACAGAAGAGCAGCTAACTCTAACCCCTTCCCCACGTCAATTAAAGCAACGTTCTATTAAGGCGAATTAGCCTCGTTACTTCTGAATCCCATAAAGAACCTTAATTTGTCAAGCATCCGTAAACCAGACTCACTTGTAGGTGGAAGTAAAGATAGCGGTTTGTGTCCAGAAGCTCCGGGTGGAGGCTGTTGACCAGTGCGATGGCCTCGGGAATCTGGCCTTCCAGTATCATCTCCCGGATTTTGATTCGCTCGTCGAGCGTTTCTAGATCAACACTAGGTTCGATCCCAGATTCCATCCGAAACTTCTCTGCTGCTTCCTTAAAGCCCTCTGGAAATGAAAACCATCCTCACTGCTCGGAAGGTCAGCAAGACATCAACGCAAAGCCCTTTTGTCTCCAGAAAGCCCACCGCCTTGAATAAAAAGCCTCTGCTATAACCGCACTTTCTTGGGGATCTGGGTTTAATACCTTTGTGACTTATCAGTTATGTCCCAGAAATGCAGACGTAGGACTTCATTTCCTTCCCCCCACACCCCAAACGCTCTAACCTCCCAGCCAGGTGAGGACGGGTGCCGGTGGAGGGCTGCGGTCCAGGCCCAGTGCAGAGAAGCTGCCAACCTGCTCCAGGGGAAGCAAGGCCCTCTCAGCCTGCAAGGCCCTGGCTACTCCCACTCTTAGTGAGTTTACAATTCTCTTCAACATCAGAGACTGATGGGAGGGGTGGTGGCCACTGGGAACTCACAGGAAGGAGACTGACTTTCTGGAAACATGTGGGTTTTCTCACCACGTACAGAGTTACCCTTTTGCTTCCCAGTGTCAAGGAGGACTGAGTGTTAGCCGCAGAGCATGTGCGTTTCCTTCCATATGCCCTTCCCCCTTTCTTGAGTTGGACGCATCTTCTAGAAACAGTCCAGTATCATCTACCAGACTGGCCAGAAGAGGTTAATTACTTGGGTTTTAAACGTACTTCAGCACTTTCTTAATTATGCTGATCAATTGCAAAAACGTCAAAGGCCAAGAAACAGGTTTTTTCCTTAGGTCTCAGAGACCCGGAATCATGATCTCATCTCCGGAAGAGGATATCTCTTTAAATCCGTAACTACAAGTTTATCAAAAGAACACTGCATTTTCATGACGCCTGAACACAAGTGCACCACAAAACTTCAGTAAGTCCTGACTGTGTGCACAGAAAGGGATAAGGATGTCCAAGGGGCAGCACCCTCGTCACACCCCTTACCTGTGACCAAGTAGTTCATGATGAGACGGTTCATGTCTGCTCGCTGGACGTGTAAGTTATTGAGCTTTTCCATCCACTCATCCTTTGTGATTTCATCGGGTTTTTCTGTATAACTCATTCTGATTTATTTCTACAGGGAAAAAAGGTAATATTTTAAGAATCGGTGAAGAATTCTATGACAATTGCGATCACTTCAGACATAAACACGGCGACAGAGCAGGAAGTAAAAGGGGGAGTGGGAAGATACTTAAAATGTGGAAAACAGCACATGCAAAGGGCCTGAGACTCAAACACAGATTCAGGGACCAAAGAGAAGGTTGGGGTGTTTGGAAGGTAGGATGAACGAGAGGAAGAGCCAAGGGTCTTAGGACCAGGAGGTCAAGGGTCGGCTGGAGTCCGATCAAGGCCCTACAGGACAAGGGGGATCTAGATGGACTCCCCTCTAAGCACGAAGGGCAGCCACGAGAGGTACAGGCTGAAGAATCACGTGCTGCGATGTGTGTTCTCCAGAGAAGCCCACATCACACCCCCTTCAGACTGAGAAAAATGAAGCGGTCTGACAACACCAAGTGTTCACAAAGACGTGGAGTTCTCCTGAACCCCTTTACCCTGCGGTCAGAACGGACCGCACAGCAAAAACACTTGGCATCGCTTTGCAAGGCTGCGCACATGTGCCCCTCACAGCCGGCTCTTCTACTCCTGGAGACTGAGACCCAGACACAGACGAGCCTGTCCACAGAGACACTGCTCGGGATGGCGACAACATGGAAGCCATCACCCGGATGTTCAGCCAACAGCAGCACAGACAAATGGACTGTGGTTCACAGGACCACAGTCCCATAGGACCAAAACCTTGGGGCAGGTGGGTTTCGGACTTCAGAACTGTCCAGGCTGCACAAAGACTATCTGCACATTTGACCACGTATCGTACGCCATCCCCTCTGTGGTGTGGGGCAGCACCCCACAAGCAGATATGATTTCTTCAGTGAAACGTATGAGGCCTCATACCAAGTGGAACAGAAGCTACTAAACAGCCTTTGGCAGGTGAGGTTTTGCCATCTAATAGATTAAAAAGAAAACCAAAAACTTTTGGTTTTCAGAGTTATGTGGATTTTAGAACTACTGAGAAGGGACTGTGACTGTATCCACGAAAAAGGATTTACTAAAGCAAGTAAAATAAATGAATGTGACCACATGGGGGACTTAGAAACCAGCTGGACGAAGAGAGCAAGTCACAGCGGAGACCCCAGTGCGGCGGTTTGTAAAGAACAAAAGCAAGACAAGCTGTACAATGCTTGCTTAGCAGTAAATACACTCATACGTTCGTAGCAAAACCGTTTTGCCACTGTTTTAAGTAAGGGCACGAGACATGAAACTCAGGAGATGGTTACCAAGGAAAGGGGGCCCTGGGAGCACCAGCTGGGCTCTCGCGATGGGTGGTGAGCCCACCACCGTCCACGTCAGTTTTATCCTTTGTAACTGACATAGACGTTGTGGATATTACTTTATACATAGCAAAGCACATGCCAAACCAATTAAAAAAAATTAAAAGACAGCTCTGGTGCCCAGTGGACATGGGATGACCGTGGGGTGGTGAGAGCTGAGCAGGAATACCAGTGAGGAGCCACCCAAACAAGAGAGGACGGCAGCAGAAGAGCCACAGAGCACAGCCCATCAAGACTCTGTGCACGGAGCCAGGGCGCCTTGCTGCTGGACCCAGCGTGGAAGGATAAAAGAACGGAAGACTCAGGGACCATGGTGGGGTTTGAAGCTTGAGACCTTGCAGGATGGAGCCACAAATGAGGAGAGGAACAGGTCTGAGGAGCCGGGCAAGTTTGGGCTATCAGACCCACAGCTGGAGAAGTCAAGCAGGCACCTGGATTACAGGTCCTGAGCTCAGCGCTGGAAACAATTAGGGAAACATCCGCCACAAAATGACTGAAAGCCAAGAGTTCGCCAAAGATCGCCCAGGGAGAGAGTGTAGGTGGGGAAGCAAAGGGGTACAAGACAAAGTTCTCGGTCCGTGGGGGGATGCCATGCCCAACTCTAATCCGCAGAAGAACACTTGTCCTAGGACAATCAAGATGTGCTGTCCCTCACCCAAGGACCCATCTCTCCAAGCTACGCGCCAGTGGTGTAACTCACTCAGATCAAATTCTCAGTCCTGGACGACAGAGCGACGTTTGAAAAAGTAACAACTTTGGAGAACTGTCTCATTCTGTTTTGTGCAGGAAGAACTCAGCAGTTAAAAATCCCACAGACATAATTTAACATCCCATTGCGGACGGCGAGGAACACTTGCTCGCAAGAGCAACGTCCGGCCTCTGCAGCTCAGCCTCTGCTCGGACGCGGTTCCGGGTGGAAACGGTTCCCGTCGCAGAGACACCTGTGCGACGTGTCGAGAACTATCACCTCCTAGTAGGCGCCGCCTCGGAATGTGCAGACCTCCCTCGAAACGCGCTTCGTCAACAACAAACACCGAGTCTCGGCGCTCGGGCTCCGTCGCCTTAGGAGAAGGGGACATTTGGACCTGCAAACCCCGAGGGCGCCGCCTCCCCGGACAACGCGGCCCGATGACACCTGCTCGGACCCCCAACCCCGGAAGGCCCCCCGGCGCGGTCGGCCAGTCGGCGCACCCCCGCGGCCTGGCCCGTCCCCTTCCCGGGCCGCCTCGACCCCTCCCTGGCCCCGGCCCCTGCCTGACCCTCCGCCTCCCCGCCCCGCTTCGCCGCGCTCTCGCGGGGACGCTCCGCCCGACCGCCTGGGCCCGCCGCGGCCATCTTACCGTGAGGATCCCGCCTGCCGCGCTGCGCGGTCTCCGCGGCCGCTCGGGGTGCCGGCCCGGGCGGGAAAGGGGCGGCGGCGGCGCCGGGGAGGGGGAGGCAGAGGCGGGGGCCGCGGCGGAGGCGGGGAACGGGAGGGCAGACGCACCGGCGGCCGCCCCCTCAGCCACTTCCCGCGAAATCGCGAGATTGCAAGCCGACAGCCAATCAAGGGCTCTCGCGAGGGTGCGGGTCGCGGCGGCCGCCCGGAAGCGCGGGACTCCCGCTTCCGTCCTTGCGCAGAACTCCTCTCACGGCGCCCTGGCTCTACGGATTGGCGCGAGAGTCAAAAGGCGGTGGCCGCCTCTGGATAAGATGGCGGCCGTGGAGGCGTCGTTGTGGGGGAACTTCGAGCCGGGACGGCGACATCTGGACTGAGTCGGAGGCTAAGGTCCCAGCGTCCCTCCAGTCGTTTGTGTGAGCCCGAGGGCATGGGGCGGGAAGGGGGGGACAGGCGCCGGTGCTCCGCGCAGCCCAGAGGCGGGGTCCTTGCCAACCCGGTGCTCGCCTTCGCGCAGGCCCGGGAGGAGCCTCCCGAACTCGGCCGGCGGGAGCTCTCGGTTCCGACGGTTGGGGCAGGTTCCCGGGCACGCGACCGCGGCGGGGAGCGCGCACCCGCTCGCTGCCGCCTGAGTCAACCCGGACGGGCCTGCCTTCGGGGAACCTTCCGGGGACCCGGGGGCCTTTTCCGCCTGTGGTCCCTGCGGCGCGGGGCCTAGTGGTTTTTCCCGCCCGTGATCCCTGCAGTCCCAGGCCTGGTGGTCTTTACAGCCCGTGATCCCTAAGCCGCGCTCGGGTTGGGCGGGGACTGCAGGCCTGTGCGACAAGGGCCCCGAGATGCTGCGGCCGGGACCTGGTGGTCGCGGAGACGCAGAAAGTCATTTGCGCGTTTATTTGGTTATTACTGTCCGTCTGCTGGAGAAGAGTGCAGATTCCTTCAGATCAGGGTCTCGTTTTCCCGTTTCTGGAGAGTAAAGTTAAAAGATTTTGGAACCCTTCAGGAAGGAAATTGAGGGGCAGCCCTTTACTCCATCGGATGAAGTCCGGTGCCCTCCTGAGTTAGAATTCGGGGGTTAGTTGGTTTCCTGTGATTGCTGGGGAGTGAACTAAATAACGTGGAAGTGGTATGGGACTTCTTGCAGAAAGTAAGTGGAATTTGGCAAATAGGTTTGACAGTGACGACTAATTGTGGATATTTCCCATTAGGGTTAGTCAAATGAGCTAAATCTGCAGGTCCAGAGCTTTGACCAAATCTATTTAAAACGCAGACGCAA
This sequence comes from Grampus griseus, assembly GCF_964374135.1. Classification (NCBI taxonomy): domain Eukaryota; kingdom Metazoa; phylum Chordata; class Mammalia; order Artiodactyla; family Delphinidae; genus Grampus; species Grampus griseus. Next base: position 87,783,346 of record NC_139008.1, on the reverse strand, counting down.
ATGCAGTATATGTCTGTAATTACATCCTCTTCAAGTACTTAATCCTATAAACAACTTTAGATGTCAACTTTATAATGGGCGAGGGGGTGCAGATTTTAAAAATTCTTTCCAAGGGAGCAAAAATCTGGTGCCCTAAGAGGCTAGAGAGTTCTAAAGAAGGTACATCTGCACCTTCTGTGCGGGTCATAGGTTAATGGCCCGTCACCCCCAGAAGTGGTCCTGCACAGCCTGAATTCTGTCTAGATACCGGCTGCTTTTTGAAACCCACACTTCAGGCAGGATCATCTCTCTTTGTCCCTGGCTCCCTCTTCACACCCATCGGCAACTCTCCAGTTGCCTGTGTAGAGTGAGCACAGCTGAAAGACTCACCACTCCTACCCTGACTCTGGGCTCTCAGGAGCTGGGTCTGCGTGCAGCGCTCCTGAGGCCAACTCCTGGGAGTGGGGACACCATCCCGACAAGCAGGATGTCGTGCCACCCCTTCATGTTCACGTGGTCCCTAAACGATTCCTTCGTTGCCTTCAGCACACCGTTCTATGTCACTGATGCCTGTTAGTGTGTCACAGTTCACCACCACCAACACATGACCTTCATAAGAGCTGAAGCGGCTAGTATGTGGCAGGGGTTCTGTAGATACTTGCTGAGAATGTGGAGGAATAGATGAGTGAGGGTGAGGACCTTCGCTAGAAGCAGTCTCAGCAAAAAAGGACAAAGGACGGGAAGTTAGTCCCAGTGGAGTGAGAGCAGAGGAAGAAGTCGAGAATGGCGCTCGGATGTGTAGCCTGGTTGGTGGGGTCGATGGTGGCGCCAACTGAGGAAGAGCCGGCAGGGTGAGGAGTGAGATGGGAGGAGGGAAGGGGTGGTTAGGGGCCCAGGGTGGACCATGGAACGCTGGAGGGAACGATGAGGCTGGAAGTGCAGGTTTCTTGGTGACACCGTGAGAGTCCGTAAACGTATTACTTGGAGGAAGTCCCTGGAGAGGAGGAGCGGGGAGGAAGGGCCGGAGCGCTGCTGCCGGGCTCTCCAGGAGCCTCGGGGCGCAGCTTCCAGCAGAGCCACTGGCTGGGGCGGGCCACTTGATGTTCACCAAAAGCTGCCCTTGTGACAGGGCAAGAAGTTCGGTGAGCCGGTGAAGGCGGAAGATGTCAGATCGCGGTGAGCTGAGATGGGGTGGGGTGTCTAACACTGAGAGGCGCCTAGGGCCCTGCAGCATGTGTGCAGAGGAGCTCGCAGGTGGACTTGGTCACGGGAAATGCTAAAGCCATGGGGTTTGATGGCTGAGGGGGAGGCCGGTGTGTCGGAGAGAACCCTGGGCTTCGGGCTTGTGCCTTTGGGTTCCCAGGGCCGGGCCGCCACTGAATGGGGACACCAGAGGAGGGCTGGGATCAGCGGGGAGCTCAGAAGTCAGGAGCTCGTTTCGCATGCGTTAGGCTTTGCAGTGCGTTTGAGGCATCTAGTGGAGAGGTTAGGGGAACAGACTAGTGGATAGTAAAGGACAGCCGCACGGCCAGGAGGGCGTGAGGCCCCGGATGAAGAGTACGCAGTGAAAAGAGAGACGGCCTGGGCTGAGCCCTGAAGACACCCGCATGCAACAGGGGAGCGGGGAGCAGGAAGCAGCTGGGGGTGCAGGGCCACGTTGGTCATCATCTGGGGCAGTGAGCAGGTTGACCAAGATTTCAGCCCCTTGGGGTGGTTGACTGACTTCGTGATAGGAAGGCAGGGGCCCAGAGCTTCTGCTCTTCTCCAAGCCCTGATGGAGAGTTTCATTCTGACAGATTAACAGTTCTTTTTTCTCTCTCTTTGTAATTGGTTTTCTTTTCTTTTTTTTTTTAATTGAGGTATAGTTGATGTACAATATTATATGTTCCAGATGTACAAGGTAGTGATTCACAGATCAGCAGTTCTTTAAAGAGAGATGTTAAGGTTTATTAGTTTTAAAAGAGCAGGCAAGAGTTTTTAAAAAAGGAAGTGCAGGGCTTCCCTGGTGGCGCACTGGTTGAGAGTCCGCCTGCCGATGCAGGGGACACGGGTTCGTGCCCCGGTCCGGGAAGATCCCACATGCTGCGGAGCGGCTGGGCCTGTGAGCCATGGCCGCTGAGCCTGCGCGTCCGGAGCCTGTGCTCCGCAACGGGAGAGGCCACAGCAGTGAGAGGCCCGCGTACTGCAAAAAAAAAAAAAAATTAAAAAAAAGGAAATGCGTTTTGAGAATAAAATACACAGTGCTCCTTTAATAAAATCCTGGACTGTTCAACAACCTGGGTATCAGCCATGTTTTACAGAATTGCAGTATTTTGGAGGGCGTTTCTGTCTTATTCTCATACCCTCAAAGCATAAAATCAAACCCCTACATGCTGGAGCTCTGCTTTCCAGGGGATTTGGCAAATCAACCCTGATTCTTCAGGATAAGGTATAAGCTGATTGATTGTTGCTGCTGGGAATCGTTACCACAAGTGGGCAGTAAACTCCAAAAAGTCAGTTCCCATAGCCTTAGCTTCACACGGTATCTTGTCTTCAGTTTCTCTGTGAAGCTGTTGGAAGAAGGAAGACTGTTGTGACTGTTTAGTTCTGCTGCATGTATTCAAGACCCTGTGAAGCACGTGTAGTGGGGTCTGAGGCGGTCGCCTTCCCCCTCCTTGCGGGATTGTATTTCCCTTTCTCGATTATATCACTAAATCAGAAAGCACTGGTTTCGTCATAAGTTTCTTTGAATGGGTAAAGTAATATTTTAGAGTAATAGTTTTCTTGACCTTTTAACTCCTGCAGAGGTTGTAACGTAAATTGAGTCCAGCACGGTGCCACCTGAACCGCTTGGGGTGGGGTGGGGGCCGGACGGAGGGGCACAGGCAGCGTGCTCACAAGGCTACCAGTCAGTGCGCTGCTCGCAGACTGTCTCTGCTGAATTTGACCCTTCCCTTCACAGCTGGCTGGTTAGAGCTTTGATGCACACATCGGAGCTCCATACAGACACATGCACGTGTATATATAAACGCCTATAGCGTACCCGTGCGTAGCTGTATATCTGTATATGCTTTGAGGGGTTTCTGGTTTCTGTTGGTTTTGGTGGTTTTGTTTTTGCGTGAGCCCAGTTCTGATCACATGTCTGACTTGGGAGACGGAAGCACTGAATGAAGATGAGGCATTTTTTCAATCCATACCCACGCGTTCTTTTAAAAAACACTCGCCAAATTGATTTTCTTTTTTGACTTTAAAGTCCTCTTATATTTACTCTTTTAAATGTTTTTACTTTCCATTGAACGAGAGGAATTTTGTATGTCTGACAGACTCCCAAGATTTGTCACTTTTCTGTGTAGCTGTAAAAGGCAACGTTCTTGTCCTCCTACCTTCTGTAGACAGATTTGGGAGATCCTGTTTCTCCTTGGGTTTCTAAATTTCAGAAGCAGTTGGTTCAATTTGGAACTCAAAACTATTTTGGTATTGAAAAGGGTAATTTGTGGGTATTGATTTCATTGAAATCAGGGATACCCCAGAATAAAACCTTTTGGGTATCCTTTTGAAATTCCTAATAGCTCAACCTGTGTTACTCTTGTTGGTATTTTTTTCAAATACTCTTTTCTCTCTTTCACCATTTTGTTTTTGTGACCCAGGCAAGAGCAGGAATTTATACATTTTTTTCTCTTTTGGACAAATCCAGAAAGCCACTGTTAGACCTGACTTTCAACTATCTTTCACTTTTCAAGTATTTTCTTTCAGAATAAACGAATCTCTTAAATTGTAGGCGGTACAGCTATTTGTCGCTGTGTGCCTGCCCCTGAGGCCCCACCGGCCAGGTGAGGGCCGAGGACTGGTGTCAGCGGCCCTGCCCTGGGCCCTCCCGTCTCAGTTGACTGTTCTCTCCCAGCCTGTGGAGGTTCCTGCTCACCAGCTGCCCTAGGAATTCGGTTCAGATCTGTGGGCTTGTTTCTCCCTTTTCCTGTTACGTACTTTGTGGTGTGATGAGGGTAAATGGTGTATCTGGGCACAGTGCGGTGGTGGATCCAGTACACCAAATGGTGTTTCTGCTTTACTCCTAAACTGCTTTTCTGTCAAAATCTGTGAAAGGCGTTGATTTTTCTGGCTTTTTCATTTGGTGTGTTCCTTTAGAGACTGCTAAGAGATGAAACGAACCAGAAAAGAAATACACTTTTTATGCCTTATACTTTTTAAAGTATTTCTTCTGAACTTAACTTTATTTACTTTTCACTAAACTCACGGGAAGAAGTAGATGTCTCAGAGTTACAGGAACCACCCTGAAAGGCAGGAGTAACAAGCGTTGTTCTGACGTCTGAGCCCTGCAGCCCATGACCCCTGGGTCAGAGGGCACCTGCGGTAGCTATTCTGAAGAAACCCTGAGGGTTTTCCTCCAAACTGCTGGCCGAGGCTAGGGAGGAGGAGCTAACGGGGGTCCCACCTTGACTTTGCCCCCTGGCTTCTTCTCTCCTCCCTGGCATCTCTCCTCTGCCCCAGGCCTGGGTCTGAGTTTGGGTCCAGGTTCACTGGGGACCTTGCCCAGGGCCAGGCAGTGGCCCCACCCTAGACCTTGACTACCCAGCCCCTTCTCTGCCTGCCTGCTGGGAGGGCGCTGGCTTGCTTCCTTGCCTTTGAATTCCAAATGAGAGTAGCAATAAAGCTGCTTGGCTGTCACCTCGCCCAGACGCACTTTGCCTTGTCTCTCAGGGTTGCACTTGACTGCAAGGAGAGGGGTGCTCTGCTCAGGACCCAGCTTGCCAGTAGGCTTTAACTCAGGGGTGAGAAGAGGCTGAACACCAGGAAGCGGTCTTGTAAAAGGATTGCTGACTTTTCCAGATGTGCTTTTCTGCTTTTATAAATTTCCTCCGAATTGTCCATGGGTATTGGTGGCAGGACCTGGTGTCCACACACGTTGGGCAAGCACCAATCATACATTTTCTCAAAGACTGAAACCCCCTTGAGTCCTGGAAGCCTATTTAGCTCCCTGCTCCCTCCTGCCCTCTGAGCTACTCGTGTTGTCCCCTGAACTTTGGGATTTTTCTTTGTGTACTTGGGGTATTTAGGAAAGAATCTGAGACAACTGGAGACTCCTTTTTAATCTGTTTGTTCCTCTGGGTATAAGGTTGTTAGAAGAAGGTATTTCTTAGCTAGTAGACTTCAACTAAAAAGTATCCAAACTGAAGTTCCAGAAATGCCTTTTTTACCAGGGAAGAGCAGCTCCCGTGAGGAGTGACAACAGGTGAGCTGGAGTTACCTGAAGAGGTGGGAGAAGGGCGAGGGCCTGACTCCTCCCACAGGTGGCAGGTGCCCCTGAGCCTGGAGGCTCATGGTCAGGGCTAGCTCCTGCTGGGAGATCGGAAAGGGAGGCGCAGTTGCAGGGCTGGTGGGGGTACGGTTTCCTTTCCTTTGCTGCCCGAGAGCCCTCCTGAGCCCCCCAGTACTGCAGTGATACAGCCGGAGCTTCCCCTCTGGGCCTCCCTTCTGTCCACTGGGCTTTCCACCCAGAGCTTCCTCCTGTTCCACTGGCAGCCCGGTCCTCTGTGTCTTTCGTGCGTCCCAGCACCCGCCCGAAGCTGCAAGCCAGTTAAAACCTTGTAGAAAGACATTACTGCTGGGTTTGCTTCATGTAAAGATTTTCAGCTAAAGAGGCTGGGTGGGGTTTCCCCGTTGCGACTCCCATTTAGGGAGCCCTTTGCAGGGAGGCCTTCTGTGAGCTTCCCCTGCACCCCAGCATGAGTCCCATGTTACACACAGCTTACCCACTTACACACTGTTGGTTCAAGCCAGTTCCAACTCTGTCTGGTTTATGAACTTCTCATACACCCATCTGGAGCAAACCTGGAGACAATCAAGATGCTAAGAGCGCAAGATTCATACTTGGGAGAGGCCGTGGAAGCAGTCCTGATGGAATCACATCAACAGAAACAAGCTGTGTTGGATTCCTTTGAAGAAAACGGACAGTCTGCGAACCTGGCAGGCCGTGTGATCTTCAGAGATGTTTATTTAGAAGCGCACCTGCTCCCAGGCCCCTAGTTCTCACGGAAGCACCTGGCAGTCCTCTGTAGCGTCACGGGTGGAGCTTTACTGCACACAGGGCACTTTTCTGCTTTTTGCCCAGCGGTTCCTGCTACTAAGGAATGTGGAAGCAGGGAGCTGTAGCGGCAGCGATGGGGACAAAGGCCCTCGGCCGGGGAGTTACTGTCTTCGGGGGCCATTGTCCACTGTCCCAAGGTAGCAGGTGTTTCCCCTCTGAAGCCCGTTTGTTGAGTATTTGGGGATGGACAAGTGCCCTGCAGCCCTCGTGGGCAGGTGTGCCCGGTTGAGTAGGCGGGGGCGGCCCGGGCACTGAGCTCTTTGGCCCGTGGGGAGCGGGCTCGAGTCCCAGAGAAGCTGGGAACGCAGTCTGGTGGGAAAGGAGCGATGCGCCTTGCTCCTCCATCCTCTTCCCGGCCCCTTTTGGGGCCCGGGGTGGCCAGCCGACTGGAGCCGCGCCGCCTCTGCTCTCAGCTTTGGCCCTATGGCTCGGGAACAGCGCGGCGCAGGGCAGGGGCGGGGCCTGGGCCGGGCTCCTTCCTCCGCCAGCCGCGCGGCGACGCTGTTGTCGGGGCGCGGCCGGCTCCTCTACCCGCCGCGTCTCGGTGGCCGGCGTCTTCTATTCGCTCAGCGCGGGCGGCCCCTCTACCCCCCGCATCTCGGTGGCCGGCGTCGACCCCGCCCGCCCACTCTGAGGCGCTCGGAGGAAATGGCTGCGAAATCTTGGAGGCCTGCGGCCCGCGCAGTGAGTGGCGGCCGGGGCGCCGGGCGGAGGGTCGGCCGCTGCGAGGCCGCATAGGGACGGGCGGGAGTGGCGGCGCCCGAGCCCGGCCCGCCCGGCGCCGCAGGGCCCGCGCCCAGCCGCGCTCTGTCGAGCTGAGAAGATGGCGGCGGCCGCGGGGAGGGCGAGGGGAGGGGGGAGGGACGCGCGGGCCGTGGGCGGGAGCGGGGGGGCGGTGTCGGGGGGCGCCGGGGCTGCCGGGCAGGGTCCACTCCGCGGGGTCCGGCCCGGTCCGCCCGCCGCGGGCGTGTCCTGGGGGCTGGGTTACGGTGTGGACGACTTGAGAGGTGCGCGAGCAGGACGCCGCCCGGTGACCCCCCAGCGGCAGTGCAGGAGGAGGGCGATGCTTTTTCCTAGAAGTTCCTGGTCTCGCTGCTGGTGCGTGGAGGAAGTGATTCTGTTTCAAGTAACTGTGTAACGTAGGATTGAATCCCCCCCTCCGTTTTTTGTTTTTTATCAAGTGTCTAGTTGCTCTGGACACCTTAAAGGAGATGAAGTTTCATTCTGGTTTTTTTTTTTTAAGTGTGGTTCCTTTTGCTTTTATTTCGCTTGATGGTTTTGGTTTCTGGTCGACTATTCCTGTAAAGAATAACATTTCGATAGTTGTGTGATATTTGATGCTATAGGAAGCAAAAAAGGCCTTCAGAAAATCTGTTTCACTCTTTTAAAGAGTGTGTGCCTAGCCATAAAATACGGATTTTTAGCTTTTATTGTGCGACGTGTCGATTTGATGTAGGACACAAATTTGTGTTATATCTTATCTTCTGGTCAACCTCAGAGTAGAAAGGGGCAACGTTCACCTTCCACCGGAGGTGTGCCCGGCCGGGCTCACCAAAGACGGGCTCACGTCTTTGGGGCTCAGATCCCACGCCCTCATTTGCTCACTTTTCTTTCCCCCTCGGTTGCTCCCCCGCCAGGTTGGGAAACTCTGGAGGTCAGGGCAGGTTTTCTGCTCTGAATCCAGCACTTCAGTCAGTGACCTTAGAGTTAGGACCTTAGAACGACAGCACCTGAGCTAAGTTGAAGATACTCTTTAATTCGTGTTTTGGCCTTAGATAATATCCATATAATTTGCACATTGGTGGAATGAGATTTGAACCTCATGTACTTGGGTATTTTGCAGGAGGGAAGGGCGGATACTGAGATCTTTTCAGTGTGCTCACATAAGCTCATTACCCATAGCTTGGTAAGCGGGAAGCTGAGCCTCCACTTGGCACCAGCGACAGCTCACAGTGGGCATTCCACCAAGGTTGACCCTGTTCTGGGCAGTTGATGTGTGCTAATTCATCTCAGTGAGTAGGATGCTTCTGTACCTGTTCTAACCTCCAAGAAGCCAAAGCACCTTTAAGGAGCTTGCCCAAGATCGCAGAGCTGGGTTCTAACCGGGCCGTTGGGCCAACCCCAGACAAATGTTCCATGATTTCCCCAGAGCTACGTAGTCCCTGGCTTCATGTTTCCAAGAAAGGTGCTTTAGCCATGGACTTTTTTTTCAACATCTTTATTGGAGTATAGTTGCTTTACGATGGTTTGTTAGTTTCTGCTTTATAACAAAGTGAATCAGGCACGTATCCCCATATCTTAGCCATGGGTTTTAAGGAAATAAGATCTGTGACCTTTAGAACGATTTCTCGTTGTATTCAACAAATATTTATTGCATCCTGTGTGCCAAGCACCCTGGTTGTAGCAGGGACCAGAAAGGTGGCCTTCCCAGCCCTGCAGACGTGTGTAATGGGGACCTGTGAGGGTCGGCAGCCATGTCCCTGGAGCCTGGGGCCCCTTTTTGGCACTTGAGGGTGGCATGTATTGAACATACACGTCTCCACGTCTAGTCCTCTACCTTCCCATCTTAACACGGCAGACGTCTCAGGTGTCACCTGGGGAGGCCCAGCCACAACCCTGTTGTGAAGCATTCTGCCTAACGCATTTCCTGAGCACCTTCTGTTTCCTAGCTGCCCATGTTCTTGCAGGCTTACGTTAACAGTGAGTTTAGGACTAAGGTGTATCTTTAATTTACTACTGATTTTCCACCGAGAACTGTCTTCTATTAGTATTCGATTAAATTCAGGCTGTTTCAGGCGAAGCGAGTTATGCGCTGATAAGAAAGGGTAGAATGAAAAGTTGGGCAGTTGGCCGCTCCCCTGATTGTCTGCTGTTACCGGCGGTGACCATGTATGCGTGTGTGAGCATCACAGTGGCTTGTTGAGGAACTGTGTCACTGGGGCTTGGACACGGGGCGCCCAGTGCTTCAGGTGGCCCTTCGGGTGGGTGGGGTTTGTCTTCTTGGTGAGGAAGGGAGGGTTTGGAGTGGGGACTTGGCTCCCGTTTTCTTTTTGGCGGTGGAGTTGTGGGTCCTGCTGTTGATGCTGGAAGTCTCTGTGACTGACCACAGGGTGCCTTATTGGCTTGGAGCCCCTTCCCTGGCAGCCCGGGGACTGGGTCTTTTTAGTGTGTGTTTCCCAGATGTTCCAGGTCCTGATTGTTTTTTATTTCTGTTAACATGATGTGTTTTACCTTTTTTATACACGTGTTGCAAGCTACCAAGTGACTTGCATTTGGCTCTTACAGAGCCAAGGTTGAATGTTTACAGGTCAGCTCACTGTTGTCCTTGGGTCCCGTCCAGTAGAGGCCTGATTTCTCATACACCTGGTGGCTTCAGGAAGTCCTTTAAGAAAAACGTTCCTTAAACAGTCCCTTTTGCATTTTTTCTTATTTAAATGGTGGCGTCAGGTACAGTGGAAACCTAATGTTACTCTCTTTAGGGCCAGCATCAAATGATGTGTGTTAATTCCACTGCAAAGGCTCTGTGATTAACAGTTAATGGACATGTACTATTTGGGAAGGAGGAGACCTAAAGGTCTACATTGAGCTCCCTTGATCTTAAGTGCCCACACTTCCTGGAGTCTCTTGCTTAGGCCTTTTTTTTTTTTTTAATTCCAAACTCTATTTTATCCCCCTGCCCGAGCATGCGGGCAGTGGGATAAACTTTGTTTTCTACGCCTGAGTCTATTTCTGTTTTGTTATAAGTAAGTTCATTTATGTAAATTTTTTTAGATTCCACATATAAGCGATATATATTAGTCTTTCTCTGATTTCATTTAGTATAATAATCTCTGGGTCCATCTATGTTGCTGCAAATGGCGTTTCATTCTTTTTTATAGCTGGGTAATGTTTTGATGTATACATTAACCACATCTTCTTTATCCATTTCATCCATCAGTGGACATTTAGGTTGCTTCCATGTCTTGGCTATTGTGAATAGTGCTGCAGTGAACATTGCGGTGCATGTATCTTTTCAAATTAGAGTTTTCTCCAGATACATGCCCAGGAGTGGGGTTGCTGGATCATGTGGCAGCTCTAGTGTTTTAAGGAACCTCCTTACTGTTCTCTTCATTTTATTTTTTGAGTAGTATGGTTGACCCTTGAACAACATGGGTTTGAACTGTCTGGTTACACTTACGCAGGGACTTTTTCCAGTAGTAACTACAGTACTACACAATCTGCGGTACACAGAAGCCAAGTTAAACACAGGAATTGGATGGGAGTCCAGTTCCTGCGTTGTTCAAAGGTCACCTCTAATTTTGAGGGTAAGTTGTTATGTGAAGTTGAATAGGTAATTGTACGCATTTTAATAAGAATTGTTGTAGCCATGATTGTAAAAACTACTTAGTAGGTGTGATTATCTTGTTTGTAATTTGTAAAGCAGATGTTTCTCTCTTGAGTGTCAAACTTAGGTGCTATGGTTTTGTTTTTCATATGCTGATAGAGACACTCCAGAGGTATTTAATACACCTTTACAACAGGAAGGTAAATGAGGTTTCCTCCCCAATGTAAAGATAGCTGTACGGTGTTTGGGTTGCAAAAATAAGTTTATAGAGAGAGAAAATTAGGATATAAAGAAAGGATATAAAATATGAAAGGATAGAAAGAAAGCAGAAACCCCAGAAATGGCACCATTTGGAAGCCCAGTTACAGCTGTGGATGTGTTTGTGAACTTGGTTGGGGTGGGGTGGGGGGGTCAGGATGTGCTGGGAACTGTTACCTGCTAGCTTCGCTCAAGGGTGTGGGGCTCTTTCCATGGCAGGGGCTGTAGAGTTCATCATCCTTTAATTACAGTCTTAAAGAATTGCATCACATGGCTGTTTCTGGGTTTTTCTCAAACTGGTCTCCTGGTGATGGACATTGGTTTGTGTCCCTTAGTTTAAAAAAAAAAAAAAAAAAAAGGCATGCTGGGAGCGCCCTTATAAACGCACCTGCACTTCCCTAGTTATCCCTGGCAGGTCACAGTGAAGCAGTCCCACCTGGCCGGGTGGAACAGAGGTGCTGCCTGCTCTGTGCCGAGCATGGAAGGGGCTCTTTGTAGATATTTGCAGATTCTCCTGTGAGGGCCTGTTTTCCCAACTACTCACCAGCAGACATTGTCATTTTAATAAATGACACAGGCTATTTATCATAATCTGACTGGCACTTGACACGATGGAGTTTCACAGTTGTCCCCATTTCCCTGGGCAGCACACCTAGCTGTTAGGTTTGCAGTTGGGGTTGAAGGCAGGGACACCCTGGTGTGAAGCCTGCCTTCTTCCGTGGTGCTGCCCCTTGAGCCTCTCAGCCCCCTGTCTGCTTATCAGAGGACTTACCCTACTTGTTAGTGTGTGGGTGTGGTCATGCTGTGGTCAGCAGAGGAGGACACTGGTGGCTGCCTTGGTCAGGACTGGGGATGCTGAGCCGGCACAAGGAGTGGTACCCCTGAGATGCCCCCCGTGCCCCATGGACACAGGGCTAGGTCAGTGCTAGCCATTGACTCTTCAGGTTTGTTAGATTGTAATTTAAACAGTATTTGTGTTTTTAGTAGTAAGGTGGCTTTCTTCTGCACTTTCCCCACCCGGGCAGTGGGCAGGAGTTGGGGAAGCTGCCTCAAGTTGAGCTCTGCATGGATCTGTAAAAATCAGTACAGAAAATCCTGTTTTTATTTAATAACTGCTTTATTTAAGCTTGGACCTTCCCCACTGCCCCCCAAAGCTAGACATTGGCCTCTTCTAATCTCAGAGAAAGAAAGGAAGATTCCAGCTCAAGTATACAGTTTAATTCTTGACTTCTGCATTTCCAAGGTCTCCAAGCATTATTTTTGCCCCTTGGCCTGTGGCATGAGATGCAGCTCCACTCATGAAGCAGATACTTGTGAGGCAGCAGCAGGCCTTTGGTTTTTTTCTCCAACCATTTTCTCTTTGGACTTAGGTGGCAGTCCCTCTGAATGCTGCAGTTTCGTAATTGGTGCCTTCTCATCCGAGGAGAGGTGGGGAGGGTCTGGGAGAGCAGCCTCCTGGAGCATCACTGTCACGGCCCATCAAGAGCAGCCCCTTGACGTTGCCAGTAGTGTCAAGTCTGTGGTGGTGGCCATTCTCAGACTGACCCCTTTACACCTAAAATTAACAAGGACCCCAGAGGGCTATTGTTTACGTTGTATCTATTGATATTTCCCATATTTGGCATTAAAAATGAGACATTTAGGGGCTTCCCTGGTGGCGCAGTGGTTGAGAGTCCGCCTGCCGATGCAGGGGACGTGGGTTCGTGCCCCGGTCCGGGAAGATCCCACATGCTGCGGAGTGGCTGGGCCCGTGAGCCATGGCCGCTGAGCCTGCGCGTCCGGAGCCTGTGCTCCACAACGGGAGAGGCCACAACAGTGAGAGGCCCGTGTACCGCAGAAAGAAAAAAAAAAGAGAGACATTTAAATTTACTTACTTAAAAATAATAACATAAATGACACTTTATGGGAACTATGTTCCAAAACAAAAACAATTTAATGAGAAAGGTAGTGTTGTCCTAGGGTTTTGCAGCTCTCCAGAACGTCTGGCTTAAGCGACAGTAGCCAGATTCTCTTGTCTCCTTCGTCCTATCTCTGTCATTTGGCTTCTGAGAAACCACCACATCCGTGCCCTTAGTGTTGTGCAAATAGTTTGCCCTTGGGGGGGCCCTCCTGAAAGGCCCGGGGGCCACACTTTGAGAACCTCTGCTCTGGGTCATGGTTAGAAATGCTCTTGTTGTTGAGAAATGGGAATTTAAAAAGGCAGTTGACTCTGAACTTGTAACACCTGGGGAAATGGGTTACTTTTAAGATAGGCAATGTTTTCAGGGGGCCCTCAACCACGTTCTTGCTTTTTGGGAAAAACGTGGAATATCTGGCTAGTTTGTGGTCCCTAGTGAAGAGGGTTCAGTGCACACGTCCCCCTCAAAGTGGACCGCCTGGAACCAGAGCCCTAGAGTACAGCCGGGGTGCGCTCTGGGTGAGGAGGCCCCAAGGGTCTTGCGGCCTGAGGGAACAGTGGGTGGCATTTTGCCTTTATCGTAGGCTGTCCTCACCCACAGCCTCTCACCGGATCCTTACCAACAGCTCTTGCTGCAGTGAGACACGGTGCGCCGGGCCTGCACTGGGTGCTACGGGTGACACGGGGATCTGGCAGCAGTGCCCCCGTGGGCGCTGGAAGGGAGTAGCCAGCCCGGGTGCACTCGGGGCCCAGACAGACCATTGCGGATATGAAAGCGATAGGGTGAGCAGTTAGGGGGGTGGAGCTGGAGGATCAGGGTCCCTAGGAAGCAGCCCCTGAGGTGCCCAGCAGGGCTGACTGTCCTGGGGAGCGACTTACTGTGCCCAGGATCCCGTCTGTGACCCTCCCCCCCTCCCGCCTCACAGTCACACCCTCTGTCTTGGTTGGGGAAGGAGAGGGGAGGCTCCCTCTTGGGGGCCCATCCCAGTGTTGTCCTGGATATTTAGCCAGACCTGCCCCATCTTGCAGACTCCGTGAGGACAAGAGCCTGTGCAGTTCAGAGGGGCCCTAAGACCCTGGCAGGAGCCTTGTCTTACAGGCACCAACCCCAGGGTGTAGGATTCAGATAGTCCCTTGCCAGTGTCTGAAGCCATGTTTTCTTGTTCCTTGAGAGACAAGAGGGAGCTGCCTCAGTCCCCTCGGGCTGCCGTGGCAAGGACCACAGACTGGGAGCTTTTGCACAGTGGACTTGATTGCTCGCAGCTCTGAAGGCAGGAGGCCCAAGGTCAGGATGCCGGGGCAGTTGGGTCCCGGTGGCAGGGCCAGGTGAGCTCTGGGGCCTCTTTTCCAGGGCAGGTATCCCATTCAGGAGGGCTCCGGGGGCACAAACGTGCAGACCACAGCAGGAGTCCATCCAAGGTAGCAAGTGGTTTCGTAGAGAACAGGGAGAGCCTCGTTTCCTCCACCTTAACCTGGACGCATTCAGGTGGCTCTGCTGGTTGTTCCTGAAGCGCTTTTGGAGAGCTGCCCACCGAGGTCACAAGCCTGTGTTTTCACTAGGAAGTGGATAGAGAGAAACCAGAGTGCCCACTGCCCACCCGAAATGGGGGAGCTGGGGTCCCGGCCTCACCAGAGCTTGGCCGAGGCACCAGTCCTGGCGAGCTTTTAAGCAACAAGTTTTACTTTTTGTCTGCACAGACCTGTAAAGCAAAAACACCTAAGAAATTTTGAACAGCAGGTGGTTCCTAGATTTCTCTCTGTAGTTACTGCTTGAGAAGCTCACCGTGCTGTGGGTCCTTTTGCTTCAGTGGAATTTTAATAATGACTGTTACTTGGAAAGCAGCATACTTTGGATTGGCCACCTAAAGGACTGCAGTGCCACTTGTGCAGTCGAGTCAGGATGAGCGTGGGGTCGCTGAGAGGGAGCGCTGCCAGGTCGGCAGAATGTCGTGTGTCCTCTCAAATTCCTGGACGTGCCCTCGTTAGTGACTATCCCATTAATAAAAACGGAATTGTGAAAGAGGCTTTAATTGGGAAAGCTTGCGTTTTTAAGTACTTCATAGAACTTTCAGCATCTTCTCAGTCCCTCCTCATCCCCAGCAAAGGATTCGTCATGAGACGGAAGACTCTTAACGTGAAATATCAGTAACTGTGAACTTTGGCCCAGCCTGTTAGAACCATAAATTGAGTTAGCAGAGTCCGAAATAATGAGGTTATGTTGTAGCATTGGATATAAATTGTGACCGGCAGGTTAGAATTGTTTCAAAATTAAAATTGTTAGCTTTGAATATTGTTTTGGGGGTGTGAGATTTGGAGGACCACCTTGTTTTGCCGCTAGGTGGGCAGGACAGGTGTGCGCTTGTGTGTTATCTTTTTGAGAAGCTGCAACTGTTTTCTTGTGTTTGTTGTGCTGTGGAAATAGGAGCTTCATTGTGGTTATGTATTATATTTTAAAGTATCAGAGAAATTAGTCTCCAGTCCATAGAACTAAGCATCTTCAAATGGGTAAGAGGCGGTTACTTACCCGTCCCGAGCTTTGTAGAAGTGGAGCCTTCAGATTTGCGTGGTTGTAGAGTTGGGCATCACTCACGTTTGGGGAGCGTATTTTTGGTTTTGCTCTAAAGAAAATCACTTCTGGCAGCTTAACGTTTTTCAAGTGTTGGATAGTCTGAAGGGAAAATGAAGTGGTGGTTTTAGAACAGTTTTGTGGAAGCAAATGTTTCCTCTCCTCTGACACTGAAGTGCGGATATGTGTGACTGCTTGGCGTGTATCCAGCATGTTCTTGAGCTACCGGAAACGGTGTGTTTTGAAACCCTTTGGAGGCTAAGAGCTCAGAAGCCCTGTCCAGGGTCACAGTCGGCCTCGTGAGCCGGCCCTGCCGGGTCGGCGTTTGCACTGCTGGCACAGAGGTTCCTGGTAGCGCCCCTGAGGGGCCAGAGGGGCCTGCAGCCGGGGGCCGCAGAGCATCACCGATGGACTGCATTTTTCCAGGTGGTGTGTGGCAGGCATTTTCTCGAAGATGCACAGTGTGAGACTGGAGGAAAGTAACTGACAATGTTTGTTACTGATGACAAAATTCCAGCTTTAAACGAAAGTTAGCATTTTGAAAAGCTTCTATCTGCCACCCTGAGCTTGATGGCTTCCCAGTAATGAAAGACATTTCAGGAGATGGGCGCTAACGTTAACAGATGCGTCTCATGTTGTCTAATGAAATGTGCCAGCGTGTGGACTCTGCATGTGTCCAGCTGGCCACCGTGCACACAGGCAAAAGATGTTTTCAGAGTGCGTTACGACCCAGGAAGGTGTGGATCATTCATGGACGTGGTTGCAGATTCGTGTCACAACTACTTTTCATGTAAATGCGGCCTGTCGAGGTTTGATGTGGTATCAGGGAACATCCACAATTCTGAAAGCCTTTCTCAGGTTTAATTTTGGAAATACATATCCCACATAAGCAACCGCTCTTTGGGGTCCTCAGTTTTTAAGGGTATAAAGGGACCTCAGCAGCAAAAAGTTGGAGAGCTGCCTGGGAGGTGGTGGGCTGCTTCCTGCCCTTGGGTGGTCTGGGGGAACCTAAGGTTTCATGTTGGTATTCGTAGGTCTGCTTAGGAAATGGAGCAGTTTTCAGCTGAGAGGACATTTGCACTTAGAAATGTAAAGATATAAAACTATCTCAGTGCATTATGTTCGCCTCCAGGTTTTCTTTTTCCCAGTTTCAGGGATGCCCGCCCACCGTTCTTTTCCTCTGGGGAAACGTTGTTACTAGTATGGTGTGACCACCGTTTGGTGACCTGCTGTTGTGTGTGGACCCACATTTTAAGTTGTGTTAGGAGCATAACACAATTTTTCTTTTTTAACTTTTGCCTTCATCATAGGGGTTTGTTTTTGTTTCATGACCTGAAATTTTACATTAGAATTTCTGGGAAGAAATTATGAAAGTGATCTTGCAAATGTAAAATCAAAAAAAAAAATGAACCAAAATGAACCAGATTATCTACAATGATATGATCTATTCTGAATAAAGTACTTCATTCCACTTAACAGAAATAACTGGATTTTCCTTTTCTGATTATTCAGAACTCAAATCCAGAGGCATGGGGTTTTTTTGGGGGGGGGTTCATATTAACATAAATTGAAAAAACTTTTTAATTCCTGAGAACATCGTAATTTCTTTGCTTTTATAAATGTTCACTGTTGTGAACAATTTCTCCTGAGAAGTTTCTCGTTTTGAGATGGGTTGACCACATGTGAGAGAGGTGGTGGCCATGGGGGGGCGGGGGTGACCAGAGTGAGATGGTCGCTATCTCTTTAAAAGGAGGTGGGACGGAATGTTTGCTCTGAGGTCACCAAGGAGACCACAGTTACAGGGGAGGCAGTTGGTGTGAGGTGAGGAAGAGGTGAGGTGCGGGCAGGGAGTCCTGGGTCTAGAATGCGAAATGTGTTAAAATGTTAACATCGAGGACTTACCTAGAAACAGAGACACGTTTGTGGAGCAAACTAGGTATCGTGATTGAATGAGGGCACAGGAGGAGAAACGTTCTTTAAATACGTAAATACACGTAGATGAGCTGTACCACGGTGATGTTCAATGATCATAACATTAGTCCTCTGAAATCTCTCTTAGATTTTTAATTAAAAGGATGACATAGGTATAGTGTTCTAGGGCTTCCTTGGTGGCACAGTGGTTAAGAATCCGCCTGCCAAGGCAGGGGACACGGGTTCGATCCCCGGTCAGGGAACTTAAGATCCCACATGCAGCGGAGCAACTAAGTCCATGTGCAACAACTACTGAGCCTGCGCTCTAGAGCCCACTCAGTAGCCACAACTACTGAGCCCACGTGCCACAACTACTGAGCCCGCATGCCACAACTACTGAAGCCATGCGCCTAGAGCCTGTGCTCCACAACAAGGGAAGCCACCACAATGAGAAGCCCACGCACCACAACGAAGAGTAGACCCCCGCTCGCTGCAACTAGAGAAAACCCACGCGCAGCAGCAAAGACCAACGCAGCCAAAAATTAAATAGATTTTTTTAAAAAAAAGGATTTCTAGGGCTTCCCTGGTGGCGCAGTGGTTGAGAGTCTGCCTGCCGATGCAGGGGACAGGGGTTCGTGCCCCGGTCCGGGAAGATCCCACATGCCGCGGAGCGACTGGGCCCGTGAGCCATGGCCGCTGAGCCTCCTGCGCGTCCGGAGCCTGTGCTCCACAACGGGAGAGGCCACAACAGGGAGAGGCCCGCGTACCGCAAAAAAAAAAAAAAAAAAAAAAAAATTCTAAATAATGACTTTTCATGTGTAATTTTTTTGTTCATGTTTTCATGTTTTGTTCCTTTCTCTCTTGTCTCTGGGTTTTTATTGACCTTGGTCCATCTCAAAAGTAAGATTGTAATTGGAAAGCATCTGGTACCAATTATCAGTTTTCAAACTCTCCTTCCCACTGAGGCCTCTGCCCTCTGCCCACCAGCTTCCTCCCCACCAGTGTGCCAGCCGAGGCCTGTCCAGCCCGCCCCTTGCTTTCAGAGTGTAGTCAAAGTATCTTCCCTTCTTTAAAAGTCCTTAAGGGAAGCAGGGGACTTTGTTTTGTGGATTTTGTTTGTCGACTCTCTGAATGTCTTTGTGGGTCACGTAATGTACATTCAAATAAGAGATTGTTTGGAAAGTTTCATGCCTTTTTTTCCCTTAAACATGATTTTAGTTATAGTTGCTTTAAATCTTTAAACTATTTTGTTGTTTTCTTTTAGGAGCTTACTCCGTGATCACAGTCTCGAGATAATCTGCGTTGTAATCTGTGAATAGTGACCGACAGCAGCAGTGTTGCGGGGCTTGGCGCTTCCCTTGGACCCTGCAGTTGCATCGGCCAGGCTTTGGTTGTTTTTAGGAAGTCGGAAGAAGCGCCCAAGCTTCCATGTGGGGCAGGTAACGTGGCAATAGTGTTAAACGCCAGCAACACAATTTTAAGTTTTGATGTCATGTTTTCTATTTCAGAAGTGGCATTATATGTAAAGAAACTAATGTAACATTAGTATTTGTTTGAAATGGTTTAAGCTTTAGCCCGAGATTTCTTGAAGAGTGTCTAATTGTGTGTTAAGAATCTGATTCAGAGCACTACTTTATCTTTACATGAGTGGTTTTTTTAGTGCATTTACGATGACGTTTTATATTCTCTCTGGTGAGAACTGTATTTTGTAGAGGAGAGTCCTTCCTGCAGAAAGCCTTGGGTGACCAGGACAGTGGCGTGGTCCTTGGTGGCACAGGTGCTGATGTCACAGCTACTCCTGCAAGCTTCCGAGTGGCCTGGGAGAGTGTGGGCCTAGGCCCAGGGTGGGGGAGTTACAGACCTGGACACGGAAATGGGAGGTGACAATACTTAGTGGGAACCAAAAAGAGAATTCAATTGTGTGTGATGTTTAATTTTGTGTATTTTCTGTTTGAAGGTTTTCATTCTGTATTAGTCCTTCCCCTGGGATGGAACATGGCATAAAACCTGAGTCATCGTTAGCATTTAAATGTAATTGAAGCCTGCACAGCTTGGGAAAAAATTCTCAAGGTATATACTATCTTTTTCAGGCTTTTTCATTTTAAACAGGAGTGAAGTTTTCACAAACATGACCCTTTAAACAGTGTGTTAGAAAGAGGAGAGAAGAAATACACACCAAAGGTGCCGTGTGGCTCAGTATTTTCTCAGCGTCCCCATCGACTGCTGCTGCAGACCCTGCGCGCAGCGCTGAATGGGCCCATCTTGTGTCAACAGTCGTGGCTCGGGAATCTGGGCAGGGTTCAGGGTCTGAATCCCCCATCTCCATGTGATCCCTCCAGCAGCGTGGTCAGACGTCTCACACACAGCTTGGGGCTTCCAAGCAGTAGGCCCAGAGCCAGCACAGCGCTCTGTCCACCGAGCTCTGCGGGCAGAGCCAGGTGGGCCCCGCGTCTCTGTGCTGGAGAGCCCGAGGCACCCGCCACCCTGTCCTGTCCTGGCAGCACTGCTGCTCGCTTCCTCTTTCCCTGCTACCACTTGTACAAATCCTCGTCCTCAGCAGTTGACCAGTTCACAGATTTGGTTTGCTAGCTGTGTTTGTCTACTGAACATTAGATACGTAACTGTTACAGTTTTCTTCAGGAACCCCCTTGAATCCTCTCAGCGCACTTTAGGAAACACCTTCGGTTTTTGTAGGTGGAGAATTGTTGCGATTCACTGTGTCTGGGTTTCCTCCGTGTGGGTGTTGCCCCTTCTCGTGCGCTCTCGTGGCTGGTGGGTGCCTGTCCTGGTCCTGGACCGCGGCCCTGGCTGACGCCTGGTGTGGTTTGATTGCATTTCCCCGTTAGGTATGGACGAGAAGGGTGACCCGAGTGGTGAGGATGCGCCCAAGGCCATCAAGCCCACCAGCAAAGAGTTCAGGAAGACGTGGGGGTTCCGGAGGACCACCATCGCCAAGCGCGAGGGCGCTGGGGATGTGGAGATGGATGCCCTGGACCCGCTGCCCCGGCAGCAGCAGAGCCCGTCGCTGCGTCGCAGTGGAAGGCAGCCGAAGCGGACCGAGCGGGTGGAGGAGTTCCTGACCACGGTACGGCGCCGGGGCCGGAGGGGCACCCCCGTGTCCCTAGAGGACTCGGCGGAGCCGGCGTCCTGTCCAGTGACAGATGCGGAGAGCGCCTCTGAGGGGAGCGTGGAGAGCACCTCGGATGGGAAGAGCGGTCCCAGGTCTGGCTCCACGGGTGCTAAGGAACGAAAGGCCTCCTCGGCAAAGGCCAGAGGACGTGGCGACGAGGATGACACCTCCGATAGCGACAGTGATGGGCTGACTTTGAAAGAACTCCAGAATCGCCTGCGGAGAAAGCGCGAGCAGGAGCCCACGGACAGGCCCCCCAAGGGCGTCCAGAGCCGCCTGCGGAAGAAGCATCGGGAGGAGGACCCGGTGGAGACCATGGACGTTGAGGCAGGCGATGCAGTGGAGGGCTCGCTGCCCGTCCCGCAGGAGCCGGAGGCCGACCTGGGGGCTGCGTCCCAGGCGGCGAAAATGGACAGAGAGAGCCAACTGGAAGGGAGGGCGGCCCCAGGGGGGAATGCAGAGGAACCCGGAGACGCAGTCCGACACAAGCCCGAATGTGAGGTGTACGACCCCAATGCCCTGTACTGCCTGTGCCGCCAGCCTCATAATAACAGGTGGGTCGTGGGAGGATGGAGTGGCTGCCCAGGCTTCTGGGGGGAGTCCAAGCTGTGGAAAGTGCCAGAGAGCGTTTTCCATTCGTCTTAGTTTAGAGAGTCCCAGGGTGGCCTGAATGAGGGACTTGTTCTCTTGGGAAAGACGAACAAGTCATTGTCCAAAAACAAAAACAAAAACGGCGTGGGTGGGCACTGCCAAGAGCCACACCCTCCACCAAGGTGAGGGCTGGCGTGGGACATTGGCTGCCTCGGTCCCACCAGCCACGGACAAGGCGGCCTGGACCAGAGGGGATCTGCTGTCCCAGAGAGCTCGCTGGGTGACGCTGCTCCAGACCGGTTGAGACTGGGCTGTGGTGTGGACATTGGGGCAGCTCGGGGGGTGGGGGGGGTATAGGCGTGGCTGCCCTTCTGTGGACGAGAACTGTGGTGTCAAGGGCAGAGTGCTTCCCTCAAAGAAAAGATGAAGCAAATTTGATTGAATGTGAGTAAAATTGAGAAGGGCACGCGGATGCTCTTCATTCTGTTCTCTCCACGTTTCTGTAATATTTTTGTTTTTTTCATAATAGAAGGTTGAAATTTGACTTGTGTTTAAAATTGAGTTGGTCTCTCACTTTCCATTCCTATACTAATAGTATCCATTCTTTATTTTATCATTCCAGATTTATGATTTGCTGTGACCGATGTGAAGAATGGTTTCATGGCGACTGTGTGGGCATTTCTGAGGCTCGAGGGAGGCTCTTGGAAAGGAACGGGGAGGATTACATCTGCCCAAACTGCACCATCCTGCAAGTGCAGGACGAGCCCAGCTCTGAGACCACAGGCACGCAGGACTCGAGGTCGAGACCTGCGGACGCCGACGGCACAGACTGTACAAGTATAGGAACCGTGGAGCAGAAATCGAGTGAAGACCAAGGAATTAAGGGTAGAATTGAGAAAGCTGCAAACCCAAGTGGCAAGAAAAAACTCAAGATATTCCAGCCCGTAAGTACCTGTCTCCCAAGGTCAGCGGTAGAGGTGACCGTGGAGCCCTCAGCTGCCATTGGCAGAAACATCAGGACAGGAGCGTTTGTCTTCTGAGATAAGTTAGCTTTTCCCAGGAGTGGCATTGTGCGCAGGGCTGGGCTCTGCGAGCTCCCAGGTCCATGCACCTGCTCCAGGCTGGCAGGCCTATCTATTCTTACTCTATGTTTGTTAATCATATCTATCTTCTATGCTGTTATTACTGACTTAACATTTTCCATAAGTGGACTCGCTTTTTTAAGTCTTCCCTTCAGTTTTCTCATGAATGGATCCTGAGTTTGAAGTGCATATGTGAACAAACAAAATTATTTTTGAGTCACAGGGGCACATGTGCACCTATATTACCCGTCACCGCCTTGAGAGAACCAGTGGTCTTGTCCCTGCCTCGCAGCAAGATGCCAAGGCCAGCGGTGGTGACCGCACGGCTCCCCAGGGTGACAGTTCAGCTGCGGCTGGCACGCCCTCTGTTATGGTGGTCTCCCGCTCCCCAGTGCTTGTGCATCTCTATATGCTCCTTCCCTAGCTCTGTTCACTCGTTTCTCCTGCCCAAGGGCCGTGATTCTTGGTCATGGTTTCCGTGCATCTTGAGAGCTGTCTCAGGCTCTCAGGATTGTCCTACTCAGAGTATGTTTTCGCCCCAGGCCTTCCTTGAATTGGGGGCCCATGCCGCCCCCACAGCCCGTTCTCTAGCCAGTGTTGGGCATGCAGACGACTTTGCGGTGGCCGTGTCATAGCTCCCCGCCGTCTCCCCCTTGCACTGACATAGCCTCGAGGGCTGGACCATTTAAATTTTACCTGTCATGGGGGTATGAGGAGGCATCGAGTGGAAGTATGATGATAACTGGTAAGGAAGAAGAATTAATGGAAATGTAAGTCAGTAGGAAACGTCATGTTATTGCTGATGTGTTTGAGACCACACATAAAGTATTTTTCTGAGTAAAACTTGGATTCTGTGGAGAAAAAACAATTAAGTGCATAATTTGAGACACAAGATTTTGCTCAAGTACATTTGAGGGGTATGTTCATGTATCTTATTAGTCTCGACCGTCAAAACATGTTCTAGTGATCGTGGACAGCTGTGCTCAGCCCTTGTCGTGAGCCAGGCTCCTACTGCACGGCAGGCAGCCACAGACTTGTTTAGCGGCTTAAACAACACACATTTATTCGCTCAGAAGCCCAGGCCTGGCTTAGCCGGGCCCCCTCTGCTCTGGGTCTTACAAGATTGCCCTCCAGGTGTCGGTGGGGGCTGAGGTCTCATCAGAGGCTCGGCTGGGGAAAGATCCACTTCCAAAAGCTCTGACTTGATTTAGCAGGTAAAATATGTCCCGGGCAATTTGTGTGGCATGGTGACACCAAAAAGTTATCTGTTGTTTTCTGAGACCCACGTTTAATTGGGTGTCCTGGGTGTCGTCTCACAACCTTGCCCGCCGAGCCTAGGCCTTGGGCGCCCTCTCAGCAGAGGCAGCAGTGGAATCCTTTCTCTTCTGGAGGCTCAGTTCCTCTTTTAAGGGTTTTCAGTTGATGAAGTTGGACCCTTTGGACTAACTCACAATCCTCTCACTTGGGATCTTAATTTCGTTGGTAAAATCCCTGCCCATTTGCCCGATAAGGGAACCTACTTGTGGCGTGCAATCCCATTGTGTCCAGAAGTATGCAGCAGGAGTGCCGGGGTCCCCTTAGAGTTCTGCCCTTCCTGCGTGGCATGACGGGCAGTTAAGAACTTGAGGGCCTTACTCGGGGGAGGTGGATTTGTGTGTTTTGAATAAACAGAGGTACATCTTTATTCATAATTTCTTCATACATGATTAAAAGCAGTAATCTCGGTACCGTGAATAGTTGTATTACGAAGTGCCACAGCCACCAAAGCGGGCGAGCACTGAAGCCGCGTCTGATCCTGCAGGTCGTAGAGGCGCCTGGTGCCGCCAGGTGCATTGGCCCCGGGTGCTCAAGCGTGGCGCAGCCCGACTCTGTCTACTGCAGCAGCGACTGTATCCTGAAACACGCCGCGGCCACCATGCGCTTCCTGAGCGCAGGGAAAGAGCAGAAACCAAAACCTAAAGAGAAACCCAAGACAAAGCCGGAAAAAATCATTCTTCAGAAATGTAGCGTTCAGGTGAGTTGACGGAGGCCAACCATTTGTGTAGTTGAAACCAAAAGCGTCTGGAGGTTACGGGCTCGGTGGGTTGGTTTGGAGAGTGTAGGGCACACAGGCCCAGACAGGATGCAGGCGCCTTTGCACTGCCCTCCGCCTTGCCCACGAGTGTTCTCGTCAGCATTACAAATAGGCACGTGTTCTCATGTTTTCCTTCTCCGCCTCTAGCCGAGGGATTAACTGATAGAAACGTGGGAACCGGCTGCTGCATGGAATAGCTCTCCACCCACACACCAGCCCCGCCGGGAGGAGAGCGGTCCCTGTTGGAGTCTGTGTGGGGAGTTGACGCGCAGGCAGCGGGGTGGCAAGTGGGTTCTGGGGGTGCCGCACTGAGTTCCTGGTGGGGTACTGGGATGTTGTTTGGACGCCTGTCCTTTCTCCACGTGCTGTTGTGTCTGCAGCTCCTGCCTGTCAGTGTTATTTGGGCGCGTTCTCACACAGGGCCCCGGCCAGCCGTGCTCTCCGCCTTGCTTCACTGCCTCACTCCATGGCCCCTCGGTTATCCTGGTGGCCTAGCACCTCATCAGGATGCTAGGATGATGGGTTATTCTGTCAGGGACCTTCTCATCGCTCGGATGTTGATGCGGGCCTGCTGGATGTGGGGGAGTAGCCAGCCCGCTGCTGAGCAGATGCAGTGTATTGGGCTTAGGATGGCCCAGGAGCTGATTGAGTAGTGACCCTCACTGCAGAGTGAAATGAGCAAAGGTTAATTTCTGACCTCATTAATGATTGGGGCTTTACTGATTATCCAGGCAGGCATTAAAATCTCTTCTGTGCACAAGAGACTGGCTCCAGACAAGAAGGAGAACGCAGCGAAGAAGGTGGCACTGGTCCCTCCAAGGAGTGAGGTCCTCGCTAAGGAGCCGCCCTGTGAGAGCAGCACGCCGTCCTGGGCCAGCGACCACAATTACAATGCAGTAAAGCCAGAAAAGACTGCTGCCCCCTGGCCGCCACTGTTGTATAAATGTATGTATCACCCGGGGGGAGCTCTGGACCCTTCCCGGTCTTTCTGGACGGCCGTGCACTCGGGCCTGTCCAGAGCTAGGAGTTCTAGCCGTGTTTTCTGCTGCACCTGCAGAGATCAAAGCCCTTGCCCAAGTCCAGGAGGCCTCCTGAGCCCCGCGTGCCCATCCTTAGTCTGTCGGGACTTCTTGTCAGTGTTTCCAAAAAGCTGTACGAGACCCGTTGCTGAATGTCTCACCTCTGACGATTGATGTCTTTAATCGCTTTTCTTTACTATCAGTCTCTGGTAAGTATGTGTAGTATCTTCAGCAGAATGTGACAAGGGGGCGCGCTGCCTGGCACTCAAGGTCCGCCGTCATCCAGATGTTCACCACAGCGCCGTCACCGCCGTGGGCTCTCCACGCAGGGGTCTTTCCACACAGTCTGCTCCCAGCACACGTGACCCTCACTTCCTTGTATATTGTGGGAACCTATTACTATTAGCACAGTAGTGTTGTAGCTGATTTTCAACTGAAGCATGAGTTTCAGGAGTTATATTATTTTTGACGGAACCGGAATTTTTTTTATGTCCAATTCACATACTACACACAACATAAACACACATGCCAGTCTTGAAGGCCATTTACCCTGCTTCCTGTGCTTGAAGGTAAGTGAGCACAGTGTCTCCACTCTGAGCAGCACCCAGACCAGGAGTCTTGGCGTGCACTGCTGGGTCATCCCACCCCAGGCTTCAAGTTCAGACAGACCTTTGCAATCCCATGAGATCATGCAGCTTGAATCTTTTCTCTTTCTTCTTTTTTTCAGCTCATTCTCCAAAATTAAATTTTAGAAATTTAAATTGCTCTGGGGCACATCTTATTCTTATTCTATGGTTAAGGTCATTTTGTGTTCAGTTTTTATTTATGCTATCTTTTATTTATACTCTTGCAACTTTTTTTAAAAGCACAAGAGGTTAAATGGCCCCAAATCCCAGGATTATAGCCACGTGCTGCTTCCTCCTCTCAGCGGGCTGTTTAGGCCAGTGGCCTGAGGGAAGGCCTCATGGATGTAGTGTGGCTAGAAAACTGCATAACTAGATGCATTTTGAGAATGTAAATGACCCAAGACCTGAGAAATGGAGTTGCAAGTGAACTGCAAAGCAATGCTGTGTGTGTATATATATGCATATTTATCTATTTTATTTTATTTATTTTTGGATTTTTGGAGTGAGTGGTTAAATATAGAGTTAACCAGTTGCTGTATTAAAATGAGTCTCAATACACCTCAGGTTGTTTGAACCAAGAACTTCATGCTAACAACGTGTCGCAAATACCCATCAAGTTCTAGCACCTCTACACAGTAGCCCCTCTACAGGGGTTACGAATGGACCTAAATATAAGCATCGCCCAGCTGGGAAGGGGTGGGGAGCAGTCACGTTGGAATCCTGTGCTAAATGTTCTCAGTTGGTTATAGGCACGTGACAGAATAAAAGGAAAACCGAGGTGTAGCCACAAAACCCTGGGTGATTGGTTTCAATTCAGTTAATTTCCATCTCTGTTGACCAGAATTGGGAGACTGCCCCCAGGCTCCGAGTGTGGAGTCAGATGTAGGGCGCACAGTGAGAAAGGAAAGTTGGCGGGGTTTGGGGGAGGGGTGGGTGCTTACTTATCCCCAGTTCTGACTTCCTGGTTTTTGAGGGAAGACTGGGGTAGAGGGGCGGGGAGACTTGCCCCCAGGAGGTGGTGGCTCTGCTCACAGGCGGGGTTTCTCTTCCCTCTGCCCCACCCTCCCTCTCTGCACATCAGCTCCTCACTGATCACCTTCCCAGCACATTTACGTCTCAGAACTACGTGGATGGATAGCCACAGCTTCTAGCCTGCATAAGGGACATGGTTTTGAGCTAGTTGCTTCTGATCATTTTTTGTTATCCCAGAAATGTCATCTTCCCAAAAGATGATTGGGAGGAGTGTAAAAGGTCGCTGGTAAACACCCGACTTCAGCCTCGGTGAGTAGCAGCTGTGCCTCTGCCTCTTCCCCAAACCATTACTTGACAGTGGCAGTGGCTGTGGACCTTCCCCGGGTCCCCACACACAGGCACAATGGGAGGGGGTCCCTCGCATACACTCAGCAGAACCCTGCATCCCCACCAGGGCCCCCACCTGCCTCCCTGGCTGCAGAGCGTGATATGTTTCTGGGTGCAGGTGATGCCAGGACAGCTCTTAGGAAGGGGGCGTTTTCCATGTTGACCTGGATTCAGGTCAAATCTTGGGTAGATCCTTGGGCAGCCAATGTGCTGCCCCTGGAGGTGCTCTGCCCCCCACCCCCTTCTCCCAGGCCATTGGCGCTGGCCTTGGGTTGTGGGTTCAGGGCAGCCCTTCATGAGCGTCACGGGCAAGACCTTGCTACACAGAGGCTCTGACCTGCTTCTCTCATGGGACAGTCAGTAGATCTTCAGGTCCTCGGGGTGGTGGGATTAACACGTACTTGTTCTCTGATGAGTTTTTTTTTTTAATTTTTCAGAGTTTCTGAGAACAAAACCAGTGTAACTCATGGAAACGATTGCCATTTTCTTTCCCCCCAGGTCACTGTGTTTCTTACTCCTCCTCATGGTTCCTCTTCATTTCCTCTCCGTCGCCTCTCATTACTGTCCAGGCACAGGCACGAAGAGGGCTGAAAACGTTCTTCGAAAGTGTCCCTGGTTTGTTAGGGTTTGGAAGTGGAATTGTGATAGGCATAGGCACATTTCCCCATGTTTGGGGCTCCCTAAATGGCCCTGAGATGACTTAAAACTCTGGGGACCTGAACAAATTTTGACTGGAAAATCAGATTTCTGCAGTTTCATGTAGCTTTGAGAATTGAAATGGGGACCCCTTGCAGCACCTGTGCACCCAGGTCCAGTGATGTGTTAGCATCCTGCCCCGATGCGAGCGTTGCCCCGTGGTCCCCGTGTGCCACATGTCCGGTCCCCGTGCTATGGCGAAGTGGATCTGGGGACGCGGGTGTGGGGATTGGTGTGGGTTCCGGGAGCACGCTTCACAGGTAGTAAGAGAAGACAAGTCCCCACGGTGAGATAGATGGGGGGGGGGGATGGGGTGCCTGGGACCCAGGGGTGTTTGGTAGAAATGGAACGGTGGGAGAGGCATGTTTTATCAGCTGCACGAGCTGTTTTTATCTGTGTCTTCCAGATCTTCAGTGGCAAAAAAATGTGGGTGGGGACAAAGCAGCCTTGTACATCTCACCAATCTCCTCCCCCCATTTGGAGAGAGAACCAAAACTTGTCCTGATAAGGATTTACCTTGACAGCTGTTTTTAAAGTTATCCAAATAGCTAGAATTTTCTTGGTCATTGACATTCTCTCGTATTTTTAAGTGTTTTACTTTTTACAGTTTTTTTTTTTTTAATAGCCAACTTCAGAAAATCAGTGCAGGGGAGGTTTCGCATGTACATGTACTTTTTCTGACAGAGACCCTCAGATGTATCCTGGCTGCCCCCCTTAGTTCTTGTGCTTTAGCGGGGGTGGGGGTGGGTAGAAGTTTCTAGCAGGAGTGGTCCTGCTCACCTCACCTGCCCTTTGGCCTTCATGTGGCCTCTGGGGCTCTGCATCTCCTGTGGCACTGTTCACAGACGGTCCTGCGGCAGAGTCCCTTAGGTGGCATCGAGTCCCGAGGGTTCTTTTGAAGATGCAGCTGTAAACCCTCCCACACGGTGTAGGAGTCTCAGGCATATTTGAAGCTGTGAAGTAATGTTTTTGATTTTTTGCGTGTTGCACGTCACCGTGCACGTGGTCATAGTCTTACCTTCTGAAAGTTAAAGAAGTAAACCTGGAAGATCGATAAGAAGGGTTTCCACTTTGATTTCTGTCAACGAAGGTCGGGGCGTTGCCATGCACCTGGAGGCGTCAGCGAGACGAGCACAAAGGTAACGGCCGCTTAACCCGCCGGGGTCAGCAGGTGCCGCGGGCTATGTGCCCCAGAGTCTTACCACGCCCCCGGCCCCATCATGTTGCTTGAAGTAGCAGGTGATGCAGGCACAGATAACGGTTAACGTTGAACCTTGTCAAAGTGGTGAAAGTGCCTGTTGGCGGGTTTTGGAAGTGAGGGAAAGCAGCAGCTCTACTTCCAGCTGAGTCTCAGGTCTGGCGGCCAGTCCCCACCAGTCCAGTTGGCGTAGACAGGAGAGTGGAACGCCTGCCTCACACACAGCCTCGGCCCCGTTTCCTTCTCGTGGTTCATGCTGAGGGATGATGTGACCATTTTTTTCATATATTACCAGTCCAACATGAATTGGGTTTTGGTTTTCAAAATCTGTGAAACTCTGAAAACAAGGAAGGGTCCATTTGCCTCCGGAGGTGTACTTGGTTTTTTTGCAAGCTTGTTATGGCCAGTTCTCTGCACCTCTCTTGAGGTGTAAGCCGCTCAGATACTGCACATCAGTAAGAAAAAAGTCAATCTGGACAAGCTTTGTGTAGCCCCAGATCATGGCAGTTTGGCTGTGGACCCACATACAGACTCCTAGCAATGGAGAGCAGCTGGCGCGAGGGCCCCAGAGATGGAGATCAGGCCTCCCAAGTCTTCAGTGGGGAGTCTTTGTTTCTGTGTAAGCACAACTTTAATTCTCCAGGAATAATGCACTGCAGAATATTTAAGCAAAGGCACAAAAGCAGAATGTTCTCTCTTGCTACTTGAATTTTCACACTAGGAAACGTCTTGACAGCCAAGAAACAAAGTTGAAATGAGAAACGTCTTCGTACACGTGTCAGGCTGAGCTGAAAATAGAGCTGATGTCACAGTGAGCAGAGCCCACTCCCCCCAGCCCCTGCTGCTCCACTGTGTCCTCTGAGCCCTGACTGGTCCCGTTACGTTACCCGGGCCTTGTGGCGGTAGCTGCCTTGCCTCGGCCTCACCACTGAGCCTGGGTGGATCTGGGGCCCTGTGGGAATGGGGGGGGGGAGGGGACGTTCCGACCTGCACCACGTGGGCTTGCTTGGCGCCTGGTCACATAAGAAGCTCTTTGATTTCTTTGGCGTTTACAGCCAATCATTCTGA
Organism: Grampus griseus; assembly: GCF_964374135.1. Classification (NCBI taxonomy): domain Eukaryota; kingdom Metazoa; phylum Chordata; class Mammalia; order Artiodactyla; family Delphinidae; genus Grampus; species Grampus griseus. Next base: position 87,753,486 of record NC_139008.1, on the reverse strand, counting down.
GTAGTGTCTCTCCCCCTGCCCCCCACCGTGTCAGTGTGACTGAAAGCCTCATATCTGGGGATTTTTAGGGTAAATTGGCACCTCTTTGGGGCAGGACAAAAGGTATAAAGCAGTGACCGTCCCTCAGGGTTTCTCACTGGTCCCTGTGAGGGGCCACCCCGACAACGGCTGTCACTGGGCGGGGGCCGCGCGATGCTGTGCGACTCGGGCTCCTGCCCGGCCCTGGTTCCTCGTCCTGCTGCACAGCACTGGCTGCTCGGAGTAACACAGCTTCCACTCCCGGTTCCTCCTGTCCCCACCAAGGCCCACCAGTGCCACCCAGTGGCCAGCGATGCCACAGCACCACGGCCCACCTTGCCGTGTGGCAAGGCCCCCAGTTTCATGCTTATTGGGAAGTTAGCCAATTAGATTGTTGCTGGTCCCTGAGCGCACCGGCCTGCCTGGTTCCTACCGGGCTTCACCACAAACAACTCGTTTCCAGTATAAACCAATGGCCAGACCCAGCAGAAACGACGTCATCTGGGGCGGTGGCCTGGCCACCGGCCAGCATTTCCTCCTGTATCTGCTCCCCAAGACAGCACCTGCCCTGGAGCTTGGGCCACTCTTTTCCCCATAGGCAGACCCCGGGATGGCCCAAACTGGGTGTACACTCCCAGGAGGCTGTCTCTGTCCGGCACATGGGCAGGTGGTCACGCTGCCTCGAGCTGGCAGCACTGGGGGCCTGCCACTGCTGGAGCCACTCTACCATGGGGGTGTGCTGCTTTCCTGTTCTAGAACTGGTGCTTCGTGGTTGGTTGGTTACGCCTTGCTCTTCTGTGAATGTATACACATAATACAGTTAAAAGGGAATTTGGATGAATTTGCAAATCTGATTTTAGCTCTACTCAGAAGTAATGCTTCTGTCACTGTCAGACACTTTGGCACTACACCGTGTCACTGCCATTCCAGCAGCAGCTAACCCACATCCAGCTGACGGTGGGACCAGATGCAACTGTTTTCTGTTTTGAGCATTTTTCCTCAAAGTAGGAGAGGGATAGAACTGACTTGCTGTTGGGGTCCACCAGTTCCCACATCTTACCAACTTTTTATTTATGTAATTACACTTACATACGCTCTGAGATGCAGGTGAGGGATGATGAAAGTTGACTTTTAAAAGCCAGAAGCAGCTAATTTTATAGAAGAGCAGCATAATGGTTAAGGAAAGCCATCCCCTGCTTTTTAAATAGATTACGTTCATTTACTGTTACCACTCTTGGATAGCAGGTCACTTTAATCACCTGTACTGTGAATGTCCTAAAAATAAGCTCCTGTCTTCTGTTTTCCCTGAATGAGAGAAAACACCGGTTAGACTAGTGGAAGCGTTGATCTTAGGGAGTGAATGTTTTCGAAGTCAACAGGAATTGTCACTTGAAACAATGTAAATGTCACATGATAAGATTTGTTTGAGGCCCCATCATGGGTGCCTCACTGAGGATTCTGGAAGCATCTTAGGCCAGCTTTTTACAGTTGTTTAAAAGTGTGCTACTAAAATCTCAGCAAAGTTTGTAAAAAGTCAGTGACTGAGCTGGTCTTAGGACTCGATTTTAATCCTGACGGGTTTGTTCCTTCATCCCCTGCTGGCAGTCACAGCTGGCACCGCGTCCTGCTCCACTCCACTCTCGTTCCTTCCCCCAAGAAGAGGGGCCTCTGTCCATTTCATTTAACCTAAGCTCTAGCAGTCGTGTCCCCCCCGCCCCGCCCAGATTAGGTGCTGTGGACCCTGTTAGCCAAGGCTGAGCTGGTAAAGATAAGTTTCCATGTACTGAGGTATGGTAGCGCCTTAGGAATATGGATTTGAGCTGATGAAATAATATACGTAGAATCATAGTACTTAGTCTTAGTTCCTATGACGTCCCCAGTTCCTACTTTGTTAGCTGTGACTTGCTGACGGGACATGGGTGAGAGCCAGCAGGGTGGTCTTGGGAAAGGGCTGCTCAGCAGGGAGTGGGTGGTCTTGGGAAAGCCTGGACAGCATAGCCCGGGGGTGCCGGCACATGTGGGGCCAGTGATTGGGACACCGCGGACAAGGGGACATGAGGTCGGGGGGTGCTCTGTGAGATGAAAATAGATTTGCAGTCAGGGTTGTTGCTTGATGACAGTGAGGTACTTCTAACACGGTTCTAAGTTTTGGATGTGTGCAGCGCTGTTGCAAACTGTAAAACTAGGTAATTTCGCCTGTACTATGAAATGGAAAAGTCTTGCGGTCCCTGGGCTTTTAACACCTGCGGCTGGACTGGCCTGAGCAGTGCTGGAGGAAGGCGGTCCTGAGGGCAGCACTCCGGCCCTTTGCCAGGATGGCCACGCGGGGTGCAGGCTGAGAACGCCGTGGGGCTCCCGTGGGCTCAGGCCCACCTGGAGGCAGGCTCTCGCCTCTCTCCCCAGACTTCAGATCTCCCTGCTTCGCTAGGACAGTCGCAGGAAGCCGCGGCAGCTGACTGGGGTTGGTGGGTCTTCAACCCCTGCGTAAAATTGGAAGGCTGCTAGCGCGTGTCGAAGTCTCCCGTTTAGAATCTAGGGGCTCACTGCGCTGTGGGTAGTTGAGAAAAGCCTGCGCCTGGGGAGGCGGCTTCTCCGTCGGTCCTGTGTGACGTGGCCCTAGGTGGTGTCCCTGTGCTCTCCTGGCTTGCTCCCTGGACCTGCCCGCCCCCACCCCCACCCCATTCTGCCCTGGGTCCCAGACGTTCTGGGCGGTGGGCCTGAGCGGGGCCCCTGCTCTCAGTCACGGCTCCCCACGTACCTCTGCTGGGCCGCATGCCCCTAAGACTGAGGAACTGGTCTTAGGATGAATCTCCTTGCTTGCCTCTGACTGTAATTCTGATGGTCTGATACGGGATTAAGTGTAATCAGTCCATGCGAAGTACTGGCATAAAGATTCTCATTTTAGCTTTTGGCTGTAATCCTTGTTTGCATTGAAAGTGCTAACCTACTGTCTTACCCAATAGCGAGCTGCAGCTAGAGGGGTGTGAATGACAGCAGGTGGCGTTCCTGCCACCCAGCTCCTAGTGTAAAAATAACTGGTCTCCCCCCACGTTGCAGTTTTCTGCCAACATTCTATATTTTATTAACATCACCACGTCCAGTTGACTTTTGTCCAAGAGGACGGTGAACACCTGTGAGCCGCTAACCCCAGGGTGGACTCTCACTAGTCCTTCCAGTGCCCCATGGGCCCCCGAGGTGGGGCTTGGATATGCATTCGAAGAGAATGTGTCTGATCCACCCTGGAAAGATTTTCTAAGCTCCTGTTCACCAAAAACTGCACTGGGACTCTCCATGAGAGTGATCTTTGAAATCTATACCTTTTCTTGATACAGCAAAATTTGCCCTTCGAGTTCCCAGCTAAGCTAACGGTTTAAATCAAGCCTTCGATAGCTTACTGGTTTATCGGTTGAAGTCAAAGTTTTAATAATAAAGCATTTATCTCTGAAACAAAGTATACTCGCTATCATAAATGTTGCTGGTAGCCCTTTTTACACTCCTTTTCTGAATTTAACAGTTACTTTAAATCTGTCTCAGTGATGCCGGGTTATTAGCTTTGCTGGTTTCGGGTGCACGTGCTGTGTGGGGTCCCCTGCACCCCTACCTCACTAAGCGGGCCCCTCTCCTTTGCAGCTGTGAAGGAGGACAGACGCGCAGAGGCAAAGGTGGCGGTGGCGGCGGTGCCGAAGAAGGCGGCTCCTCCAGGCTCCTCGGGAGGCAGCAAGCAACCCTCGCCCAGAAATCTCCTTCCAAAGAAGTCCCCTCCTTTTGCAAACGCGGCAGCAGCCAAACCGGCCATCAAAAAGACGCCACCGGGTTTCAAGGGCACCATCCCCAAGAGGCCGTGGCTCTCGGCTGCCCCCTCCCCCTCGGGCAGCGCTCCCTCGGCCAAGCAGGCAGGGCTGGCACCTGTTGCTGCCACGTCTGCTTCCAGAAAGTTTCCCAGCTCTGCTGCTTCGGTGGGCGCCATCAGGAAGCCTGGGACCACCTCGGTTCCCCTGGCCTCTCCAGCCCCGGGACGCCTGGGCCCCGCGAGCCCCGCCTCGTCACAGCCAAATTCTCAAATTCGGCAAAACATAAGACGCTCCTTGAAGGAGATCTTGTGGAAAAGGTGGGCTGTTCCACTTTGTTTCTTAAATGTTAAAGTGGAAAGTTTTCCACGTAAAGGGTGGTCGTTTCGCGATGGCTCCGCTGTTTAAGAAAAGTGTCACATGTGGGACTTCCCTGGTGGTCCGGTGGTTAAGACTCCGCGCTTCCACTGCAGGGGGCACTGGGGTTCCATCCCTGGTTGGGGAGCTGAGATCCCACATGGCATGTAAATGCAGCAGTTACCGTGGGGTTTTTTTCATTCCATCTAGAGTCACTGACAGCGATGACTTAATCATGACAGAAAATGAAGTAGGAAAAATTGCACTGCACATCGAGAAGGAGATGTTTAACTTGTTCCGAGTCACAGACAATCGGTACAAGAGCAAGTACCGCAGCCTCATGTTCAACCTCAAGGACCCCAAAAACCAGGTGCGTGTCCGACCGTCAGGAGAGGGGGCAGTCCTGGCCAGGTGCTGCCCAGGCCTGGGTTAGGGCAGTGGGTCCCCCTGCAGCTGTGAGTGAGTGGCATGCTGTTCCCGTGGGGCCAGGCGCTCGCCCGCTGAGGTTCTTGCCACCCGCACGCCTGTGTGCCTGCCGGGGCCCACGCTGTCTGGATCGGCCTCTTGACCTCTTACCTGTGTTTAGAAGCAGGGCACATACTCTGACTTTCCATTTCGCCTTGTTAAGCCCCTGGCAGAAGGGATTTCTTCTACCTTTGTCCCTGACACTGTACCTTCTTCAGTCGATTGTGTTTTCTGTGAAGTGGTCTTTGCAGCAGGGTCAGTGCGGCGGGATACTCGAGATCAGCTGCCTGACCTCAGGGCCCTTGTTCTCCGAGCATCGATGGGATGCTCCGGGCCCTCGTCCTGCTGCGGGGCAGGGGCTTGCCTTGCTGCCCATCTCCACATCCTCTCTAGTATCTTAGAGGGGTTTTTTTGTTTTTTGTTGTTTTTTTGTTTTTGCGGTACGCGGGCCTCTCACTGTTGTGGCCTCTCCCGTTGTGGAGCACAGGCTCCGGACGTGCAGGCTCAGCAGCCATGGCTCACGGGCCCAGCCGCTCCGCAGCCTGTGGGATCTTCCCAGACCGGGGCACGAACCCGTGTCCCCTGCATCGGCAGGCGGACTCTCAACCACTGCGCCACCAGGGAAGCCCTCTTAGAGGGAACGAGTGAACAAGAGATGTTTGTTTACAGGGGCTCTTCCATCGTGTTCTGCGTGAAGAAATCTCTTTGGCAAAACTTGTGAGAATGAAGCCAGAAGAACTTGTCTCCAAAGAGCTTTCCATGTGGAAAGAGAGATCGTCAAAGCCTGTGAGTGCCGACGGGAGAGGAGACTGCGGGTGCCAGAAGCCTGACACCAGCGCCCCCCCCACCCCAGAGTGAATTAATAGCCCGTTGGCATGAGAGAGTCCCTTTGGGAAAGAAGGGCTAAGTTTTCACGTTTGTCTGTCTTTTTCATCTTAGGTGATGGAGTCCAGAACTAAATTGCATAATGAGACTAAGAAGCCAACTGTTAAACAGGAAACTATTCCCGATATGGAAGATTCTCCGCCAGTATCAGATTCTGATGTAAGCGTTTAGGATTTCCAGTGCTCACGAGAATTGACTAAGATGATCCCGTTCCAGACGTTGTTAGGTGCCTGAATTACTGGGCAAGACGCTGAGCTGACACAAGTGTGTGCAGTTGTGTTGCTTCTCAAGTACTTGTACTCAGTAGTCCTTTTGCTCTTTTTTCAGTGGTTCTTAATCACGTGAGATGTTTCTTCCATGGGTGCTGCTGATGTGGAGAGGGGGTGGCAGAGAAATGACCTCCTCTGCTTCTTGTGCTTTAGGAACAGCAAGAATCGGTGCGGGCGGCCCCCGAGAGGAGCGCAGCCCCGCTGCTGGACCTTGTCGGCAGCATGCTGCAGGACACGACTGGGCAGCACCGGGCGCACCTCTTTGACCTGAATTGTAAGATCTGCACAGGTGAGCAGATCTTGGGGGAGACTGTGGAGACCCTTCTCGGGACAGCTGCATTCAAACCAGGTTACACAGTGGAAAGGGTAGAATCATTTCTTCAAGCTTAGGAAGTGAGCCCCTGCCTTTATAGTGGTGTTGTTTTAAAGCAGTGATCGTCTGTCTACCCACGGGCAGGCTTTGCTCTCGAACGTGTGGGATTTCTCACGAAGGCCTTCCTTCTGTTCTCCAGGTCAGGTTCCATCGTCGGAAGATGAGCCAGCTCCGCAAAAGCAAAAGTGGTCAACTTCGGCCAAGAAGGAGGACTCAAAGTCCAAGCATGACAGCTCTGCCTCTGAGCCCGCTCTCAGCTCAGCCGATCATGCGGCACCAGAAACCCTGCCTGAAAACGCCTCGGAGCCAGACCTGGAAAGCGCTGCGCGCGCCCATTTGGAGGGAAGGTCCCTCCCGGTGCCTCCAGAGGACGGCCACCCCGAGCCCTCCGCCCTGGAAGGCGCCCCCTGCCCGGCCCCTGGGGGCGGCGGAGTGCTCACTACAGTCACGGTGTCTGGCCGAGACCCCAGGACTGCACCAGGCGGGCCGAGCACGGGCACGGCTCCCTCGGCAGCCCGCCCAGACAGCGCTCACCCAGCGGAGCCCCGACAGGACGTCCCGAAGCCTGTGCCGACCTCCGTGACGGTGCCCAAGTCCATCCTGGCCAAGCCGTCCGCGTCGCCCGAGCCCAGATACCTCCTGTCGGTCCCACCGTCGCCAAGCATCAGGTGCGGCCCCCGTGTGTGGTCTGAGCAGCTGAGCTGTGGCCTTTCTTTCAGATGAACAGGAGCAGTAATGAGTGATTCAGTCTTTCGGCTCTGAAATCCACCCAGAAATACAACTCTCCTCAATTTTCTATTTTAAAAAGGCGTTTTTTTAAGGCTTCAGTTTTAGGATGACTAATTATCACCTTAGAAATATAGTTCTTGAAAACTGGAATTTAAATTTACAGCCATCCAGTTTATTGCCTATATAGTTTATATTTCTTTGACCAGAATGTGTTTATATCATTATGATTAAAGTAATTAATTTGAAAAAGTAAGCTATCAAAACTTGCAAGAATTCACTTTGCTTTTGTAAACACGTTAAATAAATAAATAAATACTGGGGATTCTTTGGGCAGAGAGAAAGATTCACGTATCTTCTGTGGTTTTGTTTTGCAGCATCTCAGAGTCCCGCTCCCCTCCAGAAGGCGATACCACCCTCTTTTTGTCTCGACTCGGCACCATTTGGAAAGGATTTATTAACATGCAGAGTGTAGCGAAGTTTGTCACTAAGGCGTATCCTGTCTCTGGATGTTTTGATTATCTCAGTGAGGTTAGAGCCAGGAGGGAGAGAAGTGTGTGTGTGCGTGTGTGTGTGCGTGCACGCGTTTTCCACGGGCACTCTGGTCCCGCGCTGGAGTCAGGCGTGTGGCCACCTTCCTGCTGAGTGTCTGGACACGCGAGCACCTCTGAAGGCAGAATAGGGGTTGCCGGGCCGAGTCAGCAGGTTACGTGGTTTGCACAGTGGCGAAAATTCAAATGAGAAATCAGACCCTCCATCTTTTCTGAAGAAGCTGAAGCTTGTCTTCCTTCTCCCTCTGTTCACTAGAGCTTGTGCAAAACCAACCTGGGTGTGCATGTGCCCACTGCAGGTGTGGCCAGACACGCATGACCTGCCTTGGTGTGGAGGGGCACACGTGACAGGTCTTTCATTTTTCAAAATTAGCAAAACAGCACTAGCATTTCAGACGTAACAAAGAGTGCTCAGTCACTTCTGAGACATACCTGGATCGTTATGCGTATGTTCCTAAAAGACAACAGTAAAACATATTGCTGACTGTCACCCTATTGAGCAGAAGCTTCTCCTCCTGCCACCCTTGGGTGTGGTCACTCATAATCCCGGATGTTAGTCAGCTAAGCAACATTTGACACCGTTATTGCTGCTTTGTTTGGGATAGTTGCAGTTTTCTTAGTTGTGAATCTCGGGTAGTTTGGGGTCTCTCTGTGACCGCCACGGTTCCACCGGCCATTTAATCAGAGTTCATTTCACTTAGGACCTGCCCGACACAATTCACATCGGCGGAAGGATTGCCCCAAAGACAGTCTGGGATTACGTCGGCAAGCTCCGATCTTCAGTGTCTAAGGTACCTGCCCACAGTCTGACCTCTGCACCCGAGGAGGAAGGGGTTTGTTTACACACGGCTCTTCCTTTGACTCTCGTCTTGCGCGTTAATACCTGAAACGTCTCTAGTTCGTCAGATACTTGCAGGTGAACGTTTAAGTTGGTAGCTGGCTAACCTGTGAAGGCGTGTCTGAGTAGCATGACGGTGGAAGCTTTGTGAAAGCGCATGTGCAGTTCAGAGCTAGGAATACAGATGCTCTGTCCCTTCTTGTCTGAGCTGATGGAGTAGAGGTGGGGGGAGGCGGCTGGGCTGGAGTCTGAACCCCTGAAACGCGGACGCAGCTGTGTGTCTGCGTGTGCAGTGCTCTTTGGGGGAGGCGCTCTTGTTTTCACTGGGGTCACAGAAGGGTTACAACCCTGGTCTAGTTCAGCCCTCCCGTTTCGGAGCTGCGGGCAGCTCATCACACGCTTAGTGGTCACTTAGCTCTGTGTCAGACACTGCCCCAGGCTGGCCCTGCACACAGAGTACCCCATCAGTACGAGCGCCCCAGGAGGGGGGCTCTGTGTTGAGGACAGTGGGGCTGAGTAGTTTTAAAGCGGTCCCTCCGAAACCAAGACCAAACCCAGCAGTCTTGAGACTCGGGCCTGTGTCCTCTTCACTAGCTCGTTGTTCGGATGTGTTGGGCAGCAGGGCTGTGACGGTCAGAATCAGAGCTGGTTGCTCCTGTCCTCGCTTCCCTCCTGCTTTTGGGGCTTAGGTGCAAGGTGAAGCGGCTGCCTTTCCGAGAGGCCGCAGGTCAATGCGCCCCGCCCTCTGTTTGTTGCAGGAGCTGTGTCTGATCCGCTTCCACCCCGCGACGGAGGAGGAGGAGGTGGCCTACATCTCTCTGTACTCCTATTTCAGCAGCCGCGGCCGCTTCGGCGTCGTGGCAAACAACAGTAGGCACGTCAAGGACCTCTACCTGATCCCGCTGAGCGCCGCGGACCCTGTGCCCTCCAAACTCCTGCCCTTTGAGGGACCAGGTAGGCCCCAGCCTTCTGCCCACACGTCTCCCCCACGCCCTGCGGAGTCAGTCCCAGCGAGCTGCGTGCCTCACCCAGACCCGGCCTTTGGCAGCGGAACTTGGGAGCAGGGGTGAAGTAGCGTCGAGCTATGGCACTTCCTGGGTAGTGGAGGGTGGCACCGGAGGTCCCCTGAGGAAGGTGTGAATTGTCTTAGAAAAGTCCTGTGAAGAGGGACAAACCTGTCCGGAGCCCGCCCGCCTCGTGTGAGCAGGGTGTTGGCGGCAGGAGCTGGGCAGTGCCGGGAGGGCGGGGCCTGGACCTGGCCTGCGGGCTTGCCTCCTTGCAGGCGTCAGGCCAAGCCTCTTCGCTACAGGCATTCGTTTTGAGGAGAAACGAGAAATAGCGTTGAGACAGGAACTAGTTCTAGAAATAGTCACTTTGAAATCTGCTGCTCGAATTCTTATCTTTGGCAGACCACTTTCTGTTCACTCATTCCTTAGAAAGTGCTGCTTCTAAAGAATTACTTACAGGCTGACCAGAAAGAAAGTTCAGGCTTGCCAAGGGAGCTAAGGGTGATTCCAGGGGGGACGTGGTCTCTGGGGACCCAACTCCTCTTAACCCTGAGAAGTTGACGGGACTTAAGTCTCGCAGAAAGGTGCCTAAATGGGAGTGTCTCCTTGGCCGTGGCGCCCCCCAAAACGGCTAAGCCTAGAAGATGCTGAGCGTAACCCGCGGTCAGCGCTCTTGAAGCACTTGCTTCTACAGGCGGTGGCCACGCCCGCGCCCGGTGCCTCCGTGTCCATGGCCAGCGCCCCGGCGGCTCTGCGGCTGGGCCCAGCTTCCTGGTCGGTCCCCGTGACCGCAGGGCTCGTGTTCCCTGACATAACACACGGAACTGTCTCAGTGCCAAACACGTTAGAAGCCAAGCTCTCCGGGGGGCTGTCCCACTCCTCGTGCTAAAGCGGTGCTGCCTGATGGGCAGCAGGGAGGGCCGTGGCCGAGGTTCTTGGCGGGCAGCTCCTGGGGCGCTGGCCGGCTCCCTGGACGCCGTGTTCCTGACACAGCGGTGACGGTGGTGAAGCCGACTTCCCGATACCATGAGGAGCCTCCGGTCAGTCACAAGGGTGGAAGCCTAAGCGGGGCCTAGTGTGAGCGTAGATCCTGTGACATGCACACTCTGCGCGTCTGTAGCAGCGGGACCTGGGAGGTGACAAAGCCCTGTTTCACCCGCGTTGGAGCCCCCCTCACGGCTCCACCTGCAGAGCCTGCGGTGGGGTCTTGCCTGACTCCGTCCCGGTGCACCTTGTCACACGAGCAGGGGGCTGCCAGGTTCGGGGCCACAGACGGACCCTGAGTGGGGCAGAGGTGGTTGAGGTCAGGCGTGGTGAGGAGGCAGGGGCGCAGGGGCCACCGAGGGGACCCCTAGTTGGAGCCGCGGTGGGAGCTGGTGCAGTGCTGGGTTGGGGCCTGGCTGGCAGAGGGAGGGGGCCGCGCTGGGTGTTCCAGGGTGACACGGGGACAAGGAAGGCTGGGCAGGGCGCTCACCTCATCTGCTAAGTGACCACACTTGATGACCAGCGGAGTGGACATACTCCTCCACCTGCATTCCCAAGGCTGTCACTTCCTGAAGGGGATGCTCAAAGGCCTGCGGGTTTTCATCCACAATAGAGAACGAAGGTTTCATTAAAATCAAGTAGGAAGAGGGGCTTTCGAAATGTGATTGTATGGGAAATTTTACCATAAACTTTTAAAGACTTTTAATCGAAGAGCTTCTAAATCTCAGCTCGCTCAATTTAGTATATATATTTTTAATTCTCCTGCTACCTTTGTTTGACGTTAACATCGTGTGTGTTCTGTACACCTGCACATCAGCCAGACTCCCTTGGCCCCAGAGGCCACGTTACCTGCCTGAGCTGCTTCGCACGTTTGTAGCGTGACTTGGCGCTCCCTGGGTACAGACGTCCGTGTGTCCCAGGCTCGTGGTGTGTGCGTCATGTGCGTGTTGTGTGTGTGCATGAGTGTTTGGAAGGTGGGCCGGGGGTGTTCCTCCCGTCTCTGCACAGCATCCTTTGACGGCACAGGTCCAGTCTGAGGGGCTGCCGTGTCCGTCGATGGAGCAGCCAGTGGGCTTGAGCACATGCTGCCTGGCAGCGCTGGCCCCGCACCCTGAGGGGAGCACCCTTGACCCCCCATGTCAGCCCCTCAGCAGGGAGCGCCCGCACTGCCCAGGGTTGTTGCTGCCTGAGCTCGCAGGGCCAGTAAGCGTGGAGTCAGGGTCCGACCCGGCCGCATCTCCATCCCAAGGCCTCGGTGGGGCACAGGCCTCCCACTTCGGGCAGCCCGCCAGCGGGCGGGCCTCTGGGAGGAGGAGGGCAGGTCTGTGGGGGTGGAGAGTGCCGACTCGGCACGTCCGTCTCTGGACTTGGGAGCCCCGTAGGTTTTGACAGTATGGCTCACTGGAGAAGCAGGCGAGGACACGAGGTGTTGAATCCATGTGCGGTGCCGGGGAGGCCTGCGCGGCCTGCTTGTGGTCAGCGTCCTCTCTGCCCCACGCTTGGATGGTGGACACGGGGTGGTCTCCACGCAGAACCCACAGCCCAGTCCCTGCACGGCAACAGAGCCCATCCGAGCCCAGTCTGCCTCCAGGGCCTTTTGTCCTCCCGGGCTCCCTCGACTTGTCCCAGAGGCGCCAGGCCGTCGCCACGTCACACAGCCTGGAGGACGGCTGGGAGGCCCGCGTCCCTCTGAGCCAGCGGACAGTCCTTCCACTGTGGACACGGCTCAGCTCAGTCCCACACACACTGACGGGGCTCCACCCCTGGGGACTCGGGTCTCAGCTGGTCCGCGCGTCTAGGGGCTTTATTCACAGAAGGAAGACCAGTCAGATGGGATGCTGGGCCTAGGCCAGGGCGCCCGGCCCTCCCGAGGGGGTGGGGGGCGCCTGTCGAGGGCCCTCAGGCATCTAAGGTGTGGACCACCCTGAGCAGAGGACAGGGACCTGCCTTCCGAGGCATTGCAGGGCGAGGGCCATTCTCTTAGCAGGCTGGCTCCATCCGTGGTGTCTGCCTTCTGTCCTCACGCTTAACTGCTTCCTAAATTAGCAGACCGTTTCCGTGACTTGCAATATTGTCAGGTAAGCACGTCTTCAGTTTCTGCGTGCATAGCTGTGTACAGATGCTGTAATCAAAGGCAAAATCGTGCTGAATGGAAAGTGCTTTTCTCTCCTTTGAAATCAATAAAAATATTTCATGGAAACTGGTCATTGTTTGTCTGAATTTGAACCATTTGGTAGCTCTTGGTGCCCATCCAGGTGCACTGTGACGGAGGACTGTCTCCACCTTGCTTTGCCTCAGCCGACGCCAGTGTGCTTCTGGCTGTGCAGGTGGCGGTGCTGTGCTGGGGGCGCCTGGACACGGGCGGGCGGATGGATGGACGACGCTCTCCTCACTGGGACGCGGAGCCCTGGCTTTGCACAGGTCTTAGGGACCCAAGAGTGGGAGCGGGCGAAGTCTGCATGGGAGCCGAGTGTGGCGGGCGGGCAGCTGCTTCTCCCCGTATTTGCTGCGTCTCTGCCCAAGTCCTCTTCGAGGACGGTTGCGGCTAACTCCAGCACAGTTTCTGTTCCCGCAGGTGTGGACGTTTTGTCTTGTCGGACTCAGACCACAAGAAGGTGTTCACTTTAAATACTGAATAGTGGAGCATTCCAGGTAGATTTAGGGGTAAACGCCTCATTTGATAGTTGGACAGCTTTCATCTGGTTTATTAAAACTAAACCTTGTCCCCCCGCTGTGCCACATCCAAGGTGCATGGGGGCTGCTTCCCCCGCGGCCCTGTTGCTGACACACCTGGACACAGATCCTGGTTTGGGTCTTGGCTCAGGAAATCCACACACACCTTTTCAGCTGTCCCTCGTCCCTGGGTTTGTCCACTTCTTTCCCTGTACGGGTGGTCTGGGGCTGACCCTTTCACCGTGAAGACTCGGGGACCTACATGCAGCTAAGAAGGCTTGTTTCATCCACACCGGACATTGTGGACACGTTTCTCCCGCAATTTGGAGGGGGTCGGGCAGGGGTGCCGACACCCCGGTGCTCAGTCTGATCAGTACCCCGTGTCTGGAAATGATAGTTCAGTGGCCTCCCACCTAGTTCTCATCTACTTGATGAGTCATAAGCCTCACCACTACCCTCAAAGGGAGGTCGGTAAGTAAGCGCCCCTCTTGTGACCATGGGACAGAGGCCCTGTGCGGAGCCGGGGAGGCGCCCCGGGCCCCAGCGGGAGCCCTGTCTCTGCACGCAGCCAGCGGGGCGCCCTCTCCTCTCCAGGGCTCACACTCAACAGTGGGCGCGCCCACAGGGGCCCCAGGCAGAAAATGGGGCCTTCAGGCGAAGGCTGCCCCTGCCCCGCCCCAGTGGTAGTAGCCCTTTGTGTCCAGCGTGCCCTTGCCAGGCGCCTGTTGTGAGGGTGCGGAGCGGGGTGGAGCCAGACGTGCCCTCACCTCCCTGACGGTCACTGCCGAGGCCCCGGTAGCACAGTGAATCATATTCTTCCACGAGTAAGTCATCTCCACGGTGCTGGTTACATTTCAAGTCTCATGCAGCCATAACGTGCACAGGTGAAGCAGATGAGATTTGACTGCTTCAGAAACAGCCCAATTTAAGTGTAAAGTCCTGGGGAAGATCAGTGGGGAAATTCAAAACTAACACTCCTCCAGCTCGAGCTTTGTTAGATCGCTTACGGGTGTGTGTAGCCGAAGTAGTTGAGCTGAAAGCATTTAACAATACTAGCTGCTTAGTTAGGTGCTGGTCTCCAGGGAGTTAACTGTTTTCGAAACAAATGTAAATGTTAAGTAATTTAATTATAACCTCACCTGTGATGCCTGTGACCACAAAGGGTAGAGTCTAGAGAATTTTGCCACGTCTGGGATAGATCAGTTTTGTTAGGAAGCATATAAAGCTGCTGCAAGTTGTAGGGCTGGCGCACCTCCCGAGGACAGGACCCCACCTCCCTGGATTTAACGCAGTGACTTAGCCTCCACACACAGCGTCTTTGACCTGAAACGCGATTCATGCCGCAGGCCCTGGTGTTGGCACCTTAGAAGTTTAGCTCTTCAGAGGTAGCATAGCCCATCCGCACTGAGGACAGAGGACAGTCGTGGGCCCTGGGCTGCTGAGAGGACGCCCCTGGCCGGGGCTCCCCAGCCCTCCCCACCCCCGCCCGCGTGGCCGAGCACATTCCTCCTCTGCTGCTGCTCACAGAGCTGGCCAAGGCTCCAGCTTGTGGCTCGGCTGGGGACCTGCTCTGCCAGCTCTGGGGCCGTGTCAGTGACAGTCGGTCCAGAAAGGGCCACGAGAGCCAGTTGAGCTATTGACTGTGCCCCAAACTGGATATTAGTGAGCTGTAAATTATTCAGTAAGTGGCTGTTACAGTGAGTGAGAGATTTACTATTTTAAGTTAAAATAATTCATTTTGATTAGAAAGCAAACTTGATAGAGTATCTTTCACATCTGAGCAGAACCATCTGGATGCCATGCTCAGTGCAGTGGGCCTGGCCTTCCTGTCTCCACGCCCTCCTTTGCCCAGCTCCTCCTTCCCCTGAGTCACCAGTGTCATCAGAAGGGCAGGCAGAGGACATTCTGGAAGAAGCCGTTCCTCTTATCATGAGTGGGTGTCTTCATGGGCACCTCAGCCCTTGAATGTCAGCCTGTGAAACGAGGCGCTGAGCACAGTGGGGAGGGGGGCCGGCGGTACCTCGCCGATCCATGTGGATGCTGGGCCAGCCCAGCTCACTCTGGCATGCCGGGTCTTCCTCCTCGGGGGCGGGGTGGGACATCCGCCACCCTCGTGCTCGGCATGTCAGCCCACCTCTGTTGGAATTTAGGAAGGGTGACAGGCGCTCAGAACTACACAGTGGGTGTCCAGAGACAACTATTTGATCTGTGATCAACTTAAAATCACAGAAAGAATAGGAAAAACAGTGCTGATTTTCTTTTTTAGTGATTAAACAAAAAATATATAGCATGAATATCTTTTACGCAGTAGTGATTTATGTGTAAATTGAGTTTATACAATTTGATTAATTTTAAATACGCTGTTGAAACAAAATTTTGGTCCCATGTTTATCATTTCTCCCTAACTTACCGATCTGTGACTCGGGCTTTTCTGTTCCCCTGTTGGTGTTCCGGGTTTGTTATTAGTGTGAGGGTAGAGGAGCCGTACAGAGACAGTAGCATCCCTGGGACAGTGCACCACGATCCACAATGTTTGGGTGAAGACTTTTTAAAGACATAATTATTTTTTAAGAACTGTGCAATGTTCTGAAATTCCCAGCGTGTTCTCCACGTGGTCTGTCCTTTGTTGCCCCTGTCCGAACACCGTTGGGCTTTAAGCCGCACGTCTTGTGTTGACAGAGACCTGAGCGTTCGGTAGCTTTTGATAAGCTACTGGTCGTTGAACGTCTTTCTAAACCTGCAAGAACATTTGTTTTAGGCATTTTGGTCAGCGTCACTTTTCCCGTCAGTTGTAATTTTGACACCAGTGACCGATGAACTTATCGAATGGTGTGTGCTATATCGATCAGTATAATTTTGTTGATCATTATAATTGAGTTGTAGAATTGGTCCTTAATTGAACCTTTAATTTTAGTATGAATAGCTTAATTTACATATTGCAGCTCATAAGTTAAAGTCGAAAGGGGGTGCTGCCTTCCTGATTTGTAGCAAGAGTCAAATAAAGGAACACAGCTAAGAGTTCGTTTAGAAAACATCCTGGTACATACAGGCTTCATTCCCAGTAGGTGAACGTCCTGGAGTGTGTGCGTGCTGGCCTTCCCCACCTCCCCCAGCACACCTCTACCCTAGCGTTGCGTATAATTGAAAATCTGTAATAATTTTAGCACTGGGCGAATGAGCGTGTGCATTGGGCCCTTGGTTTTGTGGTTTGTGGGCCCGTCAGGCCGGGCAGGTGCGCGGTGCAGTTTGCATCTTTTGCAGCTGGTCTTCAAACACTTGGTTATGTTTTGCCACAGAATTTCCTCCTCCTCCCTCTGGAAACCATCCCCCCACTGCCCTTCACACCTAGAGTTTACCCCTGAAGGACAAAAGCTACAATTCGATTCTAAAATTTGCACAACTGTTTTGTTTTCTAGGTCTTGAGTCACCGCGTCCAAACATAATCCTGGGGTTAGTAATCTGTCAAAAAATAAAGCGTCCTTCAAATGCCGGCGAATTAGACAAGACAGAGGAGAAGCGGCCCCGTACTCAGACACAAGAAGAAGTGGATCCCGTCCACCCCAGAGTGCCAGCAGCCCTGCTCCCTGAGAAGAAGCCGCCCAAGTACCCGCTGTGCCCAGGGGACGCGGCTGTCAGCACCACACCCCCGGGGTCTCCCCCACCCCCACCCCCTCCTCCAGAAGCACCAGGCGCGCCGGCCTCGTCTTCCGTGTTACAGATACTGTCGTCGCTCAAACCAGGAGCCACGAACACTGTCACAGCATCACCCGCATCAGTGACGGTGGCCGCTTCCTCTGTCACTTCCTCTTCTTCAAAAACAGCTTCGCCCCTAGAACATATCCTGCAGACTCTCTTTGGGAAGAAGAAGGCGTTTGACCCCCCCACCAAAGAGCCTGCCGAGTCGGCCCCAGCCCCCCACCAGGACTCGAGAGCCAAAGCCGGCGGCGGGCTGCCGGCAGCACCTCTGCTGGACCCAATTGTCCAGCAGTTTGGTCAGTTCTCAAAAGACAGAGCTCTGGAGGAGGAGGAAGACGACAGGCCGTATGACCCCGAGGAAGAGTACGGGCCTGAGAGAGCCTTCGACACTCAGCTTGGAGACCGCGGGCGACGCCAGGACGCGGAGAAGGCTGCGGAGGCAGCTGAGCGGGAGGAGGTGGCCTATGACCCGGAGGACGAGACGATCCTCGAAGAAGCCAAAGTGACCGTCGACGACCTGCCCACCAGAATGTGTGCGGACGCGCACGGCGGGCCGGGCCTGCCGGCGCCCTCCTTGGCCGAACAGCAGCAGATGATAGAGGAGCTCACCAAGCAGATCGAGGAGCAGCAGAGGCAGGTGGAGGAGCAGGAGGAGGCGCTCAGGCAGCAGAGGGCGGCCGTCGGGGCCTCCATGGCCCACTTCTCCGTGTCGGACGCGCTCATGTCGCCACCGCCCAAGGCTGCGCTCCTGCCGCCAGAGCCACAGGCTGCGGCCAAGCCGGCCGCGCCCCCCGCTGGCAGCCAGGCTCCGGGCCCGAGCGCCGAGGCGCGGCTGAGCCGGGACCCCCGGCAGGCCCGGCGGTTGGCCGCGGAGAGCAACGAGAGCGAGGCCGCCCCGAGGCCCCCGCTGGCCAGAGAAGCGCCCGGAGGGGCCGCTGCCGGCCCGGGGCCACTCCCAGCCCAGGAGGAGCCAGAGTCAGCCCCTCCACCGTGGGCTCCGGGCGAAGAGGCCCCACTGCCGGCCAAGCAGGACGGCCCTCTGCGGGAGCCCATGGAAAGCCCGGGGCCTGAGGGCGCGACCGGCGGGGACGGCGCGGCCAGGCCTGCCCGGAAGGTGCTGCTGCCCACGCCGCCGGGTGCCTCCTTCCAGCCCCTCTTCCCTTCGCAGCACGAGGGCCAGACCTTCCACCCTCCCGGAGGAAGGGATCCTTTCTCGGGTCCAGGGTACTCTCAGGAAAAACCTCTGGGCTCTTGCCAGTACGACGATCAGAGAAATGCTCAGTTTCCCGAAAAAAGTGACTCCCTGGCAGCTGAAACCGAAGGAGACAGAGAGCCACAGCCCAGGCCAGGTGAGGGGGCCGGCACGTTCCCTGCCGCAGCACAGAAAGGGGGGCCTCCACCCCAGTTCCAAGGCCAGCGGGAGCCTGCACCGCGTGCTTTCGGGATGTCGGGCCTTCACGGCCCCAATTACACAGGCCCACGGGGGCCAGTCCCTCCGTTCTCGGAAGAGAATTCTAATAACGACGGGCCCAGAGGGGGGCCTCCACCAGCCAGATTCGGGCCCCAAAAGGGGCCCATCCCTTCCTTGTTCTCAGGGCCACACGGGCCACCTCCCTATGGGGACGGGAGGGGCCCATCCCCTTCCCACCTGGGCGGGCCCAGGGGAGCAGGGCCGCCTCCGTTTGAAGACCGCAAGGACCCCCACGGGGAGAAGAGGGAGTTCCCGGAGGCCCCGTACGGTGAGGCCTCGGGCCCCCCTGGCCAGTGCGAGGGGCCCGAGCAGGCCCCGCTCCTGGGAAACAGGGGCGCCACGCCTTTCCAGTTCGGGGGCCAGAGGAGGCCTCTGCTGTCGCAGTTTAAAGGACCCCGAGGTGGCCCTCCTCCTTCTCAGTTCGGAGGTCAGAGAGGCCCCCCTGCCGGCCACTTTGTGGGCCCGAGGGGGCCGCACCCTGGGCAGTTTGAAGGCCCCAGGGGCCAAGCTCCTGGATTCGTGCCGGGACCCAGGGGGATGCAGCCTCAGCAGTTCGAAGAGCAGAGGGTCCACTCACCGCCCAGGTTCACCGGCCAGAGGGCACCGGCGCCCTTGCCCTTTGGGGGGCCCCGGGGCGCCGCTCCCTTCCCCGAGAAGAGCGAGTCGGCGCCTCCACGCTTCCACTTCCAGGGCCCGGCCGCCCCCGGACCCAAGCCGGTGCCCCGGCCACTGCTGGAGCTGCCCAGCCACCCGCCTGCGCCACCCGCCGCGCCGGCCCCAGGCCCCGAGGCCGAATTCCGCGAGGGCAGGGGCCACGAGTACAGAGGCCCAGGCTTCGAGGGGCGGCCCCGGGACAAGGCCCCGGAGGAGCCCGAGGCCCCGCCGCCCGACAGCCGCCCGGGCCGGGCCCTTGAGGACCGCCGGCGCGAGCGGGAGCGTGGGAAGCCCTGGGAGCGGGAACGCGGCCGGACCTGGAGTCGCGAGCGGGACTGGGACCGAGGCCGCGAGTGGGACCGACACCGCGACAAGGACGCTGGCCGCGAGTGGGACCGGGGCCGCGAGCGCAACGCGGGCAGGGACAAGGGGCGCGAGTGGGACCGGGCCCGAGAGCGGAGCCGCAACCGCGACCGCGACCGCGACCGTAGACGTGACCGGGAGAGGTCCCGCAGCAGGGACCGTGACCGCGACAAGGCCCGCGAGCGGGAGCGCCGCAGGGACCGTAGTCGGAGCCCGGAGCGACCCCGGGACCCCAAGGCCGAGGCCCCGCGGGCCGCCGCCCCCACCGCCCAGACCTAGGGCCGCCGTGAAGCCGCGCTCACGTGCTAAGCAGGTGGTCTTGGAAAGAGCTGGGTGCTCATGCACAGGACAGAACCTTCTGGACTTGAGAAATTACTGTAATTTTGTGTATGATGGTTTCTTATAAAATTTCACACCTTTACAATTCTGATGCTTTTTAAATATAAACAAAAAACTAAGAACTCTTTAACATTTCCATTTAAATGTACTGAAATGGGAAAGTACCTACAAAAGCATATTGCTTTTTCAGATTATAAAGTTATCTTTTCTAATAACTTGACTATTGTAAATTTTAAGGGAGTTTAGTGGACCTCAGAGCCATACCTTTCCTGACATCTCATCTGTGATACCTGTTTCCAGAAGCTGACTTCACAGGGTTCGGGGCAGGCGGCCACGTGTTTCTGTGCATGGCTGTGTCAGCTGTCTCTGGAATGTTGAGAAACACCAGACTTAACTACAGGTGCATCTTTCTCTTGTCATGAAGAAATTTGAATTACAAATTCCAACCAGGAAACAAAAACACATTTCTTTGTTTTGCTCAGTGTTTAGGTATCCCCTTACCTGTTCCCCCCACCCCCAAACATGATTAAAAGCAACATCTGAGTAGAAATTGTGGAATTTTAAATAACAATTTATTTTAAAGTGTTTAAATTTTACCAGCCTAAAGAATGTGAGAAAGTAAAGCAATTAAGTGTACTTTAAAAGGCGGGGCGGGTGGAGGGAATAGGTTTCTTTGATTTGAATAATCAGGAACGTTTTGTTTGTTGAACTTTACCATCTGAGCGGTTCTCTGTCCCGGGAAAAGTGCACTAGCTCCGCACTGTGATACATACTTGTGACAAAATCTCAACGTTTGTCATTGAAATGGAACAATATTTGTGTAAAGCCTGAGATGAAAATAGTGATATTAGCTTAAGAACTACAAACTAGAAAGCTTTTCACTGTGAGACACAGTATACTGCTTCTTGTCATGTATTTTCCAAGTACTTCTGAAGTGCGAAAGAGAAAAAACTTGCTAATTTATTTGACTGTACAAATAAACTTTGATAATTTTTTTATATTTTCATAAACTTACTTTTGCAAATATAAAATTAGAGAATTTCATTTGTTCTTTGGAGTCTGTTGCATTGTACATCACTACAGATTTTTCACTTTCTAGCACAAACGTTTAAGTTATGAGAACACCGAGAACTTAGCAATTTGGAGTGATTGGTGTTAGAGACCCTGTCAGTAGGTTACGTTAAAGTGGCGACGAGTTCCAACATCTAACGAGATGTGAAGGTTTTTTTACGTGTAAAACAAAAAAATTTTTCTAATTTAAATACAACAAATGTAAAAAATCAAGTGTGTTTCTTTAGGTTTACTTGATAGAAATTTCTGTAAATTGTATTTTATATTGCAAAGTATTATATCACTGTACATTAAAACATGGAACTTCATAGCTTTGTTACTTGAAGTAGAATAAACATCTACAGAAGGTTTTCTGTCTCGTGTGGCATCGCGTTGGAAAGTCGGGTCTGCAGAGGGATGCCTCAGCTCCCGCTTCTTGGCAGTCGGCGTGGTGTGGGCAGCGGTGCCCTTTGGCCTGAAGACCCCTGCCGGATGCACCCCGTTCCCGGGATGGTTCCAGCACAGGACCCCATGTCGAGCAGGAAGCCCGAGGCCACCAAGGGAAGGACAGAGAAGCGCACGGTCGGGATGACAGAGACGTGGGGCAGGCGGTAACGGCAGGGTCGGCAGGCACCCAAAAGTCCCCGGCCGCTGACTCGGGCCTTAAAGGAGCACCGGGCTGGTCACGAGCGTGTGGTGAGGCGGAGCTGGTGGCCCAGGCGCCTTGCCGGGTGGAATAAGTGGCAGGGGCTGTACCAGCAGATGCGGAGCCTTCAGGTCAGGGAAGCGGCCGCGGCTGGGAGGAGAAGACAAAGGTGTCGGCCTTGCCCTTGAACTTCAGGGCCACCAGTGACTGGCCCCATCCTGGTGGCCCTTGTGCCAGCATTTAGCTTCTCAACGAGTTTGTGCACCCATCTCCCGCCATGAGCCGAGACACGCAGAAAACATCCCTCGGGCAGGACAGGCTCTACCCCTGTGGGCTGGAGAGTCAGTAACCTAACGTCTGGTTTCCCGGCTGAGTGCCGCAAAGCGGGGGTCCCCCGAGGGGACGCCGCCATCACTGCCGCCTCAGAAAGGCGTCGGGCCAGGCGAGGCCAGGAGGGTGGCCGCTCGTCTACGGAGAGCCCACAGCGCTAGCCTGACCTTGGGGAAGACCGCCCTACGGCTAGGTCCTGCCAAAGAGGAAATCCCGAATCCTGCAGGATAGACGCGAGCAGGGCTGGGCACGGTGCCCGGCTCCAAAATGCGTGAGTCCCTGTGGCCTGCAGGCTGCTGTCCAAGCAGTTTCCCCAAAACGTCGGGGAAAATACGCGCAAGTTTTAAAATCCTCAGTCCCTTGAGTACAGCTGGGATGTTTGCATCCTCCCCAAGCCCTGCTTTATCTGCTCCACAGAATACTCCCGTGGCGTCCGCTGCTCCGTCCTTACCCTGCCAACTACCCCTGCTCTCCTCCAGGACCAGACCTGACGGCTCCAACCCGTGACCCCGTTTAGCCAAAGTCACTCACACACAATCAGGTGCGCCGTGCAGCGCTTGGCTCTCCGGAAACCTGGCATGAGGACTCCCTCCCGCTTGAGGCCTCGAGGGCCGCGGTGCCTGGTGGGGCCCCGTATCCCATCCAGTTCCGCAGAGGCAACTGTCAGGGAGGATGAAAGCAGCCTCCAAGGGAGGATCACACCCCAGGGGCCGGACCCTCCCCACCCCCGCACCAGCAGGTCCAGGGCCAGGGAGACAGCAGGGCGAGGCACAGCGACGGGGACCATCTGGCTATGCCCTTGAAGGGGCCTGAGCAAGGGTTGAGGAGGCAGGTGCCCCAGGGCAGGAGCCCCAGCCTCCAACCCAGGCCCCTCAGGGTGGGGATGGGAGCTCCTGGCTTGGGATGGCTCTGACGCCTGCTTCCCATCAGACATTTAGGAAAGGGGAGGCCCTCCAACACCACCCACACTTTCCACCCAGTGGTCACCACGGGCAGCCATCTGTATCTTTTCCCTTAATCTGTTTTTCCCTCTATTTTTTTTACAAAATTGGGATTCCATACATTCTTGTATCTTTTCTTCACTTCTTATAACTTGGGCAATTCCCAAAGGTATCAAGTATTCCTCAAAAGCGTCATTTAGGACTTCCCTGGTGGCTCAGTGGTTAAGAATCCGCCTGCCGGGCTTCCCTGGTGGCACAGTGGTTGAGAGTCCGCCTGCCGATGCAGGGGACACGGGTTCGTGCCCCAGTCCGGGAAGATCCCACATGCCGCGGAGCGGCTGGGCCCGTGGGCCGTGGCCGCTGGGCCTGCGCGTCCGGAGCCTGTGCTCCGCCACAGGAGAGGCCACAACAGTGAGAGACCTGCGTACCGCAAAAAAAAAAAAAAAAGAAGAATCCGCCTGCCAATGCAGGGAATACGGGTTCGAGCCCTGGTCCAGGAAGATCCCACATGCTGCGGAGCAACGAAGCCCGCGAGCCACAACTACTGAAGCCCGTGCGCCTAGAGCCCGTGCTCCGCAACAAGAGGAGCCACCGCAATGAGAAGTCCGCGCGCCGCAACGCAGAGCAGCCCCCGCTCGCCGCAACTAGAGAAAGCGCGCGCGCAGCAACGAAGACCCAGCGCAGCCAAAAATTAAAAAATATAAATATATTTATTAAAAAAGAAAGCATCATTTACATTTTTCACGTTGTTCAAAATTTTCTAACTTCTACTTTCCAGAGAATGTGGGCTCCCTGGAGATTTGTGGGGTCCTGTGTGTTCCCAGAATGTGGGAAATGAAAGCGGTGTACCAAGAAAATCAAGATCTCTCAAATGCTGCCGTCTGGAGACAAGTGTTCTTAATGGTGTTTCTGGCCCAATTTTCCTGTACCCATGTTGCTGGTGTTCAGGTGGGGGGTCACCAAGGAAGCACAGAGACTTTTTCCATCGTTGAGCTTCACACGAGGGTGGGGCAGGCAGCCCTGGTGGCTTGCAGTGTCACTGAGGGTCCCCCGTGCTCTGCATCCTCAGCTCATGACTCTTGTCCTCGTGTTTGCAAGAAGCCTGCCCCTGCAGCCGTCATGTCATCACCTCACTGTTATAGGAGGGAACCAGCAGGAGCAACAGAGCCTCTGTTCCCCTTTCAAATGTCTGGTTTGACCTCATTGGCCAGGTTGGCACCCGGCCACCTCTGGCTGCAAGGCAGCAAATCAGGGTATCAGGGTCTGCCAGAGAAAAAGAAGAGGAATTCAGCCACTGTGGACACCACCCCAGGGTGTCCCTTTATGTAAAGGGTCAGAAAACTGACTGTAGCACGTGCTGGCGAGGATGCGGGGTGGCGGGGAGGGAAGGTGGCACCGCCCTGGAGAAGAGCTCTGGGTTTCCAATCAGTGACTTTTCATTAAATTCCACACAAGCCGGCCACCCCCCGCTAGACATTCACCCCAAAGCACGCGTCATCAGTGAGGGCAATGTCACCCCAAGGGGATGAGAACCCAAGTACTTATAGTGATTTATTCACAGTTGCCTAAGCCAGGAAACCACCCAGGTGCCCTTCAGTCAACACGGGGGTGGATAGTGGCCGAGCCACGGGGAGGAGGGAAGTGCATCCAGTGAGAGAGGCTCCAGACCAAGGCCACTGGCCGCAGGCCCCCCTGAGGGACATGCTGGAGGGGGCAGGTTGCAGACAGGGTGGGGCGGGGGGCCTCCAAGGGGCAGCACGAGGGAGGCATCTGGGGGACGGGGGCGTCCTGTCCGATGGCAGCGCTGCAGGCATGGCTGTTTGCACTTGTGACTTTGACCGTGAGCAACACCCAGACGCACAGGGAGACCAAGTGCTAGGCTGGCAGCTCCCAGGGATAAGCCCCAGCTCCTGCGCGCACACATGCACACGGATACGCACACACATGCGCACACACTGGCACACACGCACACACGTGTCAGGACCGAAAAGAAAGCAGCTCACGTCTGGAAGGCGAACCGGCCGCAGTCACGCTTCTCTCCCTGGACGACGTGCATCCTTTCATCTGGAGTGGCGTGCTCTTGGTTTTCAGGAAAGATCCCCACCCGTGTAATCAAGTAGTAAAGGGACGCTCTCCTTTTGTTTAGAAAACAAGGAGTGGGGAGGGAGGAGGAGGGCAGAGGGAGGGGGAGCCCCGTGCAGCAGCCTCGGGTCCCTCTGTGCTGCTTTTCTCGGCCGCGCCATCACCCCCGTCAGGACGGCCCTGTGCATCCCTGGCTCCGGCGTCCTGCTGCATCGTGCCTTTTTCTAGGCCAGTCCTGGAATCCCTCCACCCTGCTGGGTATTCGGACCCGATTCTCTCCAGCACCGGGTCCACCACTTGCTGCTTTTACTGTGTTGTGATTTTGCGGTTTTAACTGAAGACTCGGCCCTTCCCCGCCTCTGCTGGCCTCTGACTCCTGCCGCCCTGCCCCTCGTCACTCGAGTGTTCATCTCTTGACCCCGCGAGTTCAAACTCACGTTCATTTCCTTGGAAGTTCAAAAGCAGTTGCCTTAAACTTTCCTTTGGTTTGTCTTTCCTTCTGTGCGTGCGTGTGCGTGTGCGTGTGCGTGTGCGTGTGTGATTAATCAATACTTTAATAGCTGAGGAACTTTCGAGCAAGCAGAAGGAAACTCGTATTTTCTTCAATGTCCTATTTCTCATCTATTAAACAATATTTTTAGAGATATTTAAACACAATATCAAACACTTAAACACCAAATTAAATACTGAACAGTTTTTCCAAATATTTAGAAATCGGTCACAAAGGTACTTAACCGAATGCCCCTAAGCCGCTGGTTGAAATCACATCTCTAACAAAGGCTTCTCCGATTCTTTTACTCCTTAAGGAGCGAACAAAACTCACAAATCACAGCAATGAGATGCTCAGCAAATGGTTTACAGACGCCGGCGCCGTGGGTCTCACCGTCTCTTCGTTATCTGGGTCAGAGAGAGACAGAGAGGGCGGGAGGGAGAGAAGAGGGAGACAGGGATGGGGGATGCATCAGGGCTTGGTCTGCAGGCTTAGCCCCGGCTGTGGGAGCTGCTGCGGCCAGAGCTGGACGGGAAGGACGGGCAGACGGGAGGGTGTGGAGGGCGAGGTGAGGCCAGGCCGGGCCCCACGAGGATGGACTAGCCTCTCTCACGTGTTTCTCTCTACCTCCAGCCTGGACGGTGCGGACATCCGGCCTGAGAAGCTGGCGCACTTTGTCATAAAGGTTAGAGGCACACCTGGCCCGAGGGATCCCGGGAGGCGGCGTGGCCAGTGGGGACACTGCCCCCAACAAGGCGACAGCCCCGCACGTGACCCCAGGTCGACCTCTGGGTTGAAAAATCAGTGCGGCTGTCGCTTCTCTTCTGGTCTCCAGATGTCATGCAGAACTGTCTCTGCTGATCCCCTCAACCGCGAACACGCAGCAGAGGGGCTTCTAAGAAAAAGGGCCCGGCTAGCCACCCCCTGCCCATCATCTCGGCCCCCTGCGCGCCTCCATGCCTTGCTTACAGCCGCCCTTTGAGCCAAATTCCCAAAGGAAGACAGGCACAAACTCACCTCCCGCCCAACACGACGCCCCCATCGCCACTGTCCCCGCCCCCAGGAGAGGGGACCGGACCTCCCGTCGCTTCTGGGAGGGCTTCCCGGTCCTGCAGACCATGGGAATAAGGCCGGCCATTCTCGTCGCATCCTACGCGATCAGGGACGAGCAAGGAGGAGAAAACAAAAGCGTGCGGTGGATAAACACGCAGGCACGTTTCCATCAAAAGCAGGACGAGGTGCGGCTGTCACAGCCGTCACTCCTGGTGGCAGCCGCGGCGCTGGTACCGACAAAGACCCTCCTCCATGACCCCGTCCACGCTCCCTGGGCCCTCGAGCAGCTGCTGGGGGTTCGTGGCCTGGTGGGTGACCCAAACCTTCGCTCCTGCCCGGTCTGAGCCTCAGCCGTCGGGCCCGAGGGCATTGCTGTGGCCGTCCACCGGCTTGGAGGACGAAGAGGACCTGGGTTCTCTAGTTCCTCACCCGTGAGAGTCGGGCTCTGCCACCCCTGCTTTGGGCCTGAAGAGTCCCAAGTGGCCAGGCCACAGCCTCCACCGACGGCCCCAGGAAGCCTCACTGCGTCCCCGCGAGGAAGCTCTCTTCCCCTCGGGACTGAGCCCTCTAGAACCGAGAGTCACAGAACGGGAAGCACAGACTCTGCGGGGCATCACGAGAGGTAATAGGGAGAGGGGCACCCCATTCGCACCCCTTGATTCCAGATCCAGCAATCCTGGAGCGAGAGCAACGCGGGTTGCGGAGCCCAGACCGTGTCCCGGGAGACATCGCCCCCGCCCTGCCCCGCGCGGGGTTGCCACCTAGCTGGCACGGTAACTGAGTCTTCAGAAGGCCGTCAAGCACACCTCTTAGACTGCCCAAAGCATGCAACGCCGACAACAGCAGATGGGGCTGAGGATGTGGGGTGACAGGAGCTCTCGCTCACGCCAGTGGGAATTCAGAATGTGGCGCAGCCACTTTGGAAGATGGTTTGATTATTTCCTACAAAACTAAGCATCCGCTTACCATACGCTCCAGGAGCACACTCCTTGGTACTCACCCAAAGGAGCTGAAAACTCAGGTCCACACAAAAGCCTGCACACGGATGTTTACAGCAGCTGTGTTCATAGTTGCTGAAACTTGGAAGCAACCAGGATGCCCATCAGCAGGTGACGGATAAATAAACGGTGTCCCACACAGACAATGGAATATTATTCAGCACTAACTGAAATGAGCTATCAAACCATGAAAAGACACAGAGGAACCTGAAATGCATTTAACTAGTGAAAGAAGCCAATCAGGAAAGGCTGTATGAAGCCACCTCCATGACACTCTGGAAAAGGCAGAACTATGGAGACAGTAAGAGGATGGGCAGCTGCCAGGGGGCAAAGGGGCAGAGGGATGGGTAGGCAGAGCACAGGGGACTTTTAGGGCAGTGAAACCACCCTGTATGCTATTCAACATGCATGTCCTACACGTATCCTGTTAAACTCACACCTCGGTGTGTGCTGAGTGATTGTAGGCGCTAGTGTACTCTAATTGCGGGGCCTGCGTGTCCACCGCTAGGGTATAGGAACGTGACTGGTATTAGTATGTTGTTGTGTTCTCCGACCTCGCTGAACTCACTGGCTTTTTTGTAGGTTCTGTAGGATTTTCTCCCTAGGTCATCGTGCTGCCTAGGGAGAAAGTAGACAGTTCCACTTCTCGTCCTCCCACCTGCACGCTCCTTTCTCTTGCCCTGTCACGCCGAGTAGACCCTCCAGCACATGCTGAACAGAAGTGGCGACAGTGGGCATCTTTCCTTTTTCCTCATCGAGAGGGAACGCATTCCGTCTTTTGCCATTTAAGCATGATGTGAAGTGTGGTAATTTCATACACGCCCTTTATCAGGTTGAGGAACTTGCCCTCTATGCTTGGTTTGCCGAATTTTGATTGGGAATGGATGTTAGATTTGCCAGCCACTTTTTTTTTTTTTTTTTGCATTTTTGAGGTAATCATATGGCTTTTCACTTTGCTCTATGAATATAGTAATTTACATTGGTTGATTTTCAAATGTAAACAAAACTTGCATCCCTGGAAAAAACACTACTTGGTTACGATGAGTTATTCTTTTTAAAAAATCTTGTTGGATTCAATTTGCTAAGCTTTTGTTAAGAATGTCTGCCTATCTGTTCCTGTCCAGTATTGCTCTGTAGTTTTCTTTTCCTGTAATGTCTGCATTTTGCTATCCAGCCCTGCTGGTTTTGCTACCCAGCCCTGCTGGTTTTGCTCTCCAGCCCTGCTGCTTTCACCGAATCCATATGTTTGTACAACGGCGTCACGTCCGATGCTCGCCCGCGTTCCTTGAGGCTCATGTGGATGCTGTGCTTGGGTCTCCGGCCGTTAGTCCGGAGCCACTAAACTGACTCTGCCACCCACCGGGGGTCTCCCCCTGCACGATGGCCTGTCCGCAGAGCAGCTCCTCCTGTTCTCGAAAGCCAGCCCTTCGCATCGGTCCATGATGCTGTTTACTTATTCATTTATTTATCTTTTTGCATGTTTACTTCTTAGCTCAGGGGAGCCCAGGTGGGGCCTTTCTCCCACCCTGACCTGCTCCGCCGGGCTCTGCCTGACTCTTCAGCTAGGGTCCTCAGCTGAGGAGGGCTACCCCTGGAGGCCTAGACCAGAACCACTTGGAGCCACGTTTAGAGTTTGAAAAAAACATGTTTTCTATTTTCTTCACATTTTATTTATAAAATAAGTCCCACTAAAGCCAGATCATTCTCACGTTTCATGTCTAAATAAAAGAGGGCTCAAAACTGTTATCTGCAAGGAACCCGCCCAAATCAAGAAACACAAAAAACAACGTAGGTGTCAATGGTCTTTATTTCCAATAAGCGAAAAACCAAGTCGCATATAATCTTGATTTTATTTTCTTTTTTAAACATTGTAAATTTCACCATACTCCGTGATTTTGCTGCTCAAAGTGGGGTCAACTGATCAGCGGCACACACGTCAGCTGCGGGCTCCTTAGAAAGGTGGCATTCCGGGTCCCACCTAGGCCTGCTGAATTAGAATCTGCTTTTAAACAAGATCCCCAGGGCGAGCCTGTGCACATTATGGTCTGTGTTGATGTCACGCTTAGAATCTTCTCAAAGATTTTATCGATATCATCCTATATATTTAGTAGTTATATAATTTTCTTTTTAAATTTAGGTATTTTGATGATCTGAAACTAATTTTTATGTTAGGTGTGAGGAAAAGTGTTCTTGTTTTTTCCCCCACACCTGATACATTTTATTGAGTAAGCGGTCCATCATTTTCCTACTGGGGACATATTAAGTGGACAGAAAGAAAAGCAAATATATATATATATATATATATATATATATTTTTTTTACTTTTTTTTTAAAGTTTTTTGGCTGTGCCACGTGGCATGTGGGATCTTCGTTCCCCTACCAGGGATGGAACCTGCACCCCCTGCAGCGGAAGCACGGAGTCTTAACCACTGGACCTCCAGGGAAGTGCAGGATGATCTTATATTGTTCAAAGAAAAGATACTGCAGAAGAAATGACTAGCACTCCATAGATGTCTGAGCTCTGACAGAATGAGCAATTCAGAGACTGATGGAAGAAAACTGCCTAAATCACAGGCCTTTCTTTAAACCACGTGGTTCCTATACAGAAAACAACCACTGGTTGAGATGGGGGTAAGGGTGAGAGGTGGGTACAGTAATTATTTTGAGCCCGCAAAAATAATTCTTCTAAAGACCACCTATTCTATGATACCATTTATAGGACGTACCCAGGGTTGGCAAACCCATAGGGACAGAAAGAAGGTTAGTGGGTAGGGAGTGCTAATGGGTATGGGGTTCCTTGGGGTGATGAAAATGTTCGCAAACTGATTGTGGTGATAGGATGTGAATACACTACCGCTGAAGAGCACACTTGGAAAGGATGAACCCACATGGCCTGTGCATTCTAGCCCATCACTGGCCAGTGTTTGTCGAGTGCATTGATTACACGAGCCCTGCCGGTTCTAGGAGGAACGGTGCACCACGTGTATTTATTTATCTGACTGAGTTTTCACCTACGTACAGCCTGCCTTGTCACACCTGTATTTGGGGGCGCTGTCTCACCTGTCTACTGTTCGGGCTTACTGTAGGCCTCGTGTCCCGAGAAGGGGGGGACCGCGCGGCACCCCGTGGGTACGTGGACTCGTGGTGAAGCGTTACCTGGAGAGGCGCCTCTTGCATGCGCCCTGATACCCGGCCAGGCCCTGGGAGGCCCCGCGGACACTCGACCCAGGTGTCTGACCCTCGGACACTGGACTTGGGCGTTTGGCCCCTTGGACATTGGGATCCGGGCGGCCCGGCCCTGCGGACACTCGACCCGGGTGGTCTGGCCCCTCAGGCACTGGACTTGGACGGCCTGGCCCCGCGCGCCGCAGCCTCGCCGCCCGAACCCCACGCCCCAGACCTGCGCGCGTAGCTTGGGACTGGGCGCCGCGGCGGAGGCGCGGCGGGCGGTTGGTGTGGCCGGGCCGTGGGGCGGGGCCGCGGGGCGGGGGCAGGGCCGCGCCGGGGAGGGGCTGCCGTTGCGGG
This sequence comes from Grampus griseus, assembly GCF_964374135.1. NCBI lineage: Eukaryota > Metazoa > Chordata > Mammalia > Artiodactyla > Delphinidae > Grampus > Grampus griseus. The sequence goes on along the minus strand of NC_139008.1, from coordinate 87,722,914 downwards.
CGGGCGGCGCAGGCGCGCTGCGGCCGGCGGTTTCCGCGACCCCGCCCGCCCGGCCTGGCCCCGCCGGCCTGCCCGCGCACCCTACGCCGTTGGCGCCGGCATGTCGGGCCCCGGGCAACCGGAGCCGCCTCAGGCGGGCGGGCCGGCGGGCCCCGAGGGCGCGGACGCGGCGCTGGGCGAGGCGGGGCTGAGTTTCACGACCACCGACCTGAGCCTTGTGGAGATGACCGAGATCGAGTACACGCAGCTGCAGCACATCCTCTACTCGCACATGGAGGCGGCGGCGGCCGACGGCGAGCTCGAGACGCGCCTCAACTCGGCCTTCCTGGCGGCGGCGGCGCCGGGCGCGGCGGCGGGGGGCTTCGCGGCGGCCGGGGGCGCGGCGGCGGGGGGCGCGCCGCCCGTGTACCCGATGCTGTGCCCGCCTGCGCTGGCCGATGGCGGCTTCGCGGGCGCCAACCAGTGCCTGGGTCACATTGACTTCCAGGAGCTGCGCATGATGCTGCTGGGCGAGGCGGGCGCGCCCCCCGCCGCCGAGAAGACGCCGTGCGCCGACGGCCCGGGCGCCGGCGCACCCCGGCCCAAGGCGCCCGACGGCGCCGGCAAGGAGAACGTGGAGGGCGCGCCCGAGGCGCGGGCCAAGTCGGCCGTGCGCGTCCGCCTGGAGGACCGCTTCAACAGCATCCCAGCCGAGTCCCCGCCAGCCCCGCGCGGCGCGGATCCCCCCGAGCCCGGCATGGCGCTCAACAAGTGGGTGCATCCCCCAGGGAGCGGGCCGGGTGTAACTAGGGTCCTCTGCAGAGAGGCACCAGCCTGGGTCCGGGTGTAAACCAGGGTTCTGTGCAGGGAAGCACCAGGCTGGGTCCGGGTATAGACCAGGGTCCTCTGCAGAGGCCACCAGCCTGGATCCGGGTGTAACCAGGGTCCTCTGCAGGGAGGCACTAGCCTGGGTCCGGGTGTAGACCAGGGTCCTGTGCAGAGAAGCACCAGCCTGGGTCTGGACGTAGACCAGGGTTCTCTGCAGAGGCCAGCGGCCTCACTGCAGCTCGCATCTTAACAGGGAGCAGACCTCAGTGGGTCTGGAGGCTGAGCTGAAAGTTTGTGTGGTCTGTGAAGCACAGCAAGCAGATATTAAGTACACAGCCTGCAGCATCACCTTTGCAGTGTGCACTCAGCGTCTGCATGCGGAAGAGAGATGAGTTGAGATAAGTGCACACATGTTCCTGAGGAACAAAGGTTTTGTCCCCAAATCACTCACCTAAATGTCAGGAGAGACCTCTGCTTCCCCCTCTGTTGACTCAGGTTGAGGCTGACCTCATCTTGCACAGATGCATCCCCTGGGAGGAAAGACGTCACGTTGTGAGGTTTTGAGTGTAAAATGCAGCTTCATCCTTCAGCCAGACTGCCAGCCCATAAGTGATCTCGCAGCAACAACTATCGGAGAGGAGTCGCCTGTCTGCTAGGGTGTCTCCTCAGCTTCCTGTCTGTCCCCACCCTGTAGTTTTTCCCATTTTGCCCATAGTCGTCAGATTTTGGAGGATGGCCAAAAAAACAGATTGGTGTCAGAAGTGTGGTGGGAAGGGAGGTGTAACTAAAAGATGACACACAGCCACACCTTCCAATGTGAGGAAGAAAGTTTGAACTTGTCCCCTACAACACTAGCTGATAATTGTCTGTAGAGATTTCCATGATGGGGGGCATTCATGGTAACAGATTCAAGTTCCTATCTAGAAAATCAAATGTTAGCCTTTAGAGTGTGATAGTTAGTGATTGTGGTGTTTCAGGAAACTTACCTGCCACATGCTCTTCATGTGTTTCTGGGTTTCTTTTGTCTTGGCAGTTTGGTAACTCTTATTCGCCATCCATCCGAATTAATGAATGTTCCTCTCCATCAGCAACAAAACAAATGTACAACATTAGTGAAAAATAAAACTGCTGCTGCAGCCACTGCTCTGCAATTTACATACCCTCTGTTTACTGCAAATAGTTGCTCTGCTAGTGGAAATTCTAATCTTTCACAAACACAGGTAGGGAAAATGATTTGCGAAGCTTTGCTCTTCTGTATTAAATGGATAAATTGTATTTTAGTTAGGCCTCAAGGATTTTTGTTTCTTTCATTGAGCTCAATAACTTTTTTAAATCGAGAGTATTTATGTGGTTCGGGGATATTTAAAAATCCTTAGTGCACCTAAAGTTCTTCAAGTTCATGTGAATAGCTTTGACGTTACTTCTATTAAAGTGCATTTTATTTGTACGTAGAGAGGAGATTGTCACCTGTTGATAAAGTTCCTGTTGCTTCATTTTTTTCCAGAGTTCTAGTAACTCATGTTCTGTACTTGAAGCTACCAAGCATCAGGATATTGGATTGCCGAGAGCATTTTCTTTCTGCTATCAGCAAGAAATTGAATCCACTAAACAGACTTTGGGTAGTAGAAACAAAGCTTTGCCTGAGCAGGTTTGGATTAAAGTAGGAGGTAAGCGATAAAACAGAAGCTGGCAGGTGCTTTCTCCTCCTGCCTGATGTCTTTGCCCCCCCCCTTTTTTTTTTGGCCATGGGTGGGAGAGGGGAGAGAGGTGGTTTATAAACAAATGAAATGATCTCGGAAGCCTGCTTGCGTCTTAGAAATCCTTCCGTCCCTCTGCCCAGTCACCTCACTTTGAACATCCTTGCGAATTTTGAACATCACGTTTATACTTGGCCTGGAAACGTTGAGTTTAGGGGCTGCTTTTTCTTAACAGTAACCTCCTTAAACAGAAAAATGATAGACTTAGGTACATTTTCGTTACCTTCAAGTTACTGACAGCACTTTCAGGTTTTTTTTTTTTTCTCTTATTTCATACTTCATGAGTGAGGCAGGAGTCTGAAATCCGCTCAGACCTTTAGGGGACGATCTGCAGATGGGCAGAGGATTGAGTTGGGAGCAAGAGGCCATAAGGTGATACAGAAAGTTTTAGAAATAAACTTCTGAAGGCAAACTTTGCTTACCCCTGACGTTAACCCTCAATCCGTTTTTCCTGGAAAACATTCTTTTTCGAGCTATCCAACAATAACACAGCTTACACTCAGCTCTTCGAGAGCTGATAAAGACAGGGTAGGGATGCAGCTCTCCTTCTTTCTCCCACGCCAGTGATTAGTTTTCCATTGTTCTTATGACATTGCTCGCGAAAGTATACCTTAACATTTGTAAGGTAGAAAGGTTAATGTTAAAATAGTCCCTGTACTGACTACTCAGCTGAAGAGTATTACCGATACTTGCGAATTCCTCTCTATGTCTTTTGAAAAGTTCTCACCATTCTGAAATGTGTGTTAAGGGGTTCTTTCACCGTAGAGGGTTTGGCTTTGTACGGTACCTGGGGAATGCACATCACCGCAGGTACTAATTAGACGCCTGCTGTACTTTGATAGAAATTTGACATATTTCTGTAGCACAGGTCAAAGCTATGATGTGATTACTCCTTTTGTGGGGGGGAATCTCACTTGTAAGGTGAGCGCATGTTTAATCCTAAACCACTTAGGTTTTGTCCTCTTCTGAGCATTGCAGTTAGAATATCAGTTGTCTATTAGGATAATTGCACATCAAGAAAATCTCTTGGAGAAAATATTTCAAGTGTTTTTTTCCCCATTCTGAATATCAGAAAAATCAAACAACTTCTTGGTTTTTTAATTCATAGATGACAGTTAAAATGCCTGTTGATTTAAAAGGGGGACTTTTGACTGTATTGCTGTATAAGCTGTATTGATTACGGAATACCTGGGGTGTTTATATCTTGGATCGAAAATACCAAAAAATATATTCAGCATTCACGAGGGTAAGTTTGGAAGAACAGAGAAATGAAAATACCACTTTTTCCTTCCTTTGCAAAGAAGCAGCGCTGTGTAAGCAAGCAATAAGCAAGAGGAGTCGGAGTAGGATGCGCCAGCGGGACACAAGCCTGGAACGAAGGGCCCTGGGAGAGCTCCAGAATGTGGGTGACGGCTCCGCAGCAGCGCAGGGTGCCTGGCAGTCGGTGGAGTTGTCCCAGGCCACCTTCGGGGAGCAGACCCAGGGCGGGCCCCAGCGGGGCCGGTCCCAGCGCAGGGAGAGGCACAACCGCATGGAAAGAGACAGAAGGTAATGCGTGGCGTCGGTGGCGTACAGCTGTCTTAGACGCCGAGCCGATGTGGTCGGTGGTGGTGACGGGCGCCTTTTTGTGGAAAACAGTGGTGTAGCCATTTCTGTGTTCAAGGCAGGGAAAGCTGGCTAGAGTCAGTGGTCACCGTGCTTTGCTAGGTGGATGGGGGTACCCGAGACCACCCCCAGGTCTGATGATTCATTAGGAGGACTCATGGCTTCGATTTATTTTGGACGAAGAACCCAGCAAAGTCGGCAGAGGCGCATGGGGAGAGGTCTAGGGGCCCCAGGCGCCAGCTCCCCAGAACACCTCTCAGCGGAGCCACTCAGGATGCCTGTCACCCCCCAGCACTGGTGACATGTTCCCGGACAGCAAAGCTCCTTAGAGACTCAGGGCCCTGGATCCTACTGGGGGCTGGTCGGGGTGGGGGGGGGGCATTCCCTACCTGGCACGCGGCCAAGTCCCAGACACCCAGAAGGAAAGCTGGTGTTTATAAGCCAGTGGCCAACGGTGGTGGGAACCCCCCCGAAATCTAAGTTCCCAGGTGCTGACCGGGGCAGCCTTCCTGGGAGGGGGGCCGCCTGCGTACTGGCCTACTCAGTTTTGCTTGGCTCTTTTAAGGATATTGAAGAAGGAGGAAGGTACAGCTTATGTAAGTTGTTTTATCTGTGGATTTTATTTGTGCTGCTCTGTGGAGAAGCAAAAGGTGGTTAATTTTTCTGTTATAGCTGGGTACGGGATGAATCCCTAACTTCATCATCTGTTGAGTGCTTTGTACCAGTTTCTGTTTTAGGCTCAGGAAATAGAGCATTGAGCAAGACAGATATTCATCTCTGAACCTACAGTGTTGAGCAGTGGAAATTTATTTATTTAAAGGGACATATTAAAGCTAGGCAGCTAGATACCTTTCCTAAGGATGTGTCCGCACATACAGGCCAAGCGATGGGCATCACTGAGCTCACCGCGAATTATAATGGGCATTGTTTATATTTATTTAATAAACATTTACTGAATACCTACCATCTGAAAAAAAGCCTTATACGTACTACGTGTTGACGGTAAAAGTTTTCATCCTTACTCTGCCATTTCCTAGTTTAACAACTTCCTACACACTCTTTACCTCTCCACCTGAGTCTCTCATCTATAAAATAGGGATATCACCTACTGCGTAGATGGGACACAGGAATTAAACAAGCTGAAATGTAGTGTCTGGCCCAGTGCCTGCAGCTGCAGAGCATCTAGTGAATTCCTGCTGTTGTTGTTACCTTACAAAGTTGCTCTAGAGTTCTGAGTGTACAGGTGGGGAAATAGGAACAAGGGCCGTATTACCTGAATGTAATACGTGAAAGTTAAAAATGGTCTAAGACTCCAGGTGGGATGTAAGTCATCCCTGAAAGGGCTGGATTTGGGGATATTCACAGGCTGGTAGTCTGTGGTCCCTTATGAACCGGGGCGCCTTGGAGAATCAAAGCTGTGAATCCTAGCTTCTGTGACTTCCTTGGCACCTGGGGGGCAGGTGAGTGAAAGAATGTCCTGCCCAGAAGAAACACACACACAATTTTGCTTCCAGTTTCAGGGGGTTTGGGTCCATCCTTGGTCTAGAGACTTGGACCTGGTCCTTGCTCCTGGCCCAGGAGAAGTAAACAGGAAACTTTCCAGGGAGCGTGACTGGGCTTAGTGGGCAGCTGAGGGTGGGCTGGCCGCTGTAGAGGGGAGACCCGAGGTGAGGGCCTGCCCTTCCTACGCTCTCAGTGGCCAGGCCGCGAGCTGATTCCTCGAGACACACAGACACCTGCTCTATTCCTTCGTTCTGCTTCAGCTTCTCTATGTGATCACTTTGGGTTTTGACTGTAGGCGCAGAATCCGCATTTGTTGTGATGAGTTGAATCTTTTAGTCCCGTTCTGCAACGCCGAGACGGATAAGGCGACGACGCTGCAGTGGACCACAGCGTTCCTGAAGTACATTCAAGAAAGACACGGGGATTCTTTCAAAAAGGTTAGTATCTAGGCCAGGATGTTTTCAGAATCCTGTAAATGTATCCGTGTTGTTATTTATCCTTTTTCCTCTAAGATGTCCCAAACTGTCCTTTGTTTCCTGGAACCAAACGTCCGATGCTGAGTCCAGTGTGAATAATGCCCTGCTCGTCACTTATCAAGGTGCTAGCCACAGCCTGGATGTGTGGTCAGCTGGCAGTTAGGGCCCTGCTCTGTGCAGTGGATTGTTTGGGGGCTTAAAGGGGTTTCAGAGACCTGCCTGTAGGGTATGATTTTTTTTTTCCCCCCTCAGAAGATGTTGTGAAAGGGATAAAGCACAAATAGGGAAAAAAAAGAGGCAACTAAATGTCAAATAAATAATCTGGATTTCAAACATGTTCAGAAGGCAGAGAAGAGAAACACTGCGGCCTGGGGGATCGGGGTGGGGGCTTAGGGGCTCGAGCATCTCCGTTCCTTAGGACAGCCAGCTCGACCTTGACCCTGTCTGTCTGGGCCGAGGAGCCATTGATTCCCTGCAAGCCCTCCAGGTGGGAGCGGATGCTGCGTGTGAGTGAGGGTCCCACCTGCCCCCTCCTTGGGGGTTCAGATGAGAGAACATTCCCTGCATTGGCTTCTGTGCTCTTCCTTGGGGGGACCTTGGGTCCAGGTACCGGCCTCATTTCTCTGGGGATCAGGGCGCGTGGGATGAGGCCTTAGTGAAGAGCGGCCTGGTTTTGCTGCTGGTCCCTGCTGTCGTGTAGTCGCTGCCGTTGACGGCAGCACGGGTCTGATTAGAGAACCGAGCTGAGGTTGGCACTATAAACGTGGAACATTTTGAAAAAGAGCCTTCCGTATCTAGATCCTGGGGGAGCGGCCGGCCGAGCGCCCCAGGCGGCCTGGAACGAGGCCCCTGGGCTGAGCGCTAAGAGTTTGTCTTCTCCGTTTCCCTTTTCTGTGCCCAAGTGCATCTCCATCTTGTGTGTTTCGTAATTTCGTCAAGTTCCTTATTTTCATTGTATATTTAATTGCCTTTTAAAGCAATACCTGCGTCAAGTTTGTGCTGATGGGATCATTTATGGTTATTTATAATGTGGTTACTCTTTAACATTATTTTTTAGCGATAGACTTGGTTTATTGTAATAAAATAAAGCTTTTATATTTAAAAAAATGATTTAATGGTTGGCTCTGTGTACCTAATAGTGGTAAATTATTACTTATATGATCCATTCAAATATGATGAAGGTGTTTGCGACAATAAAAAAACTTAACTGTCACTATCTATACTCAAAGATTAAATAGGTTAAAAATTTATGGACATTAATTTTTATGTATATTAGGCTTCCTGAATATTTCTGAAATGTAGTTACGTTGAATTTGTAGATTGTTTCTGGGTCGGATTACAAGACCCATGAAGAAACAGGCCGAAGTGACGTCAGTAGCAATTTGGGGGGAATTAGAATGTAGGCAGCTTAAACCCTTGTGTCCTTCCTGTTTCCCCAGTGACTTTCCCCCTCTTACTTGCATGAACATTTTGAAAGATGTGACACACGAACGTCTTCAGTGATTTTCCTAAATTATTTCAGTACACATCTCATCCCACAGGTCTGTTCCGACTCTAACCAGGCTTCTGTCCGAGACACTGGGGGCACCTTGAATAAGACAGAGACCCCGTGGGCTGGAGGGAAGCGGCTAACAGGTTGAGGGTGAATGGACCACCTCCATCCCGGTGTGGGGTCTGGTTGACATGCTGCAAAGATGGCTCTCCCTGCTGTGCAGCAGGGAGACTGGACTCCAGGAGGAGAGATTAGGGGTGGGCAGGAGTGGAGACACAGACCCTGGTCAGAGGCCGCAGCGGCTCTGCTGAGACTGGCCAGGGCCCGCGGTGCTGGATGTAGGGCTGCTGGGCAGAGGAATTGGGGTCCACGGTGGGGTGTCTGGCTGGAGCAGCTGGGCGGGTGGCGCTGTTTCCTGAGATGGGAAGACGTGTGGAGAAGCAGGATGGGGTGGGGCGGAATCCACGTTCTGTGTCCGACGGGCTAGGTTTTCAGTGCCCAGGAGGCATCAGGTGGAGGAGTTGAGAAGGTAAATGAGTCTGCAAGCAGGTGGTTCCCTTTGTTTTATTTTTCTACTGAGCACAGAGTTCACTGAACACCTGCCCTCCCCTCACCTAGTCTGAGCCGTCAACATTTACCATGTTTAACACACACGTGCACACGCACAGCACAATTCCAAAGACAATGACGTATCATGACCCTTCACCTCTAAATATTTACGCCTGTGTCTCCCATGTAACGCCAGTGCCGTTTTCACACCTCACAAGGTCGATAGTCATTCTCTTATACCATCTACTACCCAGTCCGTATTCCCATGTCCCCCAGATGTTCTGAAGGTGACTTTTATGGCTGCATTTTTTTCCAAACCAGCACCCAGCCATGCTTCTGTGTTGCATTCAGTGACGTTTTTCTGTCTCTGAGCTATAGCAGTCCTCCCTACCCCCCGGTTTCTATTACGGCACTGAGATTTTGAAGAGATCGGGCCGGACAGGTGCCTGTAGAACCCTGGATTAAATGATTCGTTGTATTTATTTATGGTCATTAAAAATTTTTGTATAATTTTAAACTTGCAGGAAAATCCAAGGTGAGTGCTAAGAGCTCCTTGTGTGCCCACCCAGGTTTACCCAGAACCCCCAGTTGCTCACACTTTGCCCCATTTGTTCTGTCTCTGGCAGTCTAAACCATTTGATGGTAAACCGTGGGCACCATGTGCCTTGATGCCCAAACACTTCAATCTGTGCTTTTAACGAATATTACATTATCTTACATAACCAGAATACAGTGGCCAAAATCAGGACACTTAACGTTGGTGTAATACTCTTATCTAATTCAAATTTTGCCTCTTGTCCCAATAACATCCTCTACACCATTTTCCCCGGTCCAGCCCCAATCCAGGATCGCTGGTGACGCAGTTGTTGTGAGGTGACATTTTGGGGTCGTGACCTTGAACCCTAGCCAGGCTCTGGGGCTGCGGGGCAGTCTGTCACCCTGTGCTTCCCTCTCCTCTGTCCTGTCACCATCACAGTCATTGGGCAGGACGGTGGCGCTGCCCCCCTGCTTTGTCTTCCCTCCTCCACCTGAAGTTGGGCTGGGGGCCCGGCCCGCACCCACGTGTCCTTGCGCACCAGCCCCAGTTATCAGGTGCAGCCGTACTGTTACTTCTCCCTTTCCTGTGCAGTAGGAATTCTGTCCTTTTTATTTTAAATTTAGTTTATTGCAGTGTAGTTGATTTACAGTGTTGTGTTAGTTTCTGGTGTAGAGCCAAGTGACTCAGTTGTGTGTGTGTGTGTGTGTGTATATATATATATACACACACACATGTATATATATACATACATTCTTTTTCATATTCTTTTCCATTATGGTTTATCACAGGATACTGAGCATGGTTCCCTGTGCTGTACAGGGAACTGTAACGCTCTATAGGGTTAGGACCTTGTGTGTCCATCCTGTATATAATAGTTTGCATCTGCTCACCCCAAGCTCCCACTCCATCAATGCCCCACCCCCACCCCCTTGGCACCCACCAGTCTGTTCTCTGTCTGTGGGTCTGTTTCTGTTTTGTAGATAAGACACAGCATTTTATCTGTTTCTCACATTTATTTCTCACGTTCTGATCAGTGCAGATGGCAGTTTTAAAAACGTGTTGGGGCTTTTCCATTGTGACCTCTTATGTGGTCAGTTTTTTAAAATTCTGTGTTTATTTGGAAAGGACGTGCATTCTCGGTTCGGCGAATTCTGTATGTTTATTAGGTTGAGGTTACGAATTGTGGTTCAGGCCTTTCCTGTCCTCTCTTGTCTGTCAGACCTGTTGTTCTCAGAGCCCCCGTGGCATCTCCCACCGTGACTGGCCTTGTCCCATCTCTGTGGGGCTCTCAGCGTGGCTAAGTGTCGGGGGCGCACCCTCCCACCTGGGCCCCAGGTCTGTCACCCCTCTTGGTTTCATTAACCCTTTTCCTTTAATTCTCTCGTCTCTCTGTACAGATGACACCTGTCTTCTTCCTCTTCCTGACTTCCTGGTATAATTTCTCGACATGTAATTGGAACGATCTTTCTTTTTCCCACTAAAAATAGTTTTTATTATTGGCCTTCTCCTATTTACAAATTTAATGTGAATATCCAACTTTGACCAGACGTCATCTCAAGGTGTCTGATGAGTTGTAAAAATCCCTTAAAACTCAGCTATTTCACTTAAGTTTCGTTGAAATAGACGCTAATTGAGAGAGCAGGGTAACAATTACTAGCTTACCTTTGACGCAGTCAAGGGCGGGAGGTGTCCACTTGTCTCCCTCTTTCACCGTCACCCCAAGTTCCCATGAACTGAGTCCCAGGGACCTTGTGAGAGTCTAGATCGAGCTACACCTTAACCCCACTGCTGGCAGAACTATTCAAAATAAAGACGGGTGCCCAGGGCTCCTCATTTTATGATGATTGTTTAGAAAAATCTCTTGAAGTACTTTCTTACATCTGAGAGGTGATTGTTTTCTTCCTTCTGACTTCTATTTAGGTATTCTCAAAGGTCAATTCTGCCTTCTCAAGTATAGGCAAGTATTTTATAGCTGGGCTTTGGGTGTCAGAATATAGAAACCAATGTATCAAACCATGGTTCATCTTACATTGCATTAAGACCCGTTGAAAACCTTTTAAACTTTGGGAAGGAAATTAGAATGTGCTTCTGTGCAGATATAGCTTCTGAGCATAGACAGTTGTTGCAAATGGCAGATGGCCGTGGCTGGGATGCCACGTAGCGTGTGGACAGGTGGAGGGCGCCAGCCGTTCCAGATGACTCAAAAGTCAGAGCAGTGGCAGCAGAGAGAGCGCTTATACTTCCCTTCCTGGACACAAATTAAATAGAAACCTATTATAGTCCAGCAACAAAGAGACAGCACAATTCAAAAATGGGCAAAGGACTTGAATAGACGTTTCTCCACAGAAGATAAGCAAATGGCCAATAAGCACATTTAAAGATGCTCAGCATCACTAATGATCAGGGAAATGCAAATCAAAAGCACTTTAATGGATGTGAGATACCAGTTCACACCCATTAGCTGTGGCTATTGCAAAACAAAATAGCAAGTGTTGGTGAGGATGTGGAGAAATTGCAACCCTTGGGATTGCTGGTGGGAATGTAAAATGGTGCAGCTGGTGGTTCCTCAAAAAGTTAAACATAGGGGCTTCCCTGGTGGCGCAGTGGTTGGGAGTCCGCCTGCCGATACAGGGGACGCGGGTTCGTGCCCCGGTCCGGGAGGATCCCACATGCCGCGGAACAGCTGGGCCCGTGAGCCTTGGCTGCTGAGGCTGCATGTCCGGAGCCTGTGCTCCGCAACGGGAGAGGCCACAGCAGTGAGAGGTCCATGTACCACAAAAAAAAAAAAAAAAAAAAAAAGTTAAACAGTTACCCAAAAGAATAGAAAGCAGGGACTTAAACAGATATTTGTATACCAGTGTTCATAGCCGCATTATTCACAGTCACCAAAAGGTGGAAACAATCCAAGTGGTGGAAACAATCCAATCAACAGACGAATGGAGAAGCAGAATGTCTGTACAGCCAATGGATTACTATTCAGCCATGAAAAGGAATGAAGTTCTGACACATGCCTCACAATATGGATGGACCTCCAAAACAGGATGCTGACCGGGAAAAGGCAGACACAAAAAGACAAGTACTGTATGATTCCACTTACATGAAGTACCTAGAGTCATCAGATTCATAAAGTCAAAAAGTAGAGTGACGGGTGCCAGAGACTGGGGGAGGTGGTTGGATGGAGGGTACATGTTTAACAGGGACAGAGGTTCAGTTTGGGGAGATGAGAAAGTGCTGCAAATAGATAACGGTGATGTTTACACAACATTGTGAATGTACTTAAGCCACTGAATTGTACACTTACAAATGGTAAAAAATGGCAAATTTTATGTTATATATATTTTACCACAATAAAAACATTTAGACTTAATTGTGTAAGAATGCTATGCTTTAAAAAAAAAAAACTTACAGAAATGTATACACGCACAAAAACGGAGAGACTAGAATAATGAACGCCCGTGTCCAATAACTCAGCTTCAGGCATAACTTTGTTTCACCTATACATCCCCATCCTCCCACCGTCACTGAATTATTTTAAAGCATTACCAATTGTCATATCATTTTCATTCACGAATGTATCTCTAAAAAGAAAAGGGCTGTTTAAAAGCACAACCACGTCATCATCAGCTTCCTTAATCTCCCTCCCTGTCCAGATTTCTCTGATTGGCTCACAACTGCCTTTTTACTGTCGACTTACTTAAATCGGTATCCAAACACTGCATTTGGTTCGTAGCTCTTATGCACCTTTTAATCTGTTCTGGCTCCCCTTTCCTATTTTCCTTGCTGTTTGTTTATTGATGAGGCTGAATGTTACTGAACCAAATTTGGGTCCACTTGCCTGCACACAGTAAAGCCAACTTGCTGACACCAGTTGCGGTGAAAACAAGTGCAGCGTTTACTGCAGGTGCCAAACAAGGAGTCTGGGCAGCTAATGCTCAAAAGACCTGAACTTCTTGTTTGGCACCCGCAATAAACGCTGCACTTTCTTTCACTGCAACCCAGTGTCAGTAGATTGGCCTTACTGTGCGCGGGTGAGTGGACCCAAATTCAGTTCAGTAACAATTTTTGGTGACCCAGATGGGATTTCCAGCCCATCTGGGATGCCAAAAATTGTTACTGAACTGAACTTGGGTCCGCTCGCCCACGCACAGTATTACACATCATGATTAGTTATACTCTGTGACGACTTCAGCAGAGAAGTTTTTTCCATATAATGTTTTTTGTGTCATTTAATATACTACATAATCTTCATTAGTTTAATATTTCTCTCTGAGATGCCTCAGGAGCCCTTTGGAAAACTCAAAGTCAGCTAGAGAAGGAAACTTACAACTGTTGTCGAAAGCAGCTCGATATTCCAGGAAAACTTTGCTGTCTTAACAGAGAGAGAAAACCACTTCCCGTCTGCACCAGCTTACTTTTAATAGCGAAGTTCATTTAGTTAATTAAATTCAATCTAATATGAGCCAATCTTGACCCCATGCAAAACTCTTTCCTTAAAGTTCCTTTTCCACAAACCTTTCATCACTTTCTGTATCTGTATTAGTTTGTCCATTATATTTTCCCTATCCAGAAACAACCAGCCCTGGGACGAAATTATTCTCCCTTTTTTCCCTTAACAGAGATATTTCCATTCTTTATACCTTCTCTCACTGACAATGTATATCCTACTTTCTGTACACACTGAAATGCTTCCCTTATTACTTTTAGTAGTTTAATTACACACGTATTACAATTTTTAACCCTTAAAAACTTTAATCTTTACTGAAAACCAAGAAGCGAGTAATTGGACTTTTCTTTATATCAGCATGTTTTGATTGGCAAACTTATGAACACACCTCTAAAAACATACGTTGTCCTATAGCACAGTTTTTCTCTTTAATGTAGTACAAGACGTGTATCTAATAAACTCAAACATCTCTAGCTGTTTTTCTCTCTCATAAGAAGACAGGAGGTGAACTTAGACTTGTCTAGTAATCGGTGTTAACGCTCAAAAGATCTGAACTCCTTGTTTGGTGCCTGCAATAAACGTTGCACTTTCCTTCACCACAACCTGGCGTCAGTAGGTTGTCTTTACTGTGTGAGGGCGAGTGGACCCAATCTGGCTTAGGGACAGTGTTGGTGATTGAGGTGGGTCCTGTTCAGCAGCTGTCTGAGCACCTTTGTCTCAGGGGCAGCCCCAAGACCTTGCCGCCAACCAGCCATCCTTGGCCCACAGCGCTCTTGATTTTTGTGATAAAAGAAACGAGGCACTTGCATTGGCAGGTTGAGATGTCTGGTAAGTGATGGAACTCCCGTGTGGCGACGCCAGAGCATTCTTCCCTATCACATTGACGTCTATAGCAGAATATTGGTTGGGATTTTCCCTTTTGGACTAAGGCTTGGTCATTTGGCTTTTTTTTTTTTTTTAAACAAATTTATTTATTTATTTTTGGCTGCATTGGGTCTTCGTTGCTGCACGTGGCTTTCTCTAGTTGCGGCGAGCGGGGGGCTGCTCTTCGTTGTGGTGCGTGAGCTTCTCGTTGCAGCGGCTTCTCTTGTTGAGGAGCTCGGGCTTTAGGCACGTGGGCTTCAGTAGTTGTGGCATGTGGGCTCAGTAGTTGTGGCTCGCGGGCTCTAGAGCGCAGGCTCAGTAGTTGTGGCACATGGGCTTAGCTGCTCCGCGGCCTGTGGGATCTTCCCAGACCAGGGCTCGAACCCGTGTCCCTTGTATTGGCAGGCGGATTCTTAACCACCAGGGAAGCCTGGTGACTTGGCTTTGTCTCTGATGGGGCATTGGTTGGGAATTTCCCTTTTCGGGACTAGGGAACTTCGACCCTGAGGGACTGTTTTCCATTGCATCAGTTGGTTTGTTTGCTTGACATTTGACAACAGCGGCCATGAATAATTAAGAAATGAGTGATCAGAGCTCTGTTCCATCTTGTAGTCTAGGGTGTATTTTACTAAACTGGTAAATGTTCAGCTATGCTCCTATAAAAAGAAAAATGTTTTTTCTGACACCACATGGCCACAACTTTCTTCAGACTCTGGAGAAAATTGGTTAAGATGAAACTCTTTTGAAATTCCAAACCTGGTTCTTTTTTGCCTATGCAGTTTGAGAAAGCTGGCTTAAATATTTTCTCAGAATTCTGACCCTCAGAGAACAAAAATATTTCTAGGAGAAAGCTTGAAGCCATAACACTTACCATGTCTTTGAAATGCAAACACAACCCACATTGCCTGAGACTTCAGCCTGGGTTAATTAGTAGAACTTCAAATCAAAAGGAAAAAAAGGGAAAGAGCCTTTTTAAACTCAAGTAGGTAAATTTAACTTGTTCCAACTGTTACAAAGTTTTACGTTTGCTGGGTGAGTTGCCATGACACGTGAGGTCATGATTTCCTATCTTTTCATTTGCATTTTGTTTGTTATTAAAACAGGAACCCTCATTTGGGAACTTGAGGGAATTGTTGGACTTCACTCTTTGTTTTTGTCCTGCAGGAATTAGATTTTGTTCTTCATGCGCGCGCGCGTGTGTGTGTGTGTGCGTGCACGTGCATTTGTCTTGTGTGTAAGTGTGCTGGTATGGGAAACTCAAGCTTATTTCCTGAATGCAGCCCCTTGGGGTGCATTCTCCAGAACTGGACCACTTTCAGTCACAAACAAATAAAATGAAAAAAAATGATTTTCCTTTGTTACATGGCCTGGCCATGATACTCCATAGATTCAGGAAAAAAGTGGCCTGTTAATGGATCCTTAAATTATGCTACTATTATGCAGTTAGGGCTGTTTTACAATAGAGAGGGAAAATGGGATCAAATTTATAAACTAATAAGTTTTTTATTGAAATATAAGCTGATCTCTGGATGGATGGATGGATGGATGTCTTTATATAATATTGTCATAAGTAATAAAATAGAGATAAATGGGATAAAAGCTTTCAGGTGAACTCTTTAGGAATAGTCGTGTATTAGTTTTTCCGGATTTTTGGTAACTTGAAACTTTAGTTTTGCTAAATTAAGTTATATGACGGAAATTCATTAAAGGTCTAAGTCATTTTTCATTAAGGTAAAATACTGGAACATTGATTGCTCAAGAAGTCTAAGTTTATCTTCTCTTGTCTTCTTATGAGAGAGAAAAAAACTAAAGATGTTTGGGCTTATTAGATACATGTCTTGTACCACATTAAAGAGAAAAATTGTACTATAGGAAAACGTGTGCTTCTAGAGGTTACAGAATGTGCTCATAAGTTTGCCAATCAAAACATGCTGAATAAAGAACAGTTCAATTACTTGCTTCTTGGTTTTCAATAGAGATTAAAGTTTTTAAGGATTAAAAATTGTAATACATATGTAATTAAGTTACTAAAAGTAATAAGGGAAGAATTTCAGTGTGTAAAGAAAGTGGGCTAGGGGCTTCCCCAGCGGTCCAGTGGTTAAGACTCTGCGCTTCCACTGCAGGGGGCAAGGGTTTGGTCCCTGGTCAGGGAACTAAGATCCCGCATGTCGTGTGGTGTAGCCAAAAAAGAATGGAAATATCTTTGTTAAAGGGAGAAAGGGAGAATAATTTTGTCCCAGAGCTGGTTGTTTCTGGCTAGGGAAAAAATAAGGGACGAACTAATACGGGTACAGAAAGTGATGGGAGGTTTGTGGAAAAGGAACCTTAAGGAAAGAGTTTTGCATGGGGTCAAGACTGGCTCATATTAGATTGAATTTAATTAACTAAATGAACTTCGCTATTAAAAGTAAGCTGGTGCAGACGGGAAGTGGTTTTCTCTCTCTGTTAAGACAGCAAAGTTTTCCTGGAATATCGAGCTGCTTTCGACAACAGTTGTAAGTTTCCTTCTCTAGCTGACTTTGAGTTTTCCAAAGGGCTCCTGAGGCATCTCAGAGAGAAATATTAAACTAATGAAGATTATGTAGTATATTAAATGACACAAAAAACATTACATGGAAAAAACTTCTCTGCTGAAGTCGTCACGGAGTATAGCTAATCATGACGTGTAATGCTGCGCGTGGGCGAGCGGACCCACGCTGGGTTCAGTGACGCGACTACTGCGTCCTGCGGGACGTCCCGCCTTCTGCACCTTGCAGACCCGTGTCTCTTGTTTCCTGGAGGCCGATGAGCTTCGGGTGGTTTGCGTGCACCTGCCTTCTCTTTTTGTGAGCTTGAGACTGACTCAGCCATTAAAATTGAGGCCTTTCACAAAGCGTCTAGAGGCGTAGTGTCATGAACTTGACCCGCGGCCGGCAGGGTGTTGGGGAGTTAGCTCTTGGTCTGGCCCCGTTGCCACGCCTAACACGAGCAGTCAGTGGGGCAGGGGCAGGGGACAGCAAATGCCCCTGGCAGGAGGGCTATGTCACGGTACAGAGTGTCTGTGTGGGGTGGTGGAAAGTTCTGGAAATGGATGGTGGTGATGGTTGCACAAGAGTGTGAACATACTTAATGCCACTGAATTGCAAACTTACAAATGGGTAAAATGGTAAAGTTTATGTCTGTGTTACCACAATGAAAATAACAAAAAAATATGGCTGCTTCTAAAAAAATATCAGAAGGGTTTACAATATGGTCAGGCATTTTGAGAATCTATTGGAAAACTAAATAAAAATACACGTAAAGGTAACTATTTGAGACAAATGTTTGAATCCCCATTTTTATCATCTGTATCCCCTTACAGGATGTGACATACGTTTGTGAGTGACACCTTAACTATATATTTTGAGGTGGTTTAGCTCTTAATTTCAACCATTTGTGTTTTTGAAGATAACAGTTTTCATGTCTGTGTATATTGTACGTTAATGGTCATTTCTCAACTTTAGGAATTTGAGAGTGTATTTTGCGGTAAAACTGGCAGAAGGCTAAAGTTGACCAGACCAGACTCCTTGGTGACGTGTCCCACACAGGAGAGTACAGAGTAGCCCAGCTATGGAGACCAAGTGACTGACTGGATGTGAGCACTGATGTCTGGGAAGCAAACGGCTGTTCCTTCGTGACCCATAAACATTTCCTAGGACCCTGGAACTCAGCTCTGATAGTCTGACTCTAAAGGGACATGATTCAGCTGATGGGACTCCAATGGGGACTTTGAAAGCACATTCTGTAAAAATATTTATCTAAAACAAAATGCTTACCGATTAACGTCCTCTTAGACCATTTGGGGATGAAGACATCTTGACAATTAGTAAGTAATTTTTCAATTATCTGTCTGATTCCATCATGTTTTCTTAACATGATAACTTGAAAAATTAACATCCTTTGTAATTTCTTTAGTCTTAGAAGGTACATTGCTTTTTACTTATTTTATTTACATTTTAAATATGCCCCCTTAGCAACTAGAACAAGTTAAATTGTTCTTAACTGTAAGTAAGACATTTTATTTCATTTGTCTGTCGCTTCCCCTTGTAATGATTTCTAGCTGCATAGAACTGTATTGCAAAATGCAGTCCTATTTTAAACCTTTTTGCTAGAAATTTTCCAGAGATCTCCTTTAAAGGTACTTGTGTCCGTAAATGAAATACTTGCTGGATATTAGATTGCTTCAATGCCCTCATTTTCGTACTGAGAGTCATTACTTTCTGTGTAATAAACTGTAGTGTTTGGAACTGAGGTTTTCAGATGAGTGGCTTTATTTGTTACAATAGACCTTAGTGCAGTACAGTCACTTGCAATAAATACTGTCAATGGGAGATAGTTAGACGCTTGTACACGAAGGAGGCGGGTAAATCAGGCGAGACCTTTGTATGGAAGGGATACTGTACATTAAATTCTTTATTTTTTTGGTAATACTGTGGCCAGTCATTAATCTGAAGATTTCGTATATCATTTTATTGAAATGATATCTTAGCCTTTACACAAATGCCATGTAAACAAGTTGCTGAGTATTTTTTTCTCTCGTGAAATTGCACAAACCTTTCTCTATGTGCACCCGAGATCCGTCTGAAATGTTGGGTTGATGATTTTATTACATAGGCCTGGGTCTGAGGTATGATGTTACAGCCGAATGGACCATTGTAAATACACGTAGAGACAGAACACTTTGACAGCAGCTCGATGAAGGACGCTCTCGGGGACCAAGCGTCCAGTCGCTGCCGCTGAGGACAGGAGGGGCAGGCCTCGCTGGACGGCACGGCGGTCTCCGACCATTGATGCCAGGACACTGCTGCTCCCCGCGGGGCCCTGGCACAGCTGGCTGCTTCAGTCGGCATCGCTTCCTCACTCGCTTCCTGAAGTTGTGTTTTAGGAGCTCCTGGAACCTGATTTTTCCCCGCCCCCTCCCATCACGGCTCCTTGGCAGGCGGAGGTGTCGCAAATGCCGGGGGTCCCCTGAGCGCCAACAGCACCGGGAAGGCCAGGATCGCCAGGGAGCCCAGGCTCTCCGTGGGCCCCGTCGCGGCCATCTTTGCCAACACCGGGCACGCCTTGCGGTCCTTGAGACACACCAGGAAGGTGAGTGGAGACACAGAGAGAGGACATCAGTGGTGTGTCCGTTCAGCCAACCCAAGTCTTGTGTTTCTGTAGCTCGTTTCTTAACTCTGGGAGGGGCCCAGGGAAGGCGCGCTCAGGCCGGAGAAGGACGAGGGCAGAGGCCAGGGCGCAGGAGTCTGGGTTCTGTCCTAAGCAGGGCAGCTCAGACTTGAGAAGAGTCAGCTGGCGCCATGTGAGGAATGGGTCTGGGGTGAGTGAGGGGGGATGCTGACGGTGCTGGTGGTAAGCGTGGGAATGGACTAGGTGTGAGACAGAAAGCCCCGCCCCCCCAGGTGGTGGGCACCTGGGCAGGTGGACGGCAGAGGAGAAACCAGGAGCTGGGGGTGCGGGGAGGGGTGGAGTGAGCGAGGAGCTGTGCCGACAGGTGTGTGTTTGCTCCCGGGACGTGTGTGCGGATGCGGCGGCCCCGGGGCAGCCCCCGAGAAGGCTCGGGATGGAACGCGGCTGGGGCTGCCGTCCTCCCTCTCGGCAAAGTGTTTATATTCAGCATGAAAAGTGCCAATATCCAGGGTACGTGTGGGTCACTTAAGAGAAAATTCTGTTCGAATTTAACTGAAATAGATACTCGATGGCTTTAGTTGGATAGAATTTAACTGAAACTCCTGAACTAAAACAGACACAGGGCGATCTGATTAAAGGGTCGTTAAAACAGTCCCTAACCTGGCCTTTAAGGGTGCATCGTCAGGAGAAAAGTTCCCTCAGAAGAGGGGAGACGTGCTCGGCACCCAGAGGTGCCTGTGTAACATAGGTGACAGCGGCCTCATACCTTGGAGCCCTTGGTCTCCGTCAGGCCCGTCCAGGCCCTCGCCAGCTGGGCCTTTGTCTCCTCTGTCCCCCTGGTTTCCTGTCAAGGGCAAGTGACACACGCATTTGCTTAGAAGCCCCGATTCAGGTTCAGAGACAGACTTCCGCTGCCGGCGAGTGTGCGGTCCTGCCTTTCTACAAGCTGGGTGCCTGCTTCCTAAGCTGTCTACCGGATCAAAAACGTTTAGAAAAGGACACCCAGCAGTGTCGGGCTGGATGGATTTGACAGAATGCGCCCACCCGCGTGACTCGCCAGCCTCAGAGCTGCACTTTTGGACCTTTAGTTTGTTCACAATATTTATGCCTGTGAAACAGCTGAGTGTTTGCCCTGTAGCCCTATGTTCAACGTGATTTTTGACAAATTATCTAAGGTGTTTTGAAACGTCCCCTGAATTGTGTTCTCTCCTCCTCCACCTGCAGCTGGTTTTGGTCTCTGGGAGGGGAGCCGAGGCCCTGCTACGAGGGCCCGCTTGTCGGCCTGTGCTTTGTGTGATGCTGGCCGCAGACAGCTTATCCTGAGTGATGTTCTTGGAAAATTGAGCCTCTTGTCAACATAGTGACGCTCAGTGAGGCAAGCAGCATTGTTGGGCGCGGTCTGTCCTGCCTGATGGTAAAAGCAGTGACACCAGTTTCCTTTCCGTTGGTGTTTGTCACTTTTCCCATCGCAGAGGGTAACACACCTTCTACAAAGGATCAGGAGCCCCTGGGCCGGGCAGTCGGGGCCTCCCGTGGGGCCTGGGCTTTCCCGGCCTCCAGAGCAGGTCCCCCATCTGCTGGGTCCCCGGGGGGAGATGGAAGCCCAGCCCTGACAGTGGCTTCTGCCTGAAGACCTACAGTATATATTCTCGTTTAATTCAAACAATAACCTTCGGTCATCCCCACCCCGAGGCAGGCGCCCCAGGGAACACGCTGACCCCGCGCCGTGCGGCGGCCTCCCCTGAATTCTGGGCCGTTTTTCTGAGACCCCATAAAGTGATCAATGCTATTTTTGAATTTTATTTTCAAAAGTCTTAAAGGCATTCAGATCCCTATTTAGAGAAAACCTTGTTTGGTCTTTCTTTGAGGACAGCCGTCCCCCCCCCGCAGACTGTACTGGCGCAGATGGCCCAGGGACGGGCAGAACTCTAGACACGTCTCCAAGACAACAGGGAGATGTCTGATGGTAAACTTGGGACGGGGTGAGAAGGTGCATTTGACATGTTTGCCCTCTAGTGTTGAAACTATTCAATCTCCCGGCGTCTTAACAGTAATGAAATGATACCTCTAATTCTGGAAGCATTTTCGTCTGCTGAGGTATTTTAACTTAACCTCACAGAGGACAAAAGGAGCTCACAGAAGTAAGTTTCCTTTGGAAACTTTTCTCTTAAGCTGTTTTTCAGAAACAGAAAATTATTTGGTCAATAAGTTTGGAACAAATTGCAATCACGAACTTTAAATCCTGAATGGGGGCCGTGAGGCTAGCTGCCTGGGGGCAGGCCGGCTGCAGGGGCAAACGGTTAGAATGTAAAATGAACTAAGTGTTAAAGGCCTTGTTGGAAAAGGTTAGTGGCCAACAGCTCCCTGTCTGGGCACCAGGCATCCCTACAGTGGCACCCCTGCGTGGGATCAAGATTCTCACCTCGTTTCAACTCGTCCCGAGTTCGTTACAGTCCTTAAAATGGATTTTTGATTTATAATTTTTGCCTTTTGCCACAGAAATGGTCACACATGCCAGTTTTCATGAAGGGAAGTGCTGTTACGTACAAATGGGGCTCCTGTGCGTTCATTCCTCACATTCTTCTCAACCCTCCCCCCCCAAATGTTATTCTAACGGTATTTGAGAAAACCATCACATTTTGAAAAACGTTGTCACACCCGTGGGTTTAATAAGGAATTAACTGAGCTGGGCCTGAAAGCATGAAGGGCTGTACCCGAGGCGGCTTCTAGCAATGGCTCAACCTCCCAGGGCTTTTCTAGATGAGCCCGTGGACCCAGAGGGAGGGGAGGGGAGGCGAGGGGAGGGGGCCCCCCCAGGCAGCTCAGACGTGTGTGTCAGACATGGATGGGCAAGGCCAGAAGGACCCTGGCTGAAGGCCAGGTGACTCTGGGCCCATTTCCCCTCTGGGTCTCTTCCCCCGCCCTGTCCCCGCAGGGGAGCCTCTCTGCGTGGTGGGGGTAGATTTCATGGCTGGGGTACTGGCTGGGGGCTCTGGCATGTGGCCGCGTGGTGGGTGGACTGCACTCACCTCTGGGTCCGGGGTCTCCCAGCTCTCCGGTGGGACCGCGGTATCCAGGGGGCCCTCGAGCCCCGGGGTGACCAATGGAGCCTGGGGGCCCCGGGGGGCCGGGGGGGCCAGCGGGACCCGGCCGACCGATGGACCCTGGTGCTAAGGGCTTCCTCAAGTGCGCGGCTAGCTGTGCGATTTGCTCTTTTGGAAAACAGAGATCAGACATCTGTTCATCAGAAGTGTGTCATGTAAAGCGCGAATATACTGCCTTTCAAAGGAAGTTTGTTCACGGATTGAAAAGGGCTTTAACCGCTTTGGGTGCACGTTAAATGCTGTCCAGTCCTCGGTGACCCAAAGAGTGAATCACAGCCCTAGAGCTCCTTAAAGAGCTCATGGATCGGAGAGGCCAAAAGAGCTGAAAGGGCACGATTATTTGACCCTTGTGACCACCTCATTGAGCAGACATCTAGAACATCCCCCGTGCACCAGGCACCGCGGTGAACCCTGCGGGGAGGGGCCCCCTCCAGTGCAGACCCCGAGGACCGCGGGCGGTAGGCCAGCTCGGAGCGTGGCTTGGCTGGAAGGTGGTGGAGGGTGAGGCTGCGTGGGGATGGGGTGAAGGCGAGGATGGGGCTGGGGGTGGGAGGGGCTGCAGCTCCAGGGGCGGGGCCGTGGGCGGGATGGGACAGAGGGCACTCACCGCTGACCATCCCCACACACAGCTCTCTGATGTGCTGCTCGCTGGCTTCTTTGCCCTGGAATTCACCCCAAAATCCATCATCGTATTGGGGGGCACGCTGGCATCTCCTTGAGGCACCCCCACTATCACGCTCTGCAAAGTAACCTTGATCATCTAGAAGAGACTTGATCTGAATCCAGGAGAAGCCCGACACCAGCGAGCGCTGGCCCCAGAGAGGAGACACGTACCGGGACTCCGGGTTTCCCAGTGATGCCAGGCACTCCTCGCACGCCCTGGAGGCCCATGGGGCCAGGGTGGCCCGGGACGCCGTCTATGCCGCTGGTGCCATTGGGGCCCTGGATGCCCTTGGGACCCAGCTCCCCTCGACTGCCGGACTAGAGGGAAACAACAGGAAGGGGTGGGTCAGGGCATGGGCTTCTCCCTCTGGGAGAAGAAGGGCCGACAGTTTCCTGACTTCTGACCAGAGCAGGCCTCTGAGATCTGCACGCCGTCAGGGCCCCGGGGCTGGCCCGGGGGCCCCGAGGAGCCAGCCTCTACCGGGCACTCACCTCTCCTTTGGGTCCGACAGGGCCACTGGGACCCTGCAAAAGAGCAGAAGGGAAGATGTGCGTTTTAATTACTTGCGTGTTGTTAGTTGGTGGGAATTACTTCCCCAGGAACCAGCCTAGCCGGTTATTAGTTGGGGACGGAAGAGAAAAGCAAGTCATTCCCTGGAGCTGCATTTGATGGTGTC
Source organism: Grampus griseus (assembly GCF_964374135.1). NCBI lineage: Eukaryota > Metazoa > Chordata > Mammalia > Artiodactyla > Delphinidae > Grampus > Grampus griseus. Next base: position 87,699,287 of record NC_139008.1, on the reverse strand, counting down.
ACGATAGCCACAGTGGTCACTCCTCTTATTCTCGGTTTCGTTTTATGTCGCTGAGGTTGTATTATAGCTACTGAGTTTTTAACCTTATTTTCCCTAAAGGGCGTTCTAGCTGCATAGTCCTTTTTCTCATCCACGTGTACTTTGTTCCCATTCTTTATCTTTTTTAACATCTTTATTGGGGTATAATTGCTTTACAATGGTGTGTTAGTTTCTGCTTTATAACAAAGTGAATCAGTTATACATACACATATGTCCCCATATCTCCTCCCTCCTGCAGAGCTGAGGGTCTCTGTGCCTAAGGCTCCCCCTTCTCCAGCTGTGACCTCAAGAGGCTGCCTGGCAGGACGGGGACAGGGACTGGGCCCCAACCAGACAGCAGACGGCCCAGGACCACTCATCCATCCATGCCACCGGCCTCCGCCCAGGCCACAGCTGGTGGCCCCCCTCGAAGCCGGAGGGAGATGGAGGGGCCAGGCTTTTCAGCTCAGACAGCCTGAGTGGTAAGTCGCTGAGAGCACAGTGTGAGGGGCACTGCCCGCCTCGCAGGCAGGGATGGAGCAGGTCGGGGGGCTGTTCCCAGGGTCCCGTGTGTCAAGGTCATCTAGGAATTCACCAGATGAAGGACACTCGCGCACACGACTGACACCGTCTCAGCTCAAGCTGGGAAAAGTTGGCTCTGGGCTACAAGGTTGTGATGGAGACGAGGGTCCCTGGGGCTGAGCCCTTCCCGTCTCCTCTAGACTCAGAGGAGGGCTCAGTCACAGAACTGGAGACCCTCACCACCGGGAGCCACGAAGATCTTCATCCCCAAACCCCCTGACTGTCCGTTTCATTCAGCCCCCGAGGTGTGGCCCTGTCAACGAACTCCGTCAGGCTTTTATTCTAAAGTCGACCTGAGGTTTAGCTCTGTGGAAGCAGCGTTTTCTGTAGCTCAGTCTCAACGCTGGCTAATTCATGCTGGAGACACAGATGGAGCACAGGAGGGGGTAGAAAACCCCAGAGCTGGGCCTGGGGCCACCTCCTGCCTTAGGGGCCAGTCAGCAGCCAGGACGTCCCCTGCGCCTCGGTCCTCAGCTCGGCCCACCCCAGCCTGGACCTGCAGACGCTTCCCTTGCCCAGCTCCCACCCCGAACGTGGCGAGTTCTGTCGTCAAAAGTGAGGCCGAGTTAGTCATACTCACCAGTTCTCCTTTATCCCCAGGAAGGCCGTCGGCGCCCGCGATGCCCTGAAACGACACAGCTCAAGGTTGCAGAACTGTCCACGCTGCCGTCCTCCAACCGTGGCGGGAGCCGGTGCCTGAGACCCCGACCCCGGCCCAGGCACCAAGCAGACAGTAAGCAGAGCCTCAGGTGGGTTTAGCCTCTTCTAGGTCCTCCTGCTGCTCCCGGGGGCCCCCCAGAGAGAAGGTGCTGCCTGGAGAACAAACACTTTTCTAATCTGCTCCTGGAACCCAGATGGCCAGCAGGGAACACGCCCCACTCTGAGGGTCCCAGAGGAGCCGCACAGGCCACGGGCGTCCCCCGTTGTACCCAGGAGCCAACCGGTCCCGGGTCCGGCTGGGTGCCCAGAGTTGTCAGCCTGGGGGCGGGGGGGGGCGGCGGGAGAGGGAGGGAGGTGGGAGAGATGAGAAGGATGCCCCCCAGCCCTGAAGACAGCGGGCAGCCCACAGCTGACCTGACCACCGGTCGCTCACCTGGTCGCCCTTTGGGCCTGCAGCTCCTCCCGAGCCCTGGGCAGAGAAAGGCTCAGCGTTAAAGAAACCACAGGCATCCCTGGGCGACCCGTACCCGCTGTGGAGCCAGGACGGGCTGGGGGCACCGGGCTGCTGTGGAAACAGCCTCCTTCCCGGACGTTTGGCATCCTGGCCCCTACGTGTGCTGGGATCCTCCTGTGGAGCCCTCATCTTTTTAGGGGCTCGAAGCCTCGCCCCACGTGGGGTGCGCGCTTGTTTCACGGGCCCTGCTGCCGGACAGCAAGGCCTCTGGGCTCGGCACCACCGGAAAATTTCGGATCGTGCGGCGTTTTCACTCACACGATCCCGGGGCAGCTTCCCGCCGCGAGCTGCCGAGTCAGAGCCCGAAGCTCGTGTGGATCACCTTCCCGGGGGACTGCGGGATTGGGGATCACCTTCCCAGGGGACTGCGGGTTAGGGATCACCTTTCCGGGGGGCTGCGGGTTAGGGATCACCTTCCCGGGGGGCCGCAGGATCGGGGATCACCTTCCCGGGGGGCTGCGGGTTAGGGATCACCTTCCCGGGGGGCCGCGGGATCGGGGATCACCTTCCCGGGGGGCTGCGGGTTAGGGATCACCTTCTCGGGGGGCTGCGGGTTAGGGATCACCTTCCCGGGGGGCTGCGGGTTAGGGATCACCTTCCCGGGGGACTGTGGGTTAGGGATCACCTTCCCGGGGGGCTGTGGGATTGGGGGATCACCTTCCCGGGGGGCTGCGGGTTAGGGATCACCTTCCCGGGGGGCTGCGGGATTGGGGATCACCTTCCCGGGGGGCCGCGGGATTGGGGATCACCTTCCCAGGGGACTGCGGGTTAGGGGCCTGTCTGGGAACTGCCAAAATCACCCCTGAAACGTTAAAATAAAAACTGTCCATCGGCGCAGATAGCAGCGCGAGGAAGAACCCGCCCAAAGGGTCCAGAGAGTGAAACTTCCCTGTGACCTCAAAGTGCAGGCGAGGGTGACCGGGGTGGCAGGGGATACAGTAACCGGCCCCTCGCCCCCACGGGGACGGGTGCAGTGTCCAGGGCCTCTCTCTCCACCTCTTGGAGGCCCTGGTGCCCTTGGCATGCCCCTGACCCCTGGCATTTCTGGCCTGAAGGCTGAGGAAGGGCCCACTGTCCCAGCCCCAGGCCGTGGTTTCTGTGGCCCACCAAGCCCGGGATGAAGGGGCGCCAGAGATGGCAGCTCCTGGGTCCTGTCACTGCCAGCAGGTGGACGGACGGCCAAGGAAGGCACCTGAGGTTCCCCTGGGACCTGGTGTAGCGCGGCTAGGCCGGAGCCCAGACACAGCCCACAGCCTCCTCCCGGGGCCCCCGGTCACCCAGACTGGGGCCCTCTGTGTCCCAAATATCACGGGACAATAGGGACACCCACAGTGCCCGACTACTGCACACCCACGGTGTGAGGTGCCTCTGGGGGCCGCTGATGTGGCGCCGCTGTGTGTCCCGTGGGACTGTGGGTGGGGTGCAGGAGCAGGACACCCCTGCTAGGACAGCCACTTACCCGGTCGCCCATGCCACCTCGGAGGCCTTGGGGGCCGGGCAGGCCAGGGTCTCCCATGCTGCCCTTCCGGCCCTACAGACAAGGACGCAGCGCGTCAGCACCCACAGGGAGCCCAGTGGAGGCCCCTCCCCAGCCCAGCTGGCCCACCTGGGCTCCCTGGGCGCAGACCTCACCCACCTGGAAACCGCGGACACCAGGGGCTCCGGGGGGGCCTTGCGGGCCCAGAGCCCCCTGAAAGACAGACAGAGAGTGTGAATCCAGCTCCGCCTCCCCCGCAGGGGCTGGGCAGACACAGGAGCTGGTCCCCAGCCATCTGGCCCAGTTACTGGGGAAAGAGGTGGGAGGGATCCTGGGGGGCAGCTGGGGGTCGCAGAGGTCAGGCGTGCCCTCGGGCCCTGTGCGTCAGTCGGACTTGGCGTGGGGCACCGATGCCGATGTCTTCCTTATCTTGGTCTATGGTGGGGCTGAGAGGCGGGGTGCTTCCACCACACCTCCCAGGCCCCAGGTGGGTGCTCCCTCGGCCGGCTGGGTGCTGGCACAGAGGTCTCAAGGACAGGACAGCTCGAGCCTGGCCACCACCGTGTCCCAGCTTTCACAGGCTCAGCCCCTTCATGCACCCAGAACGCCGCCGCAGCCCACACAGAAAAGGGGGCCACCCGGCTGTGGCTCCAGGCCCACCCCCACCCCAGGCTTCATTCCCCCGACTCACCGCTGAGCCCCTGTGGCCAGCCTCGCCACGCTCCCCGGGCACGCCAACGTCTCCCTACACTCGGGGAGGGGGACAGAGGGTGTCAGCGGGGTCCGCGCACACTTGGGTTGGGGGTGAGGGCTGCAGATACTCACGGGGACACCGGGCTCTCCTGAGGGGCCAGCCTCGCCCAGCTCTCCAGCTCTGCCCTGCAGGGGAGGGGGGAGCCCTGCGTGAGCTCTGCCCACATCCCTCTGCCCAGGATCCAGGCTGCGGCCTACCCGCTTCCCCCTTTCCCCCCTCCCCCTCCCCCTCCCCTCCCCTCCCCGCTCCCCTCCCCAGAAGAAAGAAGCCACGTACCGGTTCTCCTTTCTCACCCTTGGACCCTGCTCGTCCAGGGAGACCCTGCAGGTCAGAGGTCAGAGGTCAGAGGTCAGCATACAAGACCAGAGGCAAGACCCCAAGGGTGAGGGGCTCCTGCAGCCTCCCCGGCCTTGATGCACAGCCCCCTGCAGGTGCCCCCACTCAGGAACCCACGGGAGGTGACCACTGGCATTGTCCCTGGGGCCATGGCAGGAGCCCCGTGCACTCACCGGCAGCCCATTGGGACCCTTCTCTCCTGGGGCACCATTGCGACCAGCTTCTCCCTGTGGGAGTTTGGGGGGACATGGGGTGCTGAGGCCCTGGAGGCTGAACTCCCTGCAGACCCCTCCTCCCCTGCAGAGCGCCAGCCAGTACCAACCTTCTCGCCATCGAGTCCCAGCACACCGTCCCGGCCATCCTTGCCCGGCATGCCCTGGGGACAGCAGATGGTGTGAGGCCCAGTGGGCAATCAGCCTGGTCACCCTCCAGACCACGCCCGCCAGCCCCTCCCTTCCCCGGCCCCCCCCTTCTCCAGCCCCCCCTTCCCCAGCCCCTCCCTTCCCCGGCCCCTCCCTTCCCCAGCCCCCTGCACTAGGTCTGCCCTCCTGGGCTCAGGGGGCAGGTAGTAACCTGTGCTGCCCTCCGATCGCACAGATGAGGGCGGTGAGGATGCACCCAGACCACACGCTGCCCCCCGCGTCCCACGTCCGCCCAGACTCTTCATGCGCCCCAGGGAAGTTCTGCTGTGCCCACTTTATGGACGGGGAAACTGAGGCTTGGGAGCCAGGATTTGGGCTCAGGCCTGCCGAATCCTAGAGGCTTGACTAATTTTGGAATCTCAGACACAGCCGTGTGCTGGGAAGGTGCCAGGAGAGCAGCTGGGGTCCCTCACTCCCCTCCTTCAGCCTCCCACTGCCAGGCTGTGCTACCCCAGGTGGCCTCCCAGGGGCCCATCCTCTAGGGCCAGGATGGGGAGGGGGCCAGGAGGAAGTGGGGGTCTGGGCTGGGCATGGGCACATAGCAGGGATGAGGGGGCACAGGTGGGGAGGGCCAGTGCTCAGGACCCTCAGAATGCCCCCCCACCTGTGCCACCCAGTCCCCCACCACCCTCACGTGCCCCTGGAATGCAGATGAGCTCAGCCCGAGACCCTCTACCTCTGTGTGGTCTAGACGGCAAAAGATTCCGTGGCCTCCGGCAAAACGCAAGTGTGCGGGCCCTTCACCCACAAATTAGGCATTTCCAGAAGGCGACAGCAGAGCAAAACAAGGGAGGGCCAGTGGCCCTGCAGCTGGCCCAAGTATAGCCCAGGGCCGTGGGAGGAGAATGACTCTCCCGGGGAAGCAGGTGCAAAGGGCAGGGAGCAAGGGGCCGGCAGAGCCCCCTCCGCCCCTATGCTGGCACCCACGGGCACTCACCGGCTCTCCGACCAGCCCGGACATGCCAGGGACGCCTTTAGGACCAGGCCTGCCCTGAAAGACAGGCACGGGGCCGCAGTTAGGCCCATCGGGACTGCTCCTTCCAGATACCTCACTAGGTCCGGGGGAGGGGGACGGGGGAGGTAGGCCCGGGAGCCTTAGACGCGCCGTGCGCCCCACTTTCTAGACTCCGGGTGTTGAGCTTGGGCCAGGGACAGCTGTGTAGGCCGGGTCCGACCCCAGGGGAAAAGGCCCATCACCCCGGGAGCTGAGGACCCCGTGGATGCGGCGGCATCACATGGCCGCCTCCTGGACCTCCGGCTGCTAGGCTCAGGCGGGGGGAGACGGGATTGGTTCAGAGACAGCCACTTCATTCCGTGAGATGCTGAATTATCTCTTGGCTTCACTTATGTTCTGCTCAACCCGAGAGTCGTTTGCGTTACTGCATCTCACAGCTGGGCATCCTCGGCCCAAGGTCAGGCCCCACTGCCCGGGGCCTCTTGACGGATGTCAGGGGCCAGGTGCGCACTCAGAAGTGTGGTCCTCCGGACCCTGCCCTGCTGCTCCGGAGAGGAGTTGCTGAGGTGACAGTAGCTTCAAGGAGCCACGGGGGCAACAAGGCCAGGGGACTCCTGGGGGAGCTGCCTGGGCAGGGGGAGGGCTGGGACTCCCAGGCCCAGCTTGGCACTGTCCAGCGGCTCCCCGCCACCCTCAGGAGAGGGCAGCTGCCCCTCGCCTCCCTGGACTTACCGTCCATCCCCCCCACCAGCCACCCGCCCTGTGGATCAGGTTCTCCCAAGGAAGGACCCAGAGAACACAGGCTCTCTCACTTACGAGGTCGCCCTTGGGGCCGCGCAACCCCTCTGGGCCCCTCTCGCCTCTGTCACCCTGCAATGACAAGGGGGGACAGGGAGAGAGTTAACTCAAGAAGCTGGGAGAGCAGGGTGACGATGCTGAGGGTCACAGAGGTCAGAGGGACACTCACCACACCTCACCTCATGTCTGGAAAGAGAGAACGCAAATCTCCCACGAAGGACGGGCTGACTCTGGACTCGCCCCCTCCCCCCAGGTGTGTCCACTGGCACCTGCCCAGGTGTGCCACATGTGATTCCCCCCAGGTGTGCCCAGGGGATGGGCAGCCCAGTGGGGCTGGGGGAGGTGTCAGAGTGAGCAAGAGAGAAGAGAGCCTGGGCCTGCACGGGACCACCCCCCACCCCCAGACACACGTACCACTTTCCCAGGGGCTCCTGGGATCCCGGGGGGCCCTCGGAATCCGATGGGACCCTGTGGAGGAGAAGGGGCACCTGAGCCTCTCCTCTGAAGCCTGGGCAGCATCCCCCAGCACCCGGCTCCATCTGGAGAGGCCCGCCGGGAGCCCCCTCCCAAGCCCCCCAGCAGGCCCCTCCCCCGTCATCCCCCCAGTGGTCCCCAAGCCCCTCCCCCTCCCACATTTGCCAAGGCCTCCCCTGCTGTCCCGTTTGCCTCTCCCATTCCCTTTGGGCCCAAGCCACAAAAGCCTTCACAGGCCCCGGTTTTGGGAAACATCCAGTGAGTGGAGGCCCAGAGGGCTGCGGTCACACAGGCCACCTGTGGCCGCTGGTGAGGACCCACGCTCAAGGGGCCCATCTAACGTCTGGAGGTGGCCCCCAGCCACCTCTTGACCTCGGGCTGGCCCACAGCCCCTCAAGGGCCAGGCAGCGGGGCGCTGGTGGACTTACCCGGTCCCCGGGGGGTCCGAGTGGCCCTGGAAACCCTTGTAGGCCCCGTGGACCCTGCAGGGAGAGAGCTGGAGCTGCAGGGCCTGGGCCGGCAGCCCCTGGGACCGCACACCTCCCAGGAGCTGCTGAAGGGCTCTGGTATATTCCCCAAAACCCTGCCTCAGGACCCGCACCCGATTCCCGTCCTGGGAGTTGGTGGACTGTCCCCACCCCACATCCTCACCTGTCCAACACCTCCCCTTACTCACCTGCAGCCCCACGGTGCCTGGGATGCCAGGGGGCCCGGGGGGGCCGGGGTCACCCTGCAGGAGAGGAGGGTGGCATCAGCCCCGAGCTCTCCCCCACCTCTCCGAGCCCACGGCCCCACCCCGCTGCCAGAGCCCTTGCCATGCGGGGTGTCGCCCCACTTCAGAGCTGAGCCCCCAAGGCCCAGAGGGGTGGCCCCGTGTCCTCCCCCGCCCTCCCCAGACACCTCCTCCTGGCGGCGGCCAGCCCCTCTGCTGCTCACACGGCAGTCTGGCGGCTCGCGCTGCGCTAGAGGGCACCCAGCCTCGCCCGCAGCCTGTGGGTGAGGATGCCCAGATGCCCTCCAGGGCAGTGGCAGGGACTACTGGGGGCCACTCCGGGCTGAGGCCCACCTTCTCCAGCCCGCAGCGGGCCCGCCCAAGCTCAGGGAGCTTCCGTGTGAGGCCAGGTGTTGCGGGCTCTGTGCAGAGACCCTGCCCCAAATCACCCGCCTCTAAGAGCCAGGCCCCGAGGGGAGGCGTGCACAGAAGCTGCTCCGTCAGAGGGCACCGAGATGCAGCCAGCACGTCCTCACACACCCCCAGCCCTGCCCGAGACCCAGCCCCCACGCCCCCAAGTGCCTGTGCCTCCCAGCCACCCCCGGGCGCCACCCAGCCGCCAGCCGCCTTCACCTTCTCGCCATCCTTGCCGACTTCTCCTTGCTCCCCTTTGTAGCCGGTGGGTCCCTGAAAGACAGCGGCGGGTGGACGGTACAGACCCCACAAGCGGCCCTGAGCCAGTTAAGGCCTGCCTGGCCCACCGGCCCAGCTGGGGAACAGAGGCCCGGTTGGGAGGAGAAGGGCTGGGCCAGGGAAGGGGGCTGGGGGCCTGAGGCCAGCCTTCCCCCATGCCCTCTCTCAATGCCCCCCCCAGTCCCCAGCGGGTCACCGCGGTGAAGGGGGACAGGGACAGAGCGAGGTCCCCCAGCAGGGCAGGGGCCAGCCCGCCTTGCTTCCCGCAACAATCCTGCAACCAGGGCAGGCTTTCTGGACGCCCACCTCCCCCCGGACCTCCGCCCACACGGGGGCCCCGCCGCCTCCTAGGGGTGTGAAGGTGAGCTGGGGTCTGAGTCAACCCTCAGTGGCCGCTCACCTTGAACCCTGGCATTCCTGGGGGCCCCGGTGGGCCTGGCGGGCAGATGGCCGGGCACTGTTGGGAAACAGAATGGTCAGACCCCTCCCAGTAAACCTGGGGCAGTGCTGAGGTCAGAACCCAGGGGCCCGGAGATGGGCCATTTGGGGTGGGTGAAGGGGAGCTCGGGCCACATGGGGGCCTCCTGGGGAGCCCAGACAGGGCCTCATTCAGGGCCACCGTGGGGCGCGGTGAGGGGCCGCAGAGCCAGAGCGCGGCCGCCGGCCCCTCATAGCCGGCTCCGATGTCTCAGCCCCAGCGCAGGTTCAAAGCAGCTATTCAGCGTCATGGCCGCCGGCTGCACAAAGGGGCCTTTATCACGCGCCCGGCTCTGCAGCCAGCTCTGCTCGGGGGTCCCCTCGGCGCCAGAGGTGCCTCAGGGAGGGACACGTGGTCCTCGGGCACAGGCCGCATGCTCCACACCTGGGGGCTCGGCGAGCCCGGGGTGGCATGGGGGTGTCTGGATCATTCCACAGCTGCTCTGGCACAGAGCCAGTGCCATCCACCTCCCCCAGCTGTCCTCCTCTTTCCAGAGGACCCCCAAACCCTCCCTCAGAACGCCAACCGTCAAGCACTCGGGACACGGGCTGGGGAGAGAAGGGCAGCAGGGGCCCCAGTGGGCAAACGGGCTGGGCCAGGCTCTCCCTTTAATAACTTCCAGCCGCTCCGAGGAGGAGGCCGGGTGCTGGCCTGGCCCACGAACAGCTGTGCAAACGAAGCCCACAGGCCCCAGGCCTCCAAAGTCACTGTTTTCTTCTGACGGGAGACACAGCTCAACAACCAAAAGCGGGTCCCAGACTCCGGGCTGGAAGCTTTTGTGACGGGGAAACCTCCCGTCCGCGCCCCCAGCGCAGCCACGCTCTCTGTGCCGAGGGGCGGGGCGGGGCGACACGTGATTAAATTGACTTCAGTTCGTGCTGCTGCTGCGCATGCCAGGGTAGACCGGTGAGGCGGGGAGGGGCAGCTCGGGGGAACTGTACCCAAAGCTGGTGCCACCGGCACTGAACCCGTCCCTAGGGGCCCCCGTCCCTGCCTCCCTGTGCTCTGCAGACGGGCCCCTCCCACCAAGACAGGCACCCCGACAAAGGGCTTCACAAAGACAGCACATGCCCACCTGAAGGTCAGTAACGCCTTCGGGAAGGACCCCTGGGCGACCCTGGAACAGAGAGACGCCAGTTTTGACGTGGCCCCCCCTTCCCTCCCCCCACCCACTCAAGACCTCCTGGGGACTCAGGGGCCCTTCATCCCCCCGTGGCCAGTGCCAGGTACTGCTGGTCCCCCCCCTTGCAGGGCATGTGACAATGACAGAAACCACCTGCCCTTGGGGCGGGGTGGCCACCAGGCCTGAGCCTCACTAGCCCTGGGTCAGCTGAGGCACACGGATCCGGCCTGGACTTGGCTCACGTCTGGGGTGTGGCCAGGACTCTCGACGTGGACATGGGAGCTGGGGCTGGGGGCATGGGGGGCCCGAGGACGGGCACCCTGGGGACAGGAAGGCAAGCCCACCAAGCAGTCGTCATGCCTGGGACTCCTCCTGAGAGGCTCTAGAACCCCGCCCAGTACTCACAGGGGGGCCAGGAGGTCCCGGGGGGCCAGGGAGGCCTGGAAGTCCAGAGGGTCCCTGTGGGGGGGATGATGGCTTAGACGGAGCAGGGCCAGCCCCGACCTGAGTGAGGGGCCCCACGACTTCCAGAGAGAAGATGCCCCTATGGGGGCACCCCCAGTGCTGCCGTGCTGGCCCGCCCCAGCCCTGCGCGTCCTGAGGTCTGCGCTGCCCTGTCCTGGGTGTCAGCCACGAAGGCCCACCAAGAAAGAGGGCGAGGGGGGCTTCCCTGGCGCAGTGGTTAAGACTCCGCCTGCCAATGCAGGGGACACGGGTTCAAACCCTGGTCCGGGAAGATCCCACATGCCGCGGAGCAACAAAGCCCGTGCGCCACAGCTACTGGGCCTGTGCGCCTAGAGCCTGTGCTCTGCAACAAGAGAAGCCACTGCAGCCAGAAGCCCGCGCACCGCAACGAAGAGTAGCCCCCGCTCCCCGCAACTAGAGAAAGGCCGCGCGCAGCAACGAAGACCCAATGCAGCCAGAAATAAATAAATAAATTTTAAAAAAGAAAGAGGGCGAGGGGGAGGGAGAGGAGGGGCACAGGGAGGTGGTGACAGGGGAGGGAAAAGGGAAGGAAAGCGGGGAGGCCCCCCCCATGGTTGCATTTGGGGAGTCCTGGCAGACACTCACCGGGGGACCCCGGAGGCCAATTCCGCCTGGGACGCCGCTCACCCCTGCCTCTCCCTGGGGGAGGTAAGAAGTGAGAGATGGGGGTCTGCACCCAAGGAGCTCTGAGGATCCCCGGGGAGTCCAGACCAGGCTCCCATATCCCTACACAGGGCCAGCCTGCCCTCTCCCCCCTGCCCCAGTCCTGGTCTGGGACCTGGTCGCCATGTTGGCTCGGGGTGTGGCGGGCATGCTCGGGGGTGGGGGGGGGCACGAGGGTTATCAGTACTCACGGGGGGTCCAGGGAGGCCTTTGCCCTGCAACGCCAAGCACGGGGTCAGAGCTTGCTTGGGACGGGAGGAGGTCGCCCCGCACCCACCCCGTCCCCCTGAGCTGTCAGGTGAGTTGCTGGGGATGAGAAGGCACAGCCCAGATAGCACCCAGGCCCCCAGCCCAGGGACCAACCCCCAGGAGAAGCTGCAGAGGGGCAGCACACGTGGCATTTTGGGGCCCCTCAAACTCCCACCAGGAGGAGAAGACAGTACTCACCCCCAGCCCAGGTGGCCCTGGGGGTCCCAGACTTCCCTGCGTAACGAAAGGGGGCATCAGGGGTGGGCTGGGCCCAGGCACCGTCGCCTATGTTTGCAAACCTGTCCCCTTCCCTCTCAAGTCCATCTCCCCTGAGGAGGGGGTTCTTGTTTTATAGAAGACCGACAGGGGGTCGGGGGGACCTCTGATGTCCCAGGGGCCTGGGACTGGTCCTTTACCAGCAGTCCTGAGGAAAAGCCTCCTACTGCAGGCCACCAGGAAGGCACATGCCAGGTGTGACCTGAGCCACACAGCATAGCCTGATGCCCGGCTCCTCCAGGAAGCCCTCCGGACTCCTTGGTCCACAGTAGGAAGCCCCAAACCTCCAGCAGCTGGTGGCCTGCCCGTCCGCCCAGCACCCTCCTGGTCCTCTTGCTGCCTTGCATCCCAAGGATGGGGCCCTTGTTCAGGAGGCCCTTCCCCTCCTGTGCCCCAGGCTCCCTGCAGAAAGCCTGGAGCTAGTCCCCCCTCCTCCCTTCCCCCACTTTCCCCCACTCCCCCAACGTCCTTGGAAACATCAAAGCAGCCACTCTCTTCCTTGTTTCCCACTCAGAACACTCCTACAGCCCAGTTCCCAAAGGCAGGGCTGCGTCCTGGCGCCCTCCCCCCATCACAGCCCCCCTGCCCTCTGCACCCCAGGGCTGGGGGACAGTCACTTCTCGAAGGGGGGACAGGGAGGGAGTTGTCGGTCTCAGCTTTGCACTTGGAGCCATGAGAGGAGTTGGTTGGTCAGAAAGGGGGTTTTGGTGAACAATGGTCAGACTCGGGGGACAGGCTGGGTGACCGTGGGCCCCTAGGGTGGGCACAGAGAGAGGGGCAGCAGCTCACCAGAGGAGGAGGAGGGCATGTGGGGCCGCTCACGCCCCAACCATACCAGCCCCCGCAGCACGGTCTGAGGGCTGGGACAGCTCTGACCAGAGGGGGTGGGGGGGCACTCATCACCCTGTGTCCTCATGCCCTCCAGCCCCCTTCCACCCCACGGCAGGGGCGGGGCCCAGCCAGTGCAGTCACAGCAGCTGCCCTCAGAACCCACAGCCTGTGGACAGCTGGTGCTCAGCCTGGCTGCCCCTGGCTGGGACCTCGCCCCTGAGCTGAAGCCACTGGACGCGGTGCCTGCCTTACCCGTTCTCCGGGGGCGCCCTTGGGTCCAGGGGGTCCATCGTGCCCGGTCAGACCCTGGGGAGGGAGGTGGAAGGAGGGATGGAGGGGTCACATGGGAAGGACGTGCCCTCTCGGGGAAGAAGCAGGCGTGGGCTCCGCCCTAACTAAAGCCGGTTGAGAGAGGCCAGAAAGACCCTCGGGCCGGGCACCTTCCCCTCTGGCCCCACCCACCACCCACCTGGTGGGAAGCCAGCGGCTGGAGCACCTGCCGGAGTGGGCAAGCCCAACGGGCAGGAGAGTTCCCCTCTGACATCCCCTCCAGTGTGTGCGAAGCCCCCAGGCCTGGGGCCAGGCCTTAAGCTCCCGAGGAGCCCCTGACGCAGGCACCCTGGGGCTCGGAGGGGTCTGGATAATGGGCCTTTGTTCCCAGAGAAGCCAGAGCTGGCGGGACTTTCACCTCGCCTGTGCGCTGGCGCTGGCGTCTGGCAGACGGGGCCAGACACTAACAGGCATGGGATGAAGGCCAAGGGACCCTGCCGGGGGACATCCGGAGACACTCTTGGGCCTGGCTTTCCTGCTTGAGCTGGCCCAGTTGGAAAACAGCAATTAAATCTGACTCCTGGGCGCTGGGATGGAACCCGTCCAGGCTGGGAGGGGAGTGGGGGGCTCGTGGGAGGAGAAGGAGGGGCCGGCACACTCACATCCACACCAGGCAGTCCCGGCATCCCGGCTTCTCCTGGTTTCCCTGGCTTCCCCGGGGCCCCTTTCGGTCCCTGTGGAGGGAAAGGGCAGAGGTGTGAGCGAACCTCCAGCCAGAGCCTTGGCCTTGACCAAGGAGAAGAGTGTCCTCCAGCGGGGCACGACCTAGCAGCCCTGGATGGGCCCCTCTTCACCAGAGCCCCAGTCCTCCTGCTGCCCTGCCCTCCCCTTGCTAGCCCCAGGAGGCCTTACCCCTCCAGCTGCCCCTCTCCCCTCCTTCGGTCACATCTGGAGGACACTCACCCAGACGCTTTGGCCTCCCCAGCTAAGGGCCAGTGGGCCCCTCTGTGGGCCCCTCCATGAGCCCGGGACCCTCAAGTCCAGGGCCTGAACGGCTCTAGGACGGCTCACTTGTGGGACCTCTGGCGGGCTGGATGTGCAGGTCTGTACGGACCTCTTCCCTGACCTGCCGGCACTTGCCCGGAGACTCACTGGGTCCCACCCACACCCCTCCCACCTCTTCCCACTCTGCCCCTGCTCCAAGGCCGCCCTATGGCAACCCGGGGCCCAGCATGGTGGGAAGGGGTGTCAATGACCCCCCTGCTCTAGGCCCACCCATCCCCTCCAGACTAGAAGGAGGCCTCCTCCCCCCTCCTCCCCCCACACCCCGCAGCCAGGACACTCACCAAGGGCCCAGGCAGCCCTGGAGGACCAACTTCTCCCTGCAGAGAGGGAGACGTCCACACGTGACCAAGGGTCCTCTGGAAGCTCCGCCCAGGGGAGCAGAGCTGGGCCCCACAGGAAGCCCCAGGAGGCAGGATGGAGCCCCTCACCCCATCATCCACACCTGTAGGCACCTCCCCTCTAGGGCCAGGTGCGGAGGCAGGTGGTGGGGAGAGGGGTGAGCTGGACAGACTGGGGATTTGAGCCCACTTTGAGGGCACAGGGACACCCCAGGAACGGTGGGAGGCGTCATGAAGCCCCACCTCTCCGCCTGCCTGAGAAACTCCAGAAACCCGGTCGGAGGTGGCAGCCTCCAGACACACAGAGGACCGGGAAGGCACCCTGGCACCCTCTCCACCCTGACGGCCACTAGCTCTGACATCTTTCACCCGAGGCTTTCAGGCCAGGCTTTAAGTGGAAACGTCCCCAGAGGGAACGACTGGGGAGCCCTGGGGCGCCAAGTGCCCAGCCCCACCAGGAGGGGAGGCCACCTGGGTCCAGGGCCCAATACAGCCACACTGAGCGACGGCCCTGCGGGTGGGGTGGCGGGAGGGAGACTCAGGACCATCAAGGGCCAGGCAGGGCCCTGGGGACCCAGAAGGAGGCAGGTTCTACCCAGGGAACAATACTGGTGAGGAGAGGCCTGGAGGGCCCTGACTCTCACGGACGTGGCTGAGTCGGGGGCTCTCAGCCCGCCGGGTCCTGGGGGCAGCCTTCAGGGTCTCATCTGCCTCCCATAGAGCTTCGGCCACGCCTAGGCGGGGGCGCCCTTGGAGGAGGCCACTTCTGGGGCAGAGCCAAGCCCCAGCCCTGTCCAAGGCTGGCTCCAGCCTCTAGTAGCCGCCAACGAGACCCACCCAGAGGGACAGCCTTTACCCCCAGAAACGAGGAGTGCAGACCCCTCTGGGGACCCAGAGACACACACCCAGTGCCCACACCTCCAGCCCCAAGAGCACCATGGAGCCACCCGCCCCCGTCCTGGGGAGGCAGTCCCCGGGGGGTCCACCCCCGAGAAGGAACAAGGATCGTCTTTGTCCCGTTTCACTCCCCACAGGGGCGCTGGCTCATCGCCCCAGCCCTGGGAGGTGCAGTTAGCTTTCTCTCCATCAGGACTGGGGCTCAGGGAGGTTGGGGCGGCAGCGAGAACCCCGCAAAAGCTCCCCGGCCATCCCCGCCCACACACTCACATCAATGCCGTCCTTGCCTGGCTTCCCAGGTGGTCCTCGGGGGCCGGGGGGGCCTCGAGGTCCCACTTTCTGAAATGGAGAAATGTCATTAGGCAGCTGCATCCCCACCCTCTCCCGCTGGCAGGGGGGGGTCCCCCCTGGTTGGAGGAGAGCTAGGGCCTGTCCAGGGCCTTGGCAGTGTCCCCTGCCACCTCGCCTGGGCAGGAGGGGCTGCGTCGGGGCTGAGCCCCGCAAGCAACAAAGGCCACATTGTATCTCTCTGGTGGAGACACAGCGCTGGCACCGGACCCTGCCTGGTGAGGAGGGGCAGGCCCTGCGCGCATCTCCGAGGTGTCCTGGCGTCCGTGGAGGCTAGCCGGGGGATGGCGAGGAAGCTATGGGGCGACAGGACTGTGCCCGCTGTCCCCGGGGCCCCGGGCTCCCTGGCTCCCTCGCTGCCCCCGGGGGTGAGGCGGGGAGCTTATCCCCTGGCTGTGCTGCTCAACGCAGACCTCAGAGCCACGGACCCCCACCCCAGCCGCCTTCCAAGGCGAACCCAGCGCACCGGGGTCCCGCGCTCACCTGCGCCCCGGTCACGGTCATGGTGGCGGCCAGCAGCTGCCCAAGCAGGAGCAGGGCCAGAGCGGGGGCTCCGGCCATGGCTGCACACACGCTCTGAGCGGAGCCGGCGGGGTGGCAGCGGCCTGAGCTCGGCTCGGCGGGCGGGGCTGCCGGTGGGCTGGACGCCAGTTCCCGCCCCACTGGCCCTCACACAAGCCCCCCATTCAGCTGGGCCCACCTGGGTGGGCGGGGGCTTCTGCGCTGCCCCGCGCCTCCCTGCCGAGACAGTCGGGGAAGAAAAGAAACCCAGTGGCGTTTTTTTGGCCAGCCTCTGAGTTAAAATTACCCTGGGACTGGTGAGGTACACACATGCACCTTTTAGCAAGCAAGAAAGAGGCTCTTTTCTCCCCTTGGTCCTCGACCAGGGTGTGGAGAGGGAGAATCCCACGTTGAAGGGCTCCTTTGGAGAAGGGGCAGTCCTGTCAGCGGGGTGGGTGAGTCCCATACTCCTCCCCAGGGTCCGGAGAGGGACCCAGGCTGCCCAAGGCCCAGGAAGACCCCCAGAGAGGGTGAACACGCCTGTGCCAGGGGTGAGACAGGGCCCACCACGGCCCCGGTTCCCACTCCGGGGCCCTGCCGTGGGCAGAAGAGACTCTAGGGCCATGCCTGCTAGGCTGGAACGCTGCCCACAGGGCCCTCTCCCCAAACTTTAACTGTACTGAGTGGTCCATTCATGTGAACCAGCAGTGGCAAAGGCCGGACTCTCACCCGGCCCCGCCCCCGAGAGCCAAGCGGGGGCCCTGCAGAGAGGAAGGAAGGCCCCGCCCCCGAGAGCCAAGCGGGGGCCCTGCAGAGAGGAAGGAAGGCCCACCGTGGTCCTGAGGCCCGAGCAGGAGCCCTGAGGCGGGCGTGGGCCGTTCCCGTTTCTCACAAGCCTTGGCAGCCCAGCGGTTGCCAGATTTGGGCACGCTCTGCTTCACCCCGGGAGCGCATGGGGACAGCGGGGTAAAGGGCAGCCCCCGGGGACACTCAAACATCCAGGTCACCTGCAGAGCCACTGAATGCCCGGAATCCCAGCCCCGCCTCAGGCGTCTGAGGCTTTAGGATTCCCTGGGAAACGCTGCTTTAGGATGAGCTTCGTTTCTGCAGGTGAGAGCTCAGAACTTTTGAGATGACGGGAATTAGCCCAGGAGGGAGCATGCAGCTAACCGAAACAGTTAAAACCTCCCCTCCCCGTTGGGTTCAGCTGTGGGCTGCTCGTCAGGCTTGGCCACACCCTCCAAAGGGAGGGTGGATTCTATCAGGAAGGGCCAAGAGGATCCCCCGAGTTCCAGCCTTCCCGCCAAGTCAGAGTCATCTCAGGACATCCTCAGAGATGCAGTGCGGGGCTGGGTGTAGGGCACGCAGCTTCACCCCACCCCTACCTCCAAGGCACGTCCCGCCCGGAGCCCTCTCCTTCCTGCGCTGCCGGGCCAGACTCAGAGGAAGCCTGGCTGGGAAGCGGCTGGAACCCCCCCTCCCGCCCCCGCCCTTACAAACTCACTCCCAGCTCTGTGCAGACCCTCCCACCTGCTGCCCGGAAACACCCTCCCCCTGGAGAGCGGCCCCTGCCTCGAACCCAGATAGCCACGGTGGCCTGGGGAGAGGCCACGAGGCTGGCCTCACGTCCACCGGTCAGTCCGGTGTCACTGCCCACCTGTTCTGGGCCATCACTCTCCCCGAAGTTTGCGCGTCAGGTGGGCCCGAGCTGCCTGCCCTCCCGTTCCCAGGCCCCACTGCTGGCACAGACATCCGGCCCCCAAGGACTGCTCCAATGGGGTCCACTTCTCACTTCACGCCCCAAGCTTCTCCACCTGAACCTGAGCCCCATAACGGTCTGGACGAGGACCTGATGACACTATGTCCCACCCCCACCCCAGCGAGTGACTTCCAGTTTGTCTATCCCCCTCCCCACAGGACAGGAGCTGTGGGGAGAGCATGAAAAGGGGACCCAGGTCCCGGCCCCTAACTCCCCCCCCTCCCCCGCCCCCACCAGGTGTGACCTCCATCACTTCCGAGTCTCCTCGTCCTTGGTGCTGATGTAGAAAGGAAGGGAGTGGTCCTGGCACAGGGGACAAAGCCAGGTTGAGGGGGAGCATGCCCTGCGGGGTGGGGGCTGCTGAGGGAGGGAGTCACTCCGTTCCCAGGCTGGTCCCTGCGTGGAGGACCGATGGGGTGAGGGGCAGCTGTGGCCGCCAGGGAGGGGACAGAGGGGAGCCGAGGGACCAGCTGCCCAGCCCCAGCGGCTCTGGGGTCAGGGTGCCCAGGAGGCCTGCACCACTGCTGCAGCCCAGGCACTCCCACGGGCAAAGCGGTACCACAGCCAGGCCACGCGCACCCAGGGGTGTCCAGCCCCCAGCCCCTCCCCTGCCCCGGCCACCACAGGGCCACCGTCCACGCCCAAACACTCAAAAGTCAGATGAGTTTATTCAGAAAAGGCCTCTGCACCAGACTAGGAAAATGAGCCCCCCTCCCACACCCCCAGCCCATGAGGAGCCAGGTTACAAAGGTGGGGGCCGGGCAGCGGTACAGGACGAAAGAGGCGGGAAGTGAGGTCGAGGTAAGAAGGATGCTAAAGCCTTGGCCTTCCCCAAGGGCGGGACCTGCCCTTCCAGCAGTTGCAGTAGTGGCTGCAGTGACCAGCAGGGAGAGGCCCGCAGAGCTGGGCGCGGAGAACAGCTGGCGACATGGCTCCCAGGCCTGCGGCGGGGCGGGGCAGGGCCCCGGGCGTCCCCTTCCCTAGGGCTCTCCGGGCTCGACAGAGGGTCCTGCCTCCGTGGGCTCTGCCCTGTCATCCACCTCGGGTCCTGCGGTGGCTGGGCTCCCGGGGGCACCCTGCTCCGGCCCTGCCGGGCCACCTGCTTCTTCTTTGACCCCATTTTCACCCTCTTCAGCCACTGGGCGCCCTGACGGGGCAGGGGGCTGGGCGGCGGCCAGCGTCACGGTACCATCCCTGGCACCCTGCTCCGTCTTCCTGCGCTTCCTCACGTCGTCAGCCACCTTGGCCTCCAGGGGCTGGGGGCGGGGCTGCTCGGCCTCCTCCGGGGCTTGGCTGCCCACTTCCTGGGTCTCCGCCCCGAGGCTGCCCTGGCTGAGGGCACAGCCCTCCAAGTTCAGGGCGATCTTCTCCACCTCCGAGGCGCTCGGGCCCGGCTCCCCTGGGGCCCGCGCCCGCAGATTCGCCTCCAACTTCCTCTTCTTCCTCTCCTTGGGGTTTGGAGACTCTGGCCCCTGCTCGTCGCCGGCCTCATCTCCCTGGTCCTTCTCCGAGGCTCCAGCTTCCTGGGGCCCTGTGCCAGGAGGCTGGGGACCCTTGGCCACCGGGTCCCCCTCTTCATCCCTCCCTGGTCCGCAGGTCTGCCCCTGGGCTGCGGCCTCAAGGAGGGGCTCCCCAGGGCTCTCCTCCCCGTTGGCCTGCCTTGGGCGGGCCGGCCGGGGCGAGCAGGGAGGAGAGCACGGCCTGAACTTCTGCAGCTTGTCGTGGGGCCCCCAGACGAACCTGCAGCGGGGCCGGAAGTGCTCCCAGGCGAAGTACAGCAGCTCACGGCGCTGGTGCCGGCACCGCACAGTGAACACAAAGTAATCCAGGGCGCTCTGCCGCACGCCCGGCAGCTGCCGGCGCACCAGCGTCTCCTCCAGGAAGAAGCGGGCCAGGGGGGCCTGGTAGTGCTCCAGGCCCAGCTCCCCCAGCGACTTCAGGATGCGGGTGATGCGGAGGTTGTTGTGGCTGTGCCTGGAGGGGACAGGGGGCGCTGGCAGGGCTACGCGGGGCTGGGCGGCGCTCGGCCAAAGCCCACCCTTCCCTCCCCCGCCACCCCGAGAGCCTGATGTCCACCAGCAGAGACACTCCGGCCCACAGGCCAGTCTCTGTCCCCACCTGCTCCCCCTGCAGGGCCCCGGTCCCTGAGAAGACGGCCCTTGAGCCTGGACCATGTAGGTGAGGGACTGTGATGCACCCTCTAGAAGGGTGACTGTCCCCTGGGTCCCATGGAACACCCACCCCCACCTCAGCTGAAGAGGACCAGGTGGGGACCCTCCAGAGGCGGGGCCTCAGTTACCCATGGGCGAGGGTGGTTGTACCATCAGCAGAGTCATGCTCTGTGCCTCCCCCAAGCCCAGCGCTTCCCAAGGCAGGAGAGGGGAGTGCGCCTGCCACCCCCAGCGGGTGCGAGGCTCAGGGACGCTGTGATGGTGATGGAGCTCCCCTGACAACCTGACCCATGCCCACGTGGGCAGGGGGGCACAGCCACGAAGCTTGTGGACTCACGCGGCTTTCTTTAGTGCTCACACCCCTATCAGGTGGGGTCCACCCCCGCTCTGCAGGCAAGGAGGATGCCCAGAGCCTCAGGCACCGGCCCCGCAGGCCTTGTCCCCAGCCTGAGACCGGCTGTGCGGCCCCCCGAGCTGCTGGGCCCGGGCTGAGCGGCACCCTCACCAGCTGAGGTTCTGGAAGCGCTTCTGGTAGTTCTGCGCTCGGCACACGCGGCCCGTGTCTCGGTCCTTGAGTTGGATGCCGAAGAAGCCCAGCATGAGCTCGTAGGCCTGGACCAACCGCTTCCTGGCCTCCGTGGAGCTTTTAAACGCCTGCAAAACGCCCCCCGAGAGCAGCAGGGAGCTCAGGGTGGCGCCAGTGCAGTGTGGGGCCGCACGCCGCCCTCGGTCCCCGATTCATCCCGGGGCTTCGGCTCAGACCCTTAGGGTGAAGCGTCAGGGCGCAGAAGCCCAGGGATGCTCTCTTCACTCTGAGCTGCCGCAGGGTCTCTCTGAGGCCTGAGGCGCTGCTGTAGCCCCAGGGGGAACTCCCTGACCTGAGAGGGGACCTAAGGGACTCCAGGGCTGGACGCGGGGCAGCAAGCACCCCCCCGTCTCCTCGGTGCACCTGCCTGGCCTCTCTCGCGGGCTCCTTGGCTCCTGGAGCCCCCTCCCGATCGCCCAGGGCATCCCCAATCCAGCCCAAGCCAGGGCTGACCAGGGCAGAGCCCGGGCGCTCTGACTCTGCTCGTGGCCCCTGCCCGGACCCCTGGATGTGAGCGATCCTCACCGTCGGATTTCTCTGGAAGCCCGCAAGGAGCACTGAGGGCAGAGGCGAGGACCACTTGGGAGCGAAGATAGTTACATAGCAGGGGGAGGGGCTCCTCTAGCTCCTGCACCTCCAGCAGCTGCGGAAGGGCCCGTGAACCCCTGTGGCCAGCCAGGCCCCTCCCCGGGCCTTTAGACTCACCTCGACCTCTTGCAGCGTGAGGGGCTTGGCGTGACAGTTCACTCCCGGCTCCCGCAGGGGAAACAGCCTGTGAAGGAGGAGATGGCACAGGCCCCGGCAGTGGCAGACGCGGGCCACCAGCCACCTGGCACGCGTTGGCTGGGCAGCCTGGGGCGGCTCTCCGCTTGCCTCCGGGGGCTGGCGGGACCACACGTGCCACAGGTTCTCACCAGTCAGTAAAGCCAAGGGGCAAGGGTGGGAGAGCTCCAGGGAGGGTGCCCAGGATGAGGGCCCAGGACAGACCCACCTACAGAAGTCCCAGCTTGCCCACTCAGCAGCAAGGGCACCTGCCAGCCGCCCCCCGGGAAGCCCTCCATTCCTTTTCATTTTCACGTTCTTCTGTTCCTCCCATCATTAATGCTGTGGAATTATTCCCCGGGGAACCCTGTGCCCCGGGTTGGCCCCCTGCAAGCTGTCCTTAAAGGACACTGCGTTTGTGGGGCAGCATCCGGGGGCACCTCAAGGCACTGTTAGAACCCGCCCCCGCAGCACAGGGGCTCCGCGGACAGGCTCGGGACAGGCTCATGGGGCCTCCAGTCCGCTGGTTTGCTGCTCTTCCCGTCCCCATGAGCGGCAGAGGCTGTTTACAGCTGGAGAACCCGGGAGAACCCAGACTGCAGGACCCGGTCTCCCCTGCCCCGCCAGCAGTGCCGGGCACTGGGCCCTGAGGGCAGTGCGCTGTGCCTGGGAGAGGCGGAGCCAGGCTCCGGCCTGGGGGGTGCCTCAGGCCTCTCCTCCAGAGCCCCGCCCTGCAAGCTCAGCCCCGCCCTGCCCACTCACCACTGGATGTAGGAGTGATTATCCTCCAGGAGGCCGTACTCTTCCTTCCAGTTCTGAAGAATGTCTTCAATGAAACAGCCTGGGAGCCCCACGGGGACAAGTCAGCCAGGGCCCCGAAAGCCCCTTCCCCCCCTGCCCTCCGCTCCTTTCGTGAGGACCTCGGGGCCTGGCAGCTTCAGGTTGTGCACATCTCGTGTGATTTTAACCCTACTTTGGCCGACTGCCACTCTGCCACCTGGAAAGCGGACCCTCATTGCTGATGGAGAGCAGACCTGAGTGGGCAGGCCCCATCCGGGAAGGACACGTGGTCCCAAACCTGCGCCTGTCTTTGCAGCAGGGGGTCCTCGCCATAGCCCACAAAGCACAGGCTGCTGGCCGGAATTCTGCCCTCAGACAGAACCTGCAGCCTGGGCTCCCGCAAGGCAGCCCGTTTCTGCAAAGGGCCAGGAGGGGAACAGCTGAGGCCGCCGGCCTGTGCTGTGGCGGGAAAGCAGCCTCAGACAGCGCGTAAGTGCAGAAGCAGGGGTGGTTCCAAGGAGACCTCACTATGGACACTGAGATCTGAATCTCATACGGTCTTCACATCTCACAAAATGCTATTATATCTTAAATCTTCCCCAACCATTTAAAACCGTAAAAACTTTTCTTTCCCGTTAGTTTACATATGCTGCTTTCCCACCATAGAGGGAGAGTCGGGTAGTCGGACAGAGACGGTGCGGCCTGCAAAGCCACCAGCATTCCTTGCCTGGCCCTTCGGAGCACGTTGGCCAGTGGATCCAGGCCAAGGGTTGGGGACCTGGCAGCCCCTCGGCAGCTTCCAGGGGGCCCCGTGGGGCTACCTGAAAGCCACGTGTCCAAACCAGGTCCCAGCAGACCAGACAGGCAGAGGGGAGAAGGGGGCCCCCCAAGGCTGGAGCTGTCAGCAGCTGAGCAGGTACACACCGTTAGGCAGGAACCGAATCTCGTTTTTGTAGAAACTCAGGTTGGGCATGTCACCACTGGCATCTCCTTCCACCAAATCCTGAGGAGCCAGAGAAAGGTGCCAGACAGGACATCACCAAAACAGGCCGCCTCCAAGGGCCCCTCACGCTGAAGCGTTCCTGGGATGGGTGGGAGGGAGCGGGTGTCTGCTCTTGGCCCCTGAACCTCCAGGCATCCGGAAGGCTGGTGAAGACCCCGAGTGCCAAGCCCGCGCCCTCCACCCCGAAGGTGAGGACGAGCCTCCACACTTGGGGGACAGCAGCCACCTCTGACCACCAGCGACGACCTTCCCCCCACCAACACGGGCCAGGGCTGGGAGGTCCCCTTCATCTGCACCCCAAAGACAGCCCAAGGATCGCCCGAGACTCTTGGGTGCAGACAGCCAGGGCTGAGGGAAAGGAGGCTGTGAGACGGGCTAGCGGTGCCGGGCCTCCTGTGGACGAGCTGCCGGCTGGCGCCGTCACGTGTTTTAAAGGTAAGGGCACTGAGATGGGAGTTAGGGCGCCGTGCTGTCACCCCATGATTAGGGGAAGAAGCAGCAGGCCCAGCTGGGGTGTCCGGCAGGACGTGGGACATTGTCTGAGAAGGGCTGGTGGGACACTGTCCAGCTGGCCTTCTCCGGGAGGAGGATTTGGTCCTGGGTGGGCTGCAGGGGGCAAGGGCGCTGCAGGCAGCTACCTACCGGGTAGTGGTGCCGGTACCTGCGTGTGTCCCGCGCTGCTCGCCAGTTTCGGGACCCTGTCACCTTGAGCTGGGAAGAGAGGAGATTGGATGAGACCCCTCCCCACTCCTCAAGGTGGCCAGCAAGCAGGACCCACCCCACGGAGCCCCCATCCTGGTGACGGCAGCGAGGACCTGGGCTGTCAGCAAAATCAGAGGGGGTCGGAGTAGCTGGAGTGAGGCTGGCCCCCTGCTGCTCGCTCCAGCCCTCAGGAACCCCAGGCCAATGTGCACTCTTGGGGTGGAGCCCCCCTAACTCTAGTTTCACTTTCTCCTCCCATGTTTGCTGGCTACCCTGCTTGGATCACACCCCAGGACCTCGCCCTGGGAACCCCGCCTTTCCCAGCACTTCCTCCTTGCGCTGTGCTCTAAGTTGTCACCTAAGGGGCTGTGTCCCTAAGGGCACTGGCCTTGCCAGGAGGGGCCCCAGATGCTTTCCATGGTGGGCTTCTTAGCCAGATGCCAGTGTGGCCAATGGACAGCGGATGAAACTGAAACTCAGCAGAAGCTGGCCCCGCCCCTCCATCAGTTTCCATGTGTCTGCCCATGGAGCTATGGTGGTGACAGTGTCCTCTCACCTACGCTGCACCATGCCCGGTGGGCATCTGCCTGGGGAAAGAGCCAGATTCCTGCCCTGTGACTCCTGTGACCTGTGACCCTGACCACTGCCCAGCCGACCTCCCTGAAACACTAGAGAAGTGCTGAGGCCGCCGGCCTTCCAGCCAGGCCCAGGAGCCCCTTGGGGTCCCTCTCGCTGACTGACCAGTCCAAGACACAGAGGGAAACCTGAAAACCAGAGCTCTCATCTGCTACAGGGAGAATCCATCCCCGACACCACACAGGCTGGAATTCAAGACTCCCTAGACATGGTGCCAGGACGCCCTCATCCCAAAGTGAGGGGGACACATGGTGACAGCTACCACTTGGGGCCTTCCCTCTTACCCAGAACCCCAGCTGCACCCACTCCGGGAATGTAACACCCGGCGAGTGCTAGCAAGTAACCGCTGGTAATGATGAGTTACCATGGTTATGACAAGTAACCAGTGGTGACAACGAGTAACCGGTGGGCACAGCCGGCCACCCTGGCGCAGGCACACCACACACATGTAGCCTGTAAGGCCACCTCCAAGACGACGTGGGGTCAGCCCCAGCCCGAGTGGGTGGGTGCTGTGCCCAGTGAGGATCATGGGGGTGGGGCAGGCTGGGGGCTCTGGGCCTGAGGGAAGCTGGAGTCCTGGACGGTGGGGCAGGGTGAGGTGAGCCCCGAGGGGCGCCGGGTGGAGGAGGAGCTCCGGGAGGCCGAGGGGAGCAGTGGGGGTGGCCAGCACTGAGGGCTGGGGCCTCGTTAGAGGACAGAGCCAGGGCCTGAGGCTGGGGTAGGACAGAGGGGAGTCCAGGATGTGCGGGGCCACCCCCTTGAAGAGGTGTCCTTACGCAGATCTGGTCCCGGGGACAGGGGTCTGAGGGCGGCCCTGGATTCCCTGCAGGGTGCCCTAGTGCGGGGGCGGATCTCAGGGTGCCCTGGGGATCACGATGGGGGAGGAGGACAGGGCCGGGAAGAGGGCAACCGTTGGAGATGGGGAGCCGGGCCCCAAGCCGGGTCTCCGGGAGGGGCCTCCACACTCGGCCCCGGGGCCGGGGGGGCAACGATTTTCCAGGAGCCGGGCCTTGCCCCCTATTCCAACGCGGCCTCCCCAGGGGCGCCGGGTCCCCAGCGCGCGGGGGCGGCACCTGGAACGCGCTGGGCCGCGCGTCCGCCTCGGCCTCCACGTCCCCCGGAGCGCCGGCCTCGCCATCCTCGTCGGCTCCGGCCCTCGGGCCCTCGCCGTCCTCCTCCTCGTCCTCCTCCCAGGTCGAGTCGCAGTCCGGGTCCTCCATACTCCAGCGGCGGCGGGACCCGCTCCGGCGGAAGCGAAAGTGATAGAGGGAGGAAGCGCGGGGGCGTGCCGGGGGGCGTGCCAGGGGGCGTGCCGGGGGCGGGCCCGGGGCTGCCGACTCCGTCCGCCCCGCCCGGAGGAGGCCCATCCCCAGGAGGACCCCTGAAGGATGTCCCCCTGGAGGAGGCCCATCACCCCGAGAAGGCTCCTCCGGAAAACGCTCACCCCCTTCCCCCGTGAGGTTGCCCCCCACATGCCCACCTTGGTGATTTCTCCCTGGAGAGGCCCCCTGGAGGATGCTCCCCGCGGACACCCCCTCAGGATCCTCCCAGAATATCCCTTCCCCCTGGGAAAACGTCCCTCCCAAAGATGTTTCCCTGGAGGATGCTTGCCTCCCCAGCCCACCAACCTGAAAAGTCTCTCTTCCACTGTGCGGGAATGTTCCCCTCCACCCTGAGATCCCCACCCTGGAGATCTTTTTCTTGGAGGATGCTTACCTCCTAGAAGTCCAGAACCATCCCCTGGAAGAAGCCCCGCCCCCACGTCCTCCTCAGAAGAATGTAGCCCAGGATGCCCTCTCCTCTGAGGATGTTTCCAGAGGGTCCCTGTCCCCCAGAGCACCCCCCAGAATGTCCCTTCCCCTCCAGAACATTCCCCCTGGAGGATACCTCTCTCCACCATGGTGCCCCCTCAGGATGACCTGAGGCAGGATGTCCCCCGAAGGGTGGCCCCCTGGAGGTTGTCCACAGCAGATGTCCCCCACCCTGTACGAATTTGTGGAGGATGTCCCCCCGCAAGGATGCCCCCAGGAGGACACCCCCTGGAAGTTGTCCCCCAGGTGTCCCCCCAGGATGCCCTCCAGGTGTCGGCTGGGGCAGCAGTCTCATCAGATTTCCTTTGGGGACTGAACTGCTTTCAAGCCCCCTCAGATGGTTGGTAGAACCCATCTTTCTGAGCAGTAGGGCAGAGATCCCTGTGTCCCCTCCAGAAGTTCACAACTGGGCAGTTTGCTTCTTCAAGGCCAGCGGGAAAGTCTCTCTCCAGTAGAGAGTCCCATAGTGCAGTGTCCTCGTGGGTCTGCCCTCCTGTCCCCCTTGCTGCATTATAATGGTTATAAGAAA
Source organism: Grampus griseus (assembly GCF_964374135.1). NCBI lineage: Eukaryota > Metazoa > Chordata > Mammalia > Artiodactyla > Delphinidae > Grampus > Grampus griseus. The sequence goes on along the minus strand of NC_139008.1, from coordinate 87,672,628 downwards.
GCACAGGGGCTGCCTGCACTTACGAGGGGCCACCAGGCAAAGATCCAAACACCTGGAGGCAGAAATGACCGGGGATCACCCTCGGGGCTGTTCAACACAGACTGAGGCCCAGCCCAGCCCCCAGGGATGCTGACCTCGCCCAGCCCTGCAAGTCAGCTACCAGGCCTCAGGGGACGTGACAGTCCTCAAGCTGTGTGGCCGGGAACAACCCAGAGCTGAACAGAACCTGCCAATCTTGGCCACGGGCACAGCTAAAGACCTTTTTTGGTGCTGGTGCCAATTCCTTGCAGGCTCACCAACCTGTTACCTCTCTGGGTACCATCTTGCCTGGACGACTTTCTAGAAGGACAGTGGTGACTCCGCCAAAGGTATGGAGCTCTGGGCATTTCTGCAAATCGTCTGCCACCGATGGCCTGGGCAGGTGTCCCGAGGAGCAGGTGACAGGAGAGCTGCCAGGCATCGGGTGGGGCTGGCCCACCGCAGGCTGCGGCCACGGGCCTGGCCTTCACCTTAGCTGACTTGCAGCTGGCCTCGGACTTCCAGCCTCTGATGAGGCACTGATGGGTGCTGGGGTGCCCTCCAGGGTTGGGCAGCTCTGAGAGCACGTGGGTGGGCAGGTTCCCCCGCTCTGCCCTAGAGAACAGACAAGCATGCAGCGGAGGCAGGGCCGTGGCCCCAGCCTGCGGCGCTCAGAGCACAGCCTTCCCACGGCTGCCTGCGGCCACGCACAAGGCTTGTTCTCAGATGCTGCCCAGCTTCCACTTTACAAGTGCCATTCACACCCAACTGCACCTGGGCTCCGTCTAGATCCACCCCCCCGCGACCCGTGGCAGGAGGTTACCGCCGAGGCTGTGACCTTCTGCTGGAGACTTACCCCACGGGGGCCCCCCATGAGGCAGGTCTGACCGTGGGGGTGCAAGCTTCTGCCCCAGCTGCCCACACAGGAAAGTTGGGCTGGAAGGCCAGGGCTGCTCAGGGTCGGCAGACCCGACCCAAGACGCTCAACCTGACACAAGACACTGCTGGACAACGTCAGCCCTGCCGGGGAAGCGAGTGCCGGCCTCCGACCCCGTGCCAGGTGGCCTCAGCCCATGGAGCTCCTGGCCTGGCCTCGTGGGCTCAGCCTGTTCTGACCTCGTGCTCCTGGTGCTGGGGGACGGGTGGCATTCAATGTCCTCGTGGTTTGTCCAGATGAGGGCGAGCACCTTCGCCGTCACTCGGGAGGCCCGGCTGTGCCTCTCAACACGAGCTCAGCCAGAATTCTCGCCTTCACGTTCGTTTGTTCTTCGGAAGGAGGCACCAGTTCCCGCTGGTTTGCTCTCCTGACATTTTGCATTTGAAGGGTTGCTTACGTGCAACGAAGTAGCCACTGGAACCCATTGTTACTAGGTTGTATATTCACTGTATCAAGTGATCCAGTACTTCAAAGTTAGCTTCATTTATAAATCTTGAAAAAATACAACTTCCTATTGTAGGAGGAGTTAACTTACTTTGGTATCAGAATCACACAACTCCAGGTTGCTTTTTGTGTTTTAATGTCCCTCAGTCAAACACAAGCGTACCTCGGTCAGCCCGGGGCCCAGGCTGCGGCGGGTCAGCCCCACGGCCTGCCTCCCTCCACATGCTCATTTGGTCTGTTGCAAGTTACTTGAGAATACAAAAATAACCGCTACAAATTCTCTGTGTCGGCATATAAAAACTGAGCAAAAATTATCTCAGTAGTCTGTTACCTTAAAACAAAACATCTCAGAAAAAATACAACACAGGTTTAACTTCTGCAGTATTTTTTTTCCATATAAAACACTAGTAAAATAGGCTCCTTAAAAATTAAATAGTGAAACATCAACCAAATTATATACATCGTTACAGTACAAGTGAGTGAGGCAAAACACCCAGTTCTCAGTCTCTCGGGTGGTGGAGGGGCCGGTGCCCGCGGCCTGACGCTCTCCTGAGGCCGCAGTCAGTTGACAGCGGTAGACAGATGGACAGATGGACAAACGGGAAGACCGGGGCTCCTCAGAGCACAGAGGGGGTCGGTGTGTTATTGCTGGCTGTGCCCCGCTCTCTGCCCACGCAGCCTGGTTTGCAGGCCCGTGCCAACACTTAGCCACAGGTGCAGCTCAGCCGTCGTCACGAAGCCACGAGTGTCCGGCGTGATCGTGGCCTGGGCTCACACCTCTTGGGTCTCAGCATCTGAACGGGTCCTGTTCCGGTCGTCAGGGGCCATCTGAGCCCAGGCGATCTGAGTGGCACCGCGGGAGCCTCTGGCACCTGAGGGCAGGCAGCAGGCCCAGTGGCATTTGACCCGACTGCCTGGTGACCACGGTGCCCGCCTGCTGTGAGCGTCTACGTCCGGCGCCGCTTGGCCGCGCTGGGGCTGGAGGGGTTGCTGTTGGCGGTCAGGACTTTGTCGGTGACCCGGCTGCGCTTCCGCTTGTCCGGCCCCTCTTTGGACCCCAAGTCTGAGTTGCTCTTGTCTTTGTCTTTGCTGGACTTTTCTGTTGCTTTCCCCAAGCTTCCTGAAGATGAAAAAACTGGGAGACAAAATCATTTGGCTGAAAACAGAATATCCAAAATTTTATTTCATCTTCCTGTTCAGTTTAAGAAGTCTACACCTACACACATGACATTGACCCCAAAAGGCTCCTCCTGAACTGGGGGTGCCCATGTGGCCTGCCCCTTGGGGGAGCGTGCCCGTCTTTGCTCCTTGGGGTTTGCCCTGCACTGAGACGGCCGCCACCCGTTCCACTTCAGTCGGACACCCTCCTGCACCCCGTGACCACTGACCGGGCCCGGGGCCAGGCTGTCCTGTGCCCCCTTCCCCGCCCCGTGCCGGCCCCGTGCGTGACCTCCCAGCGTGGGAGGCTCTGCCTGAGCAGATGGAAGGGGCCTTCTCAGCTGCTGAGCCAGACGCCAGGCCCTGGCTGCCCGTGACGGGGAGGCCTGGCCAGGCTGGGGTGCTGTGCCCCTGGGGCCCCAGGAGGGGTGGGCGAGCTCCATACTTACCATCATCGGCCACATTGTGGGGGTCCACGTCTTCCTTCATTTCCTCGTTCGTATCCTCCTCAATGACCACTTTTCCTGGGGGGAGACGGCCGATGGTGACCTAGAGCCCGGGGCGGTGGGCGCCACAGCCCCACCCGACCTGCAGCAGCTCAGGCCAGGGGCTCCTCCTGACTCCGGAGGCGTGTATGTCCTTCAGGAAGTCCTCCCCCCGTCCCGGGGGCCCCCAGACCTCCCCCTCCAGAGGGCCCAGCATCCCCCTCCGGTGATGCTCACTCCCCGAGGCTCGTGACCTTCACCCTGACGCCACCACCCTCAGCCTTTCCTAGTCCCCAAATCTGCTCTCACCCGAGTCTTACCTTCTCGGACTTCTTGAATGATTTCTTCTGGAAGGACGAAGTTCCTCTCTGGATTTGGGAATGGAAGAATCTCAGACTCGTGCTGATGGCAAACAGGGCATTTTGGGTTTTTTTAAGAAACAAAGAAGAAAACTTGATTTTAAAAGTCACATTGAAAAGAAAATGTGACTAAAGACATGTAAGAGACAACTCAGGAGCGACCAATGAACACACGTGACCGTCTTGGGGGCTGCAGTGGGCAGGCGCAGGGCTGAGACCTTTCTTCTTTCTCTCGTGCAGTCTACAGGGGCTGGCTTGTCACAGAGACCCAGACAAGGCAAAACTACAGTGTGGGCCACAGGCAGGCATCACGATGGGAATAAGGGTTTAGTGTCACCTGAGATGATGCCGGGCCGCTCCGCCGGCTGGCACGCCTCCGGGGGCAGTCAGGCAGTGCTGTGGCGTGGCCTGGCTGCACGGGCTCCCCCTCCAGGAGAGCGCCTTCAGAGCCTGCGACAGCCATGAGGAAAGGCCACGGTGCCTGGGTCCCGTGTCCGGGGGGAAGGAGCCAGGGAGGCAGGGAGAGCCACCCCCGTGGAAACCAGGTAAGCAAAGCAAAATGGAGGGAGGTCACACACATGCCAGAGGGAGAGAGGCCCCAAAAACACGGACCACCGGACGAAGAGAAAGGTGAGCTGGTGGGAAGGGTCTCTAGGTTGGGAGGTGGGTCAGGAGACAGGGCCTCCAGTCCCCAGCTTGGGAGCTGTGCTGACAAGCCAGGTGGTCAGCATGTAAACGTGCCGCCCAGCACCCGGAGCTTCGCAAACCCCGAGGCCTCCTGGGCTCACGGTCACCTGCGGGGTGCGGTCCACAGACTCGTGTTTAACCCCGAGGGCTCCGGGGCTCACGGTCACCTGCGGGGTGCGGTCCACAGACTCATGTTTAACCCCGAGGCCTCCGGGGCTCACGGTCACCTGCGGGGTGCGGTCCACAGACTCATGTTTAACCCCGAGGGCTCCTGGGCTCACGGTCACCTGCGGGGTGCGGTCCACAGACTCATGTTTAACCCCGAGGCCTCCTGGGCTCACGGTCACCTGCGGGGTGCGGTCCACAGACTCATGTTTAACCCCGAGGGCTCCGGGGCTCACGGTCACCTGCGGGGTGCGGTCCACAGACTCCTGTTTAACCCCGAGGCCTCCGGGGCTCACGGTCACCTGCGGGGTGCGGTCCACAGACTCATGTTTAACCCCGAGGGCTCCGGGGCTCACGGTCACCTGCGGGGTGCGGTCCACAGACTCGTATTTAACCCCGAGGGCTCCGGGGCTCACGGTCACCTGCGGGGTGCGGTCCACAGACTCATGTTTAACCCCGAGGGCTCCGGGGCTCACGGTCACCTGCGGGGTGCGGTCCACAGACTCATGTTTACGAGGCCCCAGGGGACCGAGGCATCAGCTCCATAGCGGTGCTGGGGTCTAAGGAAGCGGGGCGGGAAGGGCCACCTGTCCTGGGCTGAGACCCCTGGGTGGCCCCCCCCAGTGTCACGTGGGCCCTGTGCTGGGCGTCACAGCCACAGGACCTTGGAGCCAGGGCCGGTGCCTGAGAGCCAACTGTCTCTCCTACCGCACCAGGGCCCCCCAGGACAGGGGCCCTGCCACACTCATCTCTGTGTCTAGCTCCTGGCCCCCAGCCTGGAGTCGGGGTGCAGGAGGTTCCTGGGGGTCGGGGGACCCCCAACGTGACAAGCACGGGAGTCCTGTCAAGCCTCTGAACACAGGAATTCTCGGGGAGCGGGGCCCCAGCTCATGGGCACGGCCCCCCTGCAGGGCCTGCTTTAGTTTAGCGACTTGTCCTCGAGTTTCCTGGGTACTGACTGTGGGCCAGGAGGTCAGTTCCAGGGCCCAGCTGTCAGTTCCCCTTTCTATGCGAGGACGACGAGGCGCAAACGACTTGCCCAAGACCAACAGGGAGCAAATGGCAGCGCGGTTTATGGACACAAGAAGGCCCGGGCTTCGCTCTCCACCTCACAGATGTGCAGCAGGTCTCAGCTGGGGGGCTGGGGCAGCCCCAAGTCCCGAGGAGAGGCAGAGCCTTGCCTAACCCCAGCACGGTCTCCCACCCTGCTGGTCACCTGACATCCCCACTCCCACTCATTCTCCAGACACCCCGGCCTCCTCTGCGTTCCCTGACGCACCAATGCCTGCTGCCACAGGGCCTTGACACCTGCCATTCCTCTGCCGGGAATGCGTACCTGTCTTTTCTGCCGTCCTGGTTACCTAGTTAACCTTCCCCCCTCAGACACGGCCAGCTGGGGGTTCCATGAGGCCTGGGCCCCTGCCTGCCTGGTTCTCACAGAAACCACCGTATTCATCTTAATGTGACTCAGACCCGGTCACCTCCCTGCCTGTAGCACTCGGGGACTTTCCACAAGACTGACAATGGCCTAAGAGCCCCCTCCCATGAGCTTCAGCTCCCTAGTTATCTCCTGGCAAGACCTTAACCGGCCACCCCCCAACCCCCCACCTAAGCTAGTTCCACGCGATAACTAGCTACCGTCATTAGGCTTGTGTTTCGTTAAACTACTCAGAGCTATCTTGTTCAACAACTGGTCCCCTGTGGGACATCCCAGACATCAAGGTCCCTGAGGCCAGGGCCCGGCAAGGACCCAGGGAGGAGGCACGGAGGGGGCTCCCTGCCACCAGCTCTGTCTGGGGAGCGAGGGGCTCTGGCCCTGGGAGGACGGGGGAGAGTGGGGTCCTGCTCACCAGCGCCTGCATGTCATACATGGTGCTCAGATGGTCCCAGATGACCTTGGATGGGACCTGCCGCCCGATGTTCTGGCTGAACTTGTCTCGGATACAGATCATGTGGAAGTGCCGGTTCACACCTGCAGAAGGAAGGGGTCAGCTCGTGGGGAGGGGCGGGCCAGCAGGTAGGGTGGAGAGGAGAGGTGGGGGGCAAGGGGGCGAGAGGGGCAGCGGTTGGAGGGGGTGGGGGTTAGGGGAGCAGGGGTGCGGGGGCAGAGGAAAGGGCAGGGGTCAGCGGGGAAGGAGTAAAGAGGGGCCGGGGTGGCTGGGCGCAGGAGCGGGGGCTGAGGGAGGGGGTGGGGTGCGCAGGTGGGGGCAGGGTCGACGGGGGTGCAGGCACAGGAGGCCCCGCCCCGTCCGCCCCGCGCGCGCCCCCGGCCGTTGCCCGCCGCCCCGCCCCCACGCGGGTGCGCGGCCTCGGCGCGGCGCTCCGCTCACCGACGGGCTTGTGGCCCAGCATGGCGTGGAAGAGGCACACCTCCACCTCGGGGCTCCACACCACCGTCTCCTCGGCAGGGCTGGTGGCCGCTTCTCCCGGCCCCTTGTCGCCCGCCGCGCCGCCGCCGCCCACCTCAGCCTCCCCCATAGCCCGGCCGCCCAGCGACGAGCCCCCTGCGGGAGCTGGCGCGGCCACGGGCTCCGCGCAGGCGCACTCCACGGGGCGGGCGCGCGCTCGGTGGGTTCGCTCTCGGGCTCGCGCGCGGCGCCTGCGCAGGCGCAGCTGCGGGCTGGGTCGCGGCGACTCCTGGCGGCCCGGTCCCGCGGCGCAGCGCCGTCAAAGTGCGGATCACTGGAAGGAGTGCGTTTGGGGAGAGGGATGGAAACGCCCTAAATTAGGTTGTGGCGATATCTGCACAGCTCGGGGTAAACCCCGCTGAACTGTACGCTTTAAATGGCGGAATTTCAAGTTACACCCCAGTAAAGCAGCTAAGAAGAAAAGAAACAGGCAACCTACAATGCCTGCGAGTGTGGGCTCCAAGAGCTTCCATTGCCCCTGGCCTGAGCGCTGCAGAGGGGCTCCTGCGCACCGGGGCAGGGGCGTCCGGGCCCATCCTCCCCGACCCGGGCCTCTAGAGTGGTCGGCAAGTGGGTTAACCCTGGCCGGGGAGGGGCGGGGCCTGGGCCTGGGCGGAGTCTGGTCCGAGGGTGGGGTCAAGCGGGGCGCCGGCCTGGGGGCAGTCCCGTGACGAGCTCAAAGCAGCACCCAATCGAGGCCGCCTGCTCCGCCCCGCCCCATCCCCGCCCACCTCGGGCTTCTCCCCGGCCCCTCCCCACCGGGTCAAGTCCACCGCGGTGACCGGGGAGGGTACCTAGGCGAGGAACGCTCTTCGCCTCCCGCTGAGTGTAGACTCTCCGTCAGGCTTCCGGGTCCCCTTCCGGCTCTGCGGCCTGCCAGCTGTGTGCTGAACCTCTCCAGGCCGCAGTGCCTTCCTCCGTGCAATGGGAGCGACGACGGCGCCTTCCCCGGGGGTGCTGATGGGGGCTGGTTTCTGCTTGGGGACCCGGGCACACGCTCGGGCTTCTTAGCAAACATTTGGAGCCACTCTGGCCAGCCTCACCCCCTGGGACAGCCCGGGGACTCAGAGCCTGAGTCTTCCCATCCGTGAAGGGCGATGCTGGCGATGCCGGTCCCCACAAAGTGGGGAAACGTGGCCCATAGAGGATTCCACAATGGCTCAGGGCCACCAGCCGTCCTGGGAGCCACGATGTGGCTGGACGTTGTGATTCCAGCTGGGCCTGTGCTCCTCTCCTCTCTCTGACGCACAGGTGGGGCTCCCCTCAGGGGGTTGCTGCGAGGTGGGAATGAAGCAGGGCCCAAAGCCACTTAACACGGGCTCTGTCACACAGGAAGTGCTAACAGACAGTGGCCCTCACCATTTATCTCCCTACTGTTCCGGGACACGTCGTGGTCCCTGCGCCTCCACCAGGTTCGCCCTCTGCTCATCCCCTACCCCATCCCTGCCTTCTTCAATCTGGAGAGCCTCCTCCCCCAGGAACCGCCCCCCCCCCCCCCGACTGCCTTGGCTGGTTTGTGCCCCTCTCCTGCAGTCTCTTCGGCCCTGCCTGGAGTCAGCTGTGCCTGATTATTTTCCCCACTGCACTGGAGGTTCTGGGGGCCGGGCTGTGTCTTGGTCCTCTGTGGTGGCCACTGCACCTGAACCGTGTTTGGCCAGCTGCTGTGGTCCACAGACACCTGGTTCCCTTTGTTCTAGGCAGATCCTGGAATGCGTCCCTGGCAATCAGACTCGATGCAGAGAGACAGGTTGGACAATTTGGGCAAAAGGAAACCATCTTCTCCACATCTTTCTTACTCGAAGCCTCCCAGTTACTGCCTGTTTGTCTGCTCCACCAACTCTAGCTGTGGGTCCCGTGCCCGCCTCCGTGCCCAGCGTCAGGATGGAGCTGAATGCCGTGCTCAGCTGCCAGGACTCTGCCTAATCCCAGTGATCTGGCTTATTTCCCCGTGTCGCACAGATGTGAGCACAGTTGGAGCTAGACTTAGGCAGGATTAAGGGATCGGGAGCACTGTGCCTGCGCCTTCAGCCTCTGGGTTTTGGTGAATCAAGCATCAGGCTTCAGAGCGACTGACTGCACTGGTGATCCAGCGTGGGTGACGGGGCCACCTGGGAGTTACTTAGGATGAGCAGCCTCAAAATAAGATGTGGAAAAACGTTTTAAAAAGTGAAATGCAGCTGGATAGAGAGATGTGTGTGGGCCCGGTGCGTTTCCTTCTGGGATGATCATGAGAGTCTGGGCTGAAGGAAGCCCCTTAGCCCACGAATGGAAAGCTGCTGGGGAGAAATTCCTCTGTTATGGGCAGTTTCTTCCCACCTGGTTACGAAGGCAAGGGGTGGGTGTTGTCTAGGGATGAAACATGGCTGGGAAAGAGGCGGTCACTCAGGTGTCATTAGCAGTTGATTGTTGAGTGCCTCCTGCATGCTTGGTACGGGGGTGTGGGTAGGGACTGGGCATGGTGACTGCTCTGCTGGGAGCCCACACTCTGGGGATCACACTGAAGAAGACATAAGATCTTATGTGAAGGAGTGGAAGAGAAGGGAGCTTCCCTGGGGATGAGGACAGCCCCAGGTGGCAGGACTTCAGAGAGAGGCCACAGGTGCAACCAGGAACCTGACTCTGAGCCCCACACTCTTGATCTCAGTGCACAGGGGTCCCTGGATCCTGGCATGGCTCAGACACCACCCCTGGACACACTCTGGGTGCTCAGAGCCCTGGACACGCACTGCAGGGGCCAGCTAAGACCAAGGGCTTCCCCTGGACGTTCTGGGCAACTAGACCTCCAGGGCCCTGGGAGGGGTGGGGGATGGGTAGCTCCTCCCCCAGTAAAGAAGACATTGGATCAAACTACCAATGTTATTTTTCACAGAACTAGAACAAATAATTTTAAAATTTGTATGGAAACACAAAGACCCTGAATAGCCAAAGACAGCCTTGAGAAAGAAGAACAGATCTGGAGGAACCACGCTCCCTGACTTCAGACTATACTATGAAACTACAGTCATCAAAACAGTACGGCACTGGCACAAAAACAGACACATGGGTCAGTGTGGACAGAAAGCCCAGAAATAAACCCACACACTTGTGGTCAATTATCTACAACAAAGGAGGCAAGAATATACAATGGAGAAAAGACAGTCTCTTTAATAAGTGGTGCTGGGAAAATGGACAGCTACATGTAAAAGAATGCATTTATAAAATTTTCTCACACCATATACAAAAACATAAACTCAAAATGGATTAAAGACCTAAATGTAAGACCAGAAACCATAGAACTCCTAGAGGAAAACATAAGCAGAACACTTTTTTACATAAATCATAGGAATATTTTTTTAATCTGTCTCCTAAAGGAAAGGAAATAAAGGCAAAAATAAATAAATGGGACTTATTAAACTTAAAAGTTTTGCATAGCAAAGGAACCCATCGACAAAACAAAAAGACAATCTACTGAATGGGAGAAAATATTTGCAAATGATATGACTGATAGGAGTTAATATCCAACATATATGAACAGCTCATACAACTCAACATCAAAAAAACAAACAACCAGATTAAAAAATGGGCAGAAGAACTGAATAGACATTTTTCCAAAGAGAAAAATGCAGATGGCCAACAGGCACATGAAAAGATGCTCAACATTGCTAATCGTCTGGGAAATGCAAATCAAAACCGCAATGAGATATCACTTCACACCTGTCAAAATGGTTACTATCAAAAAAGAACACAAATAACAAATGTTGTCGAGGATGTGGAGAAAAAGGAACCTTCGTACTCTGTAGGTGGGGATGTAAATTGGTCTAGCTGTTGTGGACAACAGTATGGAGGTTTCTCAAAAAACTGAAAATAGGGCTTCCCTGGTGGCGCAGTGGTTGAGAGTCTGCCTGCCGATGCAGGGGACACGGGTTCGTGCCCCGGTCAGGGAAGATCCCACATGCCGCGGAGCAGCTAGGCCTGTGAGCCATGGCCGCTGAGCCTGCGCGTCCAGAGCCTGTGCTCCGCAACAGGAGAGTCCACAACAGTGAGAGGCCCACGTACCGCAAAAAACAAACAAAAAAAACAACTGAAAATAGAACTACCATATGACCCAGGGATCCCACTCCTGGGTGTATATCTGAAAAACAGAAACAAAAACACTAATTCAAAAAGGTACGTGCACCCCAGTGTTCATAGCAGCATTATTTACAATTGCCAAGATATGGAAGCAACCTGTGTCCATCAACAGATGAATGCATAAAGAAGATGTGGTAGACACACACACACACACACACACACACACACACACTGGAATACTACTCAGCTACAAAAAAGAATGAAATTTTGCTATTTGCAGCAACGTGGATGGACCTGGAGGGTATTCTGCTAAGTGAAATAAGTCAGACAGAGAAAGACAAATACTGTATGTTATCACTTATATGTGGAATCTAAAAAATTAAACAAACTAGTGAATATAACAAAAAAGAAGCAGACTCACAGATATAGAGAACAAACTGGTGGTTACCAGTGGGGAGAGGGCAGGGAGGAGGGGCAATATAGGGACAGGGAATTAGGAGGTACGAACTATTAGATATAAAATAAACTACAAGGATATGTTGCACAACACGGGGAATATAGCCAATATTTTATAAAAACTATAAATGGAGTATAAACTTTAAAAATTGTAAATCACTATATTGTACACCTATAACATGTAATATTGTACATCAACTATACTTCAATAAAAAAAATAAATAAGTTAAAGAAAATGATGTTGATTTCCCCTCTCCATCCGACCGCGTATTCCGCCTGCACAGAGCAAGTAGGGTCACGTGACAAGCGTCATGCCAAAGTCCCTGTGCCCGTGTGTGTGAGGGGCTGTGTGGCTTCACTGCCCCTCCCGTGTAAGATAAGGGAGGGTGGGTGGGCACACCCTGGGGGCTACACACGGGCTGAGGGAGGGAGCGCTGGGAGAGGCTGGTGGCGAGAGGGGAAGTCGACACGAGGTACGTGGGGGAGGTGTGTGTGAGTGTGTGCGTATGTGTGGTAAGGAGGAAGCCTAAAGGCACTAAGTACGGGAGAGAAATACCAATAGAAGCCACAGATAATGTGCGCAGAACAAAGGGTGCTTCATATTAAAAACAAACTTTGAAAATAAATCAGCCTACCATTTACCTACCTTTCCATCTATCTATTTGTCTATCCATCTATCGTTTATCTATCCATCTATCATCTATCTTTTCTACCTTTCCATCTATCTACCTGTCTATCCATCTATCTATCTACCTTTCCATCTATTTACCTGTCTGTGTATCCATCTATCTGCCATCTATCTATCTATCCATCTATTTTCTATCTATCTATGTATCTATCTATCATCTATCCATCTATCTATCTATCCATCTGTTTTCTATCTATCATCTATCTCTCTACCTATCTATCTATCTCTCTACCTATCTCTGTATCTATCATGGGAGGTAAGAGACAAATAATAGCGGCTCCTGGAGGGCGGAGGTGCTGAGCAGATGGGGCAGGGGGACGGAGAGACCCTTTCCCGTGTGTCCTTGTGTACACGGGGCTTTTTGAACCACATGAAGTGAGCTGCCCATTCAAAAAATTAAATGAAAAAAATCTAACCTGCGACATACTATTTGCAATCATCAACAAATGATAAATTTAATTACTTTTTATGAGGTATGATTGACGTAAAACATTCTATTAGGTTTCAGGTGTACAGCATAATGATTTGATATTTGTATGCACTGTGAAATTGTCTACTTATTGAGAAAAGATGGCATATTCCTTGTCCGGAAAAGAAGAGGGCTGTGAAGAACCAGCGGGCGGGCGCCAGGCTGAGGGGACCCGAGGAGAGCAGAACCCCAGGGCTCCACACTGAGATGCAGGCTGTGCAGGAACCTGGGCTCTGCACTGAGCTCAGGTCGTGAATTAACCACTCACCACCCACAGCCCTGCCTGCGCACGTGCCACGACGCTTGTACGTAAGCAACCTCACCACGGTCCCACAGTCAAGGACAGGGCCAGGAGCTGACCTCCAGAAGCCACCCAGCCGTGCCCCCCTCCCTCCCAGCCCACCAGGCCTGCTCTGCTCTGGTCCCCACGTGCTCTTACCTGGGCTCCCTCTTGCAAGCCACCCTCCAGCCCCCTGGGGCCACAGATACCTCCCCTACCTTTGCCTGTCTCTCTCCTGCCCAGACTTCAGCTCTCAGGTCCAAGGTCGCCGCCCCAGGGGCCTCTCCCGACTCCCAGACAAGAGGGGCTCCTCTGTTTCCGTCTGGTGCCCATGCGGAGACCTGGGAGGATACGCTAATGGGGGTGGAAGAACTGGGCGCTGGCCGGGGGTCCTGCTCGCCCACGGCCGTCCTCGGGCCTCGTCCCAACCTCTGGACCGGGAAGACAGCTTTGTCACCTCGGTGCCCGGGGCTGAGGGGCCTGGAAGGTGAGGAACCAGCCTCAGCTTGCAGCCCCACATCACACCTCTAGGGGGAGTTTCCCACCCACTGTTTGGACCCAAACCAGGGCTCCTGTCTCAGAAACCTGCAGGCAGGAGCCTAGTGAAGGCATTTCCTGTTCCCTGGGACCAGGCCCACCCCAAGGGTGCCAGTTAGGGTGTTTTTTTTAAAAATTTAATTAATTAATTAATTAATTTGGTTGCGTTGGGTCTTCGTTGCTGCGCGCGGGCTTTTCTCTGGTTGCGGCGAGCGGGGGCTACTCTTCGTTGCGGTGCGCGGGCTTCTCATTGCGGTGGCTTCTCTTGTTGCGGGGCACGGGCTCTAGGCACACAGGCCTCAGCAGTTGTGGTGCACGGGCTTCAGTAGTTGTGGCTCGCGGGCTCTAGAGTGCAGGCTCAGTAGTTGTGGCGCACGGGCTTAGTTGCTCCGTGGCATGTGGGATCTTCCCGGACCAGGGCTCGAACCCGTGTCCCCTGCATTGGCAGGAGGATTCTTAACCACTGTGCCACCAGGGAAGCCCGTTAGTGTGTTTTGAAAAAGAAGTCCAATTCTTCAGGCCGGGCACTTGAGGAATCTCCAGGGCCATTTGTCCCACCCGCTGGGGGAGGTTCTGTGCTCAGCCCGGCCCTCGTACTGTTACCATCCCCACCACGTCACCCATGGGGCCCAGGGGAGGTGGGGAGCCCCGGGGGGAAGGCTCAGCTGCTGGTCACTCCTGACTGGTGTGGTGCTCAGCTTCCTTTTGGGGTTGCCAGATTTAACATGTAAAAATAGAGGGTGCTCAGTTAAATTTGAATTTCAGTTAAACAAAGAATAATTTGCAGTAAAAGTATGCCCCAAATGTCACATAGGATAGACTTATATCCAAAATTATCCACCGTTTATTTAAAGATCAAAGTTAACTGGGTGCCCTGTATGTTACCTGTGACTCCTCACGGCTTTTGACTGAATTGCCTTCCGGTCAGCAGCTTGGTTTGTCTTGAAACGTGAGGGCCGCCAGGTCCACGGTGTTCCGTCCGGCTCCCGCTGAAGCGAGCTGCAGAGAGAGGGACAGGGCGGCCCCGTCACCGCGGGGGCTCGTTAGGATGTGTAGAGGAGCTGAGGGGTGCAGGCTCTGATGGCTGCGGGCACTGGTGCTACAGGTGCAGAGGGCCCCCGGGAGGGGTGCACCGCCTCCTGCCTTGACGGAGGGATTCTCGGTGCGTTTGTGCGATGGAAAGCCGCGTGGAATCCTGCCGGGTGTGCACCTCAAGTCCCTGGGTCTGGGGAAGGAGGGGGCGGGTTCCGATAGACCCGGGCTGCTCGGTCGGCCTCTTGCCAGCGGCCTCGGCATCACCTGGGACTGGTCAGCAGTGCAGCGTCTCCCCACACGTGCGCACGTGCACGCAGCTCCCTCCAGGGGCCTCGGGGGGACCGAGGTGAGGGATGCCGCCTGACCACCTCCCACGCTCCCCTCCAGTGGCCTCGAAGGCGGTGGGGGCCGGGCTGAGCTGCTTTTTATCGTCTTTTTATTTTCCAGTCTCTTGGGGGAGGTGACCTCTCGTTTCCTGCCTGTCCTGGGAAGTGTGGCCGTCCAAGCCCTGGGTCACAGCCCTTTGTCATCAGAGCGAGGCCCTGCTGGAAGGTCTTTGTTCAGCTGTGGGAGCCGGTGGCCTCACCTGTGACAGCAGGGACTGAGCCGATGGGAAATGAGAGGAGGGTCTCCCGGGCAGTGGCCGTCATGATCTCCTTTGTGGTGGGGAAACTGAGGCAGGCTGGGTAAGTGGTCCCCTATACAAGGTGGGGGGCCAGGCTGAGTGCTCTGCTCGTGTGCCCCGGAGCACCAGGCCCCACCCTCTCACCTCCCCTGAGGGTGGGGTGCCACAGGACAGCACTCATTTTTCCCTTCCCTCCCCGCCTCCTCCTGTGGCCCCAGAGAGCCTGGGCACCCCTTTGCAGTGGGGCCCTTCCGGGGGAGGGGACCACCTCTGAGGGCTGTGGAGGTGGTTCGAGGTGTGGGGAAGGGGCCCTGCCACACACAGGAGGGAAGGCAGCTCTGGGTTGTGACGGTGCACAATGGGCCTTGTTCTCAGCTTCTCCGTGTGGTGTGGCCTCACCCCGGGACGGGGCGGGGGGCAAGGAGCAGACCCTTGATCTCCAGAGGCTGGCCTCTTACCGATGTCAGCTCTGAAGACCCCTGTCCCCAAGGGGACTCAGCCAACTCCTGCTTCCCCCAAGCCCCGCTCTGTTTTTCTTAATGAGGCTTTTATGCAGTCAGCTGATGGCGAGTCATGCATCGTGTTCCACTGTTACTCTCATCTCCTTGGCTCTCCTGGAGCCCTGGGACAATTAGGACTTCAGAGACACCGCAGGACGACGATGTGACAGTTGTGAGATGTGTGGAGCCTGTGCCTGGGTGACCAATCATCTCAGCTCTCAAGGCAGTTTCAGCGGGACGAGCCAGGCAGAATGTGTTTACAAAGATGGACTCTTTCCCCATTAATTCAGCTGCCAAAGGCCAGCTCTGCTTTCTTGAGCAGAAGGAAGAAAAGGAAATGATTCTTTGGGTCAACGTGGAGAATGGCTAACACTGTCTTTGTAAAAGGAGCGATTCTTTTCACAGGCGAGAGAAATCATCCTGAATTAAAATCCCTTCCGCCTCGCACTGTCTGAAGTCGGGGTCCACAGCATCTGGGCCTCGGCGTGGTTTCTGTCCACTCTGAGGAGGGAAGGCGTGGGCTTTGAGGGTCGTCAGTATGGGCCTCAGGTGGGTACAAACTGCAGCCCAAATATGGATACAACGCAGGGGGACAAAGAAGTGACAACTGGGCTCACAGTTGCCCAGCAGGACTGAAGCAAAAGGGCCCCTCCTCATGTTGTCTCAGGACCTGGGGGCAAGGAGAAAAGCCAGGAGCTTAGAGAGAAACAGGCATGATCCCTAGAGACTCAGAGCCAGAGTGACGACAGCCGCCTCGGACCAGCAAGTTTCACGAGGAGAGTGATGCTGGGCCAGGGCCGGGCCAGCCTGTGCCTTCTTCAAGCATGAGGACAAGGTGCTGCCAGGCTCGGGGCCTCCCTGGCACGACAGCATTGGGAAGGAGGTGGGTTCACAGGACAGACGTGACCCCTGAAGGGAGTGTGGGCGCAGGTGCTGGGGGGATGCAGCGGCACAGTTTCATTCCCTTCCCTTGGCCCAGCACAGCCCTGGGCTCCTGGAAAACAACGTCTCTATCATCATAACACTTAAGTGCCGTTAATGAGCGTTACCTGGCTAGAAGTACTGTCAACCAGAGAGGAAGTCTTGACCGTGTCGTGGAGCGGAAGGTGAAAGTCTCCGATCAGACGTGTGAAGGGACATAGTGACCAGCGGGGAAGGAGAGCTCACACCACCAGGCTGGGGCGGGTGGAGCAGATGGCTAAGAAACAGGTTTCACCGTGTTCTTGAAAGTTACAAAGGCGTCCTCTCCAAGACAGAGAGCAACCCTCTAACCTAGGGAAACTGGGGGGTGGGAGGGGAGTCAGCAGGGAGCACAAATGCCCCAAGTCTACCATCTTTCAGAGCAAGTGTATGTTGAAAAATCAAGAAATAAAGATGCCGGCAGATTTAAGGTTCTCGTGCTCACCCCGTGTCTTATAGCTCGGGCTGCTATAACAGAGACTGCACGCTTGTGGGGCTTATCCACAACAGACGTTTATTCCTCTCGGCCTTGGAGGCTGGAGGTCTGAGATCAGGGAGCCGGCACCGTCGGGTCCTGGTGAGGCCTCTTCCCAGCTATAGACGAAGGTCTTCTCCCTGTGTCCTCACGAGGCGAGGGAGCTCTCTGGGGTCCCATTTACAAGGGCACTAATCCCATTGTGGGGGCTACACCCTCATGACCTCATCACCCACCTCCTAAGGCATCGCTTTGGGAATTAGGGTTTCAACA
This sequence comes from Grampus griseus, assembly GCF_964374135.1. Classification (NCBI taxonomy): domain Eukaryota; kingdom Metazoa; phylum Chordata; class Mammalia; order Artiodactyla; family Delphinidae; genus Grampus; species Grampus griseus. The sequence goes on along the minus strand of NC_139008.1, from coordinate 87,655,619 downwards.
CTAGAATTTGGGGGGACACTAACGCTCAGACCACAGGACACTGGAAGAACTAGGAGGAAACCCTGGAATAGATGCCTCTGGGGCATGGGGTGTGTGGTGACAGGAGGGACCTGAGAAGGGCCTGGCTCACCAGCATCCCAGGCTGTGGTGAGCATGCTCAGAATGGAGCCTGACACACAGCCAGGTGCCACTGGGAGAGGCTGTCACCTTCTGACCCTCCGCTCTGTACCCTCTGTGCCATCCAAACTGTCTCGCACCAACTCTCTTTTTATGTCTATTAAAAAAAATAAAATCCACCAAGGCAATGATCTCAGATGGTCCAGAAGAGGATCCATAGAGAGACAGGGGTTGAAAAGCAAACTCGGGCAGATGCAGCAACCTGGTGCACCTGGAGGTGGGGGAGGGGTGGGCCAAGATGCTCTTGTATGAGTCATACAACTTGAGCTTGAAATTATTTCAAGTTAAAAAATTTAAAAATATATAGAGATGGAGAGGAAAAAAGATACGTGAAGGAGACCTACCGCAACAGTGAGTTTTGTTCTGAAAACTAGCATTGTATAATTTCATACGTGATCAATTCCCAAATCCTGGCCTTTCTAGGTATTCCAGAGCAAGGCTTCCTGATTAAAATAATTCCCCAAACCTGCTTTGTAAAATGAAATCATTTCCATTTCATGTTAAGTCCACAGATGGAGGTGGTCAGCGCGAGGTGGTGGTGGGGAAGGCAGAGGGGAAATGAAAAGGGCTTTCAGGGCTGACCCCTCCAAAGGATCTCATGGGGTCACCAGGGGTCTCCCGTGAGCATTGGGGTATCTCTGACAAGACCACTTGGACCAGTTATAGCCCCAAAGATGGGGTGGGGGGCCTGCTGGGGTAGGGGTCACTCCGGAATCCTGGGAACTCATGTAGAGGCAGGTCCTGGTTTCAGCATTGCTTGGAGGAAACGCAGGCCTGAAGACCCTCCCGCCCCTTGGTTTTACACAGGAGGGGAAGGACCCCCGAGACTTGGCCTGGGGGCAGCTGAGGACTCCCATGGCTCCTGGCAGCACCAGAACCCACCGTGTGATGCTGGGCCCCTGTCCCCCCTGAGGAGCCATCACGGGCCTGGCCATGAGTGTGGTCTGTCCTGGGACAGAGCGTCTGGCAGGAGCTGTCCTGAAACAGTCACACATCACCTGGCTCACTGGGGGTCCTGGCCGTGACTCTCTTGCCCAGGATGGGCTTGTGCATCCGAGGAGTCCAATGCAGGATGGCCCCGGCGGGCAGGTTTTGACCTAAGTCCGCGAAGACGGCAGTCGTGGCTCTGAAAATGCTCAGCATGAGAGCTCACGCCCGGCCTCGGCTGGAGGGCCTTCCTTCCTTCCTGAGTGTTCTCCCTCATTTCTGTGTTGGGGGGTCTGGAGTGGCGAGCAGCAGAAGGGACCGTGGCTGGCTCGCAGAGCTGACAGGGAATGGGGGGGCTGGGGCAGGTGGGGTCCCCTGCTCTCCAGCTCTGTTCCTCCCGTCCAGGCCCACGTGCTGGGAAGGGGTGTGTTGCACTGATTGTCACCAGCTGGATGGGCCTCGGGGTGGAAAGCCAGCCCTCGAGGAAGCCCGAAGGGCTGCTAGGAAGGGACATGGCTGCTGGACCCCACGGCACCCTGTGAGACTGTCTCCCGGCTGCCTTCACGCTGGCTCGTGGGGCCGGGGAAGTGGGATGGCTCGGGGGAGCCCAGGGTGGGACCCCAGGATGGGACCCGACCAGCCCTCCTACGCAGCCCCTGTCTGAGAGCACCCCCGCCTGGGCTCCAGCTCTGTCCCTGGGTCCCGGGCCCCTTGCCTGGCCGCATCGAGGACGCCCACGTGGGGCCTGGGCCATGTGCTCCTCCTTGGTTAATCTCTGAGCTCCGCGTGAGGCTGGGGCAGGGCAGCCGCTCATGCGGACCTGGGTTAAGTCAGAACAGATGCGGTGTTGGCCCTTCCTGGGACTGAGGCGAGTGGTGGGCTCAGAGCCCAGTGCCTCTTGGCATTGGTCTGTCCAAGCTGGGCCGTGCCACCTGTTACGGGCCCTTCCCATCGTCCACCTGAGGCTCAGGGTCTGAGGGTTGGGCAGCAGTCAAGGCCAGGCGCTGTGCTGGGTGTTCAAGGAGGACCACCTGGTCACCCACTTCCCTGCGGGGGCTGCCTCTGGAGAGGACCGGAGGGGCGGTGGGGGAGGTACGGGATGGTGATGTTTCTTGGCATCAGCTTTGCACCTCTTTTCGTGCTGCACGGTGTGTATATATCATCTATTTGAAAAATTGTATCTATATGTATGAAAAAGGTATATTTTAAAAAGCAAACAATGGGGCTTCCTGGTGGTGCAGTGGTTAAGAATCCGCCTGCCAATGCAGGGGACACGGGTTTGAACCCTGGTGTGGGAAGATCTCACATGCCGCGGAGCAACTAAGCCCACATGCCACAACTACTGAAGCCCACGCACCTAGAGCCCGTGCTCCACAACAAGAGAAGCCCCCGCAATGAGAAGCCCGCGCACCGCAATGAAGAGTGGTCCCCGCTCACCGCAACTAGAGAAAGCCTGCGTGCAGCAACGAAGACCCAACACAGCCAAAAATAAATAAATAAAATAGACACAACATTAAAGAAATAAAAAATGTTTTAAAAAATAAAAATAAAATAAAAAACAATGAAAAGACGAGATGTAGAATCAGGTCTCGGCCAGGGCTCACCCTGAGGCTTGCACATTGGGGAGTTACTTTGGGCTCCCCGGCAGGTGATTAGTGGAAAGTCAGTCAAAGTCACCGACAGGCAGTTGCCTTTACAGAACCCCGAGCTCAGCCTGGTGTTTTCGGGGCCCAGCAGCAAGGCTGTCCTTGACTTACGTGTGGGGCTGGCTTTCTGGACGGATGGGAAAGCGGTCACATACCCGCTCAGCCGGCTGGTACCTCCCTCTGCGCGGGAGGCAGCAGGCAGGGCATCTGGGCAGCCGAGATGAGTGCCTCCTGTGTGGGTGGGAGCCAGGTAGGTTTGCCTTTTCTTTTCAGGAGCGCCAGCAGCTCTGGTCATCTGCTGAGAGATGTGATCACACCTCTTCTAGAGCCAAGAAGACACACCTGTTGACCACACGTGCTCTAGGTGATCACATTCACCCTCCTGGTCACGGATGCCACCTCGCCATGTAAGAATCTGCCTCTCTGGCTTCTTGGGGCCCCAAGGGCTGAGGCCAGGGCTGCTCTGGCTGGGGTTGGGGTGGAGGAAAGGGGATCAGGACCCCAGGGTGGAAGGTGGGCCTTAAAATTCCTTCCCTACTCATCCCCACTGAGGCTGGATTCCCACACCAGCAGTGGGCAGGGGCTGGGGGACAAGCTGCTCAGGGACACAGGCCTTTCCCCGAGCCCTTCTCCCATCAGTAAACTAGGGACAATGCAGGGGCATCTTCTGGCGCTGCTGGGAAGCTCGAAAGGGGCCAGTCCATCCCCGGCCGGACCCCATAACTTCTGGGTAAATGCAGCTTCCCAGGCTCCCTACTGGAGCCCCAGTGCAGGGGGACCAAGAACCAGACAGCCTGGTGTTGGGGGGGGTGCTGCACTGAGAGGGGCCTGAACTGAGGCCAAGGAGGCCTCCCACCCTGAACCCCCGACGAGCTGCTCCCTCCCGGCTGGTGCATACAGTAGGTGCTCATTAAATGTGTCGAGTGACGGAAACAGGTGCAGACTGGTGGGCTGGGCTGTGGGGACCCGTGGGAACCCCAGGGGACCGTCGTCCGATGTGAGGGGACCGCGTGGGCAGCTCCAGGCCCCTTCAGCCTTGGGGTCACCTCAGGTAGGGGTCCGCGCCATCAGACAGGAGGCGGGGCTCTGCCTCCTGAGGTCCTTCTGGAAGCGTCCCTTTCTAATGCAGACGAATGATGCGGGAGGAGCCTGACAGCCGGGAGAAGGAACTGAGTGATAAAGGGTAATCTGGGCCCAAGAGAAGTGACCAATGTGGACTGACAGCCTGCAGTGCTGGCTGCCCTGCTGGCCTGGCTCTCTGTGGACACCAGGGTCCCATCGCTGGGCTGGGCCAACTCCTGGAATGTCTGTAATGCCGCCCCCACCCGCGTGTCCTCAAGGAGCTCAGAATAAAGCCAGCCCTGCCGTCCAGCCCTGCCCACCTGTCCCCCTTCTACCCTTGGCTCTCCTGCTCTGGCCACACAGGTGTCACCCTCCCAGCCCCCGAGGGAGCGTGCCCCTCCCAGCCACTCTCTCTGTCTGCTCCCTGAGAGCCCACCCCACGATTCTCACCTCCTTGTCTGTTTTCCTCATTCTCATCTGTGCCCCCCCTGCCCTGCTGCAGCACCACTGGGTCCCCAAACAGCCCGGGCCTGGCACTCAGGAGGGGCTCAGGTACATCTGTCCACGGGAATCTCCAGCCACTCAGCGGGCTCCGGGGGAGTGTAGCCAGGGCTGCCCCCCTTGCTGCTTCCTCCAGGTAGCCTCGCTGGATTAGAGCTACCATGGGCCTGGGGGGCGGGGCTGCCCCAAGTACCTGGGGGGGGGAGGGCTGGGGGGGCGGGGATGCCCCAGTACCTGGGGGGGGAGGGCAATTTGATGGCTTCTCGGGCACCCCCTCCCTGCTCCTGCTGAGGCAGCAAGGGTGGCGCAGGTGGTTTTGAAATGAGGTTTTCACGTCTCCCTCAGGCTCCTCAGATAACCCTGGGTGGCAGAGGTTGTAATCTGTGTGCTCATCAGTTGTCCAGGAACAGCGCATTTGGAGGAATAGGGGACGGTGAAGTGATCCCTGGTGTGGGGCAGGTGGACTGATGAGGGCGGAGCAGCTGCCCGGGGGCTGTGGACCTGCGGCCAGAGGCAGGGTGGGGAGAGGGGGTCCCGGTGGAGGGAGGGCCAGGCCGGAGCTGGGAGACCTGAGTGTCCTCTGCCTTGCTGCGGACCCCAGGTGACGTTGGCAGAGACCCACTCTGAGCCTCAGTTTCCTCATCAGTTAAAGGAACCACCCTGCTCCCTGTGGAACAGACACAGAAACCAAGGCATGGAGGGGCCCGGCAACTCCTGCCAGGTCACACAGCCCGAGAGAGGGCAGCCTGTGTTTCGTGTCCCTTCCCTGCCGTTCCCCCCTTCCTGTCTCCCTTTCCTGTCCCTGCCCTCATTGCTGTCCCCTCAGCCTCCCCTGGGCTGCATCCAGTGACAGCCCGATAAGGAACGGGGGGAGGGGTATAAAGGGCTCCCCATCCCAACCCCCCAGGACACCCTTGAAGGGCCATCCCCATCTCTGGGCTCCCATGGGGTCAACTGAGGCCTGCTGGGACATGGCATGTCCTCTGCTTGGACACTTGGGGACCTCTCACCTGCACAGGAAAATTTGCTTTTGGAAACATCTGAATGTCAGAAATTTATTTTAACTTTGTGTCTAAAAAATGGCTTTTTGGGCGCACACAAAGGAAGGGGGGAGGGCTGTGTGCACTGACATGGCTGCAGCCGCACGTGTGTGTGCACGTGCACGTGTGTATGTATGTGCATGCATGTGTGTATGCATGTGCATGTACGTGTATGTGTGCGCGTGCATGCATGTATGTGTATGCATGTGTGCGTGTGTGTGCGTGTGCACGTGTGTATGTGCGTATATGTGTGCGTGTGTGTATGTGTGCGCATGTGCGTATATATGTGTGCGCGTGTGTGTGTGTGCACGTGGCAGCGTGCGCTCCATTCAAGGACTGGCACTTTTGTCGGCAGCGGCTGGCAGTGCCCACAGCCCCGGGTGTTGTGCTCGCCCGTCTGCCAGCCTGATTACCTCCAGGTGGCGCTAAGCAGAGACTTCACTCGGTACTTTGTCCTTTCACGTTACTTCAGTTTTTCATGAGAGAATGAACTGCTTTTATCATAAAAGATAAAGGTTTTGCATCTTGAAAGTTAATGTGCGCACAGCAAGCTAGACAGGCGGGGGCTCCGGGTGGGGGGACTGGGTCCAGCCCAGCCCACCTCTCGGGCCTCACTCCCGCTCCATCCGGGTCCAATTCTCTCCCTGGAGGCTGAGCTCACATTCCTTGAGGAGTGAAGAGGTGGGTGGGTAGACATGTAGGCGAGCCGGAAGTTCTGCAGCTGTGGCCGCACCGGAGCCCCGTGCAGGTGCTGGGAGCTGGCTGGACGCGCGCGCCCACTTCCTCCCGGGCGTCCCTGGCTGTGGCAGGCGACTCCCTCGAAGTTTCCTTATAGCTTCACTGGGGTCCCCGGGGGTTCCGAGAGCAGGAGGAGGGGAGGTGGGATTGGGGGCCCAGATGGTCAGGAGGGCAGCGGCCAGGCAGTAGCCACCCCCACCACCAAGCTGGACCGCAGGCTGAGAACTGGTACCCTCAGAGCCGAGGAATGAGGCCTGGGGGCGGGAGGCAGCCCACGGCAGAAGTGCAGACTGGGCATGTGTGCGAGCACGTGTGTGCATGGTGCGGGTGCACGTGGGGGGGACCCTCCCGGTTGGAGGGGCAGCCGCTCGTGGCCCCTCGTCCTGCCTCTCCTCCTTCCCCAGCTGGCTCTGAGCCTTCCCCTTGTCCCATTCTCTCCTTCATCACTTCAGCCTGGGTGGGGTTTCTGTGGTGTTCTGATAAAAATTGGAATTCAAATCCTAATTGTGGGAAGCAGTGGGGGGCAAGTGGGAGGCAGGAGGGGGTGGGGGGGAAGGTGGGGGGGAGGAGTTGGATGGGGGGCAGCTATCCCGTTCTCAGGCCCCTGCAGCCAGCCACTGGCTGGTTTTTTTCTTTCTTCAAATGTATTTTAAAATGTATGGAATTCTCTCCCAAGCCCTCCTCCTGTTGCCTAGCGACAGCGACGGGGCCAGAGGTGTCTTCCTATAGGAGAGTGGATTCCTCCCTTGTCCCTGCGCTGGAACTCAGCAAACCCGCAGGAGGTGGGCAGGGGCTCGTCCAGAGCTCTGGCCCCAGGGGACAGTGGCATTGAGGTGCAGCTAGGGTGTGGGACAGCCTGCCATTGTCCCCAAGTGTCTCTCTCCGTGACTGGCCTGAACTTCACTGTTGGAGTTTCATTCCTTTGGCTATTCTTGTAAAATGTCATTGCCCCTACTGGAGCTTTTGCCAGTGAATCCCTTACCCTCAGAGTCGGTGGGAGTTCTGAGACTTCCCTGCTGATAAGGCGGGTGGGTCAAAAGCACAGAGGCCTTGAGCAGCCCTGTGCCAATTGGAATGGGGTGGCTTTGAGGCAGCCAGGCCTCGAGGGGCACCTGGCAGGTAAATGAATGAATGAAGGGAGCGTGGGGAAGACCGCCGAGGAGACTCAAGCGGGAGGACAGAGTGCCTGCAATCTGGAAAGATGCTTTCCTTCTCGTCCCCCAGGCTGGGGGCCTCCGGGGATCCTGCTGCGGTGAGATGAAGGCAGAGCAGGGGAAGCGGAAAGGGGAGGCGGGGGCCCCCCCGCTGCAGAAGGTCCCGCTGCTGCCGGGAGGCTCCAGACAGGGCGGCTGTGTCTGAAGACAGGCTGAGTGCCCCTCCCTGGCCTGGCTCCCCACCTGCCGGCCCCCAGGGAGGAGCTGGTTTTTCCCTCGGTTCCCTGATCTGGTCGGAAGGGCCGTGGAGACCAGGGGCAAACAGTCACAGGACCCCATACCGCACTTCGTTGGGCCTCACCTGTGCCCAGGCCACAGAACAGGACCCTGAGGGACAGGGCGTCACCACACAGCCACTGTGGACCCAGGTCTCCCGACTCCGGGCTCTCAGAGACCAAGCGCATGTGTTTTCAGTAAAAGGGCCCAGTCGGGGTCATCTGCCATGTCAGTGACCCTCTCACGAATGAGCGAGCGAGCCAGCAGCTGCAGGCGGGCCCGCCGGCCCTTCCGCGTGGGAGTGCGTCACGGGTCCACAGCCTCCTTTATTCCCTTATTGAGGGAGTCGGAGGATGTACCTGTCACTGCAGGACACGTGGGGTGGTGGGGGTCCGCGCACACCACAGGGTTTCACCATCACTGTGCCCAGCCACGCGGGCACTTGGCTCTGAGAGCAGACACACGCGGCACACAGAGCTAGCCTCTGGGGCTCCACGGTGACGGGCCGGGAGCTGGGGCGGTCAGGAGGGGTGTCTGGCAGGGCATGGACATGGGGCCCCACCAACGTGGAGTGGGCAGACAGTAAAGTGGACTCGGGCTCAGCGGCAGACCCTGCCCGTCTGCCCGCAGCAGGGTCTGGGCAGTGGGCATCTCATCCCACGTCCACTCTGCCCCCACCTCAGGGGACCGTCCCTTCTGTCCGCTCCAGGGCCATCACATCCAGCCCTGGCCGAGAGGGTGGGATGACCACGCCCACTTCTCAGATGGGGAACCCGGGGCTCGGGGGAATCATGGTGTGTCTGGGGCCCAGGAGGGCTGCCTGGCCTGGGGACTAGCTGTGGGCCTGCCCCCAGGCCTGTTCTTGGTGAACAGCTTGGGGGAGGATTTTGTGGGGCTCAAGTGTATAATACCCCGATTCATAGCAGATCCCAGGTCTGAAGGGGCCGTGGATACTGCAGTATCTGACCGTCGTTTCTGAGCGTGGGGAGACCGAGTCCCGGCTAACTCCAGACCAGGAGCAGGTCACCTGATCCTGAGTCGGTGCCGCCCAGGCAGGCGGTCTGCCTGTCTGTCTGTTTGTCTGACTGTCTCCCTTCTGGGCAGATGTGCTTCCAGGCCCAGGAAGGACCTGCTTTAAGAGGCCTGCGCTTCGCTTCTGGGCCCCTGGCCACTCGTGGTCCCGGCTGGTCCAGGGCAGCTCCCCTGGGACCCGCCTTCCCCTGGCTCAGGGCACCTTCCTGGGGCCGGGCCATCCTGTCTGGAGACCAGATCCCAGAGTCCAAGGAGGCGCCTGCCTTTCTGGGCGCCCGAGCTGGGGCCAGGCCTGCCTGCTGGCCGTGACAAACGAGTCTGGGCCCCCGCCTGGCTGCCAGCCAGTGGGCCGCCTGTACCCAGGGCCCCTCCTCCATACCTGTGGCCCGGACCTCAGCGCTGGCCTCTTTCGGAGAGCTGGCCGGCTCCCCTCTGCCTTGCGGCGTCCACCCTGAAGCAGCTGGGAGCTGGGCCGCAGGAGCTGGACAGCGGGAGGGAGAGCGTGTGAGGACGTGCCTGTCCTGGGACCCACTGACCTGGCCTTGTGTCCACAGAGCCAGGATGGAGAACTGCGAGGCTAGCTGCCCTGTGGTGTCCCTGCAGAGCTTTGCCACCTTGGCCTGGGGAGGACAGGCGGTGGGGGGCTGCCAGGGCTGGGCGATGCCAGGCTGATCCCTTCATGGACCTCTTGTGACATCAAAGCTTCCTGGGATTCGCCCTTGGAAAGGCGGTGGGTCGGATGCCTGCTGCACAAGGGGCTGACCCGGTCCTGAGCTGCCCGGAGGCCCTCTTGGCGGTGCCGGGACAGAGGTGGTCCTGCCAACTGGGCTCCTCCCAGCGCCAGCTCTCGGGGTCACCACCCTCCGGCCCCAAACTACCCCTTCATGTCTCTCTCCCTCAACATCCATTAGTCTGAGAACAAAAAGACCGCCTTTCACCCAACGCTAATTTCTCCTCATTAAAGGCTGTTTTGGATCTGGGAGAGGATCTGTCTCTCTTTCTGGCTTTGAAAGAGAAGGGGCGCGGGGGAGGGTGAGAGAGGAGAAGCCGAAAGGAAGTGCAGCCTCTGGGGGTGGGTGCTGGGTCCTGGGCCTCGGATGCCACGGAGCGGGCCCAGGGCCGACCCCCGTCCAGCTCGCAGGCGCTGCGCGGACAGGCGTGGAGGCCGAGTGGCAGCCCCTCTGTGACCCCTCCCGGCCCCCCGCCCGGCCCCGCCCGGGCCTAGTACAGCGTCTCCCGGGTGACATTGCTGGAGAAGGTGTGGCTTCCGGACACGCTGCTGGCCTTCCTCGAGAAGGCCAGCCTCCTCCTTCTGTGCCCCCACAGGGGACACAGGCAGGCCAGCGTGGACAGGAAGATCTGGCGGAAGTTGGCGGAGACGAGGTTGTACAGCACGGGGTTGATGGTTGAGCTGACGTAGAAGAGGGCGTTGGTCAGCATGTAGAAGTAGTGGTAGAAGTCATACAGGAACCTGGGGTGGGAGAGGACGCTCAGGCTGGCGGGCCAGACACAGCCCGCACGGGGCAGCCCGTGGCTGACGCGGGGGCCTGGGACAGTCATTGCAGACTACTTGGACATCTTTTGAAGTGGGGATATTTCACAATAAATTCCAGGGCTCTGGTTTCTCTTGAGAGGTTGGAAGTTCTGAGCACACTCCCGCCTGGCACCGGTCAGCTGAACTGCCGAGCTGAGCTGCAGCCGCCCACCCGAGGCCAGCTGTGCAGTCCCCCTTGGCCGCAGTCTCCACCTCTCCCTGCAGCCCAGCTGGCCTGCCCTTTCTTGTGCAGAATCCCAGCCCCTGCTCAGGGCTGCAGGACGTGGCCAGGGCCTGGCCTCAACGGAACAGCCAGGCCAGGAACCCCCTCTGCACCTCCCAGACAGCTGTGCGCCTCATCTCGACTTGCTTGCCTCTGTGCACAGGGATCTCACCCCCTCATCTGGCAGCTCACTTCACTACCAGGCGGCCCTGAGTTTCAGAACCCCTTTACTTTGGGCTGTGTTCCATGCCCTGTACCTTCTCTTCATCCTTTCTAGATTTTCCCTCCCTAGTGGCTCCCCGACACTTGGAAGAGCCCACAACCCTGGGACCTGGCAGCCCCGCTACGCAGAGGAGCTCACGCAGCGAGGCTGAGGCTACCGTTGCGGGGAGGCCAGCTGGCGAGGCCGGCGTCCATACGTCGCAGTGCGGGTGTGATGCTCTCGGAGTCCCAGGGGTCCTCCTGGCAACTCCTCCAGGCTGGGGGTGGTCTGGGGGCCCCGACAGTCGCCATCACTCCTCCCACAGCCAGCAGCGCCAGCCCTTCCTGTCGCTCTCCAGACGCCCCCAAACCTGTCTTGTACTGACTGTTTTAGGACTTGCTTTCCTTTTACGAAGCAGGTTCCAGGGTGTCTGTCCCTCTACGGACTCTGCCTTCCCTGCCCTATCACAGCCGCACCTGAGGGCCTGTCGGGGGACGCTGACCCGCCCACCCTGAGCTGCCCCTCTCAGCGCCGCCAACCCCTACACTCAACTGTTTTGGGAAGCATGCCCCCAGCCCAAGCCTCACCCCTTCGGCCCCAGCCTCCCATACTCACGGGGTCCACTGCTCGTCCGAAATGTAGCAGAACATGAGGCGTCGCACATGGTAGGGCAGCCAGCAGACCACGAAGGCGATGACCACGGCACCTGAGACGTGGAGGGACGTGGGCCTCAGGGAGGTGGAGGGAGAGGTCCCGTGTTCGTGGACTGAAACAGCTAATAGTGTTAAGATGACAGTGCTGCCCAAAGTGACCTAGAGATTCAGTGGAATTTCTATGGAAATCCTGATGACATTTTTTGCAGAAATAGAAGAATTCATTGGGAATCTCAAGGGATGCTGGACAGACAAGACAATCTCGAGAAAGAAGAACAAAGCTGGAGGACTCACCCTTCCTGACTTCAAAACCTACCACAAAGCTACAGTCATCCAAACAGAGTGGTAATGGCATGAGGACAGACGTATAGACCCATGGACTAGAACAGAGGACCCAGAAATAAGCCCTCCCATATATAGTCAAATGACTTTCTACAGGGCGCCAAGATCAAAGGGAAAAGGGCTGTTTTTTCAACAAATGTTCTGGGAAAACTGGATCCCCACATGCAAAAGAATGAAGCTGTCCCCTTACCTCACACCATTTGAAAAAATTAACTCAAAATGGATCAAAGATCTAAACATAAAAGCTAAGGTATAAAATTCTTTGAAGAAAATATAGGACAAAAATTTCACAACATTGAATTTGAAAAGACAACAAGGGAAAAAATAAATAATTTGGACTATATAAAAATAAATAACTGTGTATTAAAGGTCACAATTGACAGAGTGAAAAGGCAACCTACAGAACGGAAGAAAATATTTGCATCACATATCTGATAAGGGATTAATATCCTGGGCATATAGAAAACTCAACAACAAAAATCAAACAACCCAATACAAAAGCAGGCAGAGGACCTGAATAGACATTTCTCCAAAGAAGAGATACCAATGGCCGATAAGCACATGAAAAGATGCTTAACATCACTGATCACTGGGGGAATGCAAATCAAAACTACAATAGGATACCACCTCGTACCCAATAGGACAGCTCCTATAAAAGAAAAACACAGGAAAGAGGAATTGGGGGGAGGATAGGGAGAAACTGGAACATGTGTGCCCTGTCGGTGGGGATGTACAATGGTACAGCCACTTTAGAAAGCAGTTTGGCTGTTTAAAAATATTTTTTAATTCAATAAATTAAAATTCTACTCCTGGGTTTATGCCCCCAAAGAACTGGAAGCAGGAGTTCAAACAGATACCAGTAGCTCATAGCAGCACTACTATTCAGAGTAGCTGAAATCAATGCATGACGGATAAACCAAATGCGGTCCATCCGTACAACAGAATATTATTCAGCCCTAAAAAGGGAGGACATTCTGACACAGGCTACAACATAGATGAACCTTGAAGACATTACACCATGTGAATAAACCAGTCACAAAAAACCCAAATACTGTGTGATTCCACCTAAAGGAGGTCCCTGGAGGAGTCAAATTCACAGAGACAGAAAGTAGAAGGTGGTTGTCAGGGGCTAGGGGAGGGGGTGGGGACTTGGTGTTTAATGGGAAGAGTTTCGGTCTTACAAGGTGGGAGGGTTGGTGGTGAGAGCCGCACAGCAACATGGGCATCTACACTGCTGCTCAGCTGTGCACTTAGAAACGGTCAAGATGGTAAATTTTATGCCCTGTATATTTCACCACAATGCAAAAGAAAGCACCCAACCACTCGGGCAAACTTCGGGCCAAGTGTGCTGTCCCGGGGCAGAGAGAAGGGTGTTCCCCGAGAGGTGCGTCGTCTTCTTGGGGACGTGCGGGGATCTGTGGGAGGTCCTGGGTTTGGGATCCCCGCTCCAGGGCTGCTGCCCTCTGGGGGGCTTGCGGAGACCCTGGGCCGGGGAGGTCCCAACGGAGGCACTGCCTTCTGGCAGCAGGGGTTGTGGCACTGGGCTGCTCCAGAAAGCCCGCCCGCACACAGCAGAAGCAAACGCTGCCGCCCTGGTCACCTGACCCGCGGCTGTGGGCGCTGAGCCGGCCCGGGGGCGAAGCACTCCCGAGTCACTCTCCCGTCGATCACGTGCTGTGGACGGATGCAGACGTCATGCTGTTTTGGAAATACTGGAGCAATAAATGATCCAAGTGAATTTTACCTGTCTCTTTTGACTGTTTAAAAAGGTGGTTACCGGACCATTGAACATCCCACGTGGGGCCTGCATCACGTTCCTTTTGGACAGAGCTGCGGGGACCTTTTCCTTCCAAGACCTGCAAAGGTGAGGGGCGGGCAGCCCGGGGCAGGGGGGAGATGGGGCGTGGATCCTGGGGTGGTGGGAAGCACAGGGTAGGCACTCTGGGGGACCGGGGGGGGCCGGGGCTGCCTCAGGAGAGCAGGGAGGGGCAGGTTGTTTTGAGGACCCCTCCTCATGAGGCACCTGCAGGCCCAGGCCAGGCCCGGGGACACACCGAGGGAGGATGGACCCTCACGTCCACCCCACACGATCCTTCAGGCCTTCAGGATTCCTTACGAGAATCTGTGCAGAGGGACTGCACCTCCGGCCTCTCCAGCTGGCACCCGACTGCCCGGCACGCATGGGGACCCCAACCCTGCGGCCCTGGCTTTGTGAGCAAACTGTCCGACTCAGCCGGTGCCAGGAGGCTTGCTGAATCGGTGGATGTATGGATGGATGAGTGAGGGAGTCAAGAGAAGCCCCGACCCCAGGGGGAGCCGGCACTCTGAGCCTCGGCCCGGACGCGCTCCGTTCCCAGGGTCTCTAAACCTTCTGTTTGTGGTACCCAGCTCGCTGCTTTGCTGGCCCCTGGTGGCCGCCCGCCGCCCGCCCCTTGTAGGGCCCAGCGGTTACGTACGTAAGACCCGGACGCCGTGGCGCAGGGCCTGGACCCGGCCGGGCTCGATGGACATGCTGAACGAGCTATGCTGGTCTCCGACTGTGCGCACCTGGCCCTGCTCGGCCGCCTGGCGGACCATCACGGTCAGCTTGTTGGCAATGATGGTGTTCAGGACGGAGATGGCCACCATGGGGAACACGAAAGACATGAAGGTGTTGATCTGCGAGAGGTGGAGAGGGGCGGCCTGTGAGGCTGCGGCAGGGGACGCGCCCTGGCACCCGCCCCGCCCACCGGCCCAGGTGTAGGGGTTGGAGCGTGGGCGGCGCTCGGTCTGTCCGTTCCCAGACTGACTCTCCGCCTGCTCCCACAGCCCTGGCTTCCTGGGGGAGGTTTGCAGACTCTCCGTCAGCTTGGGGAGCCCTCAGCCTGTACACAGTGTGGAGTAAAACCCTGGGGCACCCCGGCTGCGGTGAGGGGCCGGGGCTCTGCGTTCCCGGGTCTGGACAAGGAAGCGGTCCCTCCTGACTTCTCTCCAGGATGGCTCACCCAGCGTCCCTCGTCCTGCACACGTACAGCTCACGTTAGGACACGAAGGGAAGACCCGCCCCCCGCCCCACTTCCTCTCAGCCCGTTGAAAAGCGCTTCTCGTTGGCAACTCCACCTTCCACGTTTCTCTGCCTCTGGGGAAACTGAGTCTCCGGGTGCCGAGGGGCTTTGCCAAAGTCACCAGCTCAGAGCGGCTGGACCTGGACTTGAGCTGGAGCCCAGCTCCTCAGCGACACCAGGCTGAGACCCGCCTTCACGGGCACCTGCTCAGCCCGAGCAGCTGTGGCCTCCCTGAGCTGCCACTGGCGTTGCTGACAGGGACGCAAACCCGCCAGTGCACGTGCGTGGCCCTGACCAGCGATGGGGAACGGGCCTCCCACCGAGCTGGTCCTGAATCCGCATCACCTCCCAGGGCCCCGGAGTAACAGCCTCTGGCGTAAAGCCGCGTTTGCCGCTGGCCTTTGCGCACGCTGGTCCGCACGCCACGCTCCGACGCCCGAGCTTCTAAGTGTGAGCTCGCGAGCCCTTGTGAGGGGGCGGTGCCTCTTCGCCATGCCCCCTACCCAACCGCCGCCGCCCTTAACGCTCACGTGAAGTTCAGAGTCACAGAGCAAACGGCTGCACCTGGAGAGACACCTGCACTGGCCCCACTGGGTTCCGGGGTCTGCACGGGGTGCCGGGCTCCAGGCTGCCCCCTCCACCTCCTAACTCGGGTGTGCGCACAGCCCTGAGAGCAGAGCCGAGGGTCCCGCGTGGAGGTCTCCTCGATGGTAGACAAGGACTGTCTCAGCAGGGTAAGGACCGTCCAGCTCTGCCCTCCTAATGCGGCAGCGGCCAGCAGGAGGCCAAGAGGCGCTGGAGGCTCTAGAACGCCGATGGTTCGCCTCCTGGGCCTCCTGGATGTCAGACCTCTGTCCCGAGCAGGGCAGCCCACACGGCCCTCTCTTCGGGGCATTGGCCGACGCCTCCGCAAGTCCTGCCCGCCCCACGGTGCTCCGGGTCCCGCTTGGGAGGACTGTAGGCATCCAGGAGATGGTGGCTGAGGCCACCTCTGGCTCCTTTTGAAAAAGACTCCCCTAAACTAGAGGACAAACACGTCAGACGGGCCGCGTGGGCCCTCGGCAGGCGTCCTTTCCACACTTGCCAGCCCTTGCGCGCGTCACTAGTCACCCGCTGGGCGCTTGGGAGTGGCCTCCCCCGGGCACCCTTCTCTCCTGCGTCCACTGAGCTCAAGTGGCGTCTGGAGGTCCTCCCGCAGGACGATGATGGGCTGGTGCGGCCGAGGGGCAGCTCTGGGCCGGGGGCTGGGCTGGGGTGCAGGGGGATGCCGGGCCTGGGCCCAGGAGACACACCAATTCCCGTGAGTCACCACAGCCGGGCATAATTTAAACAAAACAAATGTATTCAACACAGATTTTAAATGTCAAAACATTTGAAATACCATACTTCGATGAGCACAGACAGCAAAACAGCCACCTCTGGGGGCCGCGAGCGGTGGACCAGGGCCCAGGCCCCCAGCGGATCCACCAGTTGGGAGAAGTCCAGGCCCTGATCCTGAGGTTCTGGAATGGGGAGAGGGGCCCCGGCACTGCAGGCGCCCCCCAACAGAGGCCTGGGGACGAGGCTCGGGCCGGCGTGGGCTTCCAGAGGGGCGTGTCTTCTCTCGGCCTCCCCTGCCCCTCCAGCCTGGAGACTGAGACTGAACCTGGATTGTGGGGTACCAGGGCAACGCCTGGCTCTCGGGGTCGCCTTCTCTTGCTGAGGCTCACAGCACGAATGGGAGCTCAGCCTGTACCCCTTTCCTGCACTCCACCCCAACTTCTGGGAACAGGGGAGCAGCCCACTCCCGGCAACAAGCAAAGAGAAGGGAGTCTGCTAAGCCCTGTGCAAGATGTCCAGGAACCACTGCAAGTGTAGCCACAGGAAGGACAGAGGGGAAGGAGGGGCAACCGGGGCCCTTCCAGACAGAGACATGCGGACGTGGAGGGATGCGCCTCGTCTATGCATTTGTCCCAGTAAAATGTGAGAGCACCTGGGGATAGACAGCCTGACTCTCAAATTCAAATGGAAAAAAAGATAATCTAAGAGTAGCCAGGAAAGTTCTGGGAAGGAAGGTGACAGGTCAGTAGGGGACGGGAGGCCTCACCCACTATGGGAGGGCACTAAAAAGAGATTGTAGGAGAAGAGTTTGGCGCGAATAAATCAGGGGAGCAGGAGAGAGGCCAGGAGCGGTTCCCGATGAGGCCAACGTGGCCTGTGGTAAAGGCAGCGCCGGAACCAGTGGGAGGAGGCGGGTGACGGGCTGCAGAGCTGGAGGCTGGATGCTCAGGGCCTGCTGCTTCCACTGTCCCTTCCCAGGACCACCGTCCGCTTCCCTGGAAACACCCACCCCGCTCCATTCCTGGCCAGTGGGCACATTCCAAGAGGCCCGGCTGAGCCCTCATTGGACACACACAGGCCGCACGCTCACCTCTCCACCAATCACGTTTGTCCTATGAGAACCAGCCCTAGGCCTGCTGTTCAGAAGAGAGAGCCCACCTTCGTGGGGGGCCTGCTGAGCAGGAAACTGCTTTTGTGCCCATTGGTTCTGTTCTCCCACCTTGTGTGGGGGACCTGCCTAAGAACAGGCCCTCACAGGTGAAAGGAGAGCATTTGTAATTTTGTGAGGGACAGAGAGTGAAATGGTTAAGCAGTAAAAAGAAAGTGGAACAGGACCCAGGTCTGTCTGGGAGGAAGGGCTGCCCCCGACCTGCCTGCAAACAGGTGCGGGGCACCAATGGAATGCGCATAGCCTGGCCCGCAGTCACGGGGTCCTCGTGCCTCTGCCTCCTCCTTCGAGGCTGTCGTCCCGTCCACCCTTCCTCTGAGGGGCAACAGCTCGTCTCGTACCGGCCTGTTTCTGATCCCACTGTGTTTAGGTAAAGAGACAGCCCCTGGACTCCGGGGCTTCATGGCTCAACGCCAGCCTGCGGTGAGTGGGAAGGTGCGAAATACCGCTCAGGGGCTTCCCTGGTGGCGCAGTGGTTAATAATCCGCCTGCCAATTCAGAGGACACAGGTTCGAGCCCTGGTCCGGGAAGATCCCACATGCCGCGGAGCAGCTAAGCCCATGTGCCGCAAGTATTGAGCCTGCGCTCTAGAGCCCACGAGCCACAACTACTGAGCCCATGTGCCACAACTACTGAAGCCCATGAGCCACAACTACTGAAGCCCACGTGCCACAACTACTGAAGCCCGCGTGCCTAGAGCCCGTGCTCTGCAACCAGAGAAGCCACCGCACTGAGAAGCCCGCGCACCACAACAAAGAGTAGACCCCCCACTCGCCACAACTAGAGAAAAGCCTGCGTGCAGCAACTAAGACCCACCACAGCCAAAAAAAAATATATCTCTCAGGGTGTTTGCAAAACTCAGCAGCTTGTACAACGGCTTCTGAGGGGAGAGGCAGAGAGGAGGGGCTTCCTGTCAAACCCTCCAATGTAGATGGCCTCGCTGGCCTGGCAGGGGCCACCCCCAGCAGATGACCAGTCCAGCCAGGCCCAGGCTTCAGGGACCGCCTCCTCCTAACCTCCTCACCCAGCAAATGCTGAAAGTCCCCTCCCTCTCGGCCACCACCAAGGGCAGGACAATGATGCAAGTCACTCCAGAGTCCCTGTTTGTCACTGTCACTCAGCACAGCCCTGCTCGAAAAGCAAAAACCCAGAACAAGTTCAATGCCCACCCACTCGGGCTGGTTGATAAGTTATGACGCGTCCACACCACGGGGTGCTGTAGACACTGAGAATGACCGACGGGGGGGCCAAGGTCATGGTTTAGTGAGAAGAGCAAACACAGAGCAGCTGGTGCCTCCGTAAAGTAAGGAGCGCCTCGACGCCCAGGATTGCTCCCTGGAGAGAAGCCTAACAGAGGCTGACCCAGGCCGACTCAGGGAAGGGCAGGGAGCTGGGGGGCTCTGGGCACGCCCTCTTGACCTCAAAGCACCTGAGTGGAATGAATGTCTGTCCTGTGACAGGTGCCCGGGCCCCTGCTCCCACAGTGACACGAGAACAACACACCCCACCTTGCCGCCCTGGGATGGGGTGTTGGAGGTGGAGGGCACCAGGTCTCAGGGCATCCACCCTTGCTTCACAGGCGGGACACCAGGGCTGGGAGGGCAGACACTGTCCTTCAAGGTGACACAGCCCAGAATCTCCCAGGCTGACATTGTCCGAGTAACTCTGCCCTCCAACATCCCTCATCTCATGAGCACCCAGACCCTCCGGACGCTGCTGGGATCCCACCCAGGAGGGCACACGCGGTCCACGGCAGACAAGCGTCTGGGAAAGAAGACAGACGAGCGTCGAGGGCCCGCTGCTCTGTGGGTCAGAGCCCTGACCGCAGGCCTGAGTGTCTGAGGAGAAGCCCAGCGTGGGCCTTTAGGGGAGGGACCCCGAGCCTCCCCAAGAGCTGCCTGCATTGCTGAGGCCCCAAGTGAGTCATCTTAGGGCCTGAAAGGCCACCTCGGGTGGGGGAGGGGCTCCACGGACTGCGTGCAGCTCCGGCTTAGCTAGGCCACTCGGGCCACTAGTCCCGGCCCCTCACAGTGCGGTCCCACCCACCGTTAGGTGGCTGCAGTGCCAGATTTTGGCTCAGTATGAAGGACTTCCGCTTTCTGGTTGATACACACTCTTTAGCTAACACTTTTTTTTTGTTTAAACAAATTTATTTTGGGCTGCATTGGGTCTTTGTTGCTGTGCGTGGGCTTTTCTCTAGTTGCGGTGCACAGGCTTCTCATTGCAGTGGCTTCTCTTGTTGTGGAGCACGGGCTCTAGGTGCGTGGGCTTCAGTAGTTGTGGCACTTGGGCTTAGTTGTGGCATGTGGGCTCAGTAGTTGTGGCTCACGGGCTCCAGAGCGCAGGCTCAGTAGTTGTGGCGCATGGGCTTAGCTGCTCCGCGGCATGTGGGATCTTCCCGGTCCAGGGCTTGAACCCATGTCCCCTGCATTGGCAGGCGGACTCAACCACTGCGCCACCAGGGAAGCCCCCCTTTAGCTAACTCTTAACAGAGTGCTTTCCATGAGCCAGACCCATGTTCAGTGACTTGCATGTGTCACCCTGTGGAATAGGCACATAGAAGCTGTTGGTGCTCTCACTTTATAGAAGAAAAAGCCCAGACACAGTCTGACCCACAGCCCAGTGCTCGCTTCCGTGTCCTGGGGCCTGTGACACGCAGAGAGCAGAGAGCAGACGAACGGAGAACCCCCTGGTCGTGGGAAAGTGTCGGGGGACCTCACTTCGGTGGATGCATGCCCCACCCCCAGCTTCCCAAGGAGGACACTTTGGGTAACTGCAAAAATTTGACAACAACTTCTAGTCCAAAGGCCACAACTCCATGGTGATCTCTCAGGACTGAACATCTGTCCATTACTCTCTCCTTTCTTTTTTTTTTTTTTGTGGTATCCGGGCCTCTCACTGTTGTGGCCTCTCCCGTTGCAGAGCACAGGTTCCGGACGCGCAGGCTCAGCGGCCATGGCTCACGGGCCCAGCCGCTCTGCGGCATGTGGGATCTTCCCAGACCAGGGCACGAACCCGTGTCCCCTGCATCAGCAGGCGGAGTCCCAACCACTGCGCCACCAGGGAAGCCCTCTCCTTTCTTTGATCTCCCTTCCGCTCCACGCTGGTCCCCGTGCTCCTCTTCAGGTTTGGAGTTTCTGGGAGACGACTGACCAGAGTCACCAGCGACTTAGAGTGGAGACAATGCTCGTGCCCCAGGGAGACTTAGGGTTCAGGACCATGGACAGAGCCCATCGCTGCGGAGGGGCTGCCCTGGTGGAGAGGCGTGCCGGGCTGGGAGCAGCTGTGGTTGGCAAGACTGGGTGGGGAAGGACTGGGGAGTGGGACCCCCGAGCCAGCTGGGGGCAGCGATCATCAGGAACACTCCACCCTGTCCCCAGACCCCTCCTGTCCACTGATGAAGGGCAGGTGAGCAGCCGTGACCTCTGCAAGAGGCCCCCACCGAGTCCCCGCTGCCCGCGCAGCCAGCAGCCCTGCACGTGAGAGTCTTTGCCCTCCTGGAGTGCCGCAGCCACAGAGGACCCCCCCCCCCCCGCCCTGCAGCCACATCCTGCCTGGTCCCGGCTGTGCTGCAGCGCTGGCACCAGCCGGGCTGCCAGGAGACCCTCAATCGGATTAGGGAAATGGCCCTCCCACTGCGTCTGTCCCTCCACCTGTACCAGGGTCGCCGTCCTCGAGGAGAGACAGGATGGGACCCTGCCCTCAGCAGCACACAGGGCAGGTGCTGGGGGCCTGGCCTTGGCTGTGAGTTGGTGGGGGGTCGTTAATCACCCTGGGTGTGGAAGCCGGGGTGGTGAGTCGCGTTTCGGTCGTGCCATCCCATCTCAAAACTGCATCGAGACCATCTGTAGACTGAAGTCCTGTTTGCCGTGTTTTCAGATACCTGTTGGCTAAAAAGCCCATGAGAACCTTCAAATCAGTGGGACATCTGCTAATTAGCAACCGACGGGGCTGTAAAAATACTTGACAAGGACAGGCGCAGGGCAGGGGGTGCAAGTCTGACCCCGGGCCCGGCCCCCGCCTCTGTGTCTCACGGAATGTGGTCAGGGAGGCACCTTAGCGGTCACCTGTCACCTACCGTGAAACCACAGCCCCCCGCAGGTGCAGCCCAGCTCTCACCCCCACCGGCACCTCACACCACGACGATGACCATGTACTCGCTCGTGACAAATTCTGTCTTGCAGGGTGGCTCCCGGTCCAAACGTGAGCCCCCAGGGTCGGTTGCCAAGCCTTCTGTGTGTGCCTTTCTGCCGTGTAGGGCCACCTTGATTCAGGAGTAAAAGCGGGGCCGGTTCCGCACAGAGTGTTCTGCGTGCACCCTTGAAGGAAGTCAAGCATCGCAGAACGTTCTCCGCTCCACACCAGGAAGACCTGGGGCCCTGGTCTTAATCAAGAGCCCCTGGGGGCTGGCGGACGTTGGGAGTGGATTTCCGGGGAACCGTGCGAATCCCCCAGCTGTGCCTGGGAGTGGGTCCTGCAGGACCGGGTCCAAGCTGGTGTCACGTGCATTTCAGAAAGCGCTTAGGAAGGAGTGGAACTCCAGGCCCGGGGCCTGTCCTCCACCTCTAGGGGAGGGCGGGGAAGCGGCCCTACTGCGCGTTCGCTGGCCCCTGAATCTCCAATTCTGTGATTCAGCTATGGGACTGAATCTCCAATCCCACGATTTTCAGTGTTTTCTTGCCATGTGATTGTGTGGGCAGCTCAGCAAATACCCTGTTCCTTCCCGATTTTGAAGTACCGTCCACTGGCAGAGTGCTAACTGCGTTCCCCGTGGACATCTGGCCCTGTACCCAGTGTCTCAGCTCCTTTCAATAGAATTAGCGCTCCGTCCCTGCTTGCGGGGAATCTGATTACGGTAGACCTGGAGCCGAGCGGCCGGTGTGAGGGAGGGGGGCTGGGAGCGGCCACCCACGTCCCCCCAGGCCCCACTGGACCAGCGTTTGGATCTAGTTTTTCTCTCAAGCTGACCAGCCCCTGGGCGTGGAGGGGACCTTGTGCTCTGGGCGTAGCCCTGGGAAGTGACACTTTTGCTCCTTCAGCCAGGCCTCCTGGGGCTTCCACCCCAAATGGCTGTGATTAGGAGTGGGGCGCCTTAGAAATGATGGTGGGGTCCTGCGCCCCACCCCCACTTGGTCCCCACCAGTGCCGGCGGGCCCGGCTGTGCTCTTCTCCAGGACAAAAGTCAATCAGTAAAGGAAGAGGAACGCCAGTGGGTGCCGGCCAGCTGCCCAGCGCCACTCCAAAGCTCCTTCCCCCGACGACCATATCTGTTAAAGGCCGTTCTTCCTCCGTCCCCGAGAGACCACAGGCCTCCACGAGGCTGCGTGACCACATGGTGTTCCACTACGCTGTCCTCCTGCACGGCTGCACAGGGCCCCTCTGCAACAGCGAACAGCCCTGGCCTTTGCACCGTGTGAATGGCCTGGGGCACACGAGACTCACTGCTCTCCACACGCGTGTGAGAGGTGGGCCTGTGGGGTGACTTCTGTTTCTAGAACTGGAGTGAAGAGCAGAGCAGCCCAGGCTGGGGTCTTGCCGTGCCCCCTGGGCACGTCCCCTTCTCACACTGGGACTGTGTCCTGCCTGTGAAGGTGGGGGTGGCTGGTCCAGCTTGAAGGCCAGGAGACTGAGGACAGCCCAGGCTGGCCCCAGCCCAGTTCCTGCCCTGCCCGCACCCCTGCAGAAGGACTCCTGCCTGACGCAGGCCCTGGGTGCCTGGAGCACTGTTGACGTCTGAGCTCGAGGGCTGGGGGGGAGGGGCGGAGGGGGCGCTGATTGGCACCCAGGGAAGCCTCCCTCTCTTGAGAGCCAGGCCAGTGGCTTGCAGGGACGCCAAGAGGCCTTCCTGATGCTCCACTCAAGGCTCATCAGCCCTTCTTTTCCTCGGATGCAATTTCAGGAAACGAGGCTGTGCTGCTCAGGCCTCCTGTGAGTCAGGCAATTACCTGGAGACAGGCCCAGGGCAGCTGGCTTCCTCCAGCCCAGGAGCCGCGGACCTGAACAGGGACAGGCTCTGCGTCTCTTCTGGAATGTTCCAGCACCCTCCCTTCTGTTTACCCGCAGCATCCCCACCCCTCCCCTCCCCACCGCAGGCCCACCAGCCTGTGCTTCACGCTCCGTCCTCCATCCTCTGAGTGCACCGTGCGCCCAAGCCCACCTTGTCTAAACGTCACAAGCACTTATTGAGCACCTGCTGTATGCGAGGCACCCTGCACACAGACTGAGGTGAGCGTGGAGGACAGGTGGACAGATGTGGCATGGAGCCTGGGGGGAGAAGGGCCATTTTCTGGAGGAGGGACCTCCATGCGGAGACCTGAGGGATGAGGGGCACCCATGGGCCTGAGAAGGAGGGGAGCACATGAGATCTCGGGAGCCCGGGGGCCGGGCGGCGTCAGATCCCAGACAGTGGGCCATTTCCTCCTGGTCATGGAAGAGGGGGAGGGGTGAAGGGGGGTGGGTGAAGGGGGCAGGGGTGAAGCAGGGGACTGCGGGCGCAGCTGCGTTTGCATTTCGGGAGAGTTCTGCGGGCAGGGTGGGTAGGGCCCGGGGACAGAGGGCCCAGGGAGGGGCCCAGGCCCCGGAGGGAGGTGATGCGTCTGTGTTAGGGCGGTGCCTGTGGGGATGGACACATGGAAGTTTGGGAGGCACTGGGGGGCTGAGGCAGGCCCCGGGGTGGGTGGCCATGGGGGCAGCGAGGGTGATGCTGAGAGGAGGTCCCCCTACACCCTCAGCCTCTCAGGGCCCCTGGAGCCGTGCGCTTGGCGGTGCAGGAGGCTCCAGGGCAGAGCACGTCTCCTTCTGAGCAGGTGTCTTTGCTGCTGCTGACCTCCCAGGTCAGAGGTTCCTTCTTACATTTTTCCTCCAACAATTTGAGTCTCTTTCCCATGGAAGTGCCCCGAGCAGAGATGCTTTCCCGAGTCTTCCACCAAGTCCATCTTCCGGGAGGCGCCCTGAGCTGCTGGGGCCCCTCCTCCCCCAGAATGACTCACTGAGTTCGTGAACTGGGGTTCTTCCCCCTAGGTAGAATCGCAGGGTAAACTGCAGCGTGCGGGCATCTTGGAGCCCCACTCCCAGCCCAGCCTGGGGACCTGCGACCTGCAGACACGGGGGGAGACGTGGGGGAGGGGCAGGAGCTCGGGGTATCGTTTTGCCCTTGAGGTGGGTGCACGAGCCCCCACAGGCCCGGGTCCCCCGTCCTCTGCTCCTGGCGTTGCCGGCCCATGCCTCCCGCCATCGACCTGGGCGCTAACTGCAGCCTCTGGAACTGTTCCAGGTGCACTTACTGGGGCTCGTTCAGGGCAACCTTGTGCCCCTCCCCCCTTCAATTAACACCGGCCCTTCCCCGGCCAGGGAGGCCACTCGAGGCACTCCCGGGCCTTGGCCTCCCTCCCTGTATGGGCCTGGTCCCTGTCCTGGGCTGGGCCCGGGCTGAGCTGGTAGGCAATCCCGCCACTTGAGGGCACTGATGCGGTCGGTTGCGTAAGGGTCAGCGCTGTGAGGTCTCTGCCTCTTCTGGTCAGTCTGTCGTCGTCCCCATGGACTAACCGCAAATTCTCACCAACGCAGAGCTACGGGGCAAAACCCAAGCGACGCCGGGCCTGAGCAGTCCTATGATTGGAGACACAACTTCAAGGTCACCCCTTGGGCGGGCAGACAGCCGGTCACTGTGGCTGCTTTCCCCTGAGGCCCAGGCACGGCTCTAGCCCCGTATGTCCAGGTGTCTCTGGACTGGCCGCCACAGGCCCCCACACCACCAAGTGGCATGCTTGCCCAGGGGCAGTACTGTGCCTGCCCGCAGCCTCACAATCACCAGGACCCCCCAGGGGCCGTGCGGTGGCACCTAGACTCCCCTAGTCATCCCAGATGGTGAGGCAGCTCCTCGCAAGCTCTCCTGGACCAGACTGCGCCACGAACTTGCCACCCTGTGGCCCGTGGCAGATGGCCCTTAGGACGGCCGAGAGTGGCTCCCACCTTGGACGCCCACCTCTTGCAATGTGACTTGGCCACTCCTCACATAGAGACGTAGGGTCTGTGGCCCACCCCTCGACTGGGCTGGCTCTGACCAGCGAAATGCAGCGGCCGTGTTGGCCTGTGCCTTCCCAGGCAGGCCTCACACTCTCTTGTTGGCTCTCTCAGAATGTGGCGGCCACCATGTGAAGAAACCCTGATTTGCCTCTCACCCTGGGACAGAGCCCAGGTGAGAGCCAGCACCAGCCTCCAGACAGATGAGCGAGGCTGTCTCAGACCCATCCAGGCCCCGTGCAGCCACAAGATGACCGAAGCCACATGAGTGGCCCCAGCTGAGACCGGCTGAGCCAGCTCAACTTGCCATCCAACGGATCACAAGCAAATAAATAGCTAGTGTTTTAAGCCAATAAGTTTGGGGCTCTTTTGTTACGCAGCAGAGGTTAGCTGAGACACTGCCTTACAAAGTGCTGTGTTTTTAATTTATCTGCCCGACCACTGCATTTTCTCCTTGGAGGGAAACCTTGCTTAAATAAAATAACATCCCCCCCAGCCCCTGCCCCAAGCACTGACAACAAGTCGTGTGAAGGCAGGGGGATGCGGTGGGAGCAGTGGGCAGGGTCATTTGTGTGGCTGACTGGGCTGTCTGACCCCAGAATTTGGGTACTTTTTTTTCTTATCTCTTTATAGACTCTGGTTCTAGGGACAGGTTGCCAGCAGACAGCTGGCCAGGTGGGGACTGGTTTTATAAAGGTTACTGGGCACCACCTGTGATGTCCCACCCCCTCTCGCCACACTGCAGAGTAGGGTAAGAAGCATGGTGGGGGTGGGGGCAGTGTCTTTTA
Organism: Grampus griseus; assembly: GCF_964374135.1. Taxonomy (NCBI): domain Eukaryota; kingdom Metazoa; phylum Chordata; class Mammalia; order Artiodactyla; family Delphinidae; genus Grampus; species Grampus griseus. The sequence continues at coordinate 87,629,770 of NC_139008.1, read as the reverse complement.
CTTTTATTTCCCATGAAGAGAGGCTCATCAGAGAATCTGACCTGTGGGTCTGACTTCTTGAAAACCCAGCAGCGTGTAATTAAAGCTTGAAAGAGAAGAGCCGGCTGCTGAATCAAACTCAAGTGAGTGTGAAATCAAACATGAGAGGGCCCTGGGCAGCTGAGCCCAGCTTGAGACGAGGGACCGGCATCCTTTAAGGGGTCTGTGCTTTGACGGTGTCTGAGTGGTCTTCCTTCAAGCCCCCAAACCTTGGTCCCACTTACTGTGCATGTGTGTTTGTGTCTATGCGTGCACGTGTGTGTGAGCTGCGTGTGTGCACACTTGTCTCCTGTGTCTGGCCCTGTCTTCTCTTGGTGTAACCGAGCAGGGCCTCCGGGTCCTTCCAGGGACAGACTCCTCCCCCGCGTCCTCTGCTGTAGTTCCTCTCTGAAGTTCTCAGATAGCAGTACCTGAGGCGAGCTTCCTGAGCTGCTTCACAGATGCTAAAACCCCCGCCAAACGGAAGAGGTTAAGTACTTGATGACCATGACCATGTAGCCCCCAGGCCCCCTGGAGTCTTAGCATTGATAATGTGAGCCCACCCTTTTACCTCGCTGTCAGCCAATCAGAGAATTAATTGTGCACGAGCTGATCACACACCTTGCGACTCCCCCCACTGCCCCCCGCCACCCAACTGGGCCTTTAAAAATGCTCCCCTGGGGCTTCCCTGGTGGCGCAGTGGTTGGGACTCCACCTGCCGATGCGGGGGACGCGGGTTCGTGCCCCAGTCTGGGAAGATCCCACATGCCGCGGAGCGGCTGGGCCCGTGAGCCATGGCCGCTGAGCCTGGGTGTCCGGAGACTGTGCTCCGCGGCGGAAGGGGCCACGGCAGTGGGAGGCCCACGTACCGCAAAACAAAAAAGTGCTCCCCTGAAACCCATCGGGGAGTTTGGGCTTCTTCAGCGCTAGCTGCCCGGGACTCCATGTTTGGGGCCCACAATAAACGCTGCATCGTCCTTCACAACCAACTGTCAGCAGGTTGGCTTTACTGCGCGTGGGCGCGTGGACCTGAGTATGGTTGGGTGACACTGGCTCACGCAGAGCCCGGGTGGTCGCTTCAGCGAGGGAAACGCCTCATGACAGCTCGAGGCCTTGGCTCCCTCCACGTCGCCACTGAGAAGGCCATCAGGTTCTATGCTGTCCAGCTGCTGCACCCCTGATTCCGAGCAGACCCTGCGGCCCCCAGTCCATGCCACTACCAAGGGGACGTGTTTCTGAACAAACTTCCCCTCGGCCAACACCCAGGCTTACTATAACCACGGCGCACTGGTTTCTGTTGAGGGATGAAAATTAGCAGATTTAGACGATAATTACCTGGCTCTGAAAATTAGCCTCTAACGAAAAGGGTGCTTGAACCCAGAATCCAAATTTGACGTTCAGACTACGTGCCTTTGAAGAACGCTCTCAGCCAGAAATAGGGGTCGGCCAGAGCCCCGGCTCTCGGCCACTGCTTTGCCATTCGCCACCCGCCCCCCGAGTGGGGTCTGCAGGCCCAGCCTCACAGCCTCACAGCCTATGTCCCTGGTGCCCCCTCACCTGTGCATTTATTTTGTGTGTTACGTTTCTCACCCTCGCTCCCACCTCACATTACACAGAGGGGGCGACACCGCTGTAGACAGAAAGTGTGTCCTACAAAATTCACCTGTCGAATCCTACCCCCTCAGGTGATGTGTTAGGAGGTGGGGCCTCCCGGAGGTGATGAGGTTGTGAGGGTGGAGCCCCGGAATGGGGTCAGAGGCCCAGGGAGGCCCCTGCTCACCCCCCAACGTGAGGAGAGGGAGAGGACACAGTCAGTACCAGCGCCTGGATCCTGGTTGTCCAGCCCCAGGGCTGTGAGAAACACACGTGTTGTTAGAAGCCCCCAGCCTGGTCTGTCGGAGCAGCCTGAGTGGATGGAGACGGCTCCCCGGGTTACCTGCCCCCAGGGAGCGATGGGAGGGTGGCACCTGGGGCGTGGCCACCAACCTGTCCTTAGCCGCGTGGAGGAGGCTGGGGGCCGCCCATCCCGTAGGGGTTGCTCCCTGCAGAAAGCATCTTGTCAGGGGCCACCTGCTCTGCGTCCTCTCCCACCCATGCGAGGAACTCAGTCTCCCTCCTAACGCTGTGTTTGTCCCAAAGGCACAATCGGTTCATTTGTTAGACTGGGCGTGTGTCAAGACACTGACGTTAGGTTTTTGATGCAGAAGTGCGATCCAGCTGAACCCGGCGCCTGTGCGCGGAGCAGACAGGCTTTCAGCCTCTCCTGTGGCCCCACCTCCCACCTGCAATTACGGCAATTTGCATGACTGTGAGTGGGGCTGGCCTGGGCCCAGGGCTGTTCAGAGCGCCAGGCTGTCCTCACGCCCCCAGCAGGCCAGGTGAGCAGTGGCAGAGCCGGGGACGGTGGAGAGGCCGAGGGAGAGCGGTTCCCCTGGGCACTTGTGATGATGCGTGTGTGTCTCTTAGTTGCTGCCACCCCGCCCCGTGGCTGCCTGGGGACAGAGCCTGGTGCCCTCCAGTCACCCACACACTGACTGTGTGAACGAACAAATGAACGACCGCCCGCCCAGGCTGCCCTAACACAGTACCCTCAACTGAGCAGCTCATAAACGGCAGAATCTATTTCTCACAGCTCTGGAGGCTGGAGGGCTGAGACCAGGTGCCGGAGTGGACGGTCTCAGGTGAGGCTGCCTTCCGTGTCCTCATGTAGCAGAAAGAGGGCGAGGGGCTCTCTGGCCTCTTCTTATAAGGGCGCTAATTCATCATGGGGGCTGCACCCTCATGACCTCATCACCCCACAAGTGCCCCATCCCTTAATACCAGGACTTTGGGGGTAGTGTTTCAAAACATGAATTTGCGGGGACACAAACATTCAGTCCAGAACAGCTGGCAAAGGAAGGGATGAGCTGTCTCCACATGGGGGGCCCCTAACCTGGGGGAGGCTCTGGCAAACGGCCCCAAGCACACACGGGAGCTTTGTGTGCACGGACAGGCAGCTTCCCTTCCCGGGAGGCAGTGTCTGCGGCTGTACAGCCCGATAGAACAGTGCGGTTTGTGCCAGCCGTCAATGATTTACAGTTTTCTAGGGGCTACATTAAAAAAAGTAGAAACGGGTGAAAATAATTTCATTAATAGATTTTATTTAACTCAATACATTCAAAATATTATTTCAACGTGCAATCAGTATAAAAAGCGTTAGTGAGATCCTATAAATTTTCCTCCATCCAAGCTCTCTGGAATCACGGTCTGTATTTTACACCGAAAGCTCCCCGGGATTCAGACTGGACGCCGCACCGCACACAGGGCAGCTTGGAGTTCTCATGAGAAGCCACGCAGAACCGTTTCCAGGTGGCATCCACCCCACAGCCCATGGCGCCTGCACTCCCCTGGTCCCATCTCTGGTCAGTGGGGGAGACAGAGGTGCAGCCTCCGGACCCCCTGGTCATCCCCAAAACAGGATGCGTCAGCGTCTGCACAAGGTCAAGGATGAGTCATTCATTCACAAGGAGCCGTGAGCAAAGTTGCGCTAAAGAGTGAAGCCTCCCTATAGGGACAGTGGGCAAGCAGCCCCCCTGGAAGACACTACAGGAGCAGCACGGACCCCAGCGCAGCCTGCGTGTGGGGCCATAGCTTCCAGAACCAATAATGGCCTTCTCTGTACCCCACGAAGGATCCAGATGTACCCAGATTGCCCAGTGGGCAGGGGCCACAGGGCGCGCTCCCGGGAAGGCATCCTCTTCTTTTGTCCTGTCACCCACCAAACCTCAGAAATGAACCAGAGTTTTGTCAAGAAACTAAGCCCTGAGGACAGGACGCTGGGAGGGGCGGCGAGTCCCAGGATAAGAGGCAGAGCAAGCGGCTTCGCCACCTGAGTGTCAGTCTCCTCATCTATAAACGGGGACAGTCGGGAGAGCCCCGAGCCCCAAGGGTGGCCACGGGGATCAGAGTTGGCTCTCAAACCATCATTAGTGATGCCGGGAGCAACCACGTCAGGGCTGTCACAGGGCTTGATGGGGACCAAACATTAATCACACCTTCGTCATGGACCCCTCACGTGAGGTCTGCTCACCCAGCTCAGAACCTTCCTTATCACCTGAGACCCAAGTCAACAGCGGCCACCAGAGGGTGGGGGCCCCTCCCTCTCAAAGACCGGACCACCGTGCCGTGCCGTCCGCGAGCTGACCCAGCGCATCACTGGGTAAGAGGCCCCAAGCCACTCAATTGCAGCCACGATTTCTAGACCTTCTCCCAGTCCGGAACATTGGAATGGACACAGACTGACTCCACATGGAGCCCTGAGTATCCCTGACCGAGGGACACCGCCGTCCCTGCGACAGTGCTCACAGCCCGCAGAGAGGAGTGTGGGCGAGCATGTCAGCCCGCAGCTCACGCTGGAACCCACTGCTTCTTTCTCTCCTTATTCTCGCTAATGTTTATGCCCTGGAGCTGAGACTTGGAAGTCTGGTCGCACAAAGGTGTCTCCAGGCGGCCTTGCGAGGATGCAGACAGAGACGTGGATGCAGACACAGAGGCTGCTTCCCTGTTATGACTGGTAATCAAGATTCATTTTCTCTGACAGCTCTTATCCCGAAAAGACAACCACACGCTGTTGATGACATGTAAATTACTTGGGATTTGCAAGTCAATTGCTTTCATGAATATTCATGGCTGCGTGATACCCATGCGTGTGGCTCTCAGGACACAGACTGCCTGGGATCCCAGGCGTGCGTCTCGCAGGGACGTGAAAAGGCTGCCAGAGGCCCCTTTCACCCAGATGTCAGCAGGGTCCGCAGGCCGTGGCTGCCCCACGGTGATCCCCCCCCGCAGGAGGAGAGATGCTCACTGGGGAACGGGGAGGAGTAGGGCTGCTCTCGCCCTGTTGATCGACCTACTTCTCCTAAACCAAAGGTGGCCACGTGGGGCTCTGGTCTAGACCCAGGGCTCCCTGACCTTGGCCGGGTGGTGGGAGTGGGACGAAGCTGCAGGCCCCCCGGGACACGCACACACCTGGCTCCCTGTCCATCACCCGACACGGGGCGGGGAGCTCCGGGGTTCTGTTCCCCGTGGCCACGGGCACCCGAGGAAAGCTGCAGCAGCCAGTCTGTGAGCTGGACAGTTGGAGGGAGCCTGGGGTCCACCCCCGGGGGAGATGCCTGGCCTTCTGTGGCAGCTGCATGGCCCGGCCGGCCCGCGGCTGACCCACCTGGTGATGGGCCCTGTGCCCCCTCCTGCTTGTGGGGTAAAAACACGCATGTGCGCCCAGTGGGTCAAAGGCCCAGGAACTCAGACGTCAAAGATACTCCTCTTGAACCAAAGCAAAGTGGGTTTGGGTTGGGCCCAAGGCAGACTTCCTGTTTCAACTAACTGCTAAAGCCAGTCGTTGAAGGAAGTTTGGAAATGTCCTGCGTGAGGAGCAGAGGGCCAGTGGCCTTTACTTCCAAATCCTGACACAGGGGCTCCCCACCAGGTGCGGCTCTCAGTGACCTACAGATGAAAGCTCACTGCGTCCTCACCGCAGTCCAGATGGGGAAACTGAGACAAAGGGAGGTTCCCGTCACCCCGAGAGCAAGTGCAGGTGGAGACGTGCATCTAGGCCGCCTGCCTGGCTTCCGCTTGCCGCTAGCACCAAAAAAATGAAACACATCAGGTATAAATGTAACCAAGTATGTACAGGATGTATAGATGGAAAATCACGAACTCTAGTGAAAAACTCGAAGAATATCTAGATCAACGGAGAGAGAGTCCATGTTCATGGACAGGAAGACTCAATCCTGTTAGGGCTTCAATTGTCTTCAACTTCATCTATAGATCCAACCCAACCCCAGTCAAAATCTCAACAAGTTATTTTGTGGACATTGATGAATTCATTCTGAACTTCACAAAGGACCCAGGACAGCTAACACAACACTGAAGGAGAAAAACAAAGTCGGAGGACTGACTACCCAGCTTCAGGACTTACTATGACGTCATCAATTCAGCCCGGCGCTGGGGAAAAAGCAGACAAAGAGATCAGCGGAACAGAGAGCCCAGAACTACATCCTCACAAATATAGTCAACGGACTTTCACAAAGGAGCAAATCAATTCAATGGAGAAAGGACAGTCTTTTCAACAAACGGTCCTGGAACAACTGGACAACCATATGTTAAAAAATGGGCCTTAAACCTTAAAAATTAACTCAGAATGGATCATAGACCTAAATGTAAAATGTAAAACAATAAAATTTCTAGATAGTAACACAGGAGAAAAATCTAGGTGAGCTTGAGTTTGGCAACGTGTTTTTGGATGTAAGAACAAAGGCGTGATCCATGAAAGAAAAACACTAAGTTGTATTTATTACAATGAAAACTTCTGCTCTGCAAAGACACCGTTAAGAGAATATGACAAGTTACAGATTGGGAGGAAATATTTTCAAAACACGTATCTGATAAAGATACGTGGAGCAACTAAGCCCGTGTGCTGCAACTCCTGAAGCCCACGCGCCTAGAGCCCGTGCTCTGCAACAAGAGAAGCCACCGCAATGAGAAGCCCGCGCACCGCAATGAAGAGTGGCCCCTGCTCGCCGCCACGAAAGAAAGCCTGCGTGCAGCAACGAAGACCCAACGCAGCCAAAAATAAAAAAAATATTTATTTTTTTTTTAAAAAATATATAAAAATAAATAAATAAATAATTTAAAATACATAAATAAAATGGGCACAAAATTAGAGGATTAAGCACTTAGCAAGGGGCCACCAGCTGCGTCTGTGAACAGGTGACCCTGCCTTAGCGGGCGTGACGCCCCGGGTGAGCCCTCGGGCTCTGGCACGCTTCCCTGTCGTTCAGAAGACCTCTCCTCCCCCACAAACTCCCCCGCCGTCGGTCCCGCTGCCTTGCACCAGGGGCCGGAGGCCCAGGCGGGGTGGGCTCTGTCTCCACCCTACGGACAAGGAAACCGAGGCGTGAGAGTTCAACCGCCTAGCTGAGGCCCAGGGCTGACATCTGAGGCCTCGCGGCTGCTCGCCGGGGCCCGAGGGCTGAGGCTCCTGGAATTTTCACGGCAGCCCGGGACGCAGGTGCCATGCTTGTCCTTGCATCCGTGGGACCAGGGCATGCAGGGCTGGATGCTCGAGGTCCGCGGATGGGCAAGCTGGGGTGCCTGGTCCTCTGGGGCCAACGTGCCTGCGTGGTACCCCCGAGGACATCACCACAGCTGCCCCCACACCCGACTCACTGCTATAGGCACTCCTGCCCCACCCGCGCCGAAGCATGGCCGCCCGTCTCCTGACTCATCACCCTGAACTCCACCCTGGCCGCTGGCATGTGTCACAGACCCGCTGAACTCTGCTGCTCGTGGCTGTGCCTGGGCGGGGACCTTGGACAGAGGTGCAAGCCCCGGGTGGACAGCACGTGTCCTCCGCTGGGCCGGGGCGGTCTTCCGGTGTCCCGCAGGTCCCCTGCGCTGTGACAGGCTGCAGGTGCTGGCCCTGCTACAGGCCTGTGTGACCTGAGTCACTCCTGGCCCAGACATGCCCGATGTGAGGGTGACAGCCCAGCCCCACCTCCGGGCAGGACAACCTCTGGGCAGCTCCCGTTCCGGGGCGCCAGTGGGAGGGGCTGAGGCTGGACTTCTCCAGAGCCCCTCACCTGCCACCCCTGCTGCCCCAGACAGCTGCTCTCCCCACCCTCCCCGGGCCCTCCCGGGGGCTGCAGGCAGAGCAGAGAAGCTGACCTGGGCGAATCCATGGGCTGCAGGCTGGGAAAGGCGGCCGAGTGTGCGTCTAGGCACCGACAACTCTCAGCATCGATTACCTGCCAGCCAGGAGCCCCCAGGCACGGATGGACGAGGGCCAGACAGTAGGACAGTATCTCTCTGACCGTTGTCGGGAGGGGCGGGGTCAGCAGGTGCCTCGGGGGCCCCTCTCCAACTGGCACCGCAGGTTCCCTCAGGATAAAATCCACCCAAGACCCTTCTCTGCTGAGAGGCGTCTCCATCCTGAGCCCAGGGCCCTGCTGAGAGGGGCTGTGGTGCAGCTGCCAGCGCCCGGCCGAGCACCTGCTGGCCCGTCCAGGTGGGCCTGGTGGACACCCCTCTATTTTGAACGAGGAGCAGGTGTTTGTCCCCAGAGAGACTGCCTTGCAATCTGCTCGGCAGAGAAGCCCAGCCTCCCAGTCAGCCTGCCCGCCCTTCACGGATGTTCCTTTTTTGTTTTCTCTTTTTGAGCAAGACGTGCACATAGAAATAAACTTCCACTGTGCACACACTACCTTCTGCAGAGCCCTGGTCCAGCCAGAGGGAAACGGGCCCAGGGACCGGTCGGCAATTAAAACCACAAACGCCTTCAATTCACTGAAATAGAAACAGCTTTGCAGAGGGGATGTTGAGAAACGAGCCCTCTGCAGTCCTTAGAACCAAACATAAAAACTCGCAGGAGCAAAGCTTCGGTCAAATGGAAGCTTTGCTCGCTCTTGCGTTGTTGAGCTGTCCGTCTGCCCCCTCCCACCCGCCCCCCCGAAACCTGGCAGCTTGCCGACCAAGTCAGATGCCGGGGAGTCAGAGCTGCCTCGCTTGCTCTGCCCACGTTCCTCAAGGAGGAAGTGGAGCCCAAGGATGGCTACGGGAGTTGTGGGGTGGAGGGATGGAGGGCTTCCTGGAGGGGGCAACCAGGGGCCCAGCTGAGCAGGTGGGGGGAGGTGAGAACATCAGTGCCAAGGAGCCCAAGCCTCCGTCCTGCCGGCCAAAGCTCAGATGCTCAGGGAACCTGGGGACAGCAAACCACCCCCTTCCCCAGACTTGAAAGCCCCTCGGCCCCTCCTCCAGGAAGCCCTCCTTGCTTTAGGAAGCCTGACACTGCTCGCAGATCAATCTCACTCTTCCTTGTCCTCACAGGGAGCCCTAAGAGGGGTGCAAAGAGCCGACTGGCCCTGTTTTGGCCAGGCCGTGGGCTTTGGGCACTCCTGCGGTCGTGCCGGGCCTGGCACTGTCTGCTGTGACAAGGGGTGAGCAGCGCCAGGAGCTGGCAGCTGGGCTGGCCCTACATCGGTCACAGCACTGGGGGGCCCAGGGCACAGAATACAGATGCTCTGTCCCCTGGTCTGCTTTGCCAGCCCTCGCCCAGGAACCAGACTGGCCAGTCTGAGACAACATCTCCCCTCAGACTCCCGGACAGGACGGGCGGCACTGAGAAGAAACTCGGGGCAGCTTCTTGGGCAGCCCCGCCCCCGCCCTGGGCAGTGCCTCAGGTCCCTGCTGGCCCCAGGAAGCTCCTGCAGACCGAAGTCCGCCCTGGATGTTCGCCTGGGTTCCCGGGGTCCAGGGGCCATCTGCCGCAAAAGCTTTCGGCTAGAGATTACGACTGGCCCAGGGTCCATCTCTTCCGGCTGGAGGTGCTTCCTCCAGCCACCCTGGACACACGTCCTTGTGGAAATCCACGCCCAGCTGTCCCGTCTGTGCTGCCTACTGTAGTCGCTTTGTCGCCAGCCAGGGGCTCAGAGCCACTGCCTAGCGGCCATCCGCAGGGACGCCCAGAGCCACTTGTGCTGAATGCCAGCAGCCTTGTGGAGCGCAGCAGTCGGCTCCACACCTGCCTGGTTGATGGGCCCTGTCACAGGGAAGGAAGCCACGGTCCGAGGTGGTGACGGCTTTGCTTATTTTCAGGGGCAGAGGCTCACGCCTTGCTGCGCTCCAGCACTCGGACCCACCTGTTCACGGTAAACTCCGGGCGGGACCTCCCTGTGATCCCCACTCCCTCCCAGCCCTTGCTGCTCCCTGATACATGGAGATTCAGGGGCTGTGCCCACGGGCTCAGGAGCCGTGCTGGGAGGGCAGACGGCAGAGGCAGCTGCAGAGAGAGGAGCCCGCGGTGACAAGTCTGTGGAGCCATGTGGGCACAGAGGCCCCGTGTCTGACCCTGGGCCGAGGGGGCTGCACGAGCTCCCGTTGGGGGCTCGATGTGACCTGACCTGGCTTCACGAGATAACGCTTCCCGATGCACTGGATGGTGTCTCCGGCAACTCCAGGAGCGCTGTAGCCTTTGGGAGCAGTGAACACAGGTGACACCAAAACCCTCTCCGTCCTACCAGGCACCCCCAACAAGTACCAGCGCCCGAACCTCCAGCCCCGTTAGTGGAGCCGGTTTCCCGACTGGACTTAGAGGGTCGGATGCACACACAGCATCTGGTTTCCAAAGCAACCCCGGAGGTGACGGTGTGACACCCAACACTGGCAGAGATGCACGACGGTCACGAGCATCGTTCAGCATCTGTCACCTCCTTTGGTAGCAAGGGACAAGCAGACATCCCAGCTTGGACTGTGGGCGCCCCCATTATTTGTGGAGATGGAACTACCTGACCCCCAAGTCTGTAAACTGACGAAGCCCCTGACATTTGTGAAGTGTTTCTGTGCTCCAGGGGCCACATTGCATGGGAGAGTGAGAGTCTCCCGGGACCCGCATGCGGGTGGCCAGGGATGCCGGCTCCGTCTCCCGGGGGGTGGGGGGCACAGAGTGCAGAGAAAGGGGTCACAAGGGGCCTGTGCAGCCCCAGCCCCTCTGGGGGGTCCTTCGTCAAGAGCCCTCCCTCCTGGGCTCCACGCTCTGACAGCAGTCGTTTCTCCAGGGCAGGAGAAACAAAAGCAAATTTAATTTATTGGCAATAGAAGTGGGAGTTCCCAGGCAGCTGTGGCCCGAGCTGTCGGCTCCTGGAGACCAGAGCCTCCCTGGAGATCCGTTTCCGTCTGAGTTCTGGCACGTGGGTACTTGGGTTCGACTGTAGTTCCTGCACCGTGACCCCAGCTCACAGTTTCTGGGAGGGTGGGGGGAAGTCGACCCAGGGGTGTCCCATCTCTTTTGCGACTTAGTTAAAAAGGTCAGGGAAGGAGTCCGTTAAAACTCAGCAGGAGGACGGGCTTCCCTGGTGGCGCAGTGGTTGAGAGTCCGCCTGCCGATGCAGGGGACATGGGTTCGTGCCCCGGTCCGGGAAGATCCCACATCCCGCGGAGCGGCTGGGCCCGTGAGCCATGGCCGCTGAGCCTGCGTGTCCGGAGCCTGTGCTCCGCAACGGGAGAGGCCACAACAGTGAGAGGCCCGCATACCGCAAAAAAAAAAAAAAAAAAAAAAAATTAAAAAACTCAGCAGGAGGCCCCCCAGAAAGGGCTGGAATTAGCTCTAAATGCTATAACTGTCAACCAGGTGCTGCCCTTGGGCTGCCGGTGACCCCAGACCACAGGTCACTGTCTGGCAGCTCCCTTCAATCCCTGTCAGGGGCAGGACAGGGAGGGGAGCTTTTGCTCTTTTGAGAACCACCGGGTCCCCAGGGGATGGAGCAGGGATTTGGGGGCTTGAGGCAGAGCCACCAGGAGCCCCCTGTGCCCAGGCCAGGGAGCCCAGTGGGTTGGGAGGGTGCCCACGCGCTGGGCTGGGGGGCGCCGGGGAGCTGCCCGCAGCCTGGCCTCACTGCCCCCGCCCCCTTTTCGGCTCACCCTTGGGCCAGCGCAGCCTCCTGACGGGGTGCCAGTGTCCATGCCTGCACCCAGGCTGCCCCAAACAGCAGAGCCATCTCACCTGCTGGGGCCCAGGTGGAAGCCCAGGCCTGTTCTGCACACACGTCCCCTCGGCCTTCACATGGCCACTCGGAGATGCCCTTGCAGACCCTGACCCAGGCTCAGGGACCCCACAGGGTTGCTAAAGGTTTCAAGCTCGGAGCAGAAAAGATGGACCCTGGAGCCCCAGACCTCACCACACCCTTCCTGCCGTGGCTGGTTCTCCCCATTTGATCCGCTCAGCTGTCAGAGGCACCTGTCCCACCACAGCAGGCTCGCGTGTGCTCATCAAGTCCACCGGAGCTCAAGTTCGGCTCATCACGGTGTCGGACAGGACCTGGCAGGGAGCAGCCAGCACTCCAGTAGGGAACGTGAAGAGCTTGAGCCAAGGGGTACCTGACAGGGTGTGAACAGGTGGGACTCCTGACAGGGTGTGAACAGGTGGGTCTACCTGACAAGGTGTGAACAGGTGGGACTCCTGACAGGGTGTGAACAGGTGGGACTCCTGACAGGGTGTGAACAGGTGGGACTCCTGACAAGGTTGGGCAGGTAGGGCAACTGGCCAGGCCTAGTGCAGGATCCTGAGGCTCCCCAAGGGAAGCCCTTTCCACCCCAGGCCCGAGGGCCAGTGACGGAACCCACGGCCGTGGTGGGAGACGGCGCCCACTGCACAGCAGGGAGGAGATGGGGCAACACAGGCCGCGAGCTCACCTGCCGTCTCCCTCTACTCCTCCTGCACCTCCCACGGGCCTCACCTGGCTGGACTGCTGGGCTCTGCGTGTCCAGGCCCTGGCGGGACAGAGAAGGTGGAGGGATCTGGGAGAGGGGACAGGAGGACGCTGCTGGCATGCTGCCTGAGGCACCTCTTCATCTGGGTGGTAAGATGGGTCCATAGTCCCAGCCTCACAGGGTCACCACGGGGGTCAAATGAGAATATGTAGGAAAGGCGGTTCTCGGCCTGCCTGGCCTGTGCCCCTCTTCCTCCCCCAGACCCCAGCCCTACCAGGGCTGTGTCCGCGCAGGGAGGCCAGAGGGCATCTCCTCTGCTGAAGACACCCAAGGCCCCGTCTTGGCTGTCCTGGGACTGTCCAGGGCTCTCTCAACGGCGGCCTGTGAGGTCTGTGTTCAGCCCTCTCCTGCTCCTGCATTTACCAAGGGGCCCCGTGCTGGCCGGGGGCTGAGATGATGCGGGCAGGCAGCCCACAGGGGCCAGCCCTCTGTCCGCAAGAGCTGTCCTGTCCCGCGTTCTGCCTTTGCCCTTGGAGTGTGGTCTAGTGGAGCTACTGGTGGCCCCCAAAACATACGTCCAGTCCTAACCCCCAGAACAAGTGAACGTGACCTTGTTTGGAAAAAGTGTCTCTGTGGATGCAATTAAAGATCTCAAGATGAGGTCATCCTGGAGTGGGGGGCCCTAAATCCAAGGACAAGTGTCCTTAGGAAGAGCCAGAGAGGAGAGACACAGACACAGGGGAGAAGCCACGTGAAGACTGAGGCAGAGACGGGGGGGACGCGGCCGCAAGCCCAGGGCCGCCTGGGCCTCCAGAAGCTGGAAGAGGCAGGAAGGACCCTCCCCTGGGCCCCCGGAGGGCGCCTGGCCCTGCCCACGCCCTGATTTTGGAATCTGGCCTCCAGATCTGTGCGAGAATAGATTTCTATTGTTCTGAGAGGCCTGGTCTGTTGCTGGTCTTTGCTGCTGTGGCCCCAGGACAGTCAGCCCCCGAGACCAAGGAGTTTCCCACGGTCTCCGTGACGGACAGAAGCACAAAAGGTGTTTGGGGTTAGAGCTTTTTCAAAACATGAAGACCCGCCCCTGGTGGTTTTGACTGGAACCTTTCTGAGCGTCTTCTAGCTGCTCTCCAGATCCGACACTAAAGGAGGTATTTTTAATACATGAGACGGCATCTCTTAAAACAAGCTGTCAGGAAAATGAATTGCAGGAAGTTTAACTGGTGTTCACCCTGTCTTAGTGCCTTGCAATTATCCACCTCGAGAGTCTGCAGGCGTGTTTGACAGGGTGGGGCCTCAGAGGCGCCTTGCTGTTCTAGGAAAGCCCCCCTTGGCTGGGATTCGCTGTCTGTTCGCCGCCAGCTCGCCGTGGCCGGCTGCTGTTTTTTCCCATCTTCTGGGCCTCTGAGCGCGCAAAGAGCCCACTGTCCTCAGGGCCCCCATGAGATCGGCGCCCCCCAAGCCCCGGGCCTGCGTGCGGCCACTGCCCTCACATGTCCCCTCCTCCTCAAACCCCGTGCAGCCCCCAGCAGAGCAGATGTCCCCGGCTGGGGCTCAGGTCCACCTCAGCAGAATGAGCCTTGGCACTGGGCAGAATCTGGTGCCCAGGCGTCGTGCCAGCCTGTGGGGACAGAGGGGCCTTCGGGCCGGCCGCTCTCCCTCCTGCCTCCTGCAAAAGCCACGTGGGCATCGCCGCAGGCATCGGCACAGGACCCGCCACGACTCAGCTGCCTGACCCCTTGCTCGTGGGGCTCTCCGTCCTGCCTCCTGCCCTGGACGCTGGTGCCTGTGCTCCTGACCGGCTGCCCCCGGGAGACGGGCAGACCAGTGGGAGGCCACCGGAGGGTGCTTTGCCACAGCGTGGCCCTGCCTCCCCAGGCCCATCCCTGGGGTGGGGAGAACAAAGGGGTGATGTCACGGGGCTCCCCACACTGAGGACAGTCCAGAGTGGGGTCTCCAGACTACGGGTCCAACAGGGTCCCTGGGACGGAGAGATCCGTGCCCCCACCCGGTGCACCTTCTTCTGAAGGGTCCCCAGGAGGGGCTGGCAGCAATGGGAGCGGCCGGTGAGCCCAGATCAGGAGCGCCCGGGAGACAGGTCAGCACAGATGTAACTGCTTCTCCCCCATGCCCCCTGCACAGTCCTTCTGACCATGCACGTCCCGTCGGGCACAGAGCCCAAAAGGGACCGGTTCACAGATGAGCGAGTCTTTGATTTTGGCTCCGGACCAGCATGTCCTGGATGGCTCTACAGACGGGGCTCCGAAGTGACACGACCCAGATGTACTTTCACTCCCTCCTGACCCTCGGGACCTGGAGGTTTGGGGTCCTGCCAAACAACTGGGAAGTTATGCTCTGGACCACAGTGTCCCACGGCCTGCTGTGAGCAGTCACTACTTAATAGCTCCTCAACAGGGACGGTTCCCAAACAGCCCCAGGATTCTCTGAACTTCAGGAGGTTGGAAGTGGTGTGTTTTTTTAAATAGAGGAATCCTTTTTGGATTACTCACTGAAGAATGCTCTTAACCTTTAAATATGTCCAGAGAGAGTTACTGAAATTTACAATAAATCCACCTTTTAACAGACAAAGAGCTAAAAATGTTTAAGTCCAAATAATGTTGCACTTTCTCCACAAGCCTCAGTACAAGATTTACTCAGATGCAGTGGCTGTCTTCAACGTTATGTTTCCAGGATAACTGTGTTTCTTTTCATGTATTCTTTCGCAACATTATTTTAATAATCCCTTTGAACCAGGTCTTTTATCATAAGCTGCCTCAGATATTTTTGAAAGCAGGCAGTGTTTAAAATCCACAGATGACTTCCACGTGGGGTGCTGCACAAGCTCTCCTGTCATAACCTGTACAGTTGTACGCAATTTATCAGGCGATTGTTTTCAGACACAGGGCAAGCCACAGTGCACGACTGTGGCCCCTGAGAGCAGGGAAATCACAAGGTGGGCCCCACTGTCACCCAGTTCTCTTCCTGGGGACACTTTTCTGGTTGTGGCTTTAGGAGCTGGGGTCTGGGCAGAGCATGGCTACTCCAGCTGAGGAGGTGGAAACCGGAGCTTGGGGCTGCAGGAGGGGCTTCAGTCTGCTGAAGAGGGGGACATGCATGCCCGCGGTAGGGTCCTCGGAAGCCTGTGGGGGGCCTTCCTATGGGTCTGGGCTGGCTGGCGTGTGTGCACAGGCTGAAACCTTGAAGGGCTTATGGGAGGGCGGCTGGCATTCTGGCAGAGCTGGAGGGGAGAGGAGTGCCCTCCCTAACACACCGAGTATCCTGCTGAGATGCCAGCAAGTCCACACCTTAGTAGTAAGGACCACGCCCTGGAGGAAGGCCAAGTCTAGACCCACCCTAACTAAGCCTAAAAGCAAAGGACAATATCGCCAGTGGAGACTGAGCCCAGACTTGAATCCTCCCAGGACAGGAGGGCTGGGCTTTCCACAGAGCTGCACTAGTGAGGCGTAAGCCCAGCCTCCACGAGTTCACGATAATCAGTCTGCAGCTGAACGGCACTAAAACAAGAGCCAACACTCTTCAAGGGAAGAAAGTAGAATCCAGAGTCTTCAACGTGTCATCTACAACGTCCAGCGTAAGCAAAAAATTACTAGGTATGCAAAGAAATCAGACAACGTGACCCACTAATAAGAAAAAAGGAGGTCCATGGAAACAGACCTCCGGGTGAACAGTGAGCGTGAGAAGTGTCAGGTGTGAAGGGGTACGATATGAACGCTCACCAAACTTTGATAACGTAAGGGTGCGTGTTGATAGCCCGAGAGCAGCCATTACAAGAACAGATTCAGAGAGGTAGACCTCGAAAAGTCAGTAGAGGGCTTCCCTGGTGGCGCAGTGGTCGGGAGTCCGCCTGCTGATGCAGGGGACGCGGGTTCGTGCCCCGGTTCGGGAGGATCCTACATGTCGCGAAGCGGCTGGGCCCGTGAACCATGGCCGCTGAGCCTGCGCGTCCGGAGCTTGTGCTCTGCAACAGGAGAGACCACAACAGTGAGAGGCCCACGTACCGCAAAAAGAAAAGTCAGTAGAGGACCTAAACCGGATACTCTGGCTTCCCAGCCTGAGGACTAAGAAAGTGGAGCATGTGGGGAGGAAATCTCAGCAGGTGAGAGCTGGAAAAGGGTCTGTGCATTAACTGACACCAATCGTGGGGTTACCATCGACCCGCACACGCACGGACACACCCAAAGAACCAGAGCAGAGCTTCCGAAACCTGAACTGTGATATAAACCACCTCCAAGATCTAAGACTACACCCCGAATGGTGCACATAGGGGGAAGAGCAGAAGAGCACAGTCAAGAACCTGAAAACAGAACTGACATTGGAATCACCACCAACAGAGAGTGAGACAGAACTTCAGTTCTAACTGGGCTGATGGCTAAAAGAAAAGAATCAACGAAAAACGTCAACCTTCTGCAGAGGATTTTAACATAACCCCAAATACCACAACGGTATTGAAGATGTTTGGGAAGTGATCCAAAATCTCTTGACATTGAAAGAACCGGAGAAATATGGTTAACTCTCAAGGAAAAGACAATTCATACACGCCACCCTCGAGAAGACTCAGATGATGGGATCACCAAAGACTTGACAGAAGCTATCGCAATCATGCTCCCTGAGGTAAAGGCAACCCTCCTGAAATGACTGAAAAGATAAAAGTTCTTAAAAGAGAAACAGAAGCCATGTTAAAAGGACCGATGGAAACTTTAGAACTAAATAATACAACATTATCAACCACATTGACCCTTACGGAATAATACACCCGACAACAGCAGAATACATGTTCTGCGCGTGTGCCTGTATCACCCGCCAACACAGACCATTATCTGGGACCAGAGTACACACATTAACACCGTTAAAGAACTGATATCGTGCAAGTATGTTCTCTGAACATATGGAATTAAATGAGAAATCAATAACAACATGTTAGCTGGAAAATCCCCAAACATTTGGAAGTTAAACAACACACTTCTAAAAAGGAAGCTCTTTCTAAAGAGAAAGAAGAAAATATTTTGAGCTGAATTAGAATACAGCATTTCAAGCGTTTTGAGATGCTACTAGAGCAGTAGTTAGGAGAAAGCTTTTAGCATCACATGTTTATATTATAAAAGAATTGAAAGAAATCCCAGGTCTTGAATTAATTGTCTAAGCTTCCACCTTAAGAAATCTAGGAAAATAAGAACAAATTAAACCCAAAGCAAGCGGAGAAATGAAATGCAGACAGGAGCAGAAAGACAATTAAAAAAACCAATGCAATCAATAGTTGTTCTTTACAAAGAACAATAATATGGATAAACTCCCAGCCATACTCTGACCAAGGACAAAAGAGAGAAGACACAGGTCACCAACACTAGGAATGAAAAAGGAGATATCATCACAGACCCCACAGACATCATAAGGATGATAAGTGAATACTACAAACAACCCTATGCCAACTTAGTTAAAATGGACCAATTCCTTGAAAGATACAAGTTGCCAAAACTTACTCAGGAATAAATACATAACCTGAATATCCCTATTAAAGGAACTGAATTAGAAACGTTCCCATAAAACTTCAGGCCCAGATGGTTTCACTGGAGTAGTCTACCAAACCTTTAAGGAAGAAATAATACCAATTCCACTCACTCTCTTTCAGAAAACAGAAGAGGTGCCAATACTTTCCAACTCATTTCATGAGGCCAGAATTATCTTGATACCAAAACCAGATAAAGACATTACAAGAAAAGAAAATTATAGACCAATATCTCTCATGAACATAGACCCAAAATTCTCAATAAAATATTAGCAAGTCAAATCCTGCAACATATAAAAAGGATAATACACGACCAAGGAGAGTTTGTCCTAGGACTGTGAGACTGGTTCAACATTAAATTAATCAATGTTTTCCACTGAAATGACGTACCTAGTATACTCAAATTCACCGAGACGGAAAGGAAAGTGGTAGTTTCCAGGGGCTGGAGGATGGGTGGATGGGGAGCAGTTGTTTAAAAGTTTCTGTTTGGGAAGATGAAGAAAATTCTGGAGATGGATAACGGTGATGATTGCACAACAGTGTGAATGAACTTAGTGTCACTGAACTGTGCGTCTGAAAACGGTAAAATGGTAAATTTTATGTTATGTATATTTTACCACAATAAAAAATTAATATCATTCACCATATTAGCTGACTAATGAAGAAAAGCCATACGATCATACCAACAGATGCAGAAAAAGCATTGGACAAAATTCAGCGTCCATTCATGATAAAAACTCTTAGCAAACAAGGCATAGAACGGAACTTTCTTCACCTGATAAAAAACATCTACTAAGGGCTTCCCTGGTGGCACAGTGGTTGAGAGTCCGCCTGCTGATGCAGGGGACACGGGTTCGTGCCCCGGTCCGGGAAGACCCCACATGCCGCGTTGTGGCTGGACCCGTGAGCCGTGGCCACTGAGCCTGCGCGTCCGGAGCCTGTGCTCCACAACGGGAGAGGCCCGCGTACCGCAAAATAAAACACAAAAAAACAAACAAACAAACAAACAGAAACATCTACTAAAAACTTAAACTAAAACCCTCATACTTAATTGTAAACACTGAAGACTTTCTCTCTAAGCTCAGTAACAAGGCGAGGAAGTCCTTTCTTCCACCCCTATTAAATATCATACTAGAAGTTGTAGCTAGGCCAGTAAGGCAAGAAAAGGAAATTAAAGAATTGGAAGGGATGAAATCACACTTTCTCTATTCACAGACAACATCACTGTCTACATAGAAAATCCCAGGGAACCTACAAACGAATTTCTAGAATTAATAAGTTATTATTAATTATTAATTATTATTATTATTATCACGGTTACAAGATACAACGTCAGTAACTAAAAATCAATCACATTTATATATACCAGCCATGAAATTGGAAATAGAAAAAAATTTTAAGTACATATATAATAATTCCCCAAACATGAATATTTAGATATAAATGTAACAAAATATGTGTAGGATCTCTGTGCTGAAAATTACTACTGTTGAAAAAATCAAAGAAGACCTAAATAAATGGAGAGAGGTAGTGTGATCACGCGTTGGAAGAGGCTCAATGTTAGGATGCCACGTCTCCCCACATGACCTGTAGATTAACACAATCCCAATCAAAATCCCTGCAGGCTTCTCTGTAGATACTGAAAATCTGATTCTAAAATTTATGTAGAGAGCCAAGGAACAAGAGTAGCCAAAACAATTTTGGAAAAGAGCAAAGTTGGAGGACTCGCGCCACCTGAAAGACTTCCTATAAAGCTACAGTGGTCAAGACTGTGGGGCTGGGGACAGTACAGACACATAGATGAAAGGAACAGATGACAGTCTGGATAGAACCCCACACAGGAGGTCAGGTGATTTTTTAATTAAGGTGCAAAAAAACTCCAAAGGAGAAAAGATCATCTTTTCGCAAGCGGTATTGGTCATGGACATGTGTGTGCAAATAAGGTACCTACATCTCACATCCTACAGAAAAATTAACTCCGATTGGATCATAAACTTAAGTATAAACATAGAACTATAAAGATTCCAGAAGAGAAGAGGGAAAAAGACTTAGTGACCTTGGATTAGGTACAATACCAAAAGCACGATCCATTAAATGTTTTGGGAAGTTGGGTTTTGCCAACATTCTTACTTTTTGCTCTGTGACATGCAACGTTAGCAAATACAAAGATAAGCCACAGAAGGGGAGAAAATATTTGCAAATCACACATCTGGCAAAGGACTTAGATGCAGAATATACTTTAAAAACTCTCAGAAGTCAACAATAAGAAAACAACCCGATTTTAAAGACAGGCAAACTACGGGAACAGACACTTTGCCAAAGAAGATACACAGATTCCAAGGAAGCACCTGAAAAGATGCTTAACGTCATGAGTCATTAAGGAAACGCAAATTAAAACCTCAACAAGATACCACCACACTCCTACTGGAATGGATAAATGAAAACAAAACAACCAAACCAGACACTGACGATGCCAGGTGCTGGCCGGGATGCAGAGAACTGTCTTTCCACGTTGCTGGGGGACATTCGAAATGGCAAATCCACTTTTGGAAGGTCTGGCAAATTCCTATAAAGTTAGATACACTGTTTGTATGAGCCAGAAATCTGCCTCCTAAGTGTTAACTCGAGAGAAAGGAAAGCATGTGTTCACACACTGTCCTGTACGTGAATATGTGCAGCGGCTTCACTCGTAACTGCTCAAAACTGGAAACGACCCAAATGCCTTTCGACCAGCGAATGGGTGGACAAACGGTGGAACATCTGTACGATGGAATCGTACTCCACGCTACTGACACAGGGGACAACATGGATGAATCTTAGGGCATTACGTAATCAGAGGAAGCCAGGCTCAGAGGTTCCACGTACCTGGCGCCGGAGTCAGGCCCAAGGCCGTCGGAGGGGTGGGGCGGGGTGGGTGAGGGGATGGGGGTGTGCAGAGACTCCACGGGCGACAGGACCGGGCTCTATCTTTGGTGGTGGTGGTTACAGGGCTCTATGTATTTGTCAAAACGCATAGATGTAAACAAAAGGAAAATGATGGTTCCTGGATGTAAACTTAAACCTAAGAAAACAGAAAAGCCTGGATCTGGTATCTTATCATTTTTCCACCTTCCCCGTAACCAGCCGGCTCTCGGTGATCACGCGCTCAGAACGCCGCAGCAGCTTCCTAACCGTCCTCCCTGACCCCCGCTGAGTTCTCAACAAGGCAGACAGAATGGTCCCCTGAAATGTATGTCACATGGCTCCTTGCTCAGAGTCTCCCGTGGGGCCCATTCTTCCCGGATAAGGGACACTGCGTGCCCTACGTGATCACCTGTCACGTCTGGTCCTGCCCTGGGCTCGCCTGCTTGGCCACGTCGCCGCGGCAGGTGCCGGCGGCCACAGTCCTGTACCTGTTGCTCCCTCTCCTGGAACCTTCCTCCCCAGATGCTGTCACACCTGCCCTTACCTGCCGCTGTGAGGCCTCTCCTGTTCACCTTTTCTCTGCTGCCCTCCTTACTATCTACCATTTGTACGTTGTACTTATTTATTTTGCTAATTGTCTGTCTTCTCCGCCGGGATGTGTACTTCACGGGGCGGAAACCTTTGCCAGTTTTGTTCCCTGCGGGACCCGTGGGGCCTCACACACGATGCTCATTGAGTGGGGGTGGAAGGGGGTGAGGGAGGCGGCTGTCACCACAAGTGACAGAAGGGGATTCTTCATGCGCACGGTGCTGCAGAGACCTGGCTCAGGCCCTCGGGCAGCGAACGCTTCTCAGAGGAGCTGGACGGACGCTGAGGGCGGCCCCTGAGCCTACAGGCATGGGAACAATGCCAGACCCAGGGGTTTCCTGTAGGACCTGACGCGTGCATGCAGACCCCCAGAGCGGGACTGAGCGTGGACCACAGGATCAGCTCCCAGCTCCGGCACGCAGAGCTTTCTAGGGAGGAGACGGGCTCTCGTTACCCTAAAACGGCGAATCAGAGGGCCCGTCTCTCCTGATGCCGCGTTTTGTTGTGTGTGGGCCCCTGAGCCCTTCCTCGGCTCCTGGACCAGCCGGCAGGTGAGGAAGCTGAGGCACAGACGGTCACATCGCTCGCCCAGGCCCTGCAGCTGCCCGCGGAGAAGCTGGGGTCTGACCTCGGGTCCTGGGCTGCCACAGGCGAGAAGCCCCAAAGGGCCCCTTTCCGGGCTCCTGGGTGCACTGGCCTGGCCACCCTCCCCCTCCCGCACCAGCCCCGGGGCATGAAGCTGCCCCCACAGGCGCACGTGTGTGAAGTCCCCAAAGGGGGCAGGGATCGCAGCAGGTGGGTGGCTCCACCTGGGCGCCTTGCGGGAGCAGCAGCCCGGGGCCGGTGCTGGGCCTGACTGGGATGCCCCCCACCCCGGGCCTCAGTTTCCCCTTCCTCTCGGGGCCGGGCTTTCACCAGGGACGGCAGGGGCCAGGTCTGATGCCAGGGCGTTGCCAGGTCGGAGCGGGGGTCTTGGGGACCAGGCAGCCGCCACAGCTGGGTACCACCGCTCCCCCCACCCCCAGGTGCCGAGCACCTGCCCGGTTCCTGGCGGTGATGCAGCGGGCGCAGGGCAAGCGGCTGCCTGGGGCCTTCCAGCTCCCCAGGAACGTTCCTAGGACCCTTGGGTTCTTTCCTGCCCAAAGGCACTCCATCCCCGAGGGAGGACCCGGCACCCAAACAGCCTTCACAGGACGAGGCCTTGGACCCTGAGCTTTCATCTCTGACTGACTCATGGAGACACGGTGTACGTTCACCGAAATCACTCCTTTATCTAAGTTCCATGAGTTTTGATACATGCGCCCGCAGCACGGGCAAGACGCAGAACATTCACCACCCACTGCCGACACACCCCCCCGCCTGTGCCCAGGTCACGTGATCAGAGTCGTACAGTCGGGGGCCTGTTGAGGCTGGCTTCCGTCCCCCGGCACAGGGCATGCACTCCTGACCACTGCATCTTAGAGACCAAAGAAAGGCTTAAAATCCCGTCCGAGGAAGGCCTGGTGCAGCCACACCCTAGACGGACAGTCAGGGCGGGAGGGGCGGGGCAGCTGGGGTCCAGTGGGGACACAGTCTTCCTGGGGAACAATGGGAGAGCTCTGGAGATGGGTGGTAAAGCTTTACGTTATGTATCTTTCACTCTAACAGAAAAAAGGAACAAAAGGCTTGTGATTCCTCTCCCCTCGAAACAGACGCTCGATAACCAGACGGGAAGTTTGCTGCTCCTCTGCTGGAGGGAACGGAGGCCTCCAGCACCACCTGGCCCGGCCTCACTGTCCTGCTGCTGCCCGTGGGAGAGCACCCTGTGCCGGCACCAAAGCTCATGGCCAGAGCCCCGGTCCTCCTGCAGCTGAGACTCCAGACGCGGGAGACGGGCTGCCGGCCCTAAGCTTGAGGGCGTCCCCTGGGGCGGCCGCTCATGGGGGTCCCTGCCCTCCTCACTGCCGCGGAGCCTCAGGACAGACCCTGTCCTCGTGCAGAAGCGCAGCAGGAGTTTGCCAGATCGAGGAGTCCCGTCGCACGTCAGTACAACACACGCGCGAACCGTGGACCTCATCCAGCCACTGTCTCAGCAACAGCCTTTCTGGACCAGGGTCTGATGGGAAACCAGGCCTTGTGCTCAGGGGCTGTGTCTTTAATCCCCTTTAATACAGAACAGCCCCTCGGCCGGTCTTGGACTTTCACGATCTGGGCACCTTGTGAGCACAGGGCAGCTGCCTTTAGAACATCCCTCAATTTCGGGGACAGAGGGATACGTGGAGGGTCCGCTTTCTGGGCAGGGGTGCCGTGTCCTCAGTACAGCAGGAGGCCCACGATGGCCCCAGTCCTGGGGGCGCTCACTCTGGCGTCTGCCCGCTTCCCCAATATAACGTTCCTCTCGGGGGCCTGTGACTCGCCAAACTTCAGCCATGAGTAGCAGCGTCACTGAGGCCGAGTCGGCTGCAGGGGAAGCAGCGGTGGCTCCACGAATGGGGCGCCAACAGGTGGATGGATGGGGGAGGAGGGCGCCGGGCGCAGCTGGTGGCACAGGACAGAAACAGAGAAAATGATCGATGCCCTGATTTTACTGGAACCAATTTTCTTCCACTTTGTGGAGACGGGTCTCGGCTGCCTCTGCCTCCGCGGAATCACGTCAGACTTTAATGGCCTTGGCGCTCAGGACACCGCCGGGTCCACGTGCCCACAGACACGAGCCCCCCCCCGGCATGAGCCCCGCCCAGGGCCAGCCCCCCTCCTGCAGCCGGGCCTGAGCCCACGAGGAGCACTGCTGCCGGCGGCACTGAACGCGGAGGCAGGTGATGAGGCCGCGCTCCCGGGGTGGCCCCCCCCGCGCAGCTGCTGCCGGGGCCACGGGGCCTGGAAGACGGCGGCCACGAAGTGGCGACCGAGAGCTCAGCTGCGCCGACGCGTCTGCCTTAGGGCGGCCTTGCTGGGTGGGGGTGCAGATGCCCTGTGGTCACTAATTCACCCTTCCCGGGCGCGGCCACATGCAAAGGGGCTGCTGTGACCTGGGAGCCTCCTAGAGGTCCTCTGTTGGCCCGCCCTGGCAGAGCACTGAGCTCCCGGGAGGGGGACACCTACCCCCCGGCTGAGCCTCAGGAGGACTGGGTTTACGCACGCTGCCCCAAGGACACTTGCCGGTGACTGCACGAGGCCACCGCTGGGCACTCATCACCGCTGGGCACTAACCACCATGGGGCTCTAACCACCGCTGGGCACTCATCACCGCTGGGCACTCACCACCGCTGGGCACTAACCACCACTGGCCACTCATCACCGCTGGGCACTCATCACCGCTGGGCACTAACCACCGCTGAGCACTCACCACTACGGGGCTCTAAGCTCCACTGGGCACTCATCACCGCTGGGCACTAACCACCACTGGGCTCTAAGCTCCACTGGGCAGCATTAAGCATAAATCCTGGACCAGGGCGCTGGGCGCTCTGCCTGCAGGTGCCCATCAGCATCGAGGGCTGGAGGTGACCCTATTCCTGGGGCGTCTCTGGCTGTGGCCCAAGGTCTGGACTCTGAACTCACGTGCCCATGCACTGCAGGTGTGGCCCCCCAGATCCTGCCCCGCCCAGAGGCACAGATGACTCTGTACTCTGGAGGGAAAGGATCCCCTTCTAGTAACTGAGCTCTGGAGACAGCCAGTGACGGGGACAGGAGGGCGCGAGCGACCACAGTCAGGCACACGCTCAGCCCCCAGGCCTCTGCCACTAAGGCCTCCTCGGGTCGCTGCCCTCCCGGCCAGCTGCCCGGTCAGTGCCCAGTACACTCTCACAGGATGGATGGGCATGGGCCCCGCCGGACCCGCAGCTGCGACACAGAGCCTGTGATGGCAGGACCTCATCACGCTGAGGTCAGAGCACGAGGCCAGGCCTGAAACGCAGTGGACCAGACACGACCAGGGTCAGCCCACCTTTGTGGGGACCACTGCCTGCCCTGGGAGATGCCTGAGTGAGCAGGGACAGCGCTGCCCAACAGGGAGACCCCACAGTCCCTGGCACGTGCTGTCTTCCACTCCAGAAGTCGGCCCTGGGCCCAGCAGTCTGTTTAGGAGGATTGAATCCAGTTCCCTCTGGGGTCCAGGGAGGGGCCGGACCGTCCTCGGGCAACGTGGCAGGCCCTGAGGCCTCCTCCTCCCAGACTCCCCCATTGACCTGAGGCCCAGGGTCCGGGGCCTTCGCTGGCCTGCAAGGCCCTGTCCTCACCGTAAGCTCCTCTTGCCCCCTGTCCACCCCCAGCCCCCGGCTACACGCCCAGAAAATGCCCAGCTGTGGCCAGCAATGACAATTCCAAGCGGCTCAGAAATCTAATCACTGAACCACCTCGTTTCTAAACAGGACTTCTGTTTGCAAGTGTCCAGGACGGAATCTCACAGGTGTGGAGGGCTGACGGGCCTTGTGGGATACAGTTGGGCTGGGAGGGGCCCCCGTTTTGGAAAGTAGGGTCATTTGATTGGCCAACATTGCCACACGTCCAAACGTGGTCCATGAGAGGCAGACGCACGGAGGCAGGCACCCAGCCCCTCTTTGGACAGATGTCACGGTTTAAAAACTGTGGACGTTGGCCCAGATCTGCCAGGTGGCCCAGAAGCCCGTGTGGGGAACGTAAAATCCCTCGGGGAAACCTCTCCTGGGATGGCGGATGGCGGTGCAGAAGAGACGCAGCGGGGAGCAACGCCAGGGCTGAGCTCCCCCGTGAGGAACGTCCTTTCAGGCACAGGAAGCAGCCCGCATGCAGGAGCCCAGGGAGCCTCGCGGGAGCCGTCAGCATCAGAGGGAAGGGCACCTTCCACAACCGGCCCGTCAGTCTCTCCCAAGCACATGGCCAAGGCCTTTAAAAAAAAATGGAAACTCTGATCTCTGAGGGCGCTAGGAAGCCAGCAAGTATTGAGTAAACTCTCGGCAGTGCTACAGCTGCGGGCACAAGAGCGGTCCTTCCGCAGCGCGTGCTCAACAGACACCTGTTTAGTGGACGCATGAGCAGGACACGCCCCGGCCCACATCAGCATCACAGCCTCTGACCAAAAGGATTCCTGGGAGTGGCCCTTTGGGAGGCGAGGCCATGTCCCTGAGGTGTCTGGTTCCATGACCAAGAGAGAGTGAGGATGCTTTAGGGGGAGGCCGTGCTCCCTCTGCTGTTGTTGTTTTTTCTGGATGATCCGAATGCCGGCTGCTCCTGGCTGAGCCACAGGGGCCAGAGCGGGCAGGGGTCTGAGGGGAGCATCCCCTTGGAGGGCAGTGGGCACTGCTGACCCCGAGCTGCTGACCTGAGCCGGACACGTCCAACCTTCATAGGCAGGTGTCATGGCTGCTGTCCCCCAACCCCCCAACCCTGGGCACAGCCCATCCAGACCTCAGAGGAAGCCGGGAGGTCATTCCCACTGTTCACTGCATCCGCCCTGCTTGCCACTGTTTCTGGCACAGGAGAGGCATCAGTAGAGAGGCGGCCGCCTCTGACTCATCTCCCCGCCACACGTGGCTGCCGGGGCCACTCCATGCAGGGACACCCGGAGCCACACGTTTTCAGCACAGGCGACGGGGGATCTGAAGCTTAATTCTGCCCACCGGGTCCATCTTGGTGGTGGCTTGTGGAGGGTCAGCCGCAGCCCAGGGATGGACATGCAGACGGCATCTCTTGCCCCCCAGCACGCCAGCTCTCCTACCCTGGCACACCCGTCGTACTCAGAGGCAACAACATCAATTCTGCTGGGAAGCTGCGGATGGCTCAGGCATGAAACAACAGCCAGATGGGACAGCCCAGAGCGCCCACCCCACCCCCACTCAGCCCAGCTCCTCCTTTTCCATCCCACCCTGAGATGGAGGACGCCCCCCCACCCGCCTTCATGGCTACCCACATTCTCAGGCCACGATGCCGTTGAAAGTGGTGTCTCTGCCAGGACCTGCTCCCATGGACGCCCTCCTCCTTCCATTTCGGGGCCCTGCCTGGAATGTCCCTGCCTGAGAAGCCTCTCCCAGGGTCGGAATACCCCTTCCTGGCCAGGCCGCCTCGTCCAAGCCAATTCCCCGGGGAGGGCTGCCCCCTGGGTTCCCGCGCACTTCGCCCAGACCCTCAGAGGACCACGGGTCACCCGGCTCCAGTGTTATCCACCTTACATGGGCCCCCCGCCTGCCACCACGCCTAGTACCTTAGGATTTTCCAATAGAAACAGCGTCGACACCACCACCAGCAGCAAGAGTGCTTCCGAGAGCTTCTACACGCCAGGAGCCAAACAAGCACTTCCCACACCTTCTCCCTTGAATTTCCACCTTCAGAGGTGGGGGGCTGTGATTGCCCCATTTAACAGATGGGAAAACTGAGGCTAAATTAAGGAACTGGCCCAAGACAGCATCAGGCCAGGAGGCACAGGGGGAGCAGTGCTGGCGGGGGCGGTTCTGCTACAGAGGAGACGGACCACAGGGCCTTTTGAGAAGCTGATGGAAGGGACTCTCTCCTGAAAGAGGCCGGCACCAGCACACACAAGGTTACCCTACATCTAGGGGAACATGGAGACAGCTGAGGCCCATCCACGGACGCCCCTCCCCTGGAGAGGTCACTGATCTAGGGCTCCAGCCCCCTTTGATGGAAGGAGGGGATGAGATAAGGGGGGCTGAGACCTGGCAGCCCTGGAGCGAAAGGGGGGAAGAAGTGGGGGTGAGGCCGCTCTCAAGCCCCACCCCTCCTGCCGCACCCCCCACCCCTCCCCAGCTTCCCAGGAGTAAACTTCCTCTGGGACACTTCTCCGACTTCCTGTACCCAGAGGGTACACAGACCAGAAAGTACTGTTGGGGTGAGGGAAGGAGACGCGCTGAGGCTTCCCTGAGGGTGTGCCTCGGACCCTTGCCCCCAGGGGAGACCCTGGCCTGGTGCCCCCCGACTCCTGCTCCCCTGAAGAGGCCACTCACCTGGATGACGACCTTGACCTTGGCGGTGCCCACGATGGGCGTGCACACCAGGCCACCGGGGTGCTGGCCGTCGGCGCTGCGGTTCTGCTGGCCCATGGTGAAGAGCATGGGCACGGCCAGCAGGCCGGAGGCCAGCCAGATAGCACTGATGAACTTCTTGGTGCGGCTGCGGGACATGAGGGTCTTGGCCTTGAAGGGGTGGCAGATGGCCAGGTAGCGTTCCACACTCAGGCTGGCCACGTTGAGGGCTGTGGCATAGGTGCAGGCGTCGCGCAGGAAGTAGTAGCCGCGGCACACGGCATCGCCGAAGGCCCAGGGGTGGTGCACCCAGATGAAGTTGTACAGCTCCACGGGCATGGCCAGCAGGAGGATGAGCAGGTCAGACAGCGCCAGGCTGCCCAGGTGGTAGTGCACCGTGCTCTGCAGGTTCTGCAGGGACTTCTTGCGCGCCAGCGTGAACGCCGTCACAGAGTTGCCCACCGTGCCCACCACAAAGAGCGCCAGGTACACGATGGTCACCAGCACCTTGGAGTAAATGTCCGTGTTCACGTCCAGGTCGCTGCTGGGCGCCGCTGGGACGGGCTCTGACAGGTTGCCGGAGCTGTTGCCGAAGCCCGGGGCCAGGAGCACCGCCTCCAGCCCCGATGGCGGTAGCAAGAAGGGGTCGCCAGCCTGGGAGACCCGTGGGCCGGGCGCCGAGCTGTTGAGGTGCATGTCCCGCGCGCCGGGCGGGGTGGGCGCGTCTCAGGCAGGGACAGAGCAGAGGGAGCCCGAGGGGTGGGCGTGAAAGGCAGAGGGGGCGCCCCGTCCAGCCGGGAAGCGCCGCCCCCGGTCCGTGCCAGCCTAGAGCGCTCGGGGCTTGCACTCACCGGGGTCTGCGCGCTTTCCCGGCTTCCTCCGAATACCAGACTCCACGGTTCCTCGGGCCCCGGGGCGGCAGCGGCAGCGCCGGCTTCAGCTGAGAGCGCCTGGCTGGCTGGGGCTCGGGCTGCGCGGGGCGAGCCTGTGGTGCCGAGCGGAGCGCACGCCTGGCTGTCCGGAGCGCTCTCTCCTCGCTCGCGCTCTCCGCGCACCCCGCTCCGCGTACCTCCAGCCGCGCCAGCACCCTCCCGGGCTCCGCGCCTCCCCTGAGCCGGCGGCGACTGGCGCGCCCAGCCGTGGGGGGCGCTGGAGGGGAGAGGAGGCGGCTCCAGCCACTGTCTCCGCCCCGCAAGGGGGCAGGGCTGGCTGGTTGCCCCCGCGCCCTCGCAGGGCCCATCCGGGCTGGGGGGAGCGCCCCAGGGACCTGGGATTCCCGCGGGGTGCGCAGGGAGTGTCGGCTCTTTCCAGGCACCCTCCTCAGGCAGCTCGGCCTCCGGGCCCAGGTCTTCCCAGCTTCTTATGCCCCGCCTCCCCAAGGGAACTGCCCCCGGGTCGCCTGCAGCTCGCTAGGTGGGGGAGAGGAGGTGAGGGGGTGGGGGTTCCAAGGAGGAGGCTTCCTGCTGGGATGGCTGGGCCGCCGCTCCTTCCTGGGGTGTCCAGGGGGCGCCAGAAGCTGGGTGCCCAGGGGAGCTCTGGCACAGTTAAGTGGCGGGTGGGGGGGAGCTGAATGGGGGAGCAGAAAGCAGAGAACAAAGCAGCACTGGTCCCCCGAGCGGGCTGGGCTCCTGCGCCTGGCACCCTGTGGGTGGCCTTGTGCCACTGTGGGTGCAGGGGGTACGGTCCAGGACTGTCATCACCACCTAGACGTGGTCATCAGATGTCACGCTCAGGGCCCAGCCGTGGACCTGGCTGGCTGCACCTGGTGGGCTGGGGATCAGAAACTGCAGTGGGTGGAGGGGAGAGAGGTGCTGAGGAAAGGGGGCGAGGCCAGGGAGCCCTGCCCAGACCCCAGGCATGGCCAAGGGAGAAGTTCAGGTTCAGTACTTACTTTTCTGTTCCCAACTGGCTCTGGGCTTGCCTGCTCCTCTGAGCCCTGATGTTCTCACCACGGAGTCTTAGCGCATAAAATACGTGCTTAAAAATGTAGCCTTCACAGGAAACACAAACGTCCCTTTGCTGGAGGCCAGCACAGTGAGCTCTGAGGCGACAGAAGTGGTTTCAACCTGCTTCTCAATATTTGGGCAAGTGTTTTAGCTTCTCTGTGCCTCGATTTAGTCGTCTGTGAAATGGGCACACAGGTGAATGGATGATCCTGGGGGCCCAGCTGTTCTGGATGCCGTCAGCCCTGCAAACAGCCCTGCTCAGTGGACACCTGTGGAGTGAACGCTCTTGTGCGGATCGTGTGGGGACTTCGGAGGGTGAGAGCGACGTGCCCAGGGCAACAAAAGCTGCTTTCAATCCACCAAATTAGCCCAGGTTTGCTCTCTGGAAGACAGGCCACCAGTTCAGCGAGCAGGTCCTGGGATTGGGAGCTGAGTGTCCTTGTCACAGGAGTGATGTGTCAGACTGTGTCGGGCCCATGGAGGCTCATCCCTGCACCCAGGGGAACGCCAGGGTCTCACCACGGACGGTGCCATCCGTTGCCTCTCTCGGGAGCCGCCAAGCGGAAGGCAGCAGCCCGTGGCCGCTGGGACCTGTCCTTTGCCAGGCAGTAGCTGTCGCCGCTCAGGACGCCCGCAATGGAAGCGTGCTCTGGCTGGGCTGCTGAAGCTCGTGTTTGGTTTTCACACCCCTGACCTTTCCGCTAAGCTGACTTCTTTTCAAAGCTTTCTTTTCCAGCCAGCCTAGGAGCTTAAAAAGTCATAAAAGGCAACGTAGCACAAATATTATGACAAGGCCTTTGCTCGAAACCACACAGGGAATGTCACCTGGAAGGCTTTGCTGGACCGTGTGGGCGGCAGGCCCTTGTCTGGGGTCCCCGGCCACTCTGAACCCTTCTCCTGTGAACCGGGGAGCCCAGACGGCCCAGCAGCCGGAACCTTCGACTCCAAGCTGTTTTCCTTTTCTCCTGCGATTTCCCCAGGCACGAGAGCTTCTTGAACTGCTGAGACCCCTTAGAGAAATCTTCGGTGGGGTGCTCGGGGAGGGCGGGGCCAGTCCGCTGTGTCCTTCAGTGACCGGATCTCACCCTTGACCCCCTGAGCCCTGCACGGGAGAACCTGGGGCCCTGCTGCCCTGCCCCTGCCACTCCAAGCGCTGCGTGCCGGCAAGGGCTAAGATCCGTAAATGAGGGGTCTGTGTTTCTTGGAGAAGTAGGCATGTCACCTGAGGGGGCAGCAGGCACCTGAGTGGCTCTGGATTCCTGGGTTCCCAGCATGCTGCAGGCAGGGTGGGGTCCTGGCTGCCCTGGGCCCAGCAGTCTGTTTAGGAAGACCCCCCCCCCCCGCCATGGCGGGGGTCCCGGCTTGTTTGGTTTGCTAACTTCTCCCAGGCCCCTGTGAGGCTGCTGTGTACAGTGGGTGCTCAATGGACTTCTGCTGAACTAGCGTAAAGGGGAAGACAATGGACAGCGAGATGAGGGCTTTGCTTCCCCGGCTACAAGAACCTAGTCCTTGGAGTCCCAGTGTCAAGGGGCCCCTCCCCCTCAGAAGTGTGTCCTTAAGGCAATGTCCCTCTCTTTCCTCTGGTCCCCACTCCACCGCTGGGCGACTCTTGTTAACAAGAAGGCTTCTTCCTAAA
This sequence comes from Grampus griseus, assembly GCF_964374135.1. Classification (NCBI taxonomy): domain Eukaryota; kingdom Metazoa; phylum Chordata; class Mammalia; order Artiodactyla; family Delphinidae; genus Grampus; species Grampus griseus. The sequence continues at coordinate 87,597,985 of NC_139008.1, read as the reverse complement.
TTAAAAAGAAACAAGTTCGCAGCAATACCTGTATCCGTTATCTGTTTACCTCCTGCTGCATCACAGAGGACCGCAAGCTCAGTGACTTAGTGGCGAGCACACGTTTTATTGTCGTGAATATTATTGCTAGATTTCCCATGAGGCTACAGGTGGGTGGGGAGTAGTGTGCGTTTATTCAGAGACACTAAGGATTTGTAATATGTGTAATTTGTAGAGTTTAGCTGTTGATTTCCCACCCACGGCATGGGATTGCACATGTCAGAATGCACAGCTTTCCAAGGAGGGTTTTAAAAATAGAGCAACACGTGTGTAAGTGTTAGCGGGCGGTGGGGGGCGGGGCGTGGACATCCTTCCAGCCTCGGTTCTCACGTCCTCGTCCCTCTGGCTCCCTGCTCGCGCCTTGGCCCTTGGCCAGCTTTCTGGAAAAGCGAGCTGCGCTAGCAAGGAAGAGCAAGAAGAGGGGGAGGGTGTGGCTGCGGGGAGCGCGTCCTGCTGCCTGGGTGTCCGGCTGCCTAGGAGGTGGCTGGGAGTCCTGGGTCCACCTGCCCTGACCTTGGTAAATAAACTGACCAAGCCTCAGTGGACCTCAAGTCACTAGGTTGCTACGAGCACCATGTGATGGGTGCACAGCTCCACACCACGTGGAGGTCACTGCTCTATAAACTCTGGCTTTATCGCCGGTGGGCTCACCCTGTCCGGAGCTGGAGAGGCTGGACGGGGAAGAGGAGGGGCTCAGCTCCTGGGACCCCCCCAGCGAGTGTGGGCGTGGGTGTTCATTCCCGTGAGTGGCAGTGAGACCCTGTACCTCAGACTGGGACTTGAACCCCCATGTGGGGACTCGAACCCGGCCAAAACCCACGGTCTTTTTTTTTTTTTTACATCTTTATTGGAGTATAATTGCTTTACAATGGTGTGTTAGTTTCTGCTTTATAACAAAGTGAATCAGTTATGCATACACATATGTCCCCATATCTCTTCCCTCTTGCGTCTCCCTCCCTCCCACCCTGCCTATCCCCCATGGTCTTTTTTTTTTTTTTTTTTTTTTTTTGTGGTACGCGGTCCTCTCACTGCTGTGGCCTCTCCCGTTGCGGAGCACAGGCTCCGGACGCGCAGGCTCAGCGGCCATGGCTCACGGGCCCAGCCGCTCCGCGGCATGTGGGATCCTCCCGGACCGGGGCACGAACCCGCGTCCCCTGCATCGGCAGGCGGACTCTCAACCACTGCGCCACCAGGGAAGCCCCTCCCTGGTCTTCCAACTGAGATCACACACCTGGTTTCAAGACTTAGTGAAGCTCAGGTTCTTGATGTCTCATTGCAGAAAGAATTCAGTGAGAGACACAGGGATAGGTAAGAAGCAGATTTATTTAGAGAGAAACACTCCACAGAGAGAGTGTGGGCCATCTCAGAAGGGGAGAAAATCACCAGGGTCTGGGGCTGTCAGTTTTTATAGGGCTGGGTAATTTCATAGGCTAATGAGTGGGAAGAATATTCCAGCTAATTGGGGAAGGGGCGGGGGATTTCCGGGAATGGGGCCGCCACCTACTTCTTGACCCTTACGGTCAGCCTCGGAACTGTCGAGATGCCTGCAGGTGTGTCATTTAGCTGACTTGTTACAAAGAACGCCTGCTGAGGCTTGAGGTCTAGTGGAGGTGGACTCCTCCGTCATCTTGGACCTATTTGGTTCCAATTAGCTTACGTCGTGTCCTCGGGCTATGCCATTCTTTTAAAGGTTGTGCCCTGCCCCCTTCCCTCTTTTTCCACAGGGTGGAGGATGCATGAGGAAGCCTGTGTTCCAGGCTGCAGGTCAGGGCTGGTCCCTCTGGGGCGCCACCCTCTGGAGCAGGCAGGGAGATGGCCCGGGGGGGGGGGCGGGGCAGAAGTCAGGCCATGGGGACCTCACTGTCCCAATTGTCGTTTCACCCTCCCGCCAAAGCACGGCCCCTTCTCCTAAGTAACCTAAAGCATCTCGCGGTGCACCTTTCCGGGTTTATGGAGCAGAAGCGCTTGTAAGAGCGCCGGCCACTGGTACTCCGGCAGAGAAGGGCTCGGTGGGGCCTGGCAACCGTGGACTCCACCTGGGGCATGGAAGGCTTCAGCAGAGAGACGTGTCGGGAAAGATGATGTTTTGGAGGAAACAGGGTATGTTAGATCATCTTCTAAGGAAAAAGAGAAAATCCGATCTCCAAAACATGGTTTGATGCAGCCCAGTTTCCTAAAGATTGCTGTCGGGAAGGCTTTGCCGTGGCATTCATTTCAGGCTGATCAACACAAAAGATGCTTTTGAGAATTTTCTTTGAAGTTGAATTTTCTTTGAAGTCCCCTGACTTCCGGGGACCAGGTTTGAAACTGATGGAATAATCCCGCCCACGTGAGGCCACCACCTTCCCCCCTCATTCCCCTCCCCCTCCACACCTAGGTCAGGCTGCAAGGAGGGTCCCTAATTACTGGCCCAGGAAAGGCATCTTCTTTTAGAGATTTGCTCTTGGGCAAAAGACGACAGCACATCCAATGCAGAAGGACCAACAATTCCATCTGTTCAATTTGCAAAGAAAAGCAGTATTTTGTCAGCTCTCACCAGGGGAAGCTGAGAGTTTATGCCTCTTATAAATTTACCAATTTCTGGTTAAATTTCCCAGAGGTGCTCGTGAACACACTTGAGACTCGAGCTGAAAGAGTCACATTCAGCTAATGCGAGTCTCCTGGCAGCTGCTGGGACCCCGCCGCACGCCCCGGTGCCCCTGGCTTTCCTCCGGGGGCTTTGCCAGGCGGTGTCTCTGGTTGAGGCGGGAGGGGCAGCTGTGTGCCAGCATCCCTCTCCTCTGCCTTTGACGTTCGCTTCTCCTGGAGGGGGGATGGCATTTGCATAAACACGACTCTGGTGCTTCCAGCTCATCCTCCAGAGATCCGAAGCCTGTGCCCTTTGTCTGCAATCAGGAGTTCTAGTTGCCTAGAAATATTTAAATGGAAAAACATGTTTCCCATTTCCTAATGACTTCATATAAGTTCCGAAATAAAACCTGAGCCTAATAAATAAATAATAATAATAAATAATAAATAAATAAATAATAAAATATTTATAAATATTTATAATAATAATAAATAATAATAAATTTATAATAATAAATGTGTATAAATAAATAAAATAATAAATAAATAAATAAAAATAAATAATTCCGAAATAAAACCTGAGCCATGCACCCTTAGTCATTCCTGCCGTGGAGCTTCGATGGCCCATTCAAGGGCCGCCCTTGGAAACAAGTATGTGCTATAAGGGCTGAGACCAGGTGACCCGCTGGCCGGGGGCGGCCCCTGCTCCACGACGGGAGCCCTGGAGGGAGGAGGGGATCCCGCAGAGGTGCCTGTAGCAGGCCGCCACTCCGGGGTGCAGTCCCCATGGCAAGTTTGGGACTCTCGTGAGGGATGATGAGGCGGGGCGGGGCCAAGCATCCCGTCTCCCCTTCACCCTGCAGGCAGGTGTGTCATGGGAATAAGTTCTGGCCAGCAGGTGTGCGGAGACGGGGCGCCCCTCCTGTCAGGCCTGGGTCCTCCTCTGGCTTCCACTGCCTGGCCCAGTGCTCACGGTGGCGGGACCGCAAGACAGAAGCTACGGGAGAGATGCCAGCACCACTGACTGGTGCTGGACCCCCGCCTCCCTGGGAACCCAGCCTCCGTCACACCATTTCTGGAGTGAAGTGGAGCCTGCAGCCCCCGAGGACGTGGCTTGAGGCCCTGGAGCGGCGCCGGCTGTTCCTGCAGGCATTTTGGAACAATGAACCCTTTGTGCCCTCCAGCTGGTTAGACTTGGCCACTTGCCCCCAAAGTGACCTGAGAGGGTCATCTGTGAACTCACCAGATGCCTCCATCATTTATTCACCTAGGGGACGAGGAGGCCTGGAGGGCCCGGTCTCCTCTCAGGGGTATCTGACCCAGCAGCAGAGGCTGGGCAGGGGCAGCTGTGGTGAGGGCTCCCTGAAGGGACCGCACCCCGTGGCCCCCGGCGGCCGCTGTCCTGTCTCGGCTCTCGGGTCAGGAGTGCAGTGGGCTGGCCCAGGCGTCACCTGCTGGGCCCCTGACGGGGGCTCTGGAGAGAATCGCTTTGGCTCACCCCGGTCCTTGGGGCTATCAGATGGCGGTCCCGTCCTGCTGGCTCTCAGCGGGGCTCCCTGCCCCTGAGGCCTCCACGCTGAGCCAGCGCAGCACTTTGCAAACCTCTCGTGCTTCAATCCCTCGGCGTCCGGACAAGTTCTCAGCTCTCAGGGACCCAGGACGGGACAGGCCCACCCGTAATCCACGATGAGCTCTCCACCATAACCACATGTGCAGAGGCCCCTTTGCCAGGTCTCATTACAAACTCGCAGTTTGGGGACCAGGCCCAGAACTTTAGAATCTCGGCTGAGACCTTCAAAGTTCTGCCCCTGGAGGGGCCCCAAGCCCAGAGCACCAGCCGGAAGCGTCTCGGGTTTTCACTCCCCGGGGCAGATTTCATCCCGTGACCCACTGGTGCCGTGGCCCTTGAGACAGGATACACTCTGAGCTGTAAAGACTCTCCAGGCTCCCTGTGGGATCGGGGCGCCCCGCTTGCACGGGGTCTGCTTCTGGGCCTGGAGCTTAGACAGCAGCCCTTAAGAGATTGCCAGGCTACCTTGCCCAGGGCACGCGAGGGGCACCCTGGACATCGGGGTGACAATAGGACGCTGAGGGTGATGCTGTTCTGTTGAAATGAATCAAAACCTCTGAAGAGCTGGAAGACTTGAAGGGCCCCTGGGCTGCGATAGACCGAAGTGCAGACACCCCCCAGATATACCCGCCAGCGGAGGGGTGTGGTGGGCAGAGCTGGCCAGCACCCGGCCCAGGGCGCTCAGAGGGGCTTCCTCTGGACCTGCGGATCGTGGGTGGCTGAGGAGTCCCTCTTTGGGCCCCGTCAGGGTCCAGGGCTGCTGTAACCGAGAACCACCGGCTGGGGGACTGCAACCTCTCGGTGGGTGAACGCAGGGTGTGCGTGAACCCCCCTTCTCCAGGGGCAGGAGAGATACACCGTCACTCTGCCCGTGGGCATCCCTGTGGGCACTCGGAGCACGACCCAGCCAGCGAGGGCAAGGGCGGACCTTCTCTGGGGCCCAGTCCTGGGAGAGCCCTTTCCTGGGGCAGAGCTGAAGGCTCTGCAGACACACAGTCTGTCCCCCGTGTGTGTAATTCTGGGGGAGCGCGATGCCCGCGCACGAAGGGCTGCCTGTTCTCCCCTCGGAAATCTCTTTCAGCGGGGCAGTACCGCTCTGCAAGCTGGTTTTTAAAAATATCATGGGGGGAGAAAAGAGCATTAACATGTTGGAGGGAAATGTGTTCTAGTGTAAATGAGCAATTAAAATATAATCAGATTATGCATGCAGAACCACGCAACCTGCTGAAATCACACCCTCTGTCGGGTCCCTAAATACACGCGTGCTCGCTTGTGCACATACACTGCCTCGTGGCCGTCATCGGAGCTGGGATCTGCTGCCGGCATTGTTCTTGACATGCACCGTCTCCTTGAATCTGCTCCCTCCCTCCCCTCCCCCTCCACACACACACACACAGAGCCGTAGATCGCATATTAAACACACACCCATATATCATGGTTTTGATGGCTAAGAGAGATGACATGTCATTCTATTTTTCTTTTAAAAAGGGCCGAGGCTGCTGGAAGCCGCCAAGTGAATAATCTCGCAGTCGACAACCATCACAGCCCTTGAATCTCAGAGTCTGGTTTCTATAATCTTTTCTTCAAATGCCGTTTTGGTTGAACAGGCTCGTCCTCTGGACGGGAAACCTGTTGCCCCTTTGTTAGTCTCCTCAACAGGCCAAACGGCGCTGCTTTGCTGGTGACAGCTGGCGCTGGCTCAGGAGGGGACATCTGTTGGTTTTGCTTGTCCAGACCCACAGCGCCCCCGCCCCAGGCCAGCCCCCCTGCTGGGTCCCAGGGGTCTCTGTTCCTGAGAGTCCACCCTGCATGGCCTTATGTGAGGGCCGGTCCTCTCCTCCCCACACCTGGTAATCAGAGTCCCCATTGCCACTGCCCCAGGGACACTAGGTGGATGCCCAGAGTCCTTCCTGCCTGTTGGGAAGGGGAGGCCCCTGTCACTGGTTGCTAGGCTGCTTCCAGCAGAGCTGGGGACGGAAAGAGGCCCAGAGCCCTGATGACGTTGCTCTAACCCTTGATCCTGCCATACCTGAAGCTCGCCCTGCCCACCCCGCTTTTTCTCAAGCTGGTTTGACTTGCGTTTCCATCTCCTGCACTCAAGCATCATGACTGTGGGTGCTTGAGCAGAAATGGACGCGCCGAGCCCTCCACGGGCCCTTCAGACATCGCTGGCTGTTCCAGGTCCTCGTGACTGCCGAATCGTTCAGGTGTGAGGATGGAGAAATGGCAGCAAGGCGTGGAGCGAAGCCCAAGCCCTCATGTTTCCGTAATCAGTTGGAGAATGATGACGGTGCCACGCATGAATAGATTCCCGTCCTCTCTGGAAATTTCAAGGCTGGGTAATGAAGACGTTAGTTCCTGGGATGCTTCGGTCTGATGGGAGCGGAGTGAAGATGATTTGCTCCTTCCCGTGACAGCTAATGAGTAGCTTTGTGACAGCATGTCGCTGTCTCAGGCTGATTTGCCTACACAGCCAGCTACTTAAGAAAAACAAGGTTTTGAGAAAACATAGTTCTAGGGCCCTCGGATACTTCTTTCAAAATACTTCAGAAGCTCCACCTGGCACCTTCCTAGTCTGAACCTTCCCGAGCAGCTGGAGGCCGCGTCCTTCCCGCCTTGTCAGCCGTGGGCTCCCGGCTTTGTCATCCAGGTTTAGGGGGACCGGGAGGGGGCCGTCGGCTTCTCTGCAGATCTCCTTTGCCTTTTTAAAAACAATTTATTTTATTTATTTATTTATATTTGGCTGCGTTGGGTCTTCGTTGCTGCACACGGGCTTTCTCTAGTTGCAGCAGGCGGAGGCTACTCTTGCCCAGTGACCATGGCTCATGGTCCCAGCCGCTCTGCAGCACGCGGGATTCTCCCGGACCGGGGCACAAACCCGCGCCCCCTGCATCGGCAGGTGGACTCCCAACCACTGCGCCACCAGGGAAGCCCAGAGGCTATTCTTCATTGCGGTGGCTTCTCTCATTGTGGAGCACGGGCTCTAGGAGCGCGGGCTTCAGTAGTTGTGGTGTGTAGGCTCAGTAGTTGTGGCGCACGGGCTTAGTTGCTCTGCGGCATGTGGGATCTTCCCGGACCAGGGCTTTAACCCGTGTCCCCTGCATTGCCAGGAGGATTCTCAACCACTGCGCCATCAGGGAAGTCCCTCCTTTGCCTTTAAAATAAGAGCCGTGGGAGGGCTTCCCTGGTGGCGCAGTGGTTGAGAGTCCGCCTGCCGATGCAGGGGACATGGTTTCATGCCCCGGTCCGGGAAGATCCCACATGCCGCGGAGCGGCTGGGCCCGTGAGCCATGGCCGCTGGGCCTGCGCGTCCGGAGCCTGTGCTCCGCAACGGGAGAGGCCACAACAGTGAGAGGCCCGCGTACCGATGAAGAAAAAAAAAAAAAAGGTGGCCGGAAAGAGAAGGCCCAGCTGCTGCATTGACTGGTCCCACCACTGCAGCTTGGAGGAGGGAGGGGGAAGAGGGGGAAGGGCACGGGGGGCGGGGCTTTCCCGAGGAAGAAGCCTGGAGCAGCCCTCCTTGCAAGGAGTCCTCCTCCCCCTGCTAAGCTGCCAGGACTGCTCAGGAAGCTTGAGCTCTGTTACTTCCGTAGAACACAGCAGCTTATCCACAAATTCGTTGTAAAGCCTTCAGTTTAAGCCATCGCACCTGGGGTTTCCCGGGACGAGAACCCCAGCTTCCTCCACGGTCATTGTCTGCATCTTGCGCCTCTGTCTCTGGGCATATTGGAAACCAGTGCATTTCCTTCCCAAGGAGAAGGCAAGCAGGCAGTTCACCCTCCAGAGAAAAGCCGGGCGTCGGCGTGTGGATGGGACTTTCCCGGTGGCCTTGGTGAAGCTCCAGCTGGAGGCGAGCGATGCGTAAGGCCCATGAGGGGTCTGGCAGCTTCCCAAGTTCACTCCTCCTTAAGACAAAGCGAGACTTCCTGCCCTGCCACGCAGACAGAGAGTAGAAAGGGCTGAGTGCAAAGTGGCCCCCGTGGACCATCCCTGGGGAGCCAGGCCGGGGAGGCCCCCACCCCATCCCCCCACCCCCCACCCACCTGCACGGCACCCCCGTTCCCACCTCTCCCCCAGCCCCCATGCCCCCTTCCCCTCCCTCCTCCCTTTCCTCCTCACCCCTCAGCAGCTCATCCCTCCTCCAGCCATCCCGTCCTTGCTAAGACAGGAGGGTGGTCACCCGAAACCTGACCTCGTGCTCCGTGCTCTGACCACCTGCTAGCCCTGTCCTGGCCGGTGATGCAGGGCTGCAGGCGGCTTACGCATGCTGCCCTCAGAGCTTTCCTGGTGAAGGTGGGAGATAAAGACTCGAGGAAATTGCCGTTCTTGTGGTGCTTGTCGTGAAGACACGGTCATTAGGTGCAAACCAGACCCGTGAAGGGGTCTTTGGGGTGAGAAACGGAGGCCGTGGGACGAATTAGGCTCCTAATCAGGGGCTCCAGGCGTGGTGATGGCCTGGGTAGCCGTGATTAATCGTGGAGGGCTCGGCACTGCTCTCGGGCAAGTGAGTGACTCCCGGGGGTGCTGACAGTACGGCCCCCGGGATTGCCTGCGTGCTCGGGGACTGTGTGGGTGGGGCCGGGGGGTGGCCTGAACTTGACGATGAGCCCCCGCTGCCTGCGGTGCTCCTTAAACACTGGGGGCAAAGACCCTCCCCACCGATTCTAAACCAGCACGTGTGCGGGCAGTGGGTTCTGCCTTTAAAAGCAGGTTCCCACAAGGTTCTGGTGGAGGTGGTGGGGCCCCGAAGCCCGAGAAAGGCCGGCACAGTGGACGGATGTCCTGGGGATACCTGAGTTCTCAGGACAGGCAGCGAGTCCTGGCGCATGTGTGTGTGACGATTTATGTTCTGTGTCAACCCGACGGGCCACGGGGCACCCACGTGGTGTGACTGGGACTCACAGCATCAGCTCCCCTGGTCCTCAGGCCTTCGGACTCAGACTGAACTTGCCCACCGGCTCTGGGCCTCCAGCCTGCAGACGGCAGACGTGGGACTTCTCGGCCGCTGTGGCTGGGAGCCAGCTCCTCGGAATGCCTTCGTATCTGTGTGTTTATACGCACCTCCGGGCTCTGTTTCTCGGGAGAACGCGGGCGGATCGCTCTCCCTGCCTCAGTGTCCCTGCCTGAGCAGCAAGGGTGATGATTATTGTAATTATTTTAAAAACACTTTTACTGCATTTACCATAATCTGGGAACTCGAGTCCTCGTGGGCCCCAGTGAAATTGATACCGTGGTCTCATCCCCGTTTCGGAAGTGGGGAAACCGAGGCACAGAAAGGTCAAGTCAAACTCCCAGGACCAACAGAACTGAACCCACAGATCCGCCCAGGCCTGTTAAATTCATGCTGCGCTGCCAGCCCCGCCTCACAGGCGTGGAGGTGGGGTGAGGTGTGGACGCGTCACGTGCAGCTACTCAGTTAAGTAGGAAATTGTTGAGTTCATCGTCACCACTCTCTGCCGGCCTCGTCGTGACCCAGAGTCAAGCCTCCCCCGGGAGCCTCCACGAGAGCCAGGGGGACATTGGAGGCCTCGCCTCTTCCCTGCAGGGCCAGGGTGGAGGCCGGGCTCCTCCCGCGGCACCTTCCTCGAGCCTGTGGCCCAACCCAACATGACTTGGAATAAATGATCACGTTCTGAATTAAACACCACAGAATGTAATTACCGTGGCAGCCAGCTGAGAATAAAATGGATTATACATATAACAGTCATCAAACAGCTATTGCATGTGCCTGACTAACGTGCTGACGATTAAATAAATCTAAGTGCAAACTGTCATTCAGAGCAGTTGCTCTCCAGCTCGTCTCGGTGCCCCCGGGAGCTGGCATGGGGAGGAAGGGCCTCAAAGTGCCCCCAGCACCACTGGTCCTTCAGGGACCACCGACCCCCGGCCTCAGTCCACAAGGGACACAGAGGGTCCTGCACCGACTGGGATGACGGCAGTCGAGCGCGCTGTGTCCAGGAGGGTCCTCGGGGCTCTGCACAGGATTGAGCCATCCTCACCTCGCCTTATGAAGGGGGTCCCCGTACGGGTCCCACCTGCAGCTGAGAACACTGAGGCGGGGTTCGCCATAACTCTCCCAAGGTCAATCCACTTGTACGTGCCAGAGGCCGGGTTCAAACCCAACTCCAGGGCCAGGTTTGGAACGCACTTCATGGGACAGCACTTTAGAAGTGAGCGAGTGTCTGTGTGTACGTGGTCACGCTTGCACACGCCCGCATGTGTGCCCACACACTGTCATTCGATGGGGTGAGGCCCTAGATTTCAGCAGATGCCCCAGAGTCCTGCAAACTCATGTGGCATCCCACCAGCCCCCTGAGGGGGGTCCTCCCCAAATTGGGGTGGGGAACTGTGGGAAGGATGGGCTGGGACCTGGATCTCAGAAGACCCCACTGTACCCCCAGGGGAGGTGTCCTGTGAAAGGTCCCCTTGCCTGAGGGCTCCGGCAACATGGCCACAACCTGTGAGGACGTGGCCCCCCAGGCGCCCCCAGGCCTAACCCGGCTGCTCAGGTGGAGGAATCTCTGGGGGAGGGGGAGGGGGAGGGGAGGGTCCTGCTCCAGCCACTGGATCCGGGTATTTCTGGTTCCCCTGGGGCTCCACCCCAGGACGAAGCCACATCCCAACCTGCAGTTTGCTCACTTGTATCTGGGCTAATTTCTGGGTCAATTCACACCTGTGCCTTGTAGGTTCAATTGTTGTAGCGATGACTCCCCCACGGCTCCCTGGGGAAGGGCGTTGGGTAACCTCTGCCTTTTCAATGGGTCTTGCTCCGTCCTCTGGTGGCATTTCAGGAACTGCCATCTGATGTTTGTACCATATCCCTCCTGGGGAGCCGCCACATCTACCTCCTGCATGGGCGGGACTCAGGCCAGCTGGCCGGCCGGTGGGGGTGTGCGGTGCCGCCGCCCCATTGGGAGAGCCACCGATGCCGGCCCGTTCCCCTGCAGCTGCTTCTCCAGAGTCCTGGCCATCGGGCAGCGATAGCCACCGCCTCCTGGGCCCCACTCATTGTCCCACAAACACTACTGAGCACCGGCTGTGCGCAGGCACTGCTGCAGGGGAGCAAACGAGATCCCCGCCTTCAGGGCACTCGCATCCCGGCAACAGACGGCACAGCTACTGATGACACCATGGTGGGAAGGTGTCGGGCACCTTGGAAACAGTTATGGTCGGGGAGCAGGGGTGCCAGAGTGGGGTGTGGGCTGCCATTTCCCCGAGGCCATCAGGTTGGGCCTCATGGCGAAGGAGACGTTTGATCCAAGACTGAGGGGGAGCCGTGGGGATGTCTGGGAAGGTGGAGCTGCCCGTGCAAAGGTACTGGGGCAGCAATGGGCCTGGTGCGTGTGTGGAGCTGCAAGGAGCCTGTCGGACAAGGATGAGGAGTCGGGTGTGGCCGGAGGGCGGGGCCTGGACCTCTGGAGGGAGCGTGTGACCTGTCTTTGTCGTAAAAGCATCCTCTGGCTACTGGTTTTCGCTGCAGATGGAGGCGCTGGAGATGTGGATCCTCCTTCCACCCTGAAAATCCGCCGGTGCCTCCTGCCGGCCCCGGCTCGCAGGAGGAGGTGGGCCTGGAAAGCCTCCCAGCTGGGCATCTGCCTCGGGCAGTGTCTCCCCTTCAGAGGGGTCTCCGCGGAGCCTCTGCCGCTCCGAGGGCCTGGCTTCCGGTCTGCCTGTGCCCCTCCCCCCAACCCCCAGGCTGCATCTCCCCCCCCCGCCCATCCCCCAGGCTGCATCTCCCCCTTCATCTCTGCTCCCCAGCCCACCAGCCTGACACGTGAAGCTTAATTACCACGGGGACTCGAGTGACAGCCCAGAGCTCCCTGGGAGCGTTTGATGCTCTGATGCTGTAATATCTGATTCCGATTCTTGGGGGTTTCCCTGCCTTTCATTTCAAATTCTGCTTGTTTGTGTCACTGAAACATTGATGCGCGCTGTCAGCAAGGAGGGGCTGTTTTGTATATGCTCTTTGAAACATCCCAACCTGCCCACTATGCCGTTCACCTCAAATGGGTGAATTACACGCATGTCATTTATAGTTCACTAAAGCTGTTTTTCCTTAAATGTCATTTTTAATAAGTTCCCACCCAGCTCAGCAGATGCACACACCACAGACACACCCCTTCCAGGGCAAAGACAGGAGTAAAGGATGCAGGAGCATGGGCTCTGCCAGGGGCCCGGGGTCCCGCCCCCGAGGGGGTGCACTCCAGGCCCGGCTGGCGGGGCTCTCGCGGGCCTGGGGCGGGGCAGGTACGTGGGGCAGATGCTCAGTTAATGGTCGGGTGTCGTCTGTAAGGCCGCGAGCCTGTTTGTTCCTTGCTTAAACCCAGGTCCTGCCCAGTTCCCAGCAAATAGAGGGCCAGGATTTGAGGAAGGATTGGTGTCCAGCTCACATCTCAGAAATGTCTCCCAGGGGAGTGGAAGGGAGAGACCCCCATTTTGTTTTGTCCTGCATCTGCGGGGCAGGGGACGCTGGCTGGGGAAGGGACTGGGGTCCGTGTGGGCAGGTGGGCCCGTGGGCCTGGATTCCTGTGCCTAGGATGCGTCTGTGCCGCCCCCGGTGCCTGCGGCCACAACTGCGGATCCTCTGGGCTCCCTGTGAGGTGCGGGGCTGGGGGCCGGCTCGGAGCTCACAGCCAGAGCTGGTGCTGGGGGACTCCCACCCAGATCCAATTAAGCAGCCCATTCCGTCCACACCCCTGGACTCCGGGGACTTCACAGACCCTCCCAGAGTGGGAGGCAGAGGTGCCTGACGCGCCCTGTGCGATGAGGCCCCAGACGGAGGAGCCACCTTCTGATAGCAGCCACGAGCCAGATCCCTTCTCTTGTGCTTCTTCCAAGAAGCGTCGCTGAGAACCGCCATCGCTATCCTCTGGCCCTCAGGAGAGGAAGCAGACAGGGTCGCGGCCCAGCCTGGTCATGGCTCTGCCTCATTTGGACATTTAGGGAAAGAGTAACCCAGTGCCGTCTCTCACCTGCGTGCGTACACGTGTTCACGCACATGTGTGCTGACCGCAGCGCTGGCCACCCTGACCGAATCCCAGCACGCCATGACAGTGGCGGGAAGTGGGACACTGGCTGAGGACCCAGCCCCCCCCACGAACCTGGGTGCTGGGCCCTGAAGGGAGGAGACTCTTGGGTCACAGCTGCGGAGGGGTCATTTCGAGGGGTGCGGGGACACCCACCGGGGGAACCCAGCCAAGCGAGTGCTCACCCCGGGCAGCCCACGGCGAAACAAACTCACGAAAGCCCACTTGGAGGATTTGCAAAACTGCTGAACTTTGCAGATTTGTAGAAATAAAACACACGGGGCAGGAATATATGCTTTAAATATTAAAATATATTTACATACCCACAGTTTTAACTGAGATCACCCACAATAGACATTCCACGCAAGTCCCGACGCCCTCCGGGTAGAATTCACAAGTGCTTAGCACACCGTCAGGTAAAAAACAAATTCTATAAATAGGTGTTTATGCAAAATACGCATCCATAAATACATCCTTATGCAAGTCGCTCCCGTCCTGCTGCAGCGCTGTGGCCCCAAGGACAGGAGGTGACGGCAGGTTCAGAACACACGCAGGAGAGGGGTCCACGTGGATGTGCCCCGGGGATGGCAGCCCGCCGGCTGCTCTGCATCAGGAGAAACACAGGAAGTCAGGGCCAGGCCGCGCACGGGATGGTGTGGACCCGCGCAGAAGCACCGCCAGCTCCGGCTCACCCACGGGGGTGGGTGCTTTGTCCCTTCCACGGAGCAGCTCCAACAGCGCCAGCATCACCGGCCTTAACGTCTCCAGAGAGAAGAGAGCTTGTAAACCGCCGGGCAGCCACCAGCTCCACATCCGTCATTCAAAGGAGAGATCAAGGGATGCCAGAAGTGTCTCCCCGAAGTCCACAGGTGGTTTCGCACTTTTCGTAACTACTGACGGAGTTACGTAGGTATCGCACACGTTGCTCTGGAAGCACAGCTGTCCGTGTTTCCGAGGGACCCTGAGGCCCCAGGGGATGCTATTTGGCTAAGTCCGTGGGAGAGGGCCAGAGTGTGAGCGGACCAGAGGGAGGCAGCCCCGCATCCGGCCGGGAAGTGGGCCGCTCCGTCCGAGCCAAGAGCCGGTCACCCCACTCTCTCTGGCGAGGTCTGAGGGGCTGGGGCAGGGGCGTCCGTTTGGACGTCTTGCGTTCGTTCTCCTCGGTGCCTTTGAGGCTCAGTCCCCCCAGACCCAGTGGCAGAGTTTTGCAGGGTCCTCAGTGCCGGGGATCAATCAGGGAGGGGTCACCCCTTCCGGGGAGAAACTAGATAGTGTTCCTAGGAGGTGTCGCGGCAGGCCCGTGCCCCCGGGCAGGCGGGTGGGCTGTCAGATGTCGCTCTGGATCTGGAGGGCTGAGGGGGCTTCCTGAAGGTCTGTGGGGTTGTCGGAGGCTGAGGACTGGCTGGGCAGAGAAGCCTCCAGGCCGTCCGAAGATCCCGACAGGGGCTTGTACAGGAAGCAGGCAGTGGTGAAGAAGACGAAGCCCAGGACCTGGGGAGAAGGGAGCCGCTGGGCTTCTCCTGGGCCACCCGCCCAGCCCCGGCCTTCTCACGAGGTCCCGGGGCACCAACCCTGCTCTGGCCAGAGGGTCCACCCGTTCTGCATAGCCAGTCCCTAGCCTGGACCCCAATATTGTTAGGGGGGAATGAAGAGTATGATTTGACTTAATACAGAAGCACTGGATGAAGTGGAGGTGCTTGTCGTGGGCTGAACAGGGTCCCCGCAAAAGATGTGTCCAAGTCCCGACCCCCGGAACCTGTGAATGGGACCTTGATTTGGAAATAGGGTCTTTGTAGATGTAATTAAGTGAGGGATCTTGAGATCACTCTGGGTTAGGGTGGACTCCAGATCCAGTGACGGGTGTCCAAACAGAGAAAGGGGAGGAAGGTTTAACACAGTGACACACCGGGAGCAGCCCCGTGATGACAGAGGCAGAGACAGGGTGAGGAGTGTACAAGCCCAGGAGCCCCAAGGATGGAGGAGCCGCCAGGAGCCGGGAGGGGCACGGGACAGAGTCCCCTCAGAGCCCCCGGGGGGACAGGCACTGCAGACACCTTGATTTTGGACGTCTGGCTTCAAGAACGAGAAAAAAGGAATTTGTTTGAGCCACCCGGTGTGGGGTCTTTCGTCACGGCCACCCCAGAACCTAAGTCAGAGGCAGCCAGCTTCGGCGGTCACTCCACCACAGCCACCACCTTGAGCTCCCTGGGAATCACGCGCAGCCTGGAAGATGACAGTGTGGGCGCGTGTGCTAGCCTCTGTACACGGGTGTGTGCGTTCAGCGTGTGAACCCTGGGTTTCCTGGAGCACCGCCCAGGCAGATGGGCCTGAAGCCACAGGAACGAGAGGCTGCTTCCACTCTGTGGCCCCGTGAGCGAGCGGGATAGCACTTCGGGGGTGCACCCGGCTGCCCCCACCCCCGCTAAAATTAGCACTGACTCTGGGAGCCAATCCTACCCCTGTGCCGAGGCCGCGGGGGGACTATCTGGGCAGACAGCCGTCCCGGGGTCCAGCCTGCTGCTCTGGCCGAGGGACCCTACAACACAGGGAAAAAGAAGAGCAAGGGCCGGCTCCCTGCGCGGGGCGCGTCTATTTGAACTGACCCGTTTGTCCAGAGCCGCGCAAATCCCTTCTCACACTTGGCTATTTTTAAGCTAATCTTCGGGGAGATAAACCCAAGGGTGGCTGAGAATCCTCTGTCTCTGAGGCCCCTCCCGAAAAGGCTCTGCCAGTGGGACGTTCCCGAGTCCACCCTCCACCCAAAGAAATCCAAGACATTCTTATATACCAGCCCTAGGATTTCATTTTCTTTGGGAGGTTGTGTGCCTTTTCCTCCAACGGGGGAAACTCAAAATATAAATACTGTGCTTCACCCCATGTAGCACACGCCAAGAGACACAGCAGGAAGTTTCCATTAACAGCTTGACAGCAGAGGGTCAGGCTAAGAAGCAGGACATAACTCAAGACCCACTAAGGATGGAGAAGGAGAAGCGCTGCTTGTGGACCCAGCCAGGCGACCCGGCCCAGAGCAAGCAGGCCTGCCCGGGCTCTTGCAGGGGGAGCAGTTTTGATTTCTCCAAAGCCTTAGCTGACCAGAGCCCAGGGGCAAACCACCAAGCCGGGATGGTGAGGGCCCTGGAGGGCAGGGGGTCTGGAGAGTGAGCCCCTGTGACCTGGGCCTGCTGTCCCACTTTTCCCGCCACTGGCATCACGGCATCACGATCCCCAACAACAACAGCTCAAAAGGGGGAAGGATCCCACTTCTGGAAGCCAGGCTGCAGGATGATGCCCGGGGCTCCAGTGGGAAGACCCCAGTGGCATGCCCAGGTGCCCGAGCTAGTTGGAAAAGGCTCTCGGCCCTTTGGAGCAGACTCTGGGACTCTCTCCCGCCGCCAGCGCACCGGGGGGCGAGGCCAGCCCACTCACCTTGTACGCCAGCCCTGCGATAAGCAGGTACTGGCTCATGGCCGAGTTCTGGTACACGAAGCAGGAGCCCTGCTGGCCGCACTGCGTCTGCCAGAGCAGGCATGCCTTGTCGATCACCCAGCCGAAGGCGATGGGGCCCGGGATGCCCCCTGCGGAGAGAGGCACATTCAGTACCCGGACAGCCCACGGGGGCGTCCAGAGACCCAGACCAGGCGGGCTCTAAGGAACATGGCTTCGGCCACTGGTGTTCACAGCGGGTGCAAAGGGGGCTTAATGGTCCTTTCTCTGGGGGCTTGCCTCCATGCCGGGAGAGTCCCCACGGTCTTCGACTCTGGTGGAGCCCGTGTGTTAATGAGGAAATGGGTCCCTCTGGGCAAAAACATGGCCACGGGTCCCTCTAGCGGACGGTTAGGGAATGGAGCCCTTCCCCTGGGCGGGCACAGCCTCGTGCGGGGACGCACCCCAGCCCGGCGCGTGCCCTTGTGCGGTGAATGCACACCACAGCTACGCCCGGCTCCCTCCCACAGCACAATACCTAGAGTTCTAACCACGATCCACTGGATTCCTAGCGCAAAGGATCGCTGCTGGTCACAGACACACCTGCAACGGAAAACCGGCGCGTCAACGCCCGGGAGGCGTGGCCAAGTCACACCCCACGCCAGTGGCCGCGTCCTGGCCGAGCCCCGGGCCGCATCCCCAGGTGGCAAGCACCTCACAGAGGCAGTTAGCGCTCTCCTACCACAGCTTTCCGGGGGGCCCGGCACGTACCCCGCGGGGGTCTGCAGAGCTCCGCCTTAGCTGCAAAGGGAAGGCTCTGGGCCAGAGGGAACCCAGGCCCGGGCTTACCGTAACGTTGCCGTTAGTGCAGGGATGCTGCTGAGGAAGGTAAAGATAATTACAACGAATATGAAAAGCAGAAGGAGGGGTTTTCTTTGACAAGTTGAAGTGCATTTCCCTGCGGTAGCATGGCCAAAACCAGAGGAAAAATTCTGAGGGACACAGCTACAGTCTCGGTACACCTGGGGAGCGCAACGACAGCGCTGATTACAGGAGGAAGGGGCGGAGGCCGCCCCGCCCCGCGTCCGGGCGCCACCGACCGCCTGGGCAGCAGCCACGCACACTCACCTTCTGGCCACCGGGGCCAGGCGAGGCCGCCTCCGGGCACCCCGCGTGGCAGGGCGAGTAGTACATGAGGCCGTCGGGGCCACACACGGGGCTGTAGTGCTCTGGCTGGCAGCCGCAGGCGGCGTTGCAGGCATCTGTCAGCCCCAGGTGGCCTTCAGGCAGGAGGCTGCGGGTGGGAGAGAGCGACAGTGGGGCGCAGGCCAGCGTGGGGTCTGGTGCCTGAGGGCCCATGTCTGCAGGTTTCCAAACTCGCTGGGTTTGTTCCACCCGAGGACCGGGGCTTCCTGCATCGCCTTGGCTCCTAGAATCGCTGGATGTGCTCAGAGCGGAGCAAACCAGCCCTGCGCGGCGCACTCCCTACCTGGCTTGGTTCTGGGTAGGCAGTGCGTTCACAGGGCTCGAAGTGCAAAAACTGCTTGAGTGCCAGGTGCAAAGCGTCCCCGTGGCCCCGGTCCCAGCTCTACAGCGCAGGCGTGGACGTTCCACAGATCGCTCACCTGCGCCCTCACAGACACGCACGCTCCCTCTGCGCTCAGATGGAGCACACTGTACGCATCGTTTCGTCCTGCTCCTTCCTTCCCGCTCAGCACTATCTGGGAGGCGCCCAAGGGCTAGACTCCTCCCTCTGCCGTGGTCCCAAGCCCTCCACCCTGCACCAACTCTTGCCTAGTTTGGCTGTAACGGTACGATGGCATCCTTGCCCTCGGCACTCACACTGCCGTCTCTACGGGGAATTCCCGGCCAGCAATCGCTCACCTGCCTCTACGTCAGGTATTCCCAAATCACCCCCAGCGGGCTGTTCCCCTCACGTTCCCAACGCAGCGACGCACGGGAGCCCCACTTTCCAAGACAACTCGTAGAGAGGAGGTGGGGCTGGGACTGTCCCGTTTTACAGACAGAGGACTGGGGCTCAGGTGCCGCGTGTGAGTGACTGGCCATCGGTCCCCGCTGAGGACACCATCCTTACCGTTACGACCATCTCCGATGACCTCACCTCAAGTGCCCGACACGCCCCGTCCTCCCCAGGGACCACCGGTGCCCCCAACAGGTGTGCAGAGGTCTCCCCTCGCCCAGGGGCCACCTGGCCCTTACCTCCCGTTGTAGCTGGTGGTCACGCCCGCCATGGGCACGTTGGGGCAGTGCATGAAGAAGACGAGGAAGGCCAGCATGCTGGTCAGGCTGCAGAGCAGGCAGAACCGGATGATGCCCGAGCCTCGGAGCTTGCACCTGCTCACAAAGAAGCCGCCCAGGAACGTGCCTCCGCCGCCCGCCGGCACCACCAGGTACCCTGTGGGGGGGGAGGGGCTCGGTGAGTCCCGGAGCCACGGGGGGTGGGGCCAGCAACCCCCTGGGCCTGGTCTCCGCTTTAGCGATGGGAGACAGAAGCCCACAGCCATGGCCCCAATCTGCGTGGCGGCACCGGGCTCTGCTCTCGATGTGAGGACCCGGACCGGTGCTCACAGGGGGCCTCGGAGCCTGGGGAGGCCACCCGGCCAGCTGCTCAGAGGCCCAGGGGTGCAGGGGCAGAGCAGGAGAGGGAGGAGGAGAGGTCCCTGGGCCCTGCCCCTCCCACTGGCGAGACCCAAGGACAATCGCGCTCCCCTGGCCCACACGGCCTCTGCAGAGTCTGACCACAAGGGGGTGTTTGGAGAAGCTGGTGGCCGCCCTTTGGTAGCAAGTTGGGCTTCATCAGCATGTGGCTTCCAGGCCTGCCCTGGGATGGGGTGCAGATGGGAGGGGGGGCTCTCCAAGGGCGGAGGAGATCTCAAAGACCCTGGGTGCGGTGAGCCCGTCTCCCCAGATGGAGACCGGCTCTGGGGGCAGAGGGGGGGACCCAGAGGACACAGCTGTCCCAGGAGGGCTGTCGGCCGCTGTGGGGCAGGGAAGCAGCTGGCGGGGGTGGGGCTCTTGCAGGTGGGGTCACAGCCAAGAGGCCAGCAAGGAGGGGAGTCTGGGGCACTAGTCACCGGGGAGCCCCAGTCTGACACCGTCCTCCCTGGGGGGAGGCGCTCGGCCAGCATCGACCCACATACACCTCCTGCCTGGCAGGTTCTCGATGAGGCTGTGGCTGCCCCCCCTGCCCAGCGCTACCCGTGGACAGGGCCAGAAGGGGGGGGTCTGAGGGGGACTCTCACTCTGGCCACTGAACGCCTCCGGTTAGGCAGGCCCAGGGCTCCAGCCTCAGGGAGACCCCAGGACACCCACTGCCTGGCTCACGGGGACCGCCAGGCCCGAGGGAGCGTGGTGGGACCTGCCACCCAAACCCTCTCCGCCACAAGCCAGGATGACGCATAAGGCCCAGGCTCTGGGTGGCAAGGGGGGCGGCAGAGAGAACAGGTCAGCAGGCCGTGTTTAGCACTTCCCAAACTGTCCTGCCCATTGCGGCGGCAGCCTTTGTAAGTGTGATTAGAGCTGCTGTGTAAGAGCCCAGACACCTGCTCCGGGGCCCCTGCCTGGGGGGACCACACGCCCAGGATGTGCGCCCCGTCTTTCTAGAAGAGACCTTCAAAGGCCCCTCAGTCTCTAAGAACCAGTGAAAAAACGGAGGACCCCCACCACCACAAGATTCAGGGAGCATTCTCACCAAACAAGGTGGCAGCTTCCGAGGCACTGAGGCTGAACTGGGACTCGAGGAACTTGGGGCCAAACGTGGACATGCCAGCGATGAGCGTGGCCTCTGTGGCCCCGGCCAGGCAGAGCAGGATGAACGTGGGGTTCTTCAGGAGGAGCCAGATGGAGCTGGATGTGGGCGGGGAATGGAGACCAGAGAGAAGAGACAGAGGGTCAGAGTGGGCCAGAGCCCTGGCCCTTCCCAACTGAGCACAAAGAGCCTGGTTCTGAGAGGGCAGTGGAGTGGGGTGTGGGAGAGCCAGGGGGCACCCCACATTTACTCCAGAGAAACCGAGAGTGGGTGTGGGGCTGGGCTGGGGCAGGGGGAGAGCTGGCACCAGGATCCAGAGCCTGTGGCTTGTTGTGAAAGCCGCTGTCACAGAGGTCGGCTGCAGTGGGGAAAGAGACCCTGAGTGACTGTGACACTGTTGAATCTGCCCCAGGGGCAGCCGGGAGAACCAGCAGAGGGGCCTGAGCCAGGAGCCGGAGGCTGCGGGGGAGGCGGCTGTCACCAAGTCCAGGACTGGGTGCCCCCCAGGAGAGGGGAACGGGGCCTGAGGGGTGGGACCACTTCTCAGTCGCCAGCTGGTGAAAAGGAGGGACAGAAATCCCTGAGGGCTTGGGCCGAGAGGCCCCTCCAGGGAGACCCTGTGTGGGCTTGGCTGTCTCTCCGACTTCTCTTGGTGTGCACCTGGGGGGCAGTGGCCGGTGTAGTGATGCCAGGGGCCTGAGAACTGGGCCTTGGGCCTGGCCTGAGAGTTCCCCCTTGAACCCAGTGCACACGGCTCTGCACCCCGCCTGCCTTTCCCGGGCCCGGCCCCTCTCAGCCACCGGATGGCAGGTCCAGGACTCATGAGTGATGTGGGCTGGGGACAATTTCCCCTGGAGCCCTGGGTCCATCTCGGCGGCTCCGACAAGGCTGCCTTCGCTCACATTCTCCGTGTCTGCAGCTACGGCCTCCACCCAGAGAACCAGCCCCCACCGACCCTACGGGTCATCTTCCACCGGGAGGGAGACCCCCACCTGGCCAGCCGTCAATGCCGACACCTCCCTGTGCGCGTCAGAGCAGCACAGACACCCTGACACTCCGGTGGTCTTCGTTTTGAGGACACAGGCCAGCAGTAAACCGGATCCTGCCACGGAGCATGCAGGGTGGCCAGTTAACCTTCGTGCCCTGGGAGGGAACTGACGCTAAGGAAGTCGCCCCCCACCCCCGGCCCCTGCGGCTTCTCAGGGTAACTGCAGAGTGGCCTCCTTCCCCGTCCTGCTTCAAACAGGGACCCAATTCCTTCAAAACTGACTTTCAAACTCAAGGACTTGAAAAGGTTTCTTTCTGGTCAACAGCCCAAGTCCCACATCCATGAAGGAAACAAGATGCGGAGGAAACGCCATCCTGGTGGGGCTCTCTGGGAGCAGAGTGCGTGCGTGTGTGCACGTGTGTGCGCGTGCGTGTGTGCACGTGCGTGTGTGTGTGTGTGTGTTGAGGGGAAGCCCAAGTGCAGCCAGTCCCTTCCCGGTCCTGCCCAGACTTGCCCAGGCTTCGGGGAGGCTCGCCTGGGCTCAGGGGCAGGTGACTCTCCCCAGAAGTATGTGAACTTCCTTATTTCTTAATCTCAGCCTGCAGATTGCTTGGCTGCAACTCCCATGTTGAATTTGCTCAGAGAACTAGTCATGACCTTGACAGAGGGCCCATGTTCCGGTAGTTATTTCACTATCAGCAACCGGTTTGGGGAACCAAGCCTGGGCATAAACCTCCTTATCTCGGGCTTCCCCCCGGGTCCACTGGGGACCAAGCTGTTGACTCCGTCGGTGCCAGTGCTCCCAGGTGGCCCTGCCCCCGCTGCACGGGGCGAGCCTGCCTTGCCTGGGCGACCCCGCCGCCCCGGCCACCGTGGCCCTGGGCCAGCTCTGCCGGCCTTGGTGACAGCCTCCTGAGTGGGCGGCTCTCCTGGGGGGTCTAACCAGGCAACGGGTAGCCAGGGGGGTTCCCTGACCCCACGTCACCCCCCCGTGTTGAAGACAGACGGCGGGGGCTCATTCCCGCCACTAACAGCCTCCACCTGCCACGTAGACACTCACGGGCTCAGGAAGTTGCGGGGCAGGTGGGCGTTCAGTGAGGCCGAGGACTCGGGCAGGGGACCCTCCGAGGGCCGCCTCCCCCTGGCCAGGAGAGCCCCCCATGGAATGCCCTGATGAGGGGCACCGGCCGGCCAGGAGGCCCCAGCCGCACGCTGTCCCTCTGAGGCCCCAGCAGCCCAGGCTCTGTTTGTCCCAACGGTGTGTGAAGACAGCACAGTAAGACCAGGTCACGTACTAGATAAACGAGAGGTCACTGCCCGAGAGGAGGGGCGGCCGCAGGGCGGCAAGGACGGGCAGCCGGACGGTCCCCTCCTTGGAGCCCGGTGGGCACGTGCAGGTGACTCCCAGTGAAACGGTCAGAGAACGGGGTGCAGGGGTGACTCCTGGGGAATGATCTTGGGGCGGGGTGGTCAGTTGCTTTCCTGGGGACTGTGGACAAGCTGGCTGTGGGCAACTCGCTGAGCATCAGGGATTCACTCCGTGACCGTGAGGCATCAGGAAGAGCCCCCAGAGCCTGCCGTGCGGCAGCGCAGATGGGTCCCTGCGTGCGTGTCCCTGGGTCCCCCACAGGCCCGGGAAGTGAGGGGTGGGCACCATGAGGCTGAGGCCCCGGGCCTTCCGTCGCACCAGGCCCTCGGTTCCCCCAAGCCAGGAGGCTCTGTCCGCTCCCCCTTAATCCCTTAGCCCAAGTGTTGGGGCCAAGCCCTGAAGACGGTTGGGTCAGAAGGAGGTTTAGGGGCTGTGGGCTCCCCATGTGGCCCTGGAGGGGTCACAGGACTCTCCTAGCTTAGGGTCAAGACCTAGCATGTGTAGGACCCTAAAGGGTCTTCAGGACACACAGACACAGACAAGAGGCCCCCCAGGTCCTTACAGAGGCAGGTCTCTAATGGTCTTCCCGAAGTCGGGGTTGCTGGTCACCCTGTGGCTGCTGTCCTTTAACTGGTGTGTGTCAGATGCTCTCATGACCATGTAGCGCTGGGAGCCTGGAAGGATGTGAACATCTGTGAGGGGCAGAGACCAAAGGCCCCGATGCCCCTCCTCCTGGGTGTGGGACCAGCCAGTGGACGAGGGCGCCCAGACAGACGGCCCGTACAGATGCACCACGGTGACGGGTGGCAGGGATGGCGAGGTGGGAGAGAGCCAACGGGCCCAACCTGGGACCAGAGGGAGACGGGAGGTATTGAAAGGGGCGCCCATCGCCCGGTGAAACAAGCCTCTTCCGTGGTCCCCGAGCGGGCAGAGGCCGCAGGGCTGGAGGGAGCACACCGGCCGGGCCGCCCTGCCGGATGGCAGCCCCCCCCCAGAGGACGACGATCCCGGCCCCACCGCTCCTGGCAGGCAGCAGGAGCAGGGCATGGGGTGTCCTTCTGCGGGACGCACCTACCTGGCAGCTGCCGCGGGTAGCCAAGGATGGGCACAGCGATGAGGAAGGCGGCCACTCCAGTGCCCAGGAAGCCCACCCACCAGGCGCCGACCCACAGCGGGCTCTCGGTGGTCAGCTCCGTCCTGCGGGAAGAGGCACGTGGGGACAGCGTTGTGCTCACAGCATCTAGGGCACGCACGCCGGGCATCCTGCTTGCCGGTCGGTGAGAGGCGGAGACCAAAGGCTCTGCGTGAGGCCCCCGTCCTGATGCCCCACCACCCCCAGTCTGGGACCAGCAGTGGACGGAGGGCATCGGGACGGACACGGGGTGGAAATGCACCAGGGGACCCTGCCCAGGCCCACTCCTTCCTCTGGGACCTGCGAGGCTGCCTCCCGACGAGGCCATGGGGGCTGGGGGCCCAGGAGGGGCAGGACAGAGGGTGGGTGGCTGGTGCCCTGGCCTCGTGAAGCTCAGGGGGCTTGCCTGCGACCCCCGCCTGCACACAAGTGCACCTTTAAATTCAAAGGTACGTGGGAAAGAACCCTGGGCTGGACAGCCAGGTGGACAAGAGACAAGGGGCTGGCAGAGGCCAGCCGGCTGCCCCTGAGTTGTGCTCTGGGGAAGAAACTGGCGACTGAGCCAGTGCTGTGCTTTCCTGAGTTCTGTGAGCCATTCTAGCAAATTCCTAGAAGGCGGGGTCCTAGAACCCTCCGCTTTGCAGCCAGGTTGGACGGAAGCGTGGGTAACTGGGAGCCACCACTGCAGTTGGCGTCTGAAGTGTGGGTGCTCTCGCTTACCTGTGGGGTCTGAGCTGACTCCAGAAGTCAGTGTCAGATTGAGGTGAACTGGGGACACCCAGCTGGTGTCCAGAGAATTGTTTGGTGTAGACCCCCCCCCCCAAAAAAAGAACCTCCCGGTGGCAGCAGGAAATCCCCTCTTGGTTCTGCAAAGGGCATTGGAGCAATGGTGGCCTGGTCCCTTCCAGCTTCGGGAGGCCGTCCATCCATGCAGTCCCCTCCCTCAGGCCATGCTCTCCAAGCTGCCCAGACTCCCAGGTCCACCAGAGCAAGGTCGGCCTGGACCTACCCCACCCGGGCCGCGTCCTCCTGCCCCAAGAGTGGGCGTCTTCTCTGTGGGCCCAGGTCACTCACCGCTGGCCTATTTCAGTGTAAATATTCAGCAGGGCACCTCCGACCAGGTAGCCGGCTGCGGGGCCGAGGATGGCCGCGGTGTAGAAGATGGCTGGAAGGGAAGCAGAGCTGTCGGGGACCTGCTGCGCCCTCTGCGCCACCCCTCCGGCCCCGCTTGCATTTCTGCACCTCCACCCCATCCCCAGGCATGAACTCCTTGAAACTGGGGTTTTCGTTGCACAGTCTCCACTGTGTCTGATATCGGCTGGCATCAGTCTTTCAAGGTGTTTTAAAATTATTTCCCTCAAAGCCCCTATAGACACCATTTGGACTCTTTCCCCCTCAGAAGAGCAAAGATCCTAAGACTCATTTTGCAGGATGAGGGCGGCACCCATGCAGCGCTGCAGGCTCACCCGGGTCCCAAATGCCCCCGGAACGGCAGCCGCTACGTGACACGGATGAGCAGAGTCCAAGGTGGACGTAACGGAGCAGAACAGCGGGCAAATCTGGCCGGGCCGGGGCGTCGGCCGCGGGCTCTCCACTGACCCCGACCCCTTCCCTGGGAGAGCTGACCTCACAGGAGGGATTTGGAGAAGCGGCTGGCCTGAGGCTGAGAACGCGGAAATCTCACCCCAGATAAACGAGAGGGTCTCGGGGGGCAGCTCGGGGCTCGAGCCCAACCCCCGAGGGCGGCGTGGCAGCACCCAGTTCTGCAGCCCAGCCACCAGCCGAGCCCGGCTCGCGGGATCTTAGTTCCCTGACCAGGGATCGAACCTGGGCCCCCTGCGGTGGGGGCCACCGGACCACGAGTGTCCGCGCTCCAGACCCTGTGGGATGTGCCAGGGGTCGGGCTGAGGCTGGCGAGCACCACCTCCATCACCTGAGGTGTCACCTCGCCTAGGAGCACCTGGGGCCATTTGGGGCCGCGTGTGGCCAACAGGGACACGCATGTAGGGGGCTTGGACGGGGCAGGGCTCTGAGTAGATGGCCGGCTGGCGTCACCACCATCACACCCGTCCCACTCACCGATGTAGACAGGCGAGTAGCTGGACTTGACATTCTCGTCCAGGTAGGTGACGCCCAGCGTGTAGAGCGGGGTGGCGCCCACGCCGTGTAGGAACTGGCCCAGCATGAAGACCAGCTGGTAGCTGGACAGGCCAGAGGCGTGGCCCCCGCAGGTTGCGCTGCGGTTGGCCCGGCACGTTCCGACGGCCTCGTCCACCTGCACCTCGTAGGGGCCGGTGGTGAAGTGGGGCAGCGAGAAGACCAGTGAGCCAGCCCCCATGACCAGCACGCCCCAGCCCAGCCAGCGGGGCTTGTGGCCGCGGCCCCCGAAGTAGCCCACGAAGGTGAGGCAGAGACAGGCGGCCACGTCGTAGGCGCTGGCGATGAGGCCGCTGTGGTAGCTGTGCAGGTCGTAGCGCCGCTCGATGGAGGTGATGACGGTGTTGATGAAGCCGTTCACGGTCATGCCCTGCAGGAAGGAGGCCGCGCACAGGAATAGCAGGAAACCCCGGGGTGTGTTGAAGGCTTGCAGGCACGTGGGCGCGAAGGCCCGCCAGCCGCAGGCCTCGTCCGGCCGCCCCGTCGCCACGTAGCGCACCTCCCGGGCCACCTGGGGCCCGTGCTTCTCGGGCTGCGGCGGGCACAGCGGCTGGCTCAGGGGTGAGCCGAGGGACGCCCGCCTGCTGGGGGGCGTGCAGTCACACTCGCTGTTGGTGGCCAACGGGGGGCCGGGGAAGACCAGCTGCGGCATCTCCGAGGGCGTGACAGCGACGGCAGCGGGAGTGGATGCGGAATTCCAGCGGCGGTCCGATCTGCGGGAAGAATCCATCTCCAGGAGAACCCTCCCCCGGCCTGTCCCCGGGGGCACCGACGGCTCTGCCTGTCCGCTACCCAGCCTAGTGAGGGCAGCCCCCAGCCTGAATGAGGCCACAGAGCTGAGAGTGGAGCTGAGACACAGAAGGACTGAATCAGACGCCACGTGAGCCCCTGGTCCACCCCGACCCGCACCTTCCCCACGGTCTTGGCTCGCCGGCCTGAGCTGTGCGCTCCGCCAGGGGCAGCTGACCGCGCCCGCCCTCAACTCCACGCCCGGCCTCCATCTTCCCTGAACTCACACCCGGCCGGCCTTGTGCTCTTTAGCATGAAAGGGAAATCCAACTTAGTCCAGCGTGTGGAGAGTGTGGGAAGTGAGGAAGGGGGTACAGGCAGGCCCACCCGGGCCGCCGGCACGGCACCTGGCGGGAGGGTGGGCTGGCGCTGGGCCTCGCCCGTGGCTGGTCTCTCGAGATGCTGAAACCGCTGCAGGTCGCAGCCCCGCAGACAGGTTCAAGGGACACTGTGCCAGCGCTCCATCTTTCTGCAAACTCCCAGCCCGGCCTGTTCCCGTTGCCCTATCTGGGCCCTCACTTTGACTCCCAGCCCACGGACCAAAAGGAGCTCAGTCGGGCCTGAGAAATGGCTGCATCTCGAGGCTCCCGGGGCTCCCAAACACCCCCAACACCCCCAAGCTTTGAGAAAAGGCGGGACCTATTGCCAGGTAAACAGATCTTTCTGGACCCCCCAGGTGGCAACAACCACTCTGCATCTTAAGAGGAAAAACGCTGACTTTCCCGACAGAAGTAAGCCGGTCGGCACAGGTACAGTCGCTGTGACAGGAAACACCTGACCCTGGTTGTACCCACAGCCCCGGGGGCCCCGTGCGAGGGTCTTCTGCCGAACTCAACACACTTCCATCGGGTTACCTCTCGCTCTGGGCTGAACCGTGTCCCCTGGAATGGGAGTGATTTGGAGGGGGCGCCTCTAAGGAGGTGACAGGTAAAATGAGGTCACGGGGGCGGGCCTGGTCCACTGCGGCTACTGTCCTTTAAAGGAAGGACTCTGGACCCAGACAGGCACACAGGGAGAACCCACTGTCGGCCACTCAGGGCCCGAGGCGGCCCCAGACCCCCCACCGCGCACGGGTGTCAGTGATGTCGGGAGAGGCCGCTGCCCAGAGGGCTGCCGCTGCCCCCAGACTTGTCTCAGATTAGGCTTGGTGGACCGAGTCCTTCAGGCAGCTAGTCACAGAGCACCACTCTGCTGGGCCCCGAGCCGGGGACGTGGAGGGGCAGAACGGTGGTCCCCACCCCCGGCCCGAAAAGATACATCCTCCCGACCTTGAGCATGACCTTATTTGGAAAAAGTGTCTTTGCACATGTGATCGGTGACTTGAGATGAGGTCCTCCTGGCTTGGGGAGGGCCCCAAATCCAGCGACAGTGTCCTTATTAGAGAAGCCACGTGACGGCGGAAGCAGAAACTACAGTGATGAGGCCACAAGCCAAGGACGCCTGGGGGAAGCTGGAAGAGGTGGGAAGGACCCTCCCCCGGAGCCTCCAGAGGGAGGGCAGCCCTGCCCCCACCCTGACTTCTGACTCTTGGCCTCCAGAACTGGGTGGGGAAGAGAGTTCTGTTCTTTTAAGCCCCCAGTTTTTGGTCCTTCGTTGCAGGATGCTCACGCAGCCCCCAGGAGGCCCGGCTTCCAGGAGACCACAGGCCTGGAGGGAGGTGGAGTCTAACAGACACTCAGAACAGGACGTGAGCCCAGTGGTGAGTGCAGAGGGCGGTACCACTGAGAGTCCTGGGCGGCGGGGCGGGAGGGGGCATGGGGTGCCTCTGGGGGAGGTGCACCTGGCAGGGGCCCAGCTGGCAGAGGGCAGAGAGGACTTTTCCGCCATGCTGGCCACGGGCAGGTCCTTCAGCCCTTGCGACGACAGGCTTTCGGCTGCTGTGGGCTGTCTCGTTTGTTCGCTTGCTTTGTTTTGTTTTGTTTTTTGTTGTTTGGCCAAGCCACGTGGCATGAGGGATCTTAGTTCCCGACCAAGGATCGAACCTGTGCCCCCTGCAAGGGAAGCTCAGAGTCCTAACCACTGGGCCTCCAGGTTAGGACTGTTTTTAAACAAAAGATTGGCTTTACCTTGTGTTACCCTTGCCAACTGGGAAGCGGTCCAGGGTGAGGGGAGTGGGCCGTGGTGGGACCACACCCGGGTCTGGGAGGCAGTTTTGCGTGTGGGGGGGTCTGGGAGCTCCGCCTCTCCTGATCCCCTCGCACCCTGTGCGTTGAGGCTGGGACGCCAGGTGTTTCTGCCAGACCTCTGCCTCTCCTCCGCTGCGCCGCCTTAGCTAATTTTAGCCTCACCCCGGCCTCCTCTCCTGCCTTCCCTGGGGCCAGGCCGTGGGCACAAATGCCATAAGACAACGCAGCATCCCGGAGTCTGAGCTCCACGCACAGCCCATCGTACAGGAAAGGGAAGTGGGCCCAGAGGAGTCAGGAGTTTCCCCAAGGCCACACAGCCATCCAGGGCCAGTTAGGACGAGACCACGTGGTCCGGCTTCAGAGCCCACGAGCGTGTTGGCTGTCCTCGCCAACGTTTCACTCAAAGAACCACGACCAACTGTGTGGCATTGACACACGGGGCCAAGTCTTTGCTCTGGAAACTGGCACTGCCAGGCGATCGGCAGCCAGATGTCGAGGCCTCCCGCCTGAGTCATTCCCCAGGGCCCGCGACCACGCCCAGGGCTGTATGTATAGAGCCACCACCTCCTCCGTGCACCCTGGTGCGCCAGGCTCGGTCACGCGGACGAGGAGGGTGCCCACGGAAGGAGCAAAGTTCACGCCGCGTGAAGGACCGTCAAGCCTCCAGGAGGGACAGAAAGCCACGCACCTGCTCCCAAAGCAGGCACTGTAGGCACCTGGGCCGCCGTGGAACAGAGCAGACGGTGACAGGCGTGAGCCCCGAGACAGCACAGTGCTGCTTCCCACCAGCCCCGCGGCTCAGACGGGCTCCCGAAACAGAAACGCGGAAAAAGCTCGACCTCGCCCAGAGGCGGCCGCGTGTTCGTGCTGTGGGGATGCATTCCTCCGCCATGTGCACGCACACACACCCATCTGTGCACACACCTTCCACATGGAAACACGTGAACGCATGCACATAACCAGCAGGGCCCTGGACCCCTTCCCAGCTGGGGTGGCCCCAAAGGGAAGGCATCCAAGCGGGCCGAGGGGCAGCGGCTGCTCTGAGAGGTCGCTCCAGCGGCCTGTGGGGATGGATGGTCAGTGCTGGGCCGGGGAATTGTTATTGGTGGGTGGGCCTTCCTAGGAGGGATCTGCAGAAGCGCCTCCCCCCAGCTCTGGGCTTGTTTAACCATCCCGCCCATCCCCCGCAAGGAGAAATGCAGGGGCCGGGACGGGAAGGATCGGACCCCAGCAGGGCTAAGGGGGCGGCCAGATCGCTGAGCTAGCGCAACTAGGGATGGTCATGAAGAAATAGAGTCCTTCCTATTTGAAAATAAAACCCTCAACAAGACTCTAGTCCCACTGGTGTGTGGCCCAAACAGCTCCACGTCAGCGTAAAGTTTACCTGAGCTAAGAGCTCTGATCTCTGACGTAAACACATAAAGTCAACCTGCAGTCCCGCACATCACTTGCTTGTTGATTCAGACTGAAAATCCCATCTCAGACACCAGCCAGGCGACCGGCGTGGTCACCACCCGCACGGGATGAGAAGCAGATGGCGCCGCTCGGGTGGGCAGCCCCGGGCTCTCCTCCCTGGGTCCATCAAGAGCGGCTGTGATGGCCAGGACACAGCAGCCTGAGTGCAGACTGCACGCCCCCGCCCACCTTCGAGGCAGCGCGAGGACAGCGTCGACCCAATCTCTCACTAAGCCCAGATTCTGCTCCACCTGCTGTGTTCCAGCCGGAAGGCGTTCACCCTTACAGCAGCGTCTTGATCAGAAAGGAGGCTGGGCCCTCCCATGACGCAGGCGCTGAGGTGTGAGGTGTGGTGGGGGTGGGGGGGAAGGCGGACAGAAACACCTGCGACGTGGGGCCAGTGTGTCTGGAATGTCCCCTCCGTCGGCAGGCAGCGCCGGATCCTGGGTCCGGGCTGTGTGACACCTGGAATCTCACAGCCACGAGGACGGTCACACGTTCTCGGGTCTTCAGGGGGAGATTCCCGAGTTTGTACCCAGATCTCATGCGGCTGTGCCCGGGCGACACTTGCTGGGCGTGTACGGTGTCAGGAGACAGCTCCAGAAATGGACACGGACAGTCATGTTGACGCCTGCCCCGGACTTAAAGGACACTTTGCTGTGTGTGCAGCTCGAGGACTGAATCTCACGGCAAAGGTCTGCTGCATAAACGGGCCTGCAGGAGCTGCCAGCTCCGGCACGAGGGCATCTCAGCCGCCGCGGCCGAGTCCAGGACGCAGACTCAGACGTGGAGTGGGTGGGCACGGCCAGCTGCTCTGTCTTGGTCTCCCGGTCATCAGCACCCTCACGACAACACTGCTGGGGCCTGGGGGTGCAACCCAGGCCACTCGGGGTGATATCTTTCCTGGACATGCTTCTGAGAGGGCCAGAGTTGACTCCCCGCAGGGCTCAGCCAGGAGAAGGTGACTTCATGGCTGGTGACTCCCTGCAGGTGGCCAACCCCCATTAAGGCCAGGCTGGTGGCCCCGAGGCCATTGCCTTTTGTTCCTCTGTCTCAGGTCCCTGTGGTCAAGCTGGTGGGAGGGTGACAGGGGCTGCAGAGTCCAGTGGCAGCACCACTTAGATGCCAGCTGGCTCCCCCAAGGAGTGGACACCACAGCTGGGCTTGGGGTGGAAGTCAGGCCTCCCCACCAACTCCCCCTCTGGGCACTGAGAGTGCGCACATGGCCTACGGTCCCCTCTGGGCACTGTGAGTGTGTGCACGTGGCCTACGGTTTCTCTCCGCTTGGAAATCGTTTTAGCAAAAAAGCGTATCTGCTTCCCACCTGCTGCTGAGGCCTGATGCAAGACGTGGTGCCTCTTCCGGGACCTGAATTCTCGGCCTGGCTGGTGGCTGAGCGGGGCCCTGGTGGCTGCAGCCAAGCTGGGTGGGGACTGCACCCCAGGAAGGACGGGCCAGCTCCCGCCAGCACCCCAGGCCCAGCGCACAGGTCTCCTCACCTGAGAGACCCCAATGCCATCTAAATCCCAGCCTCTCCTCCCTCCCCTCTGCAGAGCCCATGCCTCAGAGTCTGGTGCCCGGTCCATGATCTCAGAGCCAAGAGCAGAATGATTATAGCTTCTACCTGTCGGTCTGGTGGGTCCCAGGGCGCCCAGACGTTGCGCAAACATTCCAGGTGCGGCTGTGAGGGCGGTTCTGGAAGGTTCTGGAATCAATTAGCATTTGAATCGGTATATTTAGAGCCCGTGGGCCTCATCCAATCAGCTGAAGGGCTGAATAGAACGGAAAGGCTGAGCCCTGAGCTGCCCTGCAGGGCTGCCTTTGAACTGGGACCGGCTTTGTCCTGCCTTCACTCACATGGAAACATCATTGCTCTCTCTGGGTCTTGAGGCTGCCGGCTTTCAGACGGCAGCCACGACATCACCTCTGCCGGGCCTGCAGCCTGCCGACCACGTATCTTACAAAGTCACGTGGGCTGAGCTCCTAGAATTAGTCTCTTTCTATAGCGACCTATCTGCTACTGGCTGGGCTTCTCCGGAGACCCCTGACTCATGCAGCAGGTAGTCCTGTGCCAACACCTGCTTGTGCGAGGCCTTTGCCGGGCGGCGGGTTTGGGGACCGCGGGACACCGTCCTGCCAACAGGAGCTCACAGCTGCCACACCCAAGGCTGTCCCGAGCCAGCGGCAAACTGTCCCGGCTGCAAATCCAAACAGCACGGGCTGCGGAGAGCCGGTGGCAGCAAGACACACACAGCCTGGAGCCGACAAAGGCCGGGGAGCCGGGCTGCAGGGCAGGGCGCCTGACAGCACGCCGCCACCATCACATCGACGCCCGTCCCACGGCCCAGCTCAGCTGAGCCCCCTCCTGCGCACGGCACACCCGTGAAATCCCCCACCACGGGCGCACCCACGCTAGGGATGTGACTTCCACCCCCCGAGCCGGGCACCCTCCCCCGGGCCCCGTGCTGGACCGCCGCCCTAGGACAAAGTCTCCGGGGTGCTCCAGCCATGTGACCCCCAAACTGGGGCAGCAGGGCGCTGGCGGCCCTGGAGCACCCGCTCAGCCCTCAGGCAGGCCTCCCTGCTGTTCTGCTGCCAGCATTCTCATGGAAAGACGTCTGAGGCCGGGAGCAGCTCTGATGAAGCCTTTGACAGCTCTCCTGGCCTTGGAGAGCCCCTCCTTGTACAGAGAAGGGACTGTCCTCCTCGCAGGAGGCACGCAGCTCTCCCCAGGGAGCCCCCTCTCAAGGGGGAATCTTGTCCCACCCTCCCGGGCTGTCCCCAGCCAGGCGGCAGCAGGTCGGCAGCAGGTGGAGGGACCGTGGGAGTATGCCCCACTGCCGGAGGCCTCCCTCCCCTGCCCCTGGGGAGAGTCAGAGCCTGCGGGATTAGGCAGGCTGATTGGCAGGGGGGTAACGTGTACCCTGGGGCCTCAGGCCAGCAGCTCTGCACCCGGGGCTTCAGCTGGGTGAGTGAGGGTGTGTACGCGTGTGCACACGTGTGAGCGTACTTTTGTGTGTGTGCACGGCTATCTTAGAAGGAAACCACAGGCTTCTTCGGACTCCCAAGCTGGCCTGGCC
Organism: Grampus griseus; assembly: GCF_964374135.1. Taxonomy (NCBI): domain Eukaryota; kingdom Metazoa; phylum Chordata; class Mammalia; order Artiodactyla; family Delphinidae; genus Grampus; species Grampus griseus. The sequence continues at coordinate 87,564,494 of NC_139008.1, read as the reverse complement.
CATCAGCTGAGCCCAGAGGCGTCTGTGCCGAGGAACTCCCGGCCCCTCCCCCACGTTGCCTCCCCCCCCCCACTCCGCACAGCCTCACAAGCGCCCCCCCCCCGACAGCTGTATGGTAGCAGGTCAGGGGCCCCCACTTGGATGGCTCGCTGTAGCTCCACCTGTGAGAGCTGAGATGCTGGCGTCAGTCACTACCTGCTGGCTCTCCAAGTCGAGTTGCTCGGAATTGGGCACGCAGACGGGACCGGATGCCAGCCCAAGACCTCGTTCACACGGCCCTCATCCTGACCTCCAGGCTCCCAGCCACCTCACCACAGCGGCGGGGAAGGGCGTGGCTGGGATCTGCCCAGCACCTGCTGCAGGGACTACACCCGAGGAACCATGGATTAGGTCATAGCCACCCGGGACGGAAGCAGCCCCGTGAAGAATTTCCAGACGATATCTGCCAGCCCTGCCCGGCAGGACGGGTTCTGCTGATTCAGGGCAGTCAGGGGTGCGTGGGTCCGACCAAGAGGGCTCTCCCTTCCCTCCCTCCAGCAGCACGTGGGAAAGCTGGGCTGTGGAGGCCCAGAGGCATCCCGCCTGCATCCCACAGGCCTGGACTGTCCTGGCCAAATGCTCTTGTCCCCTTAGGTGCCGCCCATCTTTCGGTGGCAGCAAAAGACACCCTGCTCTGTGTCAGGCCTGGCCCTCCTGGGCCTCCTTCTCCCCCAGGAACAGAGCTGTAAAACGTCTGGAATCACACAAATGTGGTTCAAACCTCTCCACCACGTTCTGCCTGTGTGACTTTGGACAAGTGCCTCGGTTTACTCATCTGTGGAATGGGAGCGATAGTAGCTCCCTCGTGGGTGGTGGTAAGGATCCGATGAGACGACGCTCAAAGCACGCAACACAGGGCCTGAGCATCCTAAGTGACCAACAAAGACGCCTGTGGTCATTATGATTGCTGTTGGTGTTAGAGTCACCCTCCAACCCGGCTAAAACCAAGTGCTTTCTCTCCTCTGACATCCATCTGCCCCAGGCTGCACAGAGGAAACCTCACGGCACCGCCATGCTCACGGCTCACCGCCCCACCAGCCCCTGGGAGCCAGTTTCTGATTAGACAGAGGAAACCCAAGTTCCCCAAAGCGCCGCGAAAAGCGGCCACTAGGAAGCTGGTTCCTTCACTGTGGAAAACTACTGCAGCTCCTGGTGGCTCCAGACAGAAACAGGCCCATCACCAAGTCTGACCTTGGCAGCAGGAGCCTCCAGGCACTCACATGGGGGATGGGGCCCGGACCCCACTGCCTGATGGGCTCCTCCCCACAGGCTTCCACACCGCCCAGGCTGGAAATCTCAGCATCTGCCTAGGTTTTCCCGTCCAGAGCCAAGCGTGCCCACTGGGTGCAGAGGGTGGGCCCCTCGTTTCCATCCTCCCTCAGCCTCCGCCTGCGCCCAGGGGCGCCCGGTCTTCCAGTGCCGGCTCTCTACCGGACGCGGGGACCTCGCGTAGTGGGGCGGGGACAGGGGTGTGGCCCGTATCGCCCAGGCTGGGACCAGTCCCTCGCGCCCACCCAGTAGCTCGGCCCCCGGGGCCGGCTCCGCCCGCGCTCCCCTCCCCGAGGTGCCTGGAGCGCGGCTGGCGCGAACAAAGCCCTGCCGCCCGCGAGAAACTTCAGTTCGAGACGATTTCCTCCTTGACTCAGCGGCAGCGGCATCCGCCGCAGGTGTGGGCCCCGCCGCAAGCCTGCAGCTCCGGGAGGCTCATCTGTCCCTGGTGCGACTCTCGTGGCCTGCGCCCGCGTGCGCGCCCGGCCACCTGCCCCGGCCGCTAGCCCTGGCCGCTCCCCCCATCCCCGCCTGACCCCAACCACCATCCATCCCCTCCCCCTCGGCCTGCCTCCTCGGAAGCTCCCCGCCTGGGGAGCGGGCAGCTAGAAGGGGCGCATTGTGCAGCCGATTCCCTGGAGGCAGGCGGGATGTGGGGTGCTGGTCCGCGCTCGGTCCCGCCTTCCCGGCCGCGGAGGGGCTTGGGGCGCACTGCCGGCGCCCCGAGTCCCGCCCCGCGCGGCCTCCCCGATCCCCTGGTCCCCGCCCAACGTCTGAGGGCACCTGCCGCGCTCCTGACATCAGCAGGTCTGGGCCCAGCGCACCTGGGCGGCGCGCCCACGAAGGTGGCCTGACCCTCCGCGGCCCACGCTGCCCCGAGCACTCACCGTCCAGAGGACCCAGCCGCCGCGCTGCGAACCAAGCTCTGGCTGCCGCTCAGCGCCCACTCCAGCTTCATTCATCCTCTCCCGGGCCCGCCCCGCCGCGGGGAGGAGGCTGCCCGGCCTCACCTACTGCGGCCAATGGCTGTGCCGAGCGGTCTGGGGCCGCGCCCCCCCCGGGCCCGCCCACTGAGAGGTGACAGAGGCCTGAGTGCGCGGCTGGGGAGGGAGCTGGCGAGGGGCGGGGCCCGGGGCTGGAGCAGGGAGGAGGGGGCGCGAGACCCGACGGGGCGAATGGAGGAGGGGCGGGGGCTGGGACGCCCCTCCATCCCCCAGGTCGCCGCCGCACGGGCGCCGGCGCGCGCGTTCGCTGACTAATCCCTCCCAACCCCAAGAGACCCCGATCTCCGAGGTACAGGCTGGGAAACCGAGAGCCGAGCGGTGAAGTGTGTTCCCCAGGCCGCGCGACTACTCAGTTTCGAACTGACTCGGAATTGAAGCAGGGCGTGTAGGGCCGAGACCTTTGGGAGAGGACGTGGGAGGGAGGCAGTTTCCCGCACTACCCCTTCGGCAAGGCCACCTGTGGCCAGGTGGGGGCCGGGGCAGAGGCGCAGGAGTGGTCTAGACCCAGGTCCGGGCTGGGACGCCCACCTGGGAGCAGCCCCTGTGGTGGGCCCCCGGCGCCCGTGGGAGTTGGGAATGCGGCTTTGGGGACGTGCCCTGGGCGCATGGCGAGGCCAGCACCTTCCCCTGGGGAATCAATCCACTGTTTTCCGTCTGTTGCCTTTTCAGTAAAACGATCCTCTTTTGACGTCAGCGCTGATGTCAGGAGAAGGGGAGGCACCAGACACACTGCCCTCAACAGGGGGGCCTGTTTGAATCCTCCCAATATTCCTGCTGTGTGACCTTGAACACAGTGCTTAATTCCTCTGAGCCTCAGTTTCCTCATCGGTGAAAGAGGAGTGACGATGGGGCTTCCTTAAAGGGCTGTGGAAAACACTGAGTGAAATAAAACAGGGCCAGAGGTTGGCCCATGTAAGGGCTCCTAAGAGTTGCCAGGAAGTGACATATTAATAGCCGATCACAGTCACACTCCACAATGTTTCCTTTAAATCAATTTATTTTAAAAAGAAGCCTACAAAGGTCAACCGTGTGTGTGTGTGTGTGTGTGTGTGTGTGTGTGTGTGTGTGTGTGTGTGTATTTGAATCCTGAGATAAGTTGGGTAAGGGAGCAATGACCAGTGTGACCTTAGCCTGGTAAAGCCCGTGGAACCGCAAAGGAGATGCAAGAGGCTGGCCTCTTCCTGTGCTGGGGTGGGGAGTCAGAACTAGAGAAGGAGGCGCTGGGGCTTATGGGAGACTGTCCCGCTCACAGTTAATTGTGAGATGCTCTTCCTCAGTGCTGGGCTTTTGCCACTCACATCTGGTGCTGGGAGTCCCTCGTGATGTCTGCAGGGCTCCCGGCCGCCTCCACGCCTCCACTCCTGGAAGCTGGGGCGATGTCCAGTTACTCCTAGAAGACTGGTCTCCGCTCCTGGCACTGCCCTTTAAGAGTAAAAAACCAGCAACTGTTGTTCCTGGATGGAGAAGTTCCCTCCAAGAGGATGAGGGACTGCGGGGGAGTCGGCCGTTCTGCCTGGCAGAGGAGGCTGCTGGGAGTGGACGGGTGCCCGCTCCATGAAGATTTCCCCATGAGGACAGGGAACTGAGCTGCCCTGCAGACCTGGGCTCAGTGTGGAAACTGCTGGGAGCAGCGTTTCCCAGGAGAGCCGAATGGAGATGCTTTTTGTAGGTAGTGAGCTCCCCGTCACGGGAGGTGTGTGAGCAGAACTAGCCCACCTTCTGACGGTGATGCCGTGAAAGCATTTCCAATGGCAGAAGCAGGATCAGACTTGGGGTTTCCAAACTTCATTTTGGATTTTATTCCTTGAGACCATTATTTACACTTTTTCTTCCTCTGAACAATTTATGTATTTTATTAAAAGAGTGAGTTTAGTTTTAAAAAGGTAAATCTGTGTCATTACCATAGAGAGGTTACCATAAAAAATGGGTACAAGAGAAAGTGGTATTTGACGTTAGCCAAGTACTGCTGCCTGAGAAGGGCCCCTGAGCCTTAGACCTGCGCGTTCCTTGTTTGTAAAGGGACACTGGCGAGTGTCAGACAGGTGCTGGAGATGGACTGTCACTAACAAGACGTTTTCTTGGATGTGACCGGCACAGAGGAACGAGAGGGTGGAAGGAGCCAGCTCCCTCGGGCCATTGCGTCCATTACCCACAGGCCACACAGGCCCTCACCCGCCCTGGGGGGAAACACTGGCCCCGAGGCCCCCGAGGAGCCCTGTCTTGCTGGACCGTGTCTGCACCAGGGATCCTCCCACAGGACTCGGCTACGGGCACAATTTGAAAGGTAAATCGGGGACACACATTTCAGGTGTGTTAATGCAAAACGCAGATCTCTGGTGCTCAAGGCGAACCCTGAGCTCAGGCACCTTGAGGGGCCCCGGGAACACCTGTGCGCCCTGGGACCACGTGCTGTGCAGCCCCGGATGTGAAGGGGTCCAAGATCTAGCTCAGACCCCCCCGGCCACCAGCACTGTGGGCTCAGGAGACTCTATCCTCGCCTTGCAGGAGCTAGGAGGCGTGGGAGGAGGCCCTAGAGGTCACCCGCAGAGCACAGCAGCCTTTGAGAACAAGGGTAGCCTGATAAAGTGTCCTGGAACATTCTGAACTCGCTGAGTTCTATCCCGGTGGGGCTTTGTCTGCAGAGGAAGTCATTAAAAGGGAAAGAAAGCACGAACCCAGGTCCCTCTGGCTCCCCTCTGCTGCCTGCCCCGGCAGCTCTAGGGGCTCAGAATAGGCGCTTCACACTTTTATGGTCAATCACGGTCCTCCGGCACAGTGTTTGGAGCCCCTCCGCCCAAGAACTGAAATGGAGGAGCTGGGGCGGACACACCCCCTCTCTCCATGGACTTCAGCTGGCTCTATGGACATCTCACTTTGGGGAAAGTGTGTCTCCTCCTGAGATCAGAAGAGAAGTGAAGAGAGAGAGAGACAGAAACTTTCTCCATGTCGTTGGAGACAGGAAGCTCCCCCGCTGCCACACGAGACTTGACACCCCAGTCTGGCGGTCTGGCCCGGAAAAGGGACCATCAGACATGGTATCTGAAAACAACATAGCTTAGCGAGCGTGCTGTATTTGAAGAACACTTAAAATCCTATGTTCACTGCTATTTTGGTGAATTTTGCATATGTATCAGTTGAATCATTTGAAACTGCCAATGTTCTTCCTTTTTTGACTTCCCAAGATGTCCATTTCCACCTAATGACAACTGACACCACACCTCAGAAATGATGCAAACATGTCGCAACAAAGTAGGCTGATTTCACTGCTTCGCATGAGAAAGGATTTTGCTGAAGGTTAAGGAGGTCAGGCTTGGTTACAGACAGTGGCTGTGTGAGCTGTTGTGATCTGTCAGACGCTGTGGCCAGGTGAGGATGAGTATTCAGTGCGGTCCAGGTGTGGGCTGACAGCTGGCTTACCGAAGAAGAGAATCATGAGGTCAGAGTGGTCCCAGGAAGAGACTCAGCCCAGAGACGTCCAAACTTCCTGGAAGGCAGAGCTTCATGGGGAATTAAGCTTGGCAGGTGAGAGGAGGGCATGGGCCGCTGGGAGGGTCTTTGGTAGCAAGAGTCTATGTATGGTCAAACCGTTTTCTGTCCTCAAAGTTGTATTTCCATCCTAGGCGGGGAGAGCCCCTTTGCAGCAGAGCAGACGGCTCTGGACTCTGCACGGCTGCCTGCTGACCTTTCCCTGGGTCGCTTTATCAGCTTCCCGCACCTCTCACAGCGCTCAGTGCCGTGCTGGGGGTGCGCAGGCCCTCCACTCAAGCTGCCACCGTCGTGGCAGGATCTCTGTGCTCCAACAGCACTGCTTTGCTAACCTCTGATGTGAACTGAGATGTCGGCCTCGGGGGCCGGGACACCGTCCAGCTCGGTGCAAGCACCTGCTGGCTGGTCCAGGCAAATTGTGAAGGGCCGACTCGGGGCCACAAACCTCCCCCCTGCTCCTCACTCTTTGTGTCTCCCCGGCAAGGTGACTCGGAGTTTCAATTCCATCTTTGTCTTTTTTAGAGTATCTGCGGCCTTTGAAGGCAGCTGCTGGGGAATCGGATTCCCCTGCACAGGTCCCGGGCATTCTCCCAAAACGCTGGTGGACGCGGGAGGCTCTCCCTGGGGTTACAGATTCACAGATAAGCCACACGGAGTAACACGCGTTTACCGTCCAAAGGCTGCCCTTCTGGTGGCGGTGATGGGAGCGTTGGGCCAGGAGAACAGAGACCCTCATTCACAAGCACTTACTTGGATAGGCTTATTCCGCCGGTGATAACTCAGGCGTCTGGACAGGCAGATGCCGGCAGTGTCAGGTTCTCTCTAGAAGCCACTGGAAATTGCTCAGAGAGTTTGGAGTTAGAGACTAGGTTTGGAGTAGAAAAAGATGGAGTCTGGACTTCCCCGCCCTCCCTTAGAGCCCTGAGCCCTAAGGACACCATCTGAGGACACCCCGGGGCACCCTAAGCTCCAGGAAAGGCAGACAGCAGAGTGAGGAGAAGCCCCCCTCTGTGCCGGGGGCTCCACAGCACAGACGTTGCTGAAACTGCGGGAAGGGACATGCCAGGCCCCCCGGCGCCCGCAGAGCCCAACACTGTCCAGACCCAGGGCCTCGGCTGCCCAGCATTTCCCTATAAAAATCATTTGAATTTCATTGTGGACTCACTTGTGCGGTCCTTCTGCATCCGCTTCCATAAAGAAGCAAGTGTCTTTGCCAGGTGGAGGGCATGGGAACTGCCCAGGCCTGCCCAGTGCCCGCCCTGCCAGTATGAGGGTGGAGGCGGGCTCAGAAGGTCCAGCCGGTGGAGACTTCACATTCCGGAAGGACCCCACTTCAGGGCAGTCGCTACAGTAGCTTCAAACACAGCTATGTATGCATCGCGGGGTCCATCATGGCAGAGGGACGCCCGCCAAGCCTCCCGCCTGTAATGCACAACGTTATTCGTCAGTCCTGTAATTGCCACGTGACTAGGAAGGTTGTATTGCTTCGAGGGTGTTTTTGTGTTAAAGACAATAAACGCAGACCTTCAAATTATCAACAACTATTTGCCGCGCTGCTCGGGCCTTTCTTCGTGTTTTATTTGGGCGGGAATCTCAGCAAACCGTGCTACTGAGACCCTGCCCTTGGTCTCTTCACCCACAAGCTGCTACCTCCCCAGGAGCAAATGCCCTGCTACTCAGGACAACCAGCAGAAAAGAGCGTCAGACCGTGGAAGGGAGGGATAGACCCAGGCCGCCGAGAGTCAGGGGCCTCTGCTTCTCCAGTGGAGCCGGGGTGGACCGTCCTGCTCTCAGCCTCTGGACTCCCCTGGGCCCCGCCTGCCCCGTCCTTCCCTCGTTCATGTCTCCCACTGGCCTGGTGCTGGAGCTCACACCCCCCTGCCTGGCTCCTGGTTCCCTGCCCGGCCTGCCCCACCGCCCCCCTAACCCTCACCCTAACCCTCAGCTTCCCAGTGATCTGCCTGCCATGTCCACTCCAGCCAGGACCTTCCTCTCGCCAAGGTACCCTGCAGGTCGTCCCCCACCCCCGTGCCTTGGCACTTACAGTGTTCTTGAAAGCTTCCTCCTTTGTTGACTATGCAAATCTCTACCCCACCTCCTCCAGGAAGTCCTCCAGAACCACTTGTCCTCTCTTCCCTCTTCTTCACCCCTGGAAGCCAATGTATTGCTGGGCTCTGTAGTTCTGTAAAGAGGGCCCCAGTGTCCCCTCTGCTCAAGATGGCTTTATCAGAGTCCCAGAACTGTGACCTGGGCTGGCTCCTTCCTGCCGACTACACTCATTGAGTCACCAGGACTGGCCGAGCCAGGGCGGAGTGGCCTGAGCCCTTGACCCACCTTCCTCCCCAACCCAGGACCTTTTTGACCTCCAGAGGGGCAGCCACGGCCAGATATTCTGGTCGGCCCTGCTCCAACCTGCTGACAGGTGCCCAGGCCTGAGAGCCCCTCCCCTGGAAAAAAAGAGACAAATTCCCATCTGAGAAGCCGAGCTCCAGGGGCTGCAACGACAAGGCTGCAGCTGCTGCTGCCCTGGGGCAGTTCCCAGGGTGGGGTGGGGGTCTGGGAGTTTGCTGGGAGGGAGATGCCACCTCTGGGTGTGCTGCCACCCAGGTCCTGACAAGTGCATGTGTTGTGGCCTTGATACTGGTGTTGACATGGCTCTGGGGCAGCTGGAAAGGAGGGCCAAGTGTGGCTCCAGGCCGGCGGGGGCGGCAAGGCTGCAGGTGGGGCCGGGAGAGCCAGGTGGGCGCTGTGGCCGCAGGCAGGGGAGCTGCCAGCCCCGGTCGGGCGTGGTCTGACTCCTGGAGGGCCCGGGGTTTGCGAGGAGACAGAGCCACTGCGTCTGGACGAGAGATGGGGCTGGTCAGGCCTGCGGCCGGGAGAAGCTCCTCGGGCCGGGCTGACCCTCCTGGGGACCAGCTGAGACTCTGGGGCTTTGCCTGAGGTGTGTGGGTCCCCGACTGGCCCTCTCCAAGCCCCCGGGGCCTGGCCAAGGCCACTGGAAGGGCTACAGGGGATGTCAGGAGAGAGCACCCAGGGGCATAAAAGAGGGGTGCCTCCTGGTCCCTGAGATTCCTTCCGGGGAGGTGTCTGCTGTCTTTGGGGCCCGGGAAGCCTGGCGGCCACCGGGACCCCATCCAGCTTGTACCAACTTGCTCTGACCTGAATAGGCCAGCCAGTGGGCGAGGCGGGCTCAAGCGAGTTCTCAGGGAGGGTGAACGACATCTAAACCCACTTAGTGGTGAGGAAATCTTTCCAAAACTCTCCATGATTGTGCGGCCCGTGGCCAGCGCCCTGCAGAGGAGCTGGGCCCTTTCCCACTTGGGAGAACTCTCACTTTCTCATTCCAGGGGAGAAACGCGATTTTCTGGCTCACTGAGAGGCCTGAATGTTCTATTAAACCCCAGGAACATGCAGACCCAGAGGGGATTTGAAGAGCCGGCTCAATTTCCGGGTCCCAGATGCCTTGATCACCACAGGAAGTGGGGTGGCTGGTGGCTCTGCGGGGCCCGAGGGTGCCCGTGTGTGCAGGCCCCGCGAGGCGCCTCTGGGGCTCTGCCCGGCCTGCACAGGCACCCCCGCGACCCGCCCGTCTTCCCGCCCCGTGGCTCCTCCCTCCCCCGGCCTGGGGCCAGGCCTGGGATGCCCTCTGCAGCCACACCTCTCATTTCTGTGGGAAATGCTTCCCACAGACCTTTCCAGACGCCCCTGGCTGGGCCAGCAGCCCCCCTGAGGTCACCTCTGAACCTGGGCACCTTGGTGACCGTGGCCGGGTTCCCACGTCCTCCTCCTGTGCAGACCCCACCCCCATGCTGCGCCTGCTGCCCTGGGCTCCATCCAGCCCCGAAGCCCCCGACAGGCCCCGCCCGTCATCTGCCACCCCCAAACCACTCCCGTGCTTTCCCCTGGAAGCCCCCCTCCAGCGGCACCGCCTGGGAACTCATCCCCCCGCCCTCCAAGGCCTCACCAGCCTGGCGTCCTTTGTCACTGCCTCTCTGTGCCCTCGGCCTCAGAGCGGGCGCTGCCGTGGCTCAGGCCAGCTTCTTTCCTCTGTCCATGTGCCCCAAACCCGTGTTCCCACCAGGCGTCCTCCCACTTCTCCCTGTGGAGGCCTGTGGTTCTGCGAGGTGTCCACATGGGTCTCTCCAGTGGTCCCCCAGATGCGTGCATGGCCCAGGACCCCCCCCTCTGCCCACACCCAGGCTTCGTTCGCTCTTCCCGTTCCCCATTCTGCACCTGGCCCAGCACCTCTGCTTGCCGCTGTCCGCATGGGTCCCCTGGCCAGACCTGTGTGCCTTTGTGCAGTGCTTGCATCCGGAATTCCAGCTCAGGGACTGTGCTGGCCACCAGTGCAGACAGGCCCCTGCACTTCACCAAGAATATCGACCAGCCTCTCTTCTGCCCACTGTCTGCACCCCACGCATTGTCCCAGCCCTGCCCTCCTCAGTGTCCAACTGCCAGGGCTCCCCAGAGACCCCAGAGCCCTGGGCCAGGACGTCCCACAGCCCTCATCAGGCCACTTCCATTTGCTCCCTCCCCGGCCCTGCTGATCCGCCCCCGCCAGGCTTTATTCTCCCCTTGGCTCTCTGCGTGTCTCTCTGTCTCTATCCCTCTGTTTGTCTCGTTCTCTGCCTCCTGTTTGTCCCAGGCATCTTATTTATTGCAAGATCGACATTATAACAACGTTAAAGGATATTTTTAAAGGAGAACCGTTCGCTCGTGGTTCCACACGTGCACAGCGGCTGCGTTCCTGTGTCCACGTTCTCTCCAGTCCTGGCTGGTGACGGCCACTTTCGCATCACACAACTTGAGAGATACCCTCTCCTAACACTGTGTCCACATTTACCCACTGCTCCATCCCTGTCACCAGTGTGGTCCCGTCCTCATGCTGATGGCCATGGCCTGGCGTGGACACGGGGCTGGGGCCCTTTTCCCTGCTTGGCCGCCGTGGGGGCCACTTGTGCTCTGTGTTTTTCTTTGTTCCTCGTCTCGGGAATGTCTCTGAGGTCCCTGAGGAGCTGGCACAGGTGACTCCAGAGAGGACTGGTGGCTGTGGTTACCTGCCTCCACTTTGGGGGGAATGACCTGGCAGAGCTGCTAAAACACAGACTGCACGTAACCCCACCAAGCTCGTGCAAACAGCCCAGTGCCCGTCGGCAGGGGAGCAGAGGGTGCGTGATGGGAGAGCAAGGTCCTTGCTACTGGAGGACATCCGTGCTGCACTGATGCTTCAGAGCGAGGTACCCGGGAGCTGCACCCCTGCGGCCTGGCACCTGTCTTAGCAAAAGGTGGGGAGGGCACCCACTGTCCACCCTGGGGGGTGTGGGCGGGGGTGCTGACTTCCTAGACACCCCTAACCTGGTCCACTGGGGGTGCAGGGCTGGTTCCTCAGTGGGCTCCAGGCACCCCCAGCCCAGTGCACGGGAAGCAGCGAGGGAAGGGACCGTGGTGGAGAGCCGGGCCCAGGACAGCACATTCTCGAGGCCAGAGCTATTTCCCCACTGCAGCACCGGCTTCCTGGGCGGCCTCCTCACCCAGCAGTTACCACTCAGCACCTCCCACTCACGCCTGTCCTGAGCCGGTCTAGTGGTGGGCGGCTGGGCATCTCCCAGCATGGTCCCCAGTCCACACACCACCCACCGAGGGGGGGGCTGGGCTCCCACCTTCGAGCCCTTGGTCCTCAAACCTGCAGCTCCTCTCCCCCTCCTCCCTCCTCCCTCCTCCCTCCCTTGCCCAGCGGTGTCACCGTCCAGCACATCACTAGGCTCTGCCCCAGGTGTGACCTTGCCCCTTTGCTTCCCCCTTTCCCACCCCTACCTTGTTCCTGTTCCGACCTCTGCATCTCCTACAGCCAGTACGCGTTCTGCCGTCTCTCCGGCTGCGATCCAGGCTCCACTTGTGCCCCTTTAAATCCCCTTCCAGAATCCCAGGCCTGGAACCTGCAGAGAAGGTGCCCCCAGCCCACTCTGCCCCCTGTGGGGGACCCTTACTGCTTTTGGGTGGGTGGCGGTGCAACTCCCAGGAGAGGGGGCTGCCCTGGCAGCCTGGCAGCCCAGACCAAGTAACCCAGAGAATGGTTTTGGGGAGGAGATCAAGCTGATGGGCTGGGAGCTGAAGCTTTCAGGGTCAGAGACCAGAAAGGCTGGCTGCCTGCCCCCAGGTGTGCTGGGCCCGGGCTGGACACCCTCCTGGGCTCAGCCATTCATGGGGAAGGTCCCTTCTCCAGGCTGCTCCCCATGCACTGGGCTGGGGGTGCCTGGCCCCACTGAGGACCCAGCCCTGAGGAGGACCCACCCCTCCCTGGCCAAGCCATTCTCTTTCCCTGGAAGCCCCCTCTGCCGCCTGCACCAGCCTTGCACCTCCTCAGAGTTGTAGCTGCTCTGATTCAGTCTTTGTTTCCTGCTCTCATCCTTTCCGTGTTTGCAAGTGACATGGGAGCCCGGCTCCTGCGTGGGCTGGGGCCACTGGGGGAGGCCAGGGGTAGCTAGGACCTCAATTTCCAGGGAATTTATGTCAGCATTTCTCAAGAGCACACCCACCCCATCCTCTACCCGCTGGGGGCTTTTCAAAAAGTCCGCCTGCATGCATTGCTGACGGGAATGTAAAATGCTGCAGCTGCTGTGGAAAACAGTCTGGCAATTCTGAAAAAAAAAACACCCTAAAAACGGAATTACGGTGTGATCCTGCAATTCTACCTCTGGGTATATTATCCCCGAGAGAACTGAAAGCAGGGACTTGAAAAGATGTTTGCACACTCATGTTCAAAGCAGCATTATTAACAACTGCCAAGAGCTGGAAGCGAACTAAGTGCCCGTCGATGGGTGAAGGATAAACAAAGCGTGCCTGTCCGCACAATGGAATAGAATTCAGGCTTCAGGAGCCTGTGGGGGGCAGTTGTGCTGGGTGGGGCTCCAGATGGCAGGCTCCACGCTTGGCTGAGCGAGGTGGGGGCTGCCCAGCCTGCTTAACTCAACCACGAGTGACAAGTGACTCATAGCCGGTTGGCTCAGGTCAGGGAAGTGGAAAAACCCTGAGTGTTTAATAAATATTTTCCTCATCACCTTCATTAATTATGTCTCTACATGGCCTGGGAGGTGTTAATTTCCTTCTTTCCAGGCCTCGCTCACAGTGACAGAAGCACTGTCTGGGGGTGTCCTTGCCTCCTGGGTTCCACTTGTAGGGAGATTCTCCCTTGCTTTGTAGGCAAACTATGGTGATGACAATGGTGGTGATGGTAATGATGATGGTGATGATGATGATGGTGGTGGTGGTGATGATGATGGTGATGATGGTGGTGATGATGATGGTGGTGATGATGATGGTGGTGGTGATGGTGATGATGATGGTGATGATGGTGGTGATGGTGATGGTGATGGTGGTGATGATGGTGATGATGATGGTGGTGATGATGGTGATGATGGTGATGGTGATGGTGGTGATGATGGTGATGATGGTGATGGTGGTGATGGTGGTGATGGTGATGATGGTGATGGTGATGATGATGGTGATGGTGATGATGGTGATGGTGATGGTGGTGATGATGGTGATGATGGTGATGGCGGTGATGGTGATGGTGGTGATGGTGATGATGATGGTGATGGTGATGATGGTGATGGTGATGGTGGTGATGGTGATGATGCTGGTGGTGATGATGGTGGTGGTGACGGTGGTGGTGATGATGGTGATGGTGGTGATGATGGTGATGGTGGTGGTGATGGTGATGACAGTGATGTATGGAGGTCCTCCTACGTCAGCGCTCCTCCTAGCACATGATAAAGAGCTTGGACTTTATCTGGAGAATGATGGTGAGCCATTGAGATGTTTTCACTGCTTTGGGACATGATTCTAAGTGTGTTCTTGGGGGATGTCACGGTATGGAGTCAGACTCCATAGTGGGTGCAGGGTACCAGAAGGAGCACAAGGAGTCAGGCAAGAGGTGAGGGGGACAGGAGGAGTGACGAGAAGGCAGCAGGTTCAAGAGATGTATTGGAGGTAGAGCCCAGGACTAGCTCTTAGAGCAGATGTGACGGGTAAGGGAGAGAATCACCCATGAGATATGGAGGTGGGGAGAGCAGATCTGGACCAAAGTTTCTGAATTCAGCTGCTCAGAGATGCCTGTTGGACACCCAGGATCAGCAGCTGGACACACTGCTCTGGGTTTCAGGGACAGTCAGGCCTGGATGCAAGAAATGGGACTTCATCTGCGGAAATTAGGCGGTACTTATGTGGGGCTTGGGGCCCCCGGGGTGGAGGTTGGCAGGGAGGAGCCTGGGAAGGAGGTGCCAACAGAGGAGAGGGGCGTGCAGAGGAGGAGGGGGCATCAGCTCCTCCCCCGTGACCCTGACAGCTGACAGCAGCACCCAAGAAGCCCATGTGAAGGCTGCTGACCTCTCCCCAGGTGTCCTTCTACCCGGAGATCCCTGCTCCCTGGTCTGAGGTCTCGGTGGGCCCCGAGTTATCTGGAGCAAGGAGGGGAGAGCACACAGCAAAGGCCAGGCTGCAGGGAGGAGGGCAGCCTGTTGCTCACTGAGTCACCTGTCACCCCATCCTCCCCTGGGCTCCTTGCCCTGGGCCCCTTGCCCTGGACTCAGGTCTGAGCAGCCCCCCAACCCCGGCACATCCCAGACTGGGCTCAGCTGCTTCACTGTGCAAAGCCCTGGGGGCATGGGGCATGGGAACCAGGCCTGGGGGCAGCAAGGGTCCTGCCCGCAAAGCTCCGCCCACCTCCTGCAGGTGAGGTCGCGCTGGGGCCTGTGGTCACTCCCATTTCACAGAGACCCACCTGTCTGCCTTCTGATTTCTGGGGTCTCCTTCCTGGATCGCCCAGGGCTGTGCCCTTCCTGCCCTTGGCACTGCTTTCCCGGGCTGACCACACTCTTGGCAGGATGGGCCCAACAAGGAAATCGATCCTGGCAGCTGTCGTCCTGGCGCCGCGGGGGCAGGAAGGCGGCCACGGGGAGGGCTTTTCCGTGAGCTGCTTTGTTCTGTCTTAGTCGGAGCAACATTAAGTTACAAACCAAAGGGTGGAAAATGGTGGGAATTTCACTGTGCTTGGCAGCGGAGCGGACTTCTCATGAGGGTGACGGTCAAGGAAAGTGCTCTCGGGGCCCAGTTGCTGCCGCAGACGAGGCTCTCAGTCGCCACCCTGGTGATGCCCCGCTCTGCCTGCTGCGTGGGGCTGCGGGTTCCAGCCCTTACAGCGCTTTCTCAGCTTCTGTTCTACTTCACAGGCAGTTGCCTGGAAATGGGGAGACGTTTTATAATGAAAACCAAACTCATAAAATGGGGATTTGCATTTAAGTTTTCTTTGCCCTCATTTCTGGGGAGGAAAGCAAAGGTGGGGTGTCTCCACACAGGTGATTCTGGAAGCACGTGCCAGGGCTCCAGTGACCTGCGTGGACTCCATGGGATTCTATTCAGACCAATCTGTAACTGTCAGTGGTCAACAGGGACTCGGGGACATGGGGACGTGGGGACACAGTCTGTGTCATCCCCACTTGTCCCTGGCAGGCACTCGAGGGTGGAGACAGCGTGGCCCCTCTGGGAGCAAGAGGATGTGATGCCCGCTTCCTCTATCTGGATGAAGGCCTCGCTCTGTCCCTTCATGCGATTTCCGGTTTTATCTGGTCTTTCTGGTGAAACTGGCAGAAGTGTGGTTTGGATGGGCATTTCCCTTTCCCCCCCCCCCTTTTTTTTTTTGATAGTGCCATATTTAGATAATAATAAAGAACTCCCCTTAAAGATATCCAAATAGAGAACTGCAGAAGTTGCTTAGTAGAGGGGGCTCTGTTAGCGGCACTTCTGGGGCTGAGCCCGGTTCAGAGGCGCAGCAGTCAGCAGACCCTGTTCTGCTGCCGTAACGAGCAGGCCCAAGGTCCAGGGGCTCCGTCCCAGGGGGCCCCAGAGGGGCCAGTGCAGGGGCCCAGGTTGTCAGGGGAGGAGGGGCAGGTGAGCCTCACACCTGCTGAGTCCTGAGGGCTCCCACCTGCTGAGTTCTGAGGGCTCCCACCTGAACCTCAGTGTCCACGGGGGCCTCCACCCCCAGTGCAGGGAGGTGACCTCCTGCCACGTGCCCTGAGGCCAGAGAAGGACTTCCGGACAGAGTCGCGGCCTGACACTCCTTTTCGTTTGGGTCTGATCCAGGGGTCATCTCGGGGGAGCTGGCAGAGCTCAGGCACCCGGCCTCGCCATCTGCACTGTGACGGGGAGGAACCTGAGTCTGCGGACCCTCCCTCCTCCCCCAGATGCTCCCACCAAACGGGAACAGGGGCCAGGTACTTCCGTGGCCTCTCTCCCACCTTCGGCCCCGTCCTGAGCCTCCGCCCCCGGACCGATCTATACCCGTCAAGGCTGCTCACGTGAGGCCAGAGACGCACGTGATTTGAAAAGTGGGGGGCGGCCAGACCATCCCACCCCGACCCGACATGGCGGTCCCCAGGCTGCCTCTGCCACCCACCCTGCCCCGCCCCTTGTCCTGCTGAGTCACGTTCCGTTCCCGCTCAGGGAGGCTGTGGCTTCTGGTGGGTCAGAAATGTTTCTGGTTGAGCTGTCAGTGGCTGAACGTCCTTCCTGCCCCTTGAGAGGAAAGTTTCGGCTCTGGAAAATTACCAGGCCAGGAAGCTAGGGAGGTTTCTGCCCTGGGGCAGTTTGAGAGAGAAATTTCCCGGCTGGTCTCAGACTGCGAGGACAGACACGGGCTCCTGGCAACCTTTATTAGAACCACTTTCCTGACCCTCTGGCAGCAGGAAAGCCGTGTCCCAGACTGTCCTTGTGGACACAAGCTAGTTTGTGTCAGAGAAGCGGCTCCGCTGTTTGGAACAGGTGCAAACCCTAAGTTGTGAGTTCAGACACATGGACTCCTTCTGGAAAGCATGGCAAACCCCAGAGACTGCCTGAAATGATTCCTATGTGCGCAGGAGTCCGGGCCCTCCCCCACCCTCCCTGGGCAAACTCCTTTTCAAAGCACCTAGAAGTCAGGTAAGTATGGAAAGTGGGTTAAGTACCAGCTAAATCATTAGAGCAGAAAACATAATTGCCAACCAGCCTACTTAAGGCTGGAAGTCCTGGGGTGGGGGGCAGGTCTAGAGCCCACTGAGCTCCCCAACCTGCACAGGGGATGCCGTTCAGGTCTGTAGATGCACTGATCTGCATATTTGTGTCACCCCTCTCCCTCCTCTCTGATCGAGGAGGGAACGTGACCCCCTCTGATCTCCCTCTGTCCCTGGTTGGGGCACCTGTCCCCCCTGTGTGGGTGTCACACCAGCACACACAGGTAAACCCCGTCAGTCCCAGGGAAGGTTCCTAAACGCTCCAGGGGAGAAGCCACTGGAAAGTTACACACAGCTCCGCTCGGGTCTGTCCGGGGCCACATAAAACTTGACGGATGGAAACAAGGGCAAACCGGAGCAGTCGACCCTAACCCTAGGCACATTAAATGTCCGCATGATGACATCAACCCTTCCGGGTTCCTCCGTGATCCTGTGTCCAAGAGGCCGGCACACAGGCTGCATCGTGGGCCTCAGTCTGTCCGTCTGTGCAGTGGGGGAGCCAGCAGGGCTGTAGGAGCTCCGGAGACAAGGCCACAAGCTGCCCAGAGCGGTGTGAGCATCGCTCGGGCTGGCCCTGGGGTGGCCGTCCCATCACGAGCCCATATTTCAGAAGCACGGATTAGACTGTCCCTTTCCTGCCTAAAGCATCCACGGCTCCCGGCACCCAGCTCCTCCCCAGGAGGTGGTGAGTCTCGGCTGCTGTGACAGAACACCGAGCCAGACTGGGAGCAGCACGCAGACAGCACCTTGCAGCTCTGGGGCCAGAGTCTTTGGTCCCCCGGGTGCGGTGTCTGTGGGATGGAGCTCCTGGAGGCTTTCTCTTCCATTCCAGCCCTCAGAGGCGCCACGCCCCGTGGCTCATGGCCCTTTCCTCGCATCACCCCAACCTCTGCTTCTATCGCTGCGTCTCCTCTGGCTCTGACCCTCCAGCCTCCCTCCTCTTGGGACGCTGGAGACCAGTGGGCCACCCAGACCACCAGGCTCATCTTCCATCTCACGGTTCATACCCCTTTGCCAGGTAAGGTAACATATTCGCAGATTCGGGGGTTAGGACGCGGTGCTGTTGGGCCTAAGAGGCACCCTCCCTCCACTGGTCACCTTGCTGTCCTTCCTGCCTCTTTGTGCCTGCTCCCAGGGGCTTTCAAGCCCTCAGCCTGGCCATCCTTCTCACTCTGGGGTCTCGGCTGGTGTCCCTTCTTTCTGCCAGGGTGGGGCTGGCCCCCCAGGGTCACCCTGCTAGTGGCTGGTCCCTGTGGGTTTTCTGCTGTCGGTGCTGTGCTGGCAGGGGACGCGTCTGCTACCGTCCCACCTTGTTTGTCCCTCAGAACACCGATAATGTCATCTCACAGCTGCTCAGCCAGGTGGGCTGCCTGAAGGTGGGGGCTGGAGACACTGTCTCTGAAACTCAGTCTCACACAGCAGCCATGGAGAATTTTATTCTGATTTTAAGTTAAATTTAAAAATTTAAACTGATACCCATGCAGTTTCTGAAAACTTTTATGTTTGAAACAACTTAAGTAAATGAGTGTCCTTTTCTGACCATAAATTTTATGAAATTTAAGCAACGATTTCTGATAAAGATTTAGGTTCTGAATTTAGATGTGCTGTAAACATAAAACATACATGGGGTTTTGAAGACTCACTAGAAAAAAGGGAAAGTAAAATATCTCATAATAATTCCTTATGTTGATTATATGTTGAAGGGATAATTTGGGGGCTATTTAGGGTTAAATTAAAAGATATTAAAATTACTTTTACCTGTTTCATGGAAAATTACATATATGTCTCTATTATATTTTTATTGAACTGTGATGGTCTAGATGCACAAAAGTTTAAAAAACAAAACCTGAAAGTTTAATGCACCACCTAGTGGCAACTTTGAAAGGGCAGCTGGGGGCTGTGAGCATCTCTGCAGGGTGGTGGGAATGTGTGTGTGTGTGTGTGTGTGTGTGTCTATGTGTGTCTGTGTCTCTGTGTGTGTGTCTGTGCATGTGCATGTGTGTGTCTGTTGGTCTGTGTGTGTCTCCGTGTGTGTTTCTGTATGTGTCAGTGTTTCTATATGTCTATGTCTGTGTCTCTGTGTGTCTGTGTCTGTGTCTATGTGTGTCGGTGTGTATGCGTGTGTGTCTGTGTTTCTGTGTCTGTGTCTCTGTGTGTCTCTGTGTCTGTGTGTGTGTGTGTGCGCGTGTGTGTCTGTGTCTCTGTGCTTCTGTGTCTGTGTGTCTGTGTCTCTGTGCTTCTGTGTCTCTGTGTGTCTGTGTGGCGCAGGGCACAGTGCTGGCCACACAGGATGTGAAGCCCGTGGTCTCTGCCTCCAGCGGGCCAGTCTGGGCCACAGTCCCCAGCACAGTGGGCAGAGTGGACGCCCCACTGACCCCTCCTTTGCTGGGGGTAGCCCAGCTCACTGGCTGGAGCCCAGGGGAGAGGTTGCTCTCCATCCAGAAACAGGACTCCTGGGAGGGTGGTCCAGGCTGGAAGCTTCCTCTTCTGAGAGCCGCACAGCTGGATCACATACAAGTTCCTGGGGCCTGAGGGGCGTCCCAGCCCCCAGCCCCTGCGTGTCGGGGAGGCAGGTCCCTGGGCAGAGGGTGGTTGTCAGGAAGGCAAACCTGGGTGACAGGTGGTTCCCCTGCAAGGTGGCAGGCCTCGCATGGGGTGTTTCCAGGGAGGGGCTGGGCTTCGCTGGTTGCTAGCTGCTCTCGAGCTGCGGTCTCGTCACCCTCCCACCAAGGCCACTTCCTGGGGCTCTGCAGTCCCAGAATTGCTCAGCTCCTGCTTCCCCGCCCCCACCCCCGTGCTCAGGAAGTGGAGGTCGCATGGCGGGCACTTGCCATGGCAGCCACGTGGAGGCGTTGACAAGTCGGAACTCTGTCTTTGGGAAACTCTCCCGTCTCCCGCAGGACCACGAGTTCCCCGGGCGGGCCTGGGGGAGGTGTTGGTGGGGAGCTGACCTGAGCCCGGACTGGGAAGGGGGCCACCAACCCCTCGGGCTCCCAGGTGGCTCCGGGCTGGACACCAGGCCGGGGGAGGGGTCTGGCAGCCCTGGCCGTGAGGGGGGTGAGGGTGGGATGGGGAGGGGGGCGCGGTGGCCTGACCCATCGGGCTCCAGCAGGGAGTCTGTGTAGCCCAGGCCCTGTTTTCTCAGTGTCCCCGCCAGGGCTGGTGGCAAAGCCAGCCTGAGGCAAGAAGCGGGGGAGCGTGGTGGCGAGTGGGCTGGGGCCGTGGAACCCCCCTAGAGCCGGGCCATGGTGAGGGCTGGCCCACACCCACTGCGGGACGTCCATCCTCCTGGCCTGGGTCTGCCGGGGTGGCCGTGGCTCTTTCCCCGGGATGCTCAGCCCGCTGTCCTGTGTCCCCCTCGAGGTCACCTGCCTCGCAAAAGCCGGGAGGTGCCCGTCGGCCTTTCCCACGGCCACTGAGGGTGAGTGGCAGTGCCAGGAGGTGGATAAGAAGGAAGGCGGTCTGACACCCGCTTCTCCTGGTGCCTCCCTGGGGTGGCAGGTGCGATGAAAGCGCAGTGGGCCTGGACGGTAGCTGCTTACAAGGCCGCAGAAAGCTGGACGCCGCCCAGCTGGCCCCCAGCACCTGTGTTTCCTACCTGTGTCCTTCCTTTGTGTTTCCATCTTGCCCCTCAGGCAGCACCTCCCTGGGACGCGGGTCTGAGAAGGTCGATGATGCAGGAAGGTGATAAGTCAGCTGGCTGCCATCGGGGGACCATGGAGCCACCGAGAACACAGGCAGGCCAGCCGGGCATGTCTTGTCACCACCCCCTCCTGCCCTCCTTCCTGGCCCTGAGAGGGGTACAGCCACGCAGGAAGTCTGCCCTTGGAGGAAGGGGCTCTGTGAGCAAGGATCAGGTGTACGTGAGGGATGGTAGCCGGCTTCTCCGCACTCACGGCTCAGAACACACCGGCCGCCCCGGGCCCCGGAGCCAGGTGAGAAAGCCCGCCCAGGCCCGGGTCCCGCCCTGGCCGCCCTGGCTGCGGCAGCCACAGGACAGGCGGTGTCTTTGCTGGTGTCTGTGGGCTGGAGGGGAGGGGCGGCTGCTGGTCCTGCTGAGGGAGAACCTGGGACTGCCTTCCCAGGAGGGGAGTGAAACGGCATCACCTAGGAAGGTGGCCTTGCTTGGTGACCTTGTGAGCACTGGCTTCTGAGCCGGATTCCCGCCCGAGGCTCTGTGTCCAGACAGGCATGGCTCTTCCATGCCCAACAGTCCCTGTCTTTGCTGCAGCAGGAGAGGAAGCTACAAAATCCCCCGGGAGGCTCCGTTCTCCGGTTCCCGTGTCTGCCCGGCACCCGCGGGGCCTCCGGCGTCCACTCGGATCCTCTCAGGAGGGGGCATCCTCGACCGAGTCCCTGTCTTGAATCATCAAGGCCACGGCTCCTCCAGGGCCGGCCTGGGCTCCACATTCCCCCAAACAGGAGAAAGAGGGTGACAGGAAGGTGGGTGTGGGAGACCTAGGGGCACCACCTCTTCCAGAGCCGTCACCTCGTGCTTACAGCTGGCTGCCATCGGACGCCACGGGCAGGGGGCTGTCTGGAGGCGGGGTCTGTGGAGGAAGCCCCTGTGCGTGGGTGAGGGGAGGGCGCACCGTGCACAAGTGCGGATCCACCTGCAGGAAGTGCTGTGTCAGGTCCTCAGCTGGGCAGCGGGGGGGAGGGTATCTGCCGGTCCTTTGGCCTCTGCCTCTTTGCTCTGTCTGCCCAGGTGATGAGAACCCAGCGAGCTCTGCTTGAATGGAGTCCACTTTCAACTGTTCTTTTGCGAGCAGCTTCTCCTTGGCATCTTCCCTGAGATTTGAATCCACAGAGAGTAAATTCAGGAAAACAAAACCTCCACACTTTTACCAGCTGGCCAGGAGGGAGGCCACCCCACTCAGAGTCCTGCCTGTCTAGGGGTTGGGCGGGACCATGGAAGATAACAGTAACAGCCATGCGTGGGAGCCACGGGCCAGGCACCGAGCATGGCCTTCCACAACAAGCCTATGGAGCACAGGCTGTCTTATGCCCACTTTATAGATGGGATAACTGAGTCTCCCAGGTAAGAAATTTGGTCCAGAGCCCACCACCAGCTAGTGGCAGAGAGAGCTGGCTTTGAACCAGGTCCTGTAGGCTCCAGGGCTCAGCTCCTGAGCCCCTTCCAGCCTGGGGAAAGCCATCCTCAGGATGCGCTCTGCCCTTGGGTCCACGACCAGGGGCTGGACCATCCTCACCTCCAACTCCGTCTGTCCTACAGGTCCCTCTAACTCTTGGGCCCAGCTCTGGGGTTCTGCTTCTCGTCCTTGACCTGCAGCTGTGGTGTCCTTCACATCCCCAGATTGGTCTCCCCTTTGTCTGTAACCCGTGAAATCCCATTTTCTGATTCTTCCAGGTGAGACAGCCCAGAAGGGGCAGCCCTGGTAGGAGCCTCCCTTTTCCCTCCAGCGGACTTCCCTGCTGTCTGGGTCTGCATCACAAAGCATCCCACTGAGGGAGCTGCCCAGCCGGCACTGGAGCTGCACGCCTTGGTGTCAGCCCTGGGCCTGGCATCCCTGGGGGATCTGCCGTCCCTCCTTCAGCTCCGCCCTCCCTCCCTCCTCGCCGCCCTCCCTCCTTCAGCTCCGCCCTCCCTCCCTCAGCTCCGCCCCCCTCCCTCAGCTCCGCCCTCCCTCCCTCCTCTCCACCTCCTCTCCACCTCTCCATGGCCGCTTCCCAGAGTTTTCTTCACCTTTGGTTTTTGGCAGTTTGATGATGATGTGTCTGGGCGTGGTGTTGTTTGAACTGATTCTGGTCGGGGTCCACTGAACTTCTTGAATCTGCGAAGTTACGTCTTTCACCAAATTGGGGGAGTTTTCAGCCACTATTTCTTTAAATGTTTTTTCCCTCTCAACACTCTTTCTCCTCTCCTCCAGGGCCTCCAAGGATGCGACTGTCAGGACTGTTCCTCCCTCCCCCCACTTCTCTGCCTCCCTCCCTGAAGGATTCCTGAATGTTCTCTCCTCTGCGCTTGTCTCCCCGCCGCACAGCAGAGATAGAGGTGGAGCTTGGCTTTCTGCACTTGGGGGCTGCTCTTTGGGGAGGGCAGGGGCCAGTCTCCCAAATCCCTGTGCTGGATCAGACGTCAGGGTGCTGGGTGCAAAGCAGAGATTCCTTTCCTTCCTTCCGGCCTGGAGAAAAGGAGCAATGCCCTCTGGTGCCGTGGAGCCAGCCAGCCCAGCCTCTGCATTGCTGGGACGGAGACTGACTACATGCTAAACACTGACCCCTCCATCCCCCCTGCCCCAGCCCCTGGCACCCACCATTGTACTTTCTGTCTATGGATTCAACTCCTCTGGGGACCTCCTATAAGTGGCTCATTTCACTTAGCATCATGCCCTCGGGGTTCATCCATGTTGAAGCTGGTGTCAGAATTCCCTTCCTTTTCAAGGCTGAATAATATTCCATTGCATGGACCACATTTTTTTGGACATCAATGGACATACGGGTTGTTTCTGTCTTTTGGTGATCGTGAATAATGCTGTTATAAAGATGCATCAATGGACATCCGGGTTGTTTCTGTCTTTTGGTGATTGTGAATAATGCTGTTATGAAGATGCATGTGCAAATATCTTTTCAAGACCCTGCTTTCATTCCTCAGGTAAATACCCAGAAGCAGAGTTGCTGGATAAGATGGTAATTCTTTTTTGTTTATTTGTTTGTTTGTTTGGTTTGTTGGTTGCACCAGCTCCTTAGTTGCAGCTTGCCGGCTCCCCAGTTGTGGCGTGTGAACTCTTAGTTGCGGCATGCATGTGGGATCTAGTTCCCTGACCAGGGATCGAACCCGGGCCCCCTGCACTGGGAGCTCGGAGTCCCAACCACTGTGCCACCAGGGAAGTCCCATCAGACAGTAATTCTATGCTTCTACTTTTTTGAGGAACTGCCGTCCTGTTTTCCAGTTTTCCCGTCTTTTACCTTAGGTGGAATCGTTCAGTACGTGTGTGTGTGTGGCTTCTTTCATGTGACATTATATTCATGAGATTCATCCTGGTTCTCACATACAGTGGCAGACTGTTTCTTTGCACTGCTTTATTGTGCGCCATTGTACAAACACACAACAGTTTATCCATTAAATGGCTCACAGACACTAGGCTGTCTCCAGTTTGGGGCTGTTACGAATGGTGCCACCTGCACATCATAGCCCGTGCCTGGGGAGACCTGCGCAGAGCTGATGGGTCCAGGGTATGCACGTGCCTTAACTGGATTTTTTAAAATAAATTTATTTATTTATTTTTGGCTGCGTTGGGTCTTTGTTGCTGTGCGTGGGCTTTCTCTAGTTGCGGCGAGAGGGGGCTACTCTTTGTCACGGTGCGCGGGCTTCTCATTGCGGTGGCGTCTCTTGTTGGGGAGCTCGGGCTCTAGGCATGCGGGCTCAGTAGTTGCAGTACTTGGGCCCTAAAGAGCGCGGGCTTCAGTAGTTGCAGTGCATGGGCTCAATAGTTGCGACACACGGGCTTCAGTAGTTGTGGCACGGGGGCTCAGTAGTTGTGGCTCGCGGGCTCTAGAGCGTGGGCTCCGCAGCTGTGGCGCACAGGCTCAGCTGCTCCGCGGCATGTGGGATCTTCCCGGGCCGGGGCTCGAACCCGTGTCCCCTGCATTGGCAGGAGGATTCTCAACCCCTGAGCCACCAGGGAAGCCCTTAACTGGCTTTTCACAAGCCTTATCCATGCAAAATTCCCTGGAAAGGAGTTGTGTTGTGCTTAAATACAGTAACATACCAAGGTTGACAGTCGCCACACATATTTCTCAAATACTTCCAAAGTGGATTCTAACCCTGTGACAACCCCTCTGTGGGCCAGACACGATCGTTCCCCAGCGTCTCAGGTCAGGATAAACCCTGAGGTGAGGTAGCTTGCCCAGATCCCCCTGCGGGTGAGTGGGGAGCTGGAATGCAGATCCGGCGGCACCGGTCTCCACGGCTCACACGGCCTTTATTCACCTCTGAAAGGCAGGCGCTTGTTTTCCTCTCCACCACTCACGTTACCTTTTAGGAATTCAGTTTTAATTGCAAGGAAAATATTATGACAGTAGGTCTGCCCCGGCCGCCTGCTGCTTCCCCCTCTGTTATTACAGTAATTGACTTGCTGGATCCGGCTGACCGGAGGGTGCCCGTCTTCCTCGTCTGTGTTTGCCGGTCTCAGGCAAGTGCGTGCCTCTTGGCATCATGATTCCAAATAACTCAATTGGAGGTGATTTGTAGAACAAAATTATTGGGAACAGAATGATGATTAGTCAGCAGGGTAGCTAGGAGACTGATCCACCTGTCTTGTAATTTCTTCTGATTTGTAGCAAGAAAGTTTATGAAGGTCCTGTGGTCACGTGAGAGCGATGACCAGTGTGCACACGCCCTTGACCATCTATCTACTCGCTCCTTTCTTATAAAATAGCACACACGCGATGCCCGCCGTTTTTTGTAACCCTCTTTGCCACTGGGCAGTGTATAATGGATAACATCCTGTGCCCATAAATAGTTGTCTACGGCTTTCTCGGGGGCTACATCCTGTTCTACCATAATTTATCTAACTTACGTAGATTGTTCCCAGCTTTGGGGATTATGTGTAATGACTATTCTTGCCTGCGAATCTTCAGGCAGGACGCAGTTCCACGGATCTTATCGGGATTTTAGTCCATCTGTGCACCCTCCAAAAACGACATGCCAATTTATACTTCTGCTGGCAGGGCATGAGGGTGTCTTTTCTCTCTTCTTTGGCCAGCACCAGCTTTAAAATTTCAACCATTATGCGCCAGTTTGACAGAAGACAAACACACTATCGTCAGGGCTTTCATCGCACCTCTTTGATTCAGGCGACATCAAGTGTTTGTCACGAGCCGATCAGAGCGTTTGTGAGACGTCTGTTCAAGTCTTTTGCCCATTTTCTGTGGAGGTGCTTGTCCTTCAGAAACGTACCGCTTTTTCAGAACACTATGAACCATTTGTCTGTAACATGGATTGAAACACTTACTCCTGGTTTGCCATGTGCTTTTAATTTGGGTTTATGGTATCTTTAACCATACAGACATTTTAAATGTTCATGTAGCCAAATATATCACGCTTTTCCTCTGCGGTGCTTGGAAGGGCCTCGCCATCCCAGAATAATGAAGTGATGCATCTGTATGCCCACTACGTTATCTGCCTGGTGGACTGGGGTATGTGGTGACGCAAAGCTTCTAATCTACGCTTCAGATGCTTTACCTAAAAGTTAGCTGAGGATCTTGCATTAGTGACCGGCGATTGCAGATGGAACA